>NC_045693.1:20686672-21311672 GCF_003331165.1 Xiphophorus hellerii | reverse complement strand
CGGCCTCCACACCCAAACTAAACTCAAATCAGATGAGAAGTTGGACTCGAGAAGGGAGTGAAAGCAGCAAGTAAATGTTCAGTGTTGTCAGAAACTCCTACGGGGATGTAAGAAAAAACACTTACAGATGGTGATTTGGAAAGTCTTACCAAGAAAGGCGACTGGAAATAATCTTTACTGACTGGTTAGTTCTGTGTTTTAGAAATAAAACACTGAATGAGAAAGTATCCAAACTGTGAGGTAAAGCTATATTTTCCTTTTTTTAAAGAATATGTTTTCCTGTCATCTATCTACTAGTTATACGCCACACATAACACTTTGTGTGCTGTGCTCCTCCGTCCTTATGATGTTGTTTATTCACAATGTTGTATAGCAGATGATTACACTACATCTGCAAACAGCTGGGCTCTATTTTTAGGTCACTTCTAAATGTAATTGATTTTAATTGATTTTAATTTCCAGTATTGGCATAAGGAAGATTAAACAGAAATGTGCCTCAGTTTAAAATCCCTTTTCTTCTTTACAACTATGCGCTTCTTTTGCAGGTCAGATGCTTTGGAGAGATTTTGATTCATTTCATTGTGGCATGTTTGGCTTTTTGCTGCGGTTCTAATTATTGCGACAATATTTTCTCTGATGTTTATTTTGTGAACTCTAAATGCTCTGGGACGAATCTTCCTTTAACACTGGAGGTTCTGCAATAACTTCTACTTACAGCCGCAAACCTCCAGCCCAGATCCCATCAGCAGCGGCTTTAACCCGCCTGGTAGAAACGTAAAGGAGAAGCAGAGCGAACAGTCAGCAGGTGGTACCAGGTGGTACCAGGTGGTAAAAACCCCCTAAAAAACCCCTAATTTTCCGGGGCTTTGAGCTGCGACTCGCGGTGACAGTCGGTACCGTGTCTTATATCAGGATGTCTGATATAAAGACAGATAATCTTTATATCTGCCGGTGGGACCAACTCAGATTGCCTGTAGGGAACCGGGCCTTTAGCAGAATAATTAAGTTAAAGTCAGAAGTTTTCTCTACAATTACAATGATATAAATAGAAACAGTTTTTCTAACGTCAACATCTGACCTACATTTTTATTCACAAACCAGTGTATGAAAAAAAAAAAAATTCTTGCCTATAATTTGATAGTTAGAGGACACAGATCCGCCTCCTCCTCCTCACCATGGACCCGGAGTCTGAACAACATGGAGGCAGAGAAACTTATTAGACTGAAGGAAGCCAGACTAGTTTATTTTGCTAAATAATTATTGCTGAGGGGGCACAAGCAGGCCTCCTGACATACATATAAAAAAAAAAAAAATTTGAAAAAAAAAACAAACTCAAAAAGGGGCACTAGCCCTCTTCACCCCCCCCTCTGCACGTGCCTGGCCTTAACTGTCTCTGATACACGCCCATATCGCTGGTCATCCATTCAGTGTGAAGAGAGCTGCTCGACGTTGCAGACTAGACTCAGGCGGACAACCCTGACTTTAACACGGTAAGACGTTTCTCTGCTGCTTCTTCATGCGAATAAAATGATGAACACGCCGCAGCTAGTCTGGCTCGAACCGGTCTTCTGGACGAAGTTTGTTTTCAGCTTCAAAAACTCAAGTCATGAAAATAAATACAGAGATATATAAAGATAAAATAGCGCCAGGGGACATAATTTAGTGGTTGTAAGACTCTTTTTGTCATCTTATTTTGCTGTTTCAGAAGTCATAGATAGAGATGGAGGTTGAATATGTGTGTTTTCTTTTTGGTTGTTTGTTTGTTTTTTTATTAAATAACTATTTTCAGCCTCATTTCTCTGTCTGGCTTAAATTTACCCCCCATTGGCTCCATCGTGCCGGTGTGATATAGTAAATAAACGTGAAATAACCCGGTCTCTCTGCATCGCTTCCTGAACCCGTGAACCACGCCGGGCTCAGACTCTCGTCTTTTGGGCGAAATGTTTTAAAACAGCGTCTTTGTCTAGAGTATCGGAGGGTGGTCGGATATTTTTGCTCGAGGCTTAAAATCTGTGCGTAAACTTGTGGCAGCACACAGAGTAGAAAAGCACGTGGGCCCCCCGTTATAAACGAGGTCTTGAGTGGGAACACGTGGTCCTCGCTGCAGCATCACAGGACAGGAGCGGAGATAAGAGATGAAGCTTTTATCAGCTGGTCGATGTCCTGAAAGGCAAACATGTTTGTTTCCCCCTTAACGAAAACAGAAAGTCTTTATGTTATGATGTTTAGTCAATCTCACAATTCCACACTTGGTTGCTTACTTTTGGTGACATGAACATTTTGATCATAGTAAATCAGGTAAAAGCATTTCCGGTGTTAAATGTGGAATATGTCCACTACAGTTTAGCTGAAAAAACAAATAAACAAAAAACAGATGTGTTTAAAAAAAAACAACTTCTATAACCTGGTGGCTTAAGTTTGCAGATGGACAAATATCCATATCTTCTTGTTTACACACCTAAATAACTTGAAATAAAACGTACCTGTCCTAGTGAGATCTTCACATGTGGCATATTGCTGTCATCTCAAATGGTAAGGGAATCCTTGTTCCAGAAGACAATATTCAGGTCTGAATACAGTATTCTTGTGGAAAAGTGTGCTGTTGTTTTTCTAGAAACCAGATGAAAAATCTTTGTGGCTCAAAGAAATGACACAAAACCCTACATTAAAACATGGTGGCGGCAGCATCATAATCTGACGTTGCTTTGGAGAACAAACTGTTGCAATTACCATTCATTCTTGTTTCATATTCAGGTTGAATATGAAGCAAAGAGGATAAGTTCAAGTGAAGAAAATTACACTTTTTGGAAAGGCCAAAGATAAAGATAAAGTAAAATTACCAGAAGAGGAATGTAGGCGAGAGATTACAGAAAACTTGGACAACCTTTGAACGGCAACTAAAATGAATGTTGTTTGGTTGTTTTCAGGTATATTATTCCGGAAATATCACAATGAAATTTCATGTTAGCAAGCCGTGTTCACTTTTTAATTTCAAGCTAGCTGTGTAATATGTAGTCAGCTGCTCTTCTCATTCGTGTTGAACAGTGTGTGTAGTGCCCTAACATCCTGGTTTCATCCTTTTTCTCTATAAAATCTGAATCTCATCTGAACCGTGGAGCGTCTCTGTTCCTTCCTGATGGAACGAAGCGTTATGTCCTTCTTAGCATGTGTTTGTGCTTTTCCACCAACTTCGTTCCCCCTGAAGCAAGGCGAAAAAGAGAAAAGAGAGGCCTCTTTGTGTTTCAGCAAACAGCTGATCGGAGCTCACATCTGGCCCCCGGTGGTATTTTCTTTTTCACACCTGTTGCACGATGAGTTGAAGCTAAATCAAAGTCAGAGGGGCATCTTTTTTCTTTTTTTGCCTGTGACGGCAGGATGAACGGAGGGAGTCGTTTTGAGGTATAAAAACGTGGTTGAGACTAGAAGGAAGCATGGTAACCAACCTCTGCTGCCCTATTATTCAGTGCCGCATGGTGAGACGTCACTATGAGTCACTTGAGCAAAGTACAGCGGCTGGTAGCTGGAGGTGGGCTCTTAGCTGCTCTCAGAATGGCGGGAATCATTTGGGGTGGAGAGCTGGCAGGCTGACGACAGGAGGCGTCAGACTCTTAATCCTCTGCCTCACTTTGGCACGAATTAAAATCTTTTCGCCTTCCACTGTTTTCCAATCTTCTACAGACGTTTGCACTGTTCAAATCAAAAGCGCCTTGTAAATGGCTGTTTCCTTGTCTTGTTATTGTTTCTTGTTCTCCATTGGATTTTTATATAACAGAGATAATCTTAAGTGATTCACAGAATGGAAATCACTTACTGTTAGCATTATTTGGGTCCAAACAGCTAAACATAGCAGGAGGTATGTTACACGTATGAGTAATCAGGAGGAAGTATGCACTTTTTAGCTTCCTGAAGCATTTGCTGTGTCTTAAGTTCAAAGTTTCCTCTTAGCTTTTCTTAGTGATTCAGCTGTCAGCCTTTTATTGACTGATACTAATTTCCACTTTTATTGAAAGTGGTTGTTCTTTTTTTTAAGGCTTGTGACAAATACAAACTCATTTGTGTGAACTCTTGCTTTATAAGGACAATTGATGACAAGCATTGTGTCATGAACTGCGGTGGTGGGTGGTGAGGCAGACGCGATGGAACCGGGTTGCAGTGAAAATGATGATGTTTAATGGTGAAAATATCCAATACAACAGTCCAAAAGCCAGGCAGCACTGCTGAGTGGAAAACCAGGGCTCAACACAGGTAGCGACAAGCTAAACGAATGGACAAGACGACGGACTGAGAACACATCAGATGACTAGGACCCGACAGATGCAGAGACACAGGTGACATTAAATACACAGGAGGTAATCAGGGAACGAGACACACCTGGGAACAATCAAGGGGAAGACAGGACAACACGGAAACCCAAAAATGAACACAGAGAAAAAAACACAGATCCTGACAGTACCCCCCGCCCCTCTCAAGGGCGGCTACCAGACCCCCCAAAAAAACAAGTCTGAACAAAAACACAACAAGGGTGGGCAGAGGGGCGCAGGACGGGGGGTCCAGAAACAAAAAACAACCCAACAGATTGGGCGGAAACGCAGAAAGAGGCCAAGAGTCCAAAACAACCCAACAGGTTGGGTGAAGACGCTGGAGGCGGAGCTCACTGGGGAGGTCCGGAGGACGTCCGTGGTGCAGGGGTCGGGCGCTTGGAGGCGGGTCCGGCGGGCAACGTCGGCTCAGGGGCAATGGGGAGAGAGCACTGGGGAACTCGGAGGGAGCACTGGGGAACTCAGAGGAAGCACGAAGGGGCAACGAAGGATCACAAGAGGAAAGCACAACAAGAACACAGGGGAAGCACCCACTAAGCGGGGCAGTAAACCCACTAAGCGGGGCAGTAAACCCACTAACCGGGGCAGTAAACCCACTAACTGGGGCAGGCAGAGCCACCAGCCACTCCACCTGTCTGCCAGGTGCCAGGCGGGCCGCCTGGAAACCCATCACTATGGGGACCGTAGCCGAAAATGATGATGTTTAATGGTGAAAATATCCAATACAACAGTCCAAAAGCCAGGCAGCACTGCTGAGCGTAAAACCAGGGCTCAACACAGGTAGCGACAGGCTAAACGAATGGACAAGATGACGGACTGAGAACACATCAGATGACTAGGACCCGACAGACGCAGAGACACAGGTGACAGTAAATACACAGGAGGTAATCAGGGAATGAGACACACCTGGGAACAATCAAGGGGAGAACAGGACAACACGGAGACTCTGAAACAGAGGAAACTCAAAAATAAACACAGAGAAAAAACACAGATCCTGACACATTGACCATAAAAGACAAATTGTGCTGCAAATGCTTTGATCGAGTTTAATGGTTCTGAATCCAACAGGAAAAGGGGGTAACAATGATCACATTTTATGCTTTAAAGCACGAATCCATAACTTTTATCTGATGCTTCATAAAACTGAACAGAAAGTGCATCAAAAGAGATGCCGATTTGTGATGCACTTCATGAACAAAACATTCGCTTGCAGTATTTGAACTGCTGATGTTCAGTAAGAGCCAAATCATGGAAAACTGATTCATTTCAATCTCTGTCCAGTTGGTTGGCGTACATCTGCTAGAGCTTTGTAAATAAATTTGCAATGCTGCGTTAGAAAACATACATCATCTTGACTCTTCTTTCCTTCTGGACAATGAATTAATGGAACCATTGCTGTCACAATGGTTTCAAATGTTTTTCAGGTTTTTTTCTTACGGTTTAAACAGAAGTGTTGTCACTTGTAGCCTAAAACAGTTGATTTAGAGTTTGATCGCGCTTCATTTCAATGTCACACTCGCATGGTTCACTAACAAGACTGATCTCAAAACGATTTAAATATTAATAAGTTAATTGTTACATGTCCACAACAAATAAAAAATATTAGACTGGTGGTTTCCAGTTAGATGATGCTTGTTTGAAGCTGCCGTAATGACAAAACTTGAGCCATTTTGCTGCTTCTTTTCCTCATTCCTGCTCAAAACAAGAAGTAAAGCAGATGGACATTTGTAGTTTCTCAAACTTGTCTCAACTCTGTAATGTTTAACTTTTAACCGCGCCTTGCCCAGTGTTCAAGCTTGGGCAGAGACCCGCAGCATCATGAATCCCTCCAGCATACCTGACAGTCGGCATTTATCTGTTTTCCTGATAGCTCAATCCTAATCTCATCTGATCAAAACACATTTCCAGTTTCGGTCTGTTTGCTGTTTAGCAAGCCATATGATCTCTAAATCAGTCAGCTGAAATGTAGATACTTGGAGAACTGGTATTGTCAAGATGGAAGTACTGATATATTTCAATAACTCATCAAACTTGCTAGTAAGCATGCAAGTATGAAATCTCAACCGTCTGTGGATAGAGCGTGCGAAGTGTGTGCAGCTTACAGTGCGCCTCAGTGTTTAGGAGCCTTTACTGAAATAAAATGTTCACTTGTTTTTCCTGTTAGTTAAGAGAAATAAGCTTTTGTGGCACTTAATATTCACATTTTACAGCTTAGCAACTCCAATTTGATATTAGGAGAAAGATTATTAGAAGATACAAGGACATGGTTTAATATATATTTTCAAGTCTTCCTGCTTTGAGACGTTAGTATTTATATTTAATAGAGGTGAAGGAAATGTCATGTGTGTCAGAGAGGAGCTGCTGTTAAATGGGTTTCCAGAGAGACATTTGCACCTTAATCAATTTTTAAAGCCAGTGAGTTTATTGGGGCTACAAATAGCCGTTTTGAAGTCTTTTCCACTCAGCAGCAACATCCACCCAGAAGAATGTGGTTATCAATGTGGTTCTGATTCTTTTCACCAGTGGCTTGACCAGTGGGTCCATCTGTAAAGCTCTTTGTGCATCGTTATCAGGAGGGTCAATGGTTTACTTTAATCCTGTTTCAGTGAATAACGCATGAAGACTATTTTATAGACATACTGAATTAATCATTATTTAAAGGGCAGCTGGATGTGTACAAATATCACATGTGGTTGTTGTTCTTTTGAGGCTGTAATTAATGTTTTATGACCTGATAAGGAGGACAATGCTTTCTTTTCTTTATTGTCCTGATATGAAACCTTTGATTTGGTTGCAGATAGCTGAACTCTAAGAAACAGAATAAGCACGAATCAGTTTGTTGCTCTTTTCTGATTGGTCATCTGAGGACCAATTAGAAAAGCTCAACAGACATTTTGTCCAAGGCATTATTGTAGTACCGGTATTTATTCTCATACTTATTTGGACTCCGCTGGGATTATATAGATGAAATATTCTTTAAGCCTGTTTCTAAGAGTGTTCTTGTTACATAGTTTTGTTGTGTTACTGACTACTGAGATTCATTTCCTCCTGTTACTTCTGAGAAAACCACTCAGGTTTAAATCTGTCCTGATGAAATGGCATAGCTATGCGTGTGTGTGAGAGTGTGTTTCCGCACGTCTGTGTGTGTGTTTAGGAAACGACCTCCAGAAGGATGTTCTATTACCCTGATCATATGACCAGCATCAAACTATTCCTCAGTCTGGTAATAAAGGTGACTCTGTTAGAGATGGCGTACAGTGAGGAACATGAACTCTTGTCCTTTTAAACTCCTTTAACATCTACAGCTTCTAGACTTCAGCGTTGTGTTTTCCTCTAATTGCATTTTTTATATCAACGTGATCTGACTGAATATTAAAATAGTAAACGAGAACAGAGCTTTAGTTTCAACCTGGTACATTTCTGTGCCAGTTCTGAATGTCACAGAGAGGACAACCAGTAAATGTGTGAAAGTGCGCCACTGCACAGACTGCAAAGTGCTGTGTTTCTGCTGGGCACCGCTCCAGTACTGGGCAACCTTTGCCAATTGGCTCATGAGCGTTGTGCACTGTGAGAGAGACATACTTTGCAGTAGCATGGCCTTAGCGGTATGTTTTAAACTGGGCTCTGTTGTTGTTGTTGTCTATGATGCTGCTGGCTATGATAAGGTTTGGCTGGCTGAGCGGAGCAGAGAGATTAGACGCTTGTGGTGACAACCAGAGTGAGCATGGAAGTTTTGTTTCATAAACATTTTTCTTCAACAACCAGGAGCTCCTGCAGCTTTTCCTTGACAGAGCCCCAGACTTTTCTAGACTGAAGTCTCCAGAGTCCTAAGTTAAATTCTGGAGCATTATTGGAGTAACACAAAATATTACATGACGAATTTTTACATGATTTCTTCAGTCCAGGAACAGTTTAGACAAGAACGGGGAGCTGATTATAATTAGAATGAATGACAAATGGAAGTGTGGGTTGGTGCAGAGTTCATGCACATTTGATAGACAACGATTTGAGTCATTGAGGGATGTACTAAGGAGCATTTGAATTGAAGGATTGACGGATCGATGGATGATGCATGGACGGTCAGACTGTTGGATTAGTGATGGATGGATAGTTGTACAAAAGACTGTTAATTATTTGTTTTCAGCCCTCTAGTTTAGGTTTTCTTCATCAAAGTATTTTAGATGCAGTATTTTATTTCAGCCACTGGGTGGCTTCATGTTCATATTTGTTACATCTTGTTTATGGATCTGAGTAGAGTGATGCGGTTCTCAAGGCTGACTTCGTTCATTACCTCTTTCTATTGTGTGCGTCCATTGAATGTAAGTAATACTGTTGCTGATTTAGTTCGGTTTCGTAAATGTCTAAGAGCTGTAGTTGTGCTTTGTCCCGTTGAGTATTATGGTCGTTTGGTGTATTTTACTTGTATTGTTGAGAGCTAAAAGTTAGCCGTTTAGCATTAAGCTATTAAGCTCGGTTAATTAGTTGCAGCTGTTATTTGTGTTACCATTTGCAATTGAAATGCATTATTTCTCTTGTATGTTTACCGTGTGACACTATTATTTGCAGGGTTTATTATTACTATGTATGTATAATTATTATTTACATTCTCATAGTCAGACATTAACACATTTATTCAATTGTGGAAATTAGGTTTATTTGTGAAAGGGTTTACAGACAAATTCTCATAATTTGTATTTGTTTATCTTTATAGGAAACCACACACACAAGTGCCCTTATATGTATGGCTGAACCTCCCGAGCTAATTAAAAACAAGTAAAGCTCAATTCTGAACTTAGACATTCTCTTCTTTCACTAACTCACCTGAACATATGTATCAGCTGTTCTAACCCGACACCCTGGAGTGATTGTTTATCCACAACTGAACCAGCTTCAGTCTTCATTACAATTTTGGTCCTTCGAGCCGGATTAAGCAACCACTACAGTCAATATGTCAAGCCCACATGAGAGACATTGGACAGATGTAAACCGCCTACAAAGATTGATGCATATACCATCATATCTCCAGAATTATGAGGTCAGCTATACACCAAGGCACCACATTACTGAGGAGTGTTAAAAAAGAGGATAATTTAATGTTAACTTTGGACAAAACGTTTGGCTCTTTCCTCCTTAATGTCCCAGATCCTCAGCGAGTGGCGGCGGCGTGCACTAAAGTGAAACAACAACAAAGCGCGTTGACGTCACAGATCACAGAGTTTAATCTCATACAAAGCAATCAACAACAAAACTGCAGAGGAACAGAGATATGCATTTTTCTCATAAAAATAAAGACAGACAAGGGGAAGACAGACAAACACAAAACAAAGACAAACAAAAAGCAAAGACGCGTCTTTGGAGAGAGCCGATGCAAAAAGGCAAAATGGTGGCCGCTCTCTGTATTTTTTCTCCTGACACGTAATCTTATACTAAGGAGGTGTTTTCCTATTTAATTTATGCACTCAAGGCGTTCCTCCTGTTGACCAACTGGAAACTCCCTTAAGCACTCAGAGAAACTTGGAAACTCCCCCTGATCTACGCAAAGATCAAAAGGCCATCTGGCAAAACAAAGAAGCAAACTGCTGCCCTGACCCCCTGTGGCTCCCACGGTCATTCTGGGCACAGTAAAATCCTGAGATAAGACTTCACAGATACCTGTGAAATCTAAAGTCCCTCTGCCCTGCCGGGAATGCTAATTTTATGGCTTCGCCTCACAGCGGGGAGCTCCTGCCTGTCTGAATGCCTGCTCATCTGCTCAATCCCAAATGCTTGACACAAAGCTGTTCCAAATAAGAGTGCTGAATATACCTTTTATACATGTCGTAAGATTAACTGTATTAAGCACTAAAAATAATCATTTTTCCTTAACAGGAGGAGCAGCCATCTTCATCTGAAATGCTCAGATATCTTCAAAGCATGAGAGAGGACACATCTACTACACCAGCACCTACTAGTAAGCCGACGCCATATAGTGGCCACACAGGCCCACGTCAGGCAGTAAGTGCCCCCTCGGTGATTAATGATGTTCCTCCAACTCCACAAAGCCACCCACGTGACCCCATTGAGAACCTGGATCACTGTCTGCAGGAAGTGGGATTACTCAGCAAAGATGACATTTTTCCTGTAACATCTCGAAGCTCATCTCCCTTCTCCCAAGCCAAGCCTATGGATTTCAAAACTGATGATTGTATGGAACCAGAGTCGTCACATCAAAGAGAGTGTAAATCACACCGTAAAGCTCGTGATAAATCATGTGATAGCATAAGGCCACATTTTAGTAGTCCAAGCGCTCGCCATGATAGCCGCTACTACGGAGCAGAGAGGAGACAATCTTCTGATTACAGGGATCACCATGATGATTACCATGCAACACTCTATGAATGTGACAGAGAGAGAAGTCGGGGAGGCAGATACTCATCTGACCACCAACGTTCCCCCCATCTAGATCCTTCCTTTGGTAAATCCTCAGCACTAGAGTATTACCATGGTCTAGGCCTGTCACGATAGCAAATTTTGCTGAGCGATTAATTGTCTCAAAAATTATTGCATTAAACGATAATATTGTTTGAAGACCTTTTTACACCGATTTAATGGAAATGACGTAATAATCCATGCGATTTCCTGCCAAAGATAGATGCACTTTATTTTCAAAAGAACATTTAACACTGGAAATGATAAACAAAATAAACAAAACAACCAAAAACAAAAATAAAATGGATTCTCAGTCTCTATTAATAAAAAATGTACTTGAATAAAAACTAAACAACATAAAGCCAAAGTGGAAATAAACACTGCATTCAACCAAAAGAGTGCAGATTATAAAGTCTGTATATTATGTTGCCCTTCAGTAATAATTAGATTTAAATAGAGAAGATGGGCACATCGACTACCTGATGCAATAGTTCACACTACACGATTTTTTGCTCCTATTTTTCCCCTTACAACAATCTTAAAACGTTGGTCTTTCTAAGATTGTGTGGTGTGTTACGGTAGATCGTCTCCGATCTAAATCAGGGGTTTTCCCCGACTGGGAGCTTAAAATGCAGCCTGTTGAATGTGACAGGTAGCCAATCAGAAAGCGCGGATTCTCCTCTGTGCTTTCTGAGGGGAAATTACGGAGGGGAATCCCAAACAGCTGACACGGCGCAACCCGAAGTCCAGCGGACATCGGAGATGATATGTGGAAACAACATTAATGTTTATTCAACATGCAAAGAATATAGAAATGACAAGGGGAGGAGTTGGAGCGAAACCGGTAACTTTTTAGCTGTTCTTCGTTAATGTGACGTAAATAGGTTATAATGATTTTCATTCAGTCCCACAGCTCTAAGATCATTTCGTGTGCGCTGGGCTTTACACTGAGGAAATGAGGAAGGGAGGAGTCAGTGGAGAGCACCGGAGTTGAGCCTTTTTTCATTCAGTGTCATTAACAGAAAGAGAAAAAGGCCGGAAGAGACGATAATGCCGATAATTAAAATGACGTCGATAGTTTTAATTTATCGTACGATTAATTGATTTATCATTTATCATGACAGGCCTACCATGGTCCCAAACCGACTATCCCTTACTTCAACTCCAAGGACCCTCGTGAGTTTGCCAGATTGAAACTAGCCCTCGACAATTTACTCCCATATGACGCTCCAGAGCATTTTAAGTTTCAAATACTCACAGATCATCTCAAATGTGAAGAGGCGCTACTTATAGCCAACTCATACAGTAACAGTCCCCTCCCATTTACGGACACTATAAGAGCGCTCACTGAGATGTATGGTCAACTGCAGCAGCTGGCGCTGAAGAGGATTTCTGATTTAATGGATGGACCTAATATCAGACCTGGGGACATTAAAGCATTTAAGTCTTTTGCCCTTCAAGTTCGAGCCTTAGTAGGAATGCTGCAGCAACTTGGAAGCCAAGGATGGACAGAACTGAGATGTGCATCACATGTCTCTCGTCTCCTAGTGAAGTTGCCACACGACCTAAGAGCACACTTTCATAGATTTGTGAACCCTGTTCATACTCCAGTTCCAACCCTGCTTGATCTGGCCGACTGGCTTGAGTACGAAGTACGAGTTCAAGTTAGTGGTGATCAATACAGCAGTACCTCCAATAGAGAGAGACAAGCTCCACCCAAGAGCCGACGTCCTGACTACAAGTCACAAAGATCTACAGCGATTCTACTTGGCAGTCAGTCTCCTCAGTCAAAGATGAAATCAGATAGGACTCCAGCTGTGAGAGAGATCTCTCAGGACAAACCAAAAAAATACTGTCCCTTCTGCGATACAGAGCTTCATTATTTGAACCAGTGCAGCAACTTCAAAATCCTGTCAGTAGAGCAGAGGACAGAGTGGATTAAAGCAAACAGACGATGCTGGCGCTGTAGTTTTTGAGATTCTTTATTTTAATGTATTTTACATCACGTTTATTATGTTAACAGTATACCAAGAACAAACTCTTGAGAATACAATTTGTTCTTTATATCCTTTTTTTATTATTATTTGGACCTGGAAAATGTTTGAATCAGATTTCACATTTTCCCAGTTGTTTCAGACTGTGTAGGATTTTTCCAAACCACAAAGTTTGGGTCAAAGCAACCACACCTATACCAGAGCTAGGTGGAGCCGAACTTAATGGGATTCCTGTTGTGTCTCTGAGTTTGTTTTCACACAAATTACTTCATTTTGTGAAGATTTTAAATGAGAAACATGATGGGTAAAAAAAACAAAATTGCTCTCCCACCATGTCAGAAATAGAAGTGTGTGTGTTTCAAAGCTGACTGTACAGCACTTACTGTTGGGTAGAAATGTAATTATTGGTAAATTTGACAATAGATGTGTACATTTGACATCTCTTCTTGGTTCTGTTCAATTACAAGTAGACATGACAGAAGCAGGTCTGTAATTAACCGTTACATAATGTCAGCCATAGCATCTCTTCCAATTCTGCTGAAAGATGTTTTCTATTTCTTTGGAAAAGAATCTCCTACGGGTGTGTTGGATTCAAAACTGAGCTTACACACAAACACAATGACGCTTTCAGTTCTTTTAAGACATTTTGGAGACGGATTATAAGATGACTATCATCATGGGAGAACCCAAATTAGCTCCTCTGGGTTCTCCAGGAATGTCTTTGTTGCAGAAGTAAAGCTGTTTTCCCATCCCACATTCTGTGTTTGCCTTTCCCAGACAGTGGTTCCTAAGTCCTGCTGCCTGATTCCTAATGGGTTAATTGTGCGTTAGCTGCCTTCATATATAGGACTGTTATGTGCTCCGGCACATTGTATTTATTTCTGTTTATTTTTTTTCACTTGGATTATTTTGTATAGAAGTTAGTTGTATGATTTTTGTTGTTGTTGTTTAATATACTTTGGAGTTTTGATAATTCTTTCTTGTAATTGGTCCGTTAATTTGTGACGCTGTTGGACCGCCTATAAATAGGCTGGGTTGCGTCAGGTAAAGGCGACGCCCACTCCCAACCAACACCCAGGATGCGTTCTGACGCGGTGCGCACGTCTCCAGCCTGCCGCACGGTAGTTTTTGTTAGCTGTTTGTTTGGTTGATGTTTTTTTGTTGTAATTTTTGACCTGGTGGGACCGGTTGTCCTGTTTTCGATTTTTCTTTAACAGTAGTTTCTTTTTTCTTGTAGTCCGGTACTAGCAGGGGCTTCGACGGCCCTGTATAGGGTTGGCTCCCTGCTGTACCGTTTTGTTCTTTTTGATCGGCTCATCAGGTCCAACTTTCTGTTTATACTTTGGGATTTTTGTTTTCTTTTTTTTTTGGGACACGGGGAACCGAGGATTTAATATCTCTTATCTCTTTCTCTTTACAGAAAAATCAAAAGAAGCTCATCTTAAAGAAAAGGTCGAGAGAATTGAAAATAAAAATTACTTTTGAATCCTCATTTTTGTCTTAGTGTCCTCAAATATGTTGTGCCCTTTGTGGACGTAACATATTTATGGGGGCTCGTCTGAACAAGGTTTACCTTTAGCGCCTAGTTGTGTCCTGAGCTTGTTTTGCGTTTGTTCCGGTTGTGTGGTTTTTCTCTGCAGTTTGGAACAGCTGGTGTGCGTTGCGGTGGTTTAATTGAGATTGTGGGCGTGGTTTTCTGGTAGCTTTTGTTTGTGCATGGGCTTTTAGCGCGGAGTGTGGCTTGATTCTGTGGTCTAGACATGGAGTTTGACCTGGATGAGTTTGTTAGGAAGCCGTGCTGCGCGCGTAACTGCGCACGACGTGGACACATCAGGGAAGGTAAGAGCAAGCTCATCCGGACAGGTGCGCAACACCGGGACGGGTGTAACGTCTGGAGTAACTAACACTCGACCCCCAGCCAAATCGTTGCCCATGATCATGGAGACGCCGGGTATGGGGAAACTAGGGCGCACTCCAACCACAGCGTCACCAGACCACAGCTCAGACTGGATCACGACTTTAGTCTGTTTACCTTTCTTTTTCTGAATGGGTTGAGTTTTTTTTTTTTACAGGTTGCCTCAATCCCCATTCAGAGTCTTTGTGTGGGGGTGTTATGTGCTCCGGCACATTGTATTTATTTCTGTTTATTTTTTTTCACTTGGATTATTTTGTATAGAAGTTAGTTGTATGATTTTTGTTGTTGTTGTTTAATATACTTTGGAGTTTTGATAATTCTTTCTTGTAATTGGTCCGTTAATTTGTGACGCTGTTGGACCGCCTATAAATAGGCTGGGTTGCGCCAGGTAAAGGCGACGCCCACTCCCAACCAAGACCCAGGATGCGTTCTGACGCGGTGTGCACGTCTCCAGCCTGCCGCACGGTAGTTTTTGTTAGCTGTTTGTTTGGTTGATGTTTTTTTGTTGTAATTTTTGACCTGGTGGGACCGGTTGTCCTGTTTTCGATTTTTCTTTAACAGTAGTTTCTTTTTTCTTGTAGTCCGGTACTAGCAGGGGCTTCGACGGCCCTGTATAGGGTTGGCCCCCTGCTGTACCGTTTTGTTCTTTTTGATCGGCTCATCAGGTCCAACTTTCTGTTTATACTTTGGGATTTTTGTTTTCTTTTTTTTTTGGGACACGGGGAACCGAGGATTTAATTCTCTTTATCTTCACAGAAAAATCAAAAGAAGCTCATCTTAAAGAAAAGGTCGAGAGAATTGAAAATAAAAATTACTTTTGAATCCTCATTTTTGTCTTAGTGTCCTCAAATATGTTGTGCCCTTTGTGGACGTAACAAGGACTCTGTGTGTAGTCAGGGCCAGTCAGATGCACCATGTGATTTGTTACGCCAGTAAACTATATGAACTACATTTAGTTTAGTACGTGTATCTATATTCATTAATCTTGCAGGATCCAAGTGTTTGTGTTTTTAATTGAAAACTGATGCATTGTTTTTTTTTTTCTTTTGCACTCCGGTTTAGTTTTTTTTTCCCCCCTGGATGTCCCAAACACTTTTCAATCAATTCATAAAAATACTCAATAAATTGTGAATAATGGCAATAATACAATGTTTCTGGGATTTATTTTAAATTAAATTAACAAATGCGTTAACTTTTTGTCTCTGGTAAAGTCCATAACTGTGGTTTGACTTGAAGAACAGGAACTTCTTTGTGTCAGTGGGTAACTTCTCACTGGAGCTGAGAAAAATCACATGTGGCGTTCCCCAGGGCTCCATCTTGGAGCCTCTCTTAATATTTACATTCTCCTTCTAGCTCAGATTATAATAAGTAATAAGATTAGCTGTTATAGCTCTGCAGATGATACTCAGCTCCACATTATGTCACCAGGTGAATCTGAACCCATTTAAGCATCGAACAGATGCTTAGAATAAATCAATGTGTGGATCAGCCACAAAGTTCTTCAGATGAAAAAAACAAAATGGTTTTCGAACCAGAGGAAGAATGATCAAGACACACAAGTCTAGTTATTACCGCTGAAAACTAGACCCAAAATCTGGGTGTGGTGATGGACTCGGACCTGAACCTTCTGAGTCACATAAAGACAGCCACAAAGAACATTTCTAGGATTAGAGGACTTGTGTCTGAGCGGGATCTAGAGAAACTCATCCATGCATTTATCTTTAGTCGCATCGATTACTGCAACAGTGTCTTCACAAGTCTGACTGACAAACCAGTCGTCCAGCTGCAGCTGATCCAGAACGCTGCTGCTCGTGTTCTCACTAAAACCAGGAAGATAGCAAACATCACACCAGTTTTAAATTCCCTACACCAGCTCCCTGTAGCTCAGAGAATAGACTTTATATTACTGAAATCACTGAACGGCTTAGCAACACAATACATTAAAGATCTGCTGTTAGTGTATTAACCTTCCAAACCTCTCAAGTGTTCTGGTTCTGGTCTTCTCTGCATTCCCAGAACCAAACATGGAGCAACAGCATTCAGTTCACTCTCCTAAAAATATATCTATAAGCCAAATTTAGCTTCATCTAGTTCTTTGCAATTGCAAAATTGTAGATGACTGTGTTGAAGTGAGGTTAAAACATGCATGTGTCACATAGAGTGCTATTTTAGCTAGGATGGTGCAAATAGGATAAAAACAATAAAAAGCGAGCAGGGTGGGGTGCTTTATGAGGAGTTTGTGGTCATATCGCTGAGGAAGAAACAGACAGAAATCACATGCAGGACCAAACATCGCTCCATAATTTTTCAGGAGTTTACGTCGACATGCCAGGGATGGTCACATGCGCGTGAGTGGAATGTGAATGTAAAGCTGCACAACAAGGGTTGGGTTGAGGACTCCAGGGTCTGAGGCCTGGAGGAGGAGATGCAGAGTGGGCTAGGTCTAGTGTTTAGTTGGGTGTTAACCTAGCGAACTTCTCTATGGTATAAATGAGGCGTGCGGGGCTTGTTCAGCCGTTGTGTTAGTTGATGAGAGGAAGCTGGGGTCTCCAGTCTGCGTTTAAAGGCTGCTGGACAGTAAGTCTCTTTTGTTTCAGGGTACTTTGTCATGTTTTGTTATTTAGAGAGTGTAGAGAAATGTGTTGAGATATTGCGGCATTCTGAATTGTGTTTTACAATCGTTACCTAACTTTATTCACAAGCGGTAGGGTTTCTGTGTACTGTTGACTGTGTTTGACCACTTTCTGCATTTTTCACCCTGTAATGACTGAAATGTTTCCAATTAGGAAGTAGAGTTGTTGCCACATCTGTTTCTTAAGATTTGCGATGCTCTGCCAACTCAGCTGGCCAGAAGCCGCAGTGATTTCTGCTGAAAAGTTAATCTGCCGGTTCCGTCTAAAAACCACGATCGTTTGTTATGTTGAAATCAGCACTTCTTCTTTCTCCGGATGTCTATTTGAGCAGCCTGTGCCAGCTTGCTGCCAACTTTTTGTTCTTGCTTTTATAAATAATGTCTCTGCCTGGAAAATAACATTTTGTGAATTAATTAACTTACAGCAGAGGCTTGGGAGGCAGTATGTAAATATAATTAGTTACCAGTTGGGGGGGGAGCAGCTCTGAACATTTAAAATAAATAGCACTGCCTCCAAAACACAAAATCTAAACAAATGGAGATATTACAAACATACAGAGATCAGAATTTTTGTCACTTATTCAAGGTTTCCCCCAGAAAACTTGCTAAACATCCAGCTGCCCGTCGGGTTTCTCATTTAAAAGATGACCGGAAATTTGAAAGTATCACTTGATAATTATGTGTTATTGAAAGGTTGGGAGATTAACACCTGAACACCAGCTATATAGTCTTAATAAATGCAAACCTTTTAAAAACACTTAAATAAATAAGCAATGCTTAGCCTGGCGGGGACACAAGTGAAGCCTGGTGGCCCGCCAGTAGGCCTGTCGCGATAAACGATAAATCGATTAATCGTACGATAAATTAAAGCTATCGACGTCATTTTAATTATCGGCACTATCGTCTCTTCCGACCTTTTTCTCTTTCAGCTAATGAGACTGAATGAAAAAGGGCTCAACTCTGGTGCTCTCCACCGACTCCTCCCTTCCTCATTTCCTTAGTGTAAAGCCCAGCGCACACTGCACAATCTTAGAGCTGCCGGCCGATTGTCGGCTCATTTTCAAAACCTGACAGACCACACATTAGCCGACAGAAATCCTAGATATAACAGTGCGAATGGTTCGTTCCTGCCGTGTGTCCAACAATGGGCACAAAATAATGGCTACAAGTCCAGTGAACTAATTTTAAAACCAGGCATTAATCAATGCTTTACTACAATCTACCTGCAATGCATGTAACTAGTGTCAGTCCTGACTGAATGAAAATCATTATAACCTATTTACGTCACGTTAACGAAGAACAGCTGAAAAGTTACCGGGTTTATTAACTGCGGTAGCAATTTCGCTCCAACTCCTCCTCTTGTCATTTCTATATTCTTTGCATGTTGAATAAACATTAATGTTGTTTCCACATATTATCTCCAATGTCCGCTGGACTTCGGGTTGCGCCGTGTCAGCTGTTTGGGATTCCCCGACGTAATTTCCCCTCAGAAAACAGGGAGGAGAATCCTCGCTTTCTGATTGGCTGCCTGTCACATTCAACATGCTGCGTTAAGCTCCTAGTCGGGGAAAAACCTGATTTGGATCGGAGCGGCCAAGATGATCTACCGTAACACACCACACAATCTTAGAAAGACCAATGATCTAATATTGTTGTATGGGGAAAAATAGGAGCAAAAAATCATGTAGTGTGAACTATTGCATCAGGTAGTCGATGTGCCCGTCTTCTCTATTTAAATCTAATTATTACTGAAGGGCAACATAATATACAGACTTCATAATCTGCACTCTTTTGGTTGAATGCAGTATTTATTTCCACTTTGGCTTTATGTTGTTTAGTTGTTTTTTTTTCCAAGTGAGTTTTTTATTAATGGAGACTGAGAATCCATTTTATTTTTGTTTTTGGTTGTTTTGTTTATTTTGTTTATCAGTTCCAGTGTTTAGTGTTCTTTTGAAAATAAAGTGTATCTATCTTTGGCAGGAAATCACATGCATTATTACATCATTTTCATTAAATCAGTGTAAAAAGGTCTTCAAACAATATTATCGTTTATCGCAATAATTTTTGAGACAATTAATCGCTCAGCAAAATTTGCTATCGTGACAGGCCTACCCGCCAGGCTTGTAATACACTGAGGGAAACCCTGTTATTGTAATATGTTAATATTCAGTACGAACCAGATCCGTTTTTTTCCCTTCCATATTTTAGAACATCTATTTACACGAAGAAGGAATAGATTCTGCTGACTGTGAAAAATATAAATTTTTTTCTGTTCATTTCAGACCTGGTGCTCCCCAATCAAAGACTGAACACAAACCAGACACAGATTGAAAACCATGACGGCCATCAACGCACCTCAGGACAGGTGAGACTCGTTACTGTAAACCAGAGATAAGATCTCTGTTTTGAACAAAACGCTCCTGTCTTTAGCATCCAGGCCTGGATGAAATCAATTTGTCGATCTAAAGATGCTTCACTAATGAACTCTCATCTGGATTTCCTTTCCCAGATACCACGCAGTATGGATTATTTTTTTTATCCTGGGCTTGGGGACACTTTTACCGTGGAATTTCTTCATGACAGCAACAATGGTAAGATGTTTCTTCATCTTACCAACGAGCCTATTGTAATAATAAAAGATTTACTCCACAACCCAAACGAACTTTATTAATCAGCGTGTCTGAAATAATCCAGTTAGGTGGATTTATCTTGATCCTTTAAAAATGTAAATTATTTTTATGAGCAATAAGAAATGCTGACTTTGCTAAAAAAAAAAATAAGACAAAAAGTCTGGAATTTTATATTGAAATACTTTCTTCTTATGGCTCCTAATGTGATTTAATGCAATTATGTTCAAGAGACCAAAAGGAACCAGTGCATCATTCAGTTGTTCTCTCTGTAAATCTTGTGAGAAAAACATAAGACCAGTTGGTAGTTTTCTCCAAGTCAAGTATTGAACACAAGGATCACATTTTTATATATTTTCCCACTTGTAAACTCTACATCTGGTGGAAAAGTACCACTGGGCATCACCCTGAACAAACCATCCCCACAATGAAACGTGGTGGTAGAAGCATCATGCTGTGGGAACCATTTTCTTCAGCCATGATAGACAAGCTGGTCAGAGTGAATGGGAAAGTGGTTTATCTTCCAGCAGGACGCATCTTTGATTTAAGAGATTGAAGAGTTTGAAAACAGAAGTTTACAGATTCTCTCCATTTAATCTGACTGAGTTTCAGCTTCTTTAGCAAAGACGAACGGCCAAAAAAAGTCAGTCTAGATGTACAAAGCCGGTAGAGACGAACCCCAGAAAACATTTTAGTTGAGGAAGTTTAGGGGATGTAAATATTGTTGCTAGACGCATCAGTGTGATTTATGTACTTTCGTAAATGAAAAGCATCCCTGTCATTTCCCTCCACATGGCACCAGCCTGTGACTCCATTCTGCTCTGTGGCAGTGAGAGAACTGCGCTAATGCCTCTGCACTCCTCTATTCTCTCCCTCAGTACTTCACAAGCCGACTGAAAGATCCAATAACCGAACACAACAATGCAACTTCAGAACGCAACATGCTGGAGTCAAAGTTCAACAACGTCATGACGCTGTGCGCCATGGTGCCTCTGCTCATTTTCACCTGCCTCAACTCCTTCATACACCAAAGGTAACGCTCGTCTTCTCTGCCACACGAGGTCAAACGCGCTAACAACTGTGTTGGATCTACAGGATGTTTGTTTTTTACTTTTTAACGTGACTGCTCCTTTGCGATATTTACTGAAGGAGAGATCATGCAGCATGAGCATCGGTTTCATCCTCTCATAAGGGATGTGTGTGTTTATGTCATGTTTGCTTTAATTCGACGTCAGTGAATGTTTTCCTTGAACAAACACAGGCAGGAATGCTATTTATGTTTCCCACATCCCTCTTCTCACCTTGGATTTTCTCTTGTCTTTTTTTTTACACCTACTTTTTTTTGGTTTCCTTCCGCTTACCGCCACAGAAGAAAAGCTAGGACATTGTGACTTTCTGCATTTATTCTAGAACGTATTTTGTTCTTATCATTGTCAGAAAACAGGTGAATGATTTTCTCTCACTTTCTGTATCGTCCTGTTTTGTTTTGTTTCAGAATCTCTCAGAAGTTGCGCATCTCGGGCAGCTTGGCCGTCATCTTCCTAGTTTTCATGGTGACGGCCATCATGGTCAAAGTGGACATAGAGCCCGTTCCCTTCTTCACCCTCACTATGATTAAGATTGTCTGCATCAACTGTGAGTGGTTTTGCCACATCTGAAGTTTTAAAATGTTACACACTCTGTGGAGTCGCCCACAGACCACTTTCCTGTTTTGGAACATGTGTTGATGTGTTGTTACATGTGTCTAAGCATGAGAAACTTAAGAAGATTGTGTGGAAGATCGTGTCCTTTCACGTCTTTAAAGACTGAGTTTAACTTTTGACACAATCCTCGTCTGAATAGTACATGAACACTGGGATCGATAGTGTGGATCTACAGCCTTCCTCCATGTCAGAACTGACAGTTTTACTTTTGTTGCTCATAATCTTGTATTTATTTGATTTGATTTATTTATGCCACTGAAATGAAAGGCAAATATGCAGTAGTACGACAGAAGCACTGCCAGTGGTTACAAAAGACAAAAAAATAAAGAATAAAATAAATACTTAACTACTGGAGCTCAATAACCAGGTTATAGGTAAAGACAAACAGGAAGGTCGGGTGTTTTGAGTTTTAGCTCACAGACACATTTTCATATGTATAGATTACTTAACTATCATTTCTTAAAACGTTTTGGAACTTACATTTACTTTAAAGACAAAAATATATAAATGGGATTTATGAAGGTTGAGAACTCTCGCCAACTTTGACCCCATGATCCAATATGGCTTCCGTTAAATGCAGTAAAAGCTGCTGTAATGAACTGATTATTTTCAGTGCTGCCTACTTGTGTCTCATTAGCACAGTGGTATGGATAGTAATGTACAAAATATGTTTTTTAATATGTTCCTTTAGGTTTCCAATGGATAATATGCACAACATTAGCAGATACTGTTAAACTGAGGGCAACATGACTTCCAGCCAGTGGAGCACAGCATTAAACCATGGCCTAGTTAAAGCACAACACAACCTTGTATAAATGGTGAAGCTCCTCTGTCGGACTGAATTAGACTTGTCTTCTTCCATGTCCATTTCACGTTAGGAATTTTATAGCGATGGGAAAACCTCCAAGCCCTAAACCCTACCAGAGCTTCCCGCTGAGATTCTCAACACAGTCTCTCTTCTCGCTGTGTTTGTTTATTTGCAACAAGTCACAGCACAGCGGGGATAAGCTCATCCTCCTCCTTCTCCCCATTTGGTCGGTTCTGACCCGCATGTTCTCATGCACGAGGAGCCCGACGTGTTTTCATTTTTTCTTTAAAGGAGAACGCGGTGACCCCTAGAGCTTTGATGTTCAGCTCATAATTTCTGCATGCAGCTCAGACATTAGCTGTAGTTGAGGAAGTCATTTCTGCAGCGGAGTAATGGTTTAGTTTCTCTTCTTCTGGTCTTTGTATGTGTTCCTCTGTGTTTTAAGCTGTTTGATGTTCGTGTCTCACCAGCGTTCGGCGCCGTTCTTCAGGGCAGTCTGTTTGGACTCGCAGGGATTCTGCCCGCCTCCTACACCACTCCCATCATGAGCGGACAGGGTCTGGCTGGCACCTTTGCTGCCTTCTCCATGATCTGCGCCCTGGCCAGTACGTATCTACAACGTTCTGGTCCAGTCAAAGGACAGCTGCGTACACTAGTGGTGGTTCTGGTTTACTTAAGGTGCATTTCCACTGGCACTTAGCGCACTAACCGGTTGATCAGCGGTTCGGTTCTGACGAATATGCTTAGTAATGAGTCTATGTCTTGGGTAATTATAGATGATTAATCAGTGGCTCCTCAGTAACAAATCTGTTTCTTATAAGTTGTTTATCTTTCAATAAAAACTGCTGGGACTTTTTTCGGTTAGTCTAGTTGCCATTCACCTTCACATTTTACTACTCTAAAGGGCTTTACACTGTATTTCTTACTGAACCCATCACACCACCTCATATAAAGTGCCCTAATTTCTCAATTATCGCTGGTATTAACCAGCTTCCCAAGAGCAAAATATTGTTTATTTAAAAATGAGAATCATCCACATGATATTTTTCTAATTTGGACACATTTCCACATTGAAACATGGATTTGATACTAATCACACCACTAGATATTCTTCTTTTTCTGAACATAGACGTTAAAAAGTCATTATAATTTAGTGATTTTGTATGTTGTTTCTGACTTCAGGCGGATCAGAACTGCAGGACAGTGCTTTTGGTTACTTTGTCACAGCCTGCGTTGTTATTCTTCTGGCCATTATGTCCTACTTCATGCTGCCTAAGATGGTAAAACTCACCAACTCTGACAATAACGCTGCTTTTCTTGTCCTCCTCGTTAACTTGGTGATGGTTGTGTTTTCATCACCAGGAGTTCTTCCAGTATTACATGGAGAGTAATAGATCAGCACCGTCTGCTGATGAGGAAAACAAGATGGACTTACTGAAGAAAGGTACAGGAAACATTATCGCTATTTAAAACGAGATTGTTAAACTGAGTTTCTCAGCAGGAATATGCTGCAATATCTGTGAACAAAAAGAACTTCTTCACCCCATTAGCCTCTGGAGGATTTTAACTTTCTGTCTGAGAAATGCCAGGAAGTCTGAATGTGGTTTTCATTTTTACGTCATGAGAAACATCCAGCTATTTTTGCGACGTTCAGTAGTTGTTATTTGTTTATTTTTGCTGAATGCAGAGTTTTCAGTTCTTTCTGCGATCTGGAGTTAAATTTTAAATCCTGCTGCTCATCTGGCATTCAGCTACAAAAAAAAAAACAGCATTTCCATCCAAATCGTTGTAAACCAGGTGCCTGTTTTCCTCCGAAAAGCAAAACAAACAAGTGTATTTTCTACCAGACTTTACAAAAAAAAGTGCTACACTCTGCTTTGGCGAATATTATCTTTTCAGACTCTGAGTGTTGCTCGACTGGAAACAACTGGAAACTTCTGAAATCACATTTGATCCGGCAGAGATCAGAAAGAGAGACGCTTCTCCAACTTTCAGTTTGGAGACAGTGAATGCATGTGACTTGTCTGGGCAGAAACTGTCTGCAGTGGGAAAATATTTTGTTTGTGACTTGACTTTGTGCGTGTTGGGTTGTTGATGTTTGGGTTGGCTACGGCAGCGACGAGCGCAAACTAAAGCCTTATCTTGGTTTGTTTATTTTGTTGCTCAGAAAATCAGGACGAGAAGCGACCGGGGACGGATCTGATGGAGGAGGAAACCAGCGGCGGCACGTCTGTGTTCAACATCTTCAAACAGGTCTGCTCACATCTTATTAGTTATGACTTGAGGTGAAAAACCTGCAGAAATATTAATAATTTAAGCTTAATGTGTCTCCTTTAATCTCGTGAAAACACGTGATCAGACATTTCAGTGTTTTTAGATTAGCATGTTTCCATATGTTGCGTCGTCGCTGCCCTCAGCAGAGAGGCGACCAGATGTACAGCAAACGACAGAGACGGAGCGTAATATTGATAATATCATCCTTGTGCTCTCTGATCAGATCTGGGTGATGGCTCTGTCTGTGTGCTTCATCTTCACCGTCACCATAGGAACGTTCCCGTCGGTGACCGTAGACGTGAAGTCGACGGTGGCGAACGGCAGCGCCTGGAGTGAGTCTGGGAAGGGAGATTGTGACCAATAACGCAATAAAATAAAGTTCTCAGCGCCTGAAAAAGTTCCTGAGAATAATTTCTTTTTTAAATCGAAATGATTTTTTTAAACTTGAATTACTAAAATTAAGAAACTTTTCAATTTTATCCTAATTTTATTGAGATGGTCCTTCAAGTAACATCGGTGATGTTTTGTCTAAAATTGACTTTAAGTTTGGAAGTTATTGTGAGTAAATTTGTGAAAAATAAAGTGAATCATTTCTGAATAATTTTAGTCACACTTAAAGATTTAAAACTTCGGTTTTTAGCATGAAATCATGCTGCTGCTCGAAAACTGAAATGAATTTAATGGATGGCACTAAACGAGGAGAATGCTGTATTTTCACATCATCTTCACTTCGGCCTCCATTTATACATACATGTTTGATTTCCAGTGCTAGTATAAGTACGGCTGGGTGAAACGGTGTAAAAATAAAATCTCGTTGGTTTCCTGTTTTCAATTCTAATCAACGTTTACCAGAAGAAGGTCTTAAAATAACAAGTAAAAAGGCGTTTTAATGAGAAAAAAGCTTCCGTAGAGTTATCAAAATCTGCTTGAGGAGCTCAGTCTGTCGTTTCAAAGTCCTGCTACTGATAATATTTTGATAGTGACATGCTGAAAGATTAAGTGTGTTTTTATCTTTAAAAGTGATACCAGGGTATAACTTCACAAGATGCTGAACACGTTTTATTTTATTTTATTTAGTGTGTTCTCATAATGGTCCGACTTTGTTCTGGCGATATTGAAACGCTGTTCTGGTATTTTCTCAACTTTATTGTCATACAACTTTATTTTCTTATTATTACAGCTGTATTTTTGTAATATTATAACTTTGTTATTGTAGTTAAAAAATAAGCCCTTAATAAAAGATAAATTAAAGATGGCCGCCCTGGGCGTGCTGACACCACTCTGAATGTTTTGGTGTGCCGTGACGTTGTTCCCATCAGCAGACAGGTGACCACAGGCACACCTCTAAAAATGAAAGCCAAAAATTGAGTCGATAAATTTTGACTTTATCGACTCAAAAGCCAAAAATTGAGTCGATAGTCGATTTATCTCCTGGCCTTTCAAGTCATGTTTCCGTTTTAAAAGCCTCTTTGCTCTGATCTTTCTCCAGAGACGTACTTCATCCCCGTGTCGTGTTTCCTCCTCTTCAACATGATGGACTGGGCCGGCAGGAGCCTGACGGCCGTCACCATGTGGGTCAGTAGCAGCGCCGATACGCTGATTTGACCGCAACACACCAACAAGCCCACCTGTACGTCTGCCTCTTTAAACCGTCCATGAATCTGCAGGAACAGCAGAGAAAGTTCTCTTCGCCGCGTTAGACACAGACGCTCGCTGCGTCAGATGTTTACCCCGAGTGAATCTATGCCTCGTGAGGAACGCTGGAAAATCAAAAGTTGTTTCCTGTTGAATGTCCGGAAGGCGAGGTTATTTTGCTATTTTGCAGATGTTTGCTTTGGAGAGCAGTCTTGTGTCTTTTCTTTCCGAGTGAAAAAAGTCTCTATATAGTTCAGAGGAAAAAAGACGATGGGGATCCTAAAGGAATAATGGCGGCGGGGTCACAGACGCTGAACTCAGTGACTCTGAGTCATTCAGACATTTTTAGATCATTTCTCAGCAGCAATAAAAAAAAAAAACATTTATAGTGCAGAAACTTTTAATTTGCAACTTTTATGGTAAATGGATGAATTTATACGTCAGTTTTCTAGAACTGACGACTGCAATCTGATTCGTCCAATCAGATTGCAACTCATCTTACTCTACCCACTGATCCACTGTCTACATTTCTGTAAACTCATTTAAAAACACAAAAATATATATTTAACAGGTTAGTATTTGACGTAAAAACAATAAGTCAACTTATTATTTGCATTTGTAGGACATACACTTGCAAACTCTGCAAATGTATCTGCACACTGTGTCAACAAGAGAGCCGTCAGCTGACACGACGGGAAAAAATGATGTAACGTCTTCAGTTTGGTAAAAGATGCTGTTGCTTCCCAGTCAAAACCAAACAAAGTGGGAAGTTTGCAAAAGGAAAACGTCATGTCGCGAGACGTTTTTTCTTTACTTAACGCCGCGTTAGGTTTGATGATGAAGTCATTTTCCTGGACGGTTCCCCTCATTTCCTAACCGGCTCTTAAATCTCTCCGAGTCTACACAGGCCGGTTCAACTGAATGGCATTCAGTCCAGATCTTAATTCAGCTGGGGAAAAAAAACTAGGATTACGCCGACGCTTGTGCTGCTTTATTCATTCCGTCTCAGCTTGATCTGAAAACGATATATTTTATTTTATTTTATAGGCATGTTTTTACAAAGCTAGATAGAGAAAGTATTGTCATGTTTTCTCTGATTTGTTTGTTTGTTCTCTTTCTTGCTGCAAAGCAAAATCCTTGACTAATTCAGCCAGAAATGTTGGCTTCTGTCCCAAGACAACATGGAGGCCACTATTCAGAACGTCAAAAAATAAAAGGGGAAAAACGTAGAAGTTTTAATTTCCTGTGAACGAGCCGAGCGGATGTAAAGGACTCGAGAATAAACGGAGTACAGTTACGGCACAAACTCGCCGCAGAGGAATGCGGCTCCGTGACGGTCAGCTGCTGCAGGAGCATGTGAGCTCGTTTATCATCGTCAGATGAAGGCGGTCGGGTCTGATTGGATTTTCCTGGTCCTGCAGTTGACCGCTCTGTGAAATCTCTTTGTCCCATGATTAGCGCCGAACCGCTTCCTGGTCGGCGCACGGAGACGATGAAGTCAGGGAATGATGGCGGCAGATAATGTTTCCGACAGGGATGTGGACGAGGTTATCTTGTCTTTCGCTGGTAAAATTTGTAAAACTGTTCATCGCAAATGTTCTCAAATCAGGATGAGGCTTTAAAAAAAGTCATTCAAAGACCCAAAATAACCTGAAGAAAAACTTCACATAAGGGTAAAAATCTGAAAACTTCCTCTACATTTGTATAAAATGTAAGAGTTAATCATTTTACCACCATTTATATCATTGCCACTAAATATCACGTGACATTCTATGCCCAATTGTAGATAGTTGTTCTTACTCTGTTTATCACTCAGTAACTACTCAGTACATTTGAAGTTCTGACCCGTCCCATGTTGTCCCTCTCTGTGTCCAGCCGGGTAAGGACAGCATCTGGCTTCCTGTCCTGTGTGGCGTCAGAGTCGTCTTCATCCCGCTCTTCATGCTGTGCAACGTCTATCCTCGGGAAAACCTCCCCGTGGCGTTCGCTCACGACGCCTGGTACATCGGCTTCATGATCCTCTTCTCCTTCTCCAACGGATACCTGGCCAGCCTCTGCATGTGCTTCGGACCCAAGTAAGGCTTTCGGACCTTCTCTGACCTCCGGTGGGGTCGTCAGCCATAATTAGAGGGAAAGCCGTCAAATTTCGATTGCAGGTTTAATGTTGGAATGTTTGAACCGTCTTGAGCTGAAGTCTGGACTGAGTCACATCTACATTTAATTAAACACACAAACTATGATATGTTTAGATATTTCCAAGAGGACAAATGCTAATTCTATTCTTTGCTCTGATCTCAGGTGTTTTAAAATAACTAACACTGTATTCTTAGATCAATTTTTCTGGGTTGATCTATGATGTTGTTAAGAACATTAGTTCTAGAGAGTGTAAATAAACGTGTGTGTGGTTGAAATGTTTGTTACCTTATGGGTGTGTCTTTTGTGGAACCTTTTTGGGGAGGAGGCCCACTTCAAACTGCTCTTTTATAGAAAGTGCAGTGATAAGAGCTGGAGTTTCATTGGCTGAAGCTTAAAGTAGTTAAAATAATGTTTTATAAACATAAAATGTCTGCCTGATATTTTATTATTGATAAGTAATTGTTAGTGTTTGCATTTGTGCATGTGAAAGTTGACTTTGTTTCCATTCACACCCTGGAAGGCTGAGCTGATTGGCTGATGTAAATTGAGAAGGCGGGGTTTAACGATGTGGCAGGACGGCTGCCATTTTTAAAATCTGCTGTGTCGAACCAGCTTTGTTTGCTCTTTCCACACCACACATCTCAGCGTAACACACCTACAACGTAAGTAAATAAATAAATACATAACTGCGGTTGGAGGTTGGTGGATGACATCATGAGAAGCGGATCAAATCGAGGCGCAGTATGTCTGTTAATCCTCAGAAACGTAGATATGAGTGTAGATGTAGATGTAGATGTAGAGTTAGGTGTAGATGTAGGTGTAGTTATATCAGGTACTCTCCTAGTAAACTCTTGTGTGATTTGTTTTTCTGCAGGAAGGTACCGCAGCATCAGGCGGAGACAGCAGGCGCCATCATGGCCTTCTTCCTGTCCCTCGGCTTGGCGCTGGGCGCTGCGGTCTCCTTTGGTATCCGGGTCGTGATCTAAACCCTGAGTTTGTATTGTACATAAGACCGCTTCACCCTCATCACCTCCACCCGACACGAGCCTGTCTGGGGCGGAGGAGCAGAAACCAGGGAGGACTAAAAACCCTCGGTCCTTCACGTGTTTAGCAGGAACTCATTCTGCCAAAAGCTAAAATGTGTTAATTTAATGTTTTTATTTTTTACTCCAGATTCAGGAAATTTGTTTACTTTAAACCAAATATGTTAGATGGTACAGACAAGTGTTTAAGCAGCAGTTCTCATGCAACTCATAAGAACTGCAATAATGCTTTTATAAAACTTCATTGTCCTTCTTGATCAGAGTTCAGATATGACAGAAACCTGGTTAGATGGTTTCAGACGACATCTGATCACAGCTGCGTACGCAGCGGTGAGAGATGCGGCTCCTCAACGCGCCACTATTTATAACCAGGAGGTACGATTCATAAGCTGTGATCATGAATACGATGTTAGTTATAACAGATGTAAAAAGTACCACTCAGTGCTGCACTGCAGGCTCATGTGAAGAAACCAAATACACAAAGAGACACAATGGACTGTGAGGGGACGCTCCCTTCTAACAAACCACAATAACAGAAACAGTGTAAAGATTAATTTTATCCTGAAAATTGTTTTCTCTGTCAGCAATGATCTGGATTCAGTGTTAGTTTTAGATCGGATGACATTTTGACTTGAATGGAAAGTATTGTCTGTTCAGATTTTAACCCCACATTTCATGTTATTTTTGTTTTCTGTTACACCGAGCATTTGTTTTTGAAAATACGAATGACTGCAAAATAACATGCAGCTTAGATTAATTTGAAAAGTGATTAAGTCAGGAAGAGTGCCATTTTTTTATGTTTCTTTTAAAATTAGGTTTTTATACAAACAATAGTTTATAACGTCTTCCAAGCTCTCACTTCAGAACTACAGTATATGTGTGTATTTTTGTTTGTTTACATTTATTAGTATTCTTTTGTAAGTCTGCTTTAGATGTCCGGTATGGACCAGATATAGACCACCAAGTTGTACACATTGTAACCAGCAAATGCTTTAAAAGCAGTCTAGGTGTTATGAGCTTCTTTACAGTATTTAATGGAAGAATAAATCTTTTTTTAAAACATTGACTCCTCCTGGTGGTCATTTGTGGAACTTCGTATCACTTTGCATAATAAATCTGAGCTTCACTTTGTGGACTGAATTCCTGACAACTTTTCAATTATATGATAGATCTGTTGAACATTAAACTCAAATAACCCACAACTTGCCTTTAAAGCTAGCTCAATATCTTGCATTTAAGATCAAATGTAAACAATCCTGTAAACTAGGAAAATAATGAATTTCATTTCGTTGGAAGAAACAAATTTCCGTTTTATGCTGAGATTTACGATAAGCAATAATGTGTTCGTAGCATTTATCTTTTGCCGCTTGTTTCATACTTGGTCATTTATTCCTATAACTATGGCAACAGGTGATCATGCTCTTTAATCTGTGGCTTTAAATTTTTATATCATTACTCTTTAGCTTCTTTACCACTTCCTTGCACTTAGCGCCATCATGTGGTCAAATTAAACCATTGCAAGAACATTTCAAAACGAGTTTTGTCTTCAAATTATGCAATTGCTTCAGAAAACATTTGGTTAAGTGATTAATAAATCTTTTAATTGATTTCATAAGAATTGAGATTGCAAAAACACGCTGATTATTCCTATGAAATCCGGGTTTGTAATATCTACAATCTGAGAAGCATCCGTTCAAATGTTTGATTTATCTCCCTGTTGCCATAAATTTTCAAAAATACTTTTAAGACTTAAAGGGATTCCAGAAAAAATAAGAGGAGCCAAGAGGACTGTGTGTATGATTTATTCTTAAAATGAACATTTTAAACAAAAATAAATTACCAGAGATCTCTTTAAAAGTCAGGCTAATGTCTCCGGCCCAGCAAACGGTCCAGTCTGGATACAAATATCCACAACATGCAGCCGTCCAGTCCGTCCTGGTGACCATGAGCAGCTAATGGAAACCTACAGCAGGAGCTTCTCCTTTACCAGACCAGACTGGAAGAAAACAGCCATGGAAAACTGATCATCTATAAAAATGTGTACATTGTTTATTTAAATAATCAACATACATGCCTGATTTAATATACGAGAGCAGAAAAAGAGAAACTGTACATTACGAGACTGCTGATCGAGGTGAGGATGGAATCGGTGTAAAAGACACAGCTGTTGGTGTGAAAGGCTAAAAGAAACAGAAAACATGGTAGAGTTCCTCAGGGAGGTTCGCGTTGTGCATTAAAATCCATTTCAATCTACTTCTGGGAGGTTCCAGCCCCGGCCGAGAAACATCCGGCAAGAGATTCAAGTTCAGCTCATTTTTTTTAAAAAGGAGCAATTCAAAAAAATTCAAAACGATGAAAAACTAACTTCACAAAACATCAAATCAAACCGTGAATGAGACCGACCGTCCGAGCTGGACCTCCCACAGCTTCTGAGGCTGCAACCAGCGTGTGTTGGTGCAGCTTTAATGGAAGGCATGGATGAGAAAAAAAAAACAACACTGCTTAAAAATGAACCTCTCGTCTATAGCTGGGCTCTAAAAGCTCTTTACAGCATGCACAGAGATCAATACTGGCACATCTGCTATGAGGCTGCTTCAAAGCACACTTTGCTATCTAAAAACAATCAAAAAACAACAGACCCCCTTAAAGAAACAACAGTAGGGAAACACTTGGTGCTACCTGCAGCTCTTCAGTTATCTATAAGAAGTATTAAAGGGACACAGGGAAAGGTGAAGGCAGCCTGACTCCAGAGTTTGATCATTAAAAACGTCACCTCCTAGTGTTTGGAAAGAAATACAGCTTTGCTTTATTTCCGTAGCTTGTGTTTTTCGTTTCGACAGAATTCAAGGAATCGACCCGTTATTGGTTTTCTGAGCGGATGAGTCATCAGAGCTGAGAAGATGTCAGGGAAACAGAAAAGAAAACGCGCACTTTGAAGGGTGGTGCATCCATCGATAGCAGCTGCCCACAGCTGTGTCAGTTTCCTTCATCTTGAACTGAGTGCAGTCCGACTCCAGCGAATAACAACAACAACAAAAAAAAACGTAGCACGGCAGATGACGCTCTGCTCGCTCCGTTGATTGTGCAGCATGTTGAGTGAGGCACTAGGGGGCGATGAAGAGCAGGTCACACTGCAAGGCTACAAAACAGAGAGACGGGGCGCCGACAAAAACAAAACGTAGAAAGAGGGTCAGCTTTGGTGTTGAACTAGTCCCACAGGTCTAGCAGTGGACAGACGGCGGTGGGAGGAACACGACGATGATGACGATGATGGGGGAGACGGAGAGGGAAAGCGGTCAGTCAGTCTTTAACCTGGTGGACTGGGAGCCCTGTTCTGTCAAACTGGCTCTGATGGAGTTGAAGACCGTCTGTCGGACATTGTCCTCCATGTAATTTTCAACAAGTGGCTTCAAAACCTAAAGGAGAGGGCAAAAAAAAAACAATCAGCATTTCTTCATGTTGAAAGGGAAACTGAGGAAAAACAGAAAGCAGACTCCAACATGCTCCAAAGATGCTCAAACAAAAACCACTTTTCTACTTTAATCTAAATAAGATTATAAACAGTTTGCCTTTTTAAGATCCACAGACGGCTGCAGCTCTGCAGGTTTCCGCACTGAGCAAAATAAAGTTCAAGAATCCGACACAAAAAGGACTGAAAGATGATTAAAGGAGACGGCAGCAAACAGAGGACATTTCTACGTGAGAGGCAAAGTTAAGAGTCTGAGTCCAGCAGCTGGCCAGCAGCTAGTTGGTCTTCTTGTAGTTGTTGTTGAGAGGAACCAGAGCTTTAAGTCCAAGCGTGGCTCCTGATGGGAGGGAAGGGAGCAGAGAGAGGGGCCACGCCAGGTGGCTCCTGACGGGCTCCAAGAGTTTGGAAATCACCTGGAAGGAAAAGCAAGGAGGAACAGTGGAGTTAAACGAGGAGGACTGGCGTGAAGATGGACGGCGGGAGGGAGGGACGTGGGACGAGACTGGAGTGGGGAAAAAGAAAAAGGGATATCGCTCAGGATTCAAGCACATAAATAAAAAAGAAAGAGAAGAAGGAAAGGAAATCAGGTGGGATGCTTTGAAAGGTGGACAGGCGGAAGATCGAGAAACGGGAGCCGATACGTCTCACCTTTCTGACTGTCCTCTGAAAAGCAGGGGAGGCAAGAAGAGACAAACAGGAAGGAAGGAGAAGCAACAGGAGACATGAGGGACAGAAAACAGAGCTGCTTCTCCTGGCTAACAGCGGGGTTTAGGGAGAGAAGAAAAACTACAACATGAGCTCTAGACACCACGGCCCTGCATTAAAACATAAACATTGAGTAACATCACCGACCCAGATTGGCACTAATAAAACTAATATAGAGTCTGAACACATTTAGCCAAATGAAGTATCTGCATCAGTTCACCTGTCAGTTTATGAGGTCAGAGAAACGCTCTGGGTTTGTTTACACCTGCATTTCGCTCAGTGATTAATTAACCCAGGATAAACGTTAGCGTCCAGTCTAACCACTCAGAGCTTCCTCTGCAGTCTTCCACTTAGTGGAAACGGAATCATGTTAAACAATGACAGCATGACCACACACAGATGGACACTCCCCACAAGTAGATACTTAGACAGTACTGAAGGTAAATGCTGCAATGATGCTCATAATTAAGGCCAAAGGTCTTTAAAAATGCGATTCCTGTATTTAGTCTTCAAATTATGCAATTGCTTCAGAAAACATTTGGTAAAGTGATTAATAAACCTTTTTCTTAGACGACAAAATACCTCCAAATAAGAACAAAAGACTTTACATGATGTAAAATACTTTCAAGCAAAAGACATAAAATGGAGAGACTAGAGAAAGAAGGCCAAGAATTACGCAAAAATCACCTGACATTTATCCTGATGAAACTTACTTGAGAATTAAGCGCCTAACCTGGATTTTGCATCATCTGGATTTTTGAGGCAGGTATCACTGTACAAAATCAGATTGTTTATTTCTTAATTTTTCCAGAATATCTGTTATCTACTGACCTACATGAATTTCTTGTAAACAAAATTACGCTTCCATATCCCGCAGACATCCATTCATACTCAACAACATGAAAGAAAACACACACACTCCGTCCAGCTTTCACTCTGATCGCTCACCTGTTCCCAGAGCGCTTCGGCCAACTGGTCTATCAATATTCCCGCCTCCCGAAATTCTCCCGAATACTTCACGTACGCCCAGATGCAGAGGAGCAGCAGCGCCACGCCCAGGACCATGTTGGCCAGCGCCGCGAAGACGCTCAGGCCGATGAAGCCGGTCACCCCCGACAACACGTAGGTGAAAAACATGACCACGAAGAGCGTGGCGGGCGTGCGGGCTGCATAGAAGATGTTTTTGCCCTCGTTGTGCTTGGAGAAGTTGGTGTAGGCCTCCTTCAGCTCCGACTCCAGGCGGTCCTGGTAGCGCTGGCAGAACTCCTCGCCGCCCATTTTCTTTATGGAGCGGAAAAACTTGACAGAGTCTTTGGAGAAAGCTTCGTGGCAGCTCTCCAGGTCGGCCGGGGCCATGTAGGGCCGGTCCCCTCCGCAAACCTGTTCGGGACGGGAACAAAGAAACAGCAAAAGAAAAATGACCAGAGTTTTTATTCCTGATCAAGTTCATGACCGCGCAAATCATCTTAAACCGTTTTCTGCAACATGACACTGCTTATGCTCAGTATAAAGGCTCCCATCAATAAGTACAGTAGTGAACTTTTCTGTAACTTCCTGTCATCTTCTCCTTTCCTCCATTTCACATTAGTAGGTTGTATAATAATAATAATAATAATTTCATTATTATTATACATCTGTAGTGTTAGGAGCTTATTTTGTTGAGACACACAGATAGTCACAAAATGAGCCTATTTTGTGTTACAAGAAAAATGATGTTAATCACCCAGAGATCAAAAGGATAAAAATCTATTTGATGTTTACATGACCAGTGGATGAGGGTCTCTAATCTTTATCTGGTTCCTCAGTTTAGCGAGCTACAGCACTTCTCCTTTTGTGTTTATCTGAAACTTGTTCAAAACTTCTTATGTTTTCAGTTTTTGCTGTCTCAGGTGCCCTGACTTCGCAGCTCAGTTTAGTTTGGAAATAATGAAAGGGGTGATATTTATATGGATTCTGGCAAATTTTTATTGCAACCAGTATCAGCACCAGAGTGTGTCTGTGTATTGCTGCTGCAGAAGCTCTGATGTACAGAGCGAGAGAAGCAGACTGCTCCAACACTAAATGATTCTGATTCAATACATTTTTTTTTTCCCTCCAGGCCTGGAAAATGTCAGACTGATGAAATAACTTCCATTTCCAAATCATACTGCAGCAGTGCTCAGATTTTTTAAAAGCCAATTTATTGTTATCCATTCATTTTTCAAATCATCCGTCACCAGCCACTAGGGGGAGCTGCAGCATCCACTTGACTAGAAGTTCAGAGCAGCAGCAGCAGAGTAACATGGACAAATAAAACCAAGCATTTTGTCTTCAGGCATTTCCTTAAATCCCATAAGTTACTTCATAAATAGATGTAGTCCCACTTTGGATGTTTTTGCTTGTGATTATATAAAAATAAATAAAACAAAAACGATGTCCCATGTTCCCAGTTTAAGCAAAAACAATTTTACTGCTTTATGCGTGGCGTTAAATTCCTCAATAACACAGTGGCATTTCCTGCTGCTTCCATTCCTGTGGAAACGTCTTAAAATGAAAAACACTTAAAAGCTTATTATTATCAAACATCCTATGAAAACTTCAATGACTTTTCTCAGTTTGACCTTTAAATCTCAATCAAGCAGTAAATACTACAAAGCCTTGAGGCTTTGTCGCTTCTGCAGCCACACCTGAATGTGTGAACGGCTGGTTTAACATTAAACAGTCTGATAATAAATGCTCTGTGCTCTTTTTCTCATAATACTGGATCATTTTTGGCTTTGGGGAGTTTTTTTTTTTTTTATCTTACTGTACGCACCTTCTCCATGCTCTTGCTGTACAAGTCTTTGGCTCCAGCCACAGCAGTCAGATTATTGGCCTCTGCTGTAGCCTGACCACAAATAAAACAGTTAGAAAAGACATTTAAAATTCATTAACAGACCAAGAAAAATGTAAAGGTTTTTACAAATAGGACAATCATAAAATGTTCTACTTGTTAATTCATTCAGACCTGTGTTTTTAGAAGTATTTTCCAAACATCCACAGGTTTCTAGTCTCGCCCTTTATACTCAAACACTCTCTGAATGTTTGCACAAATTGTTGCTCTGCAGATGTTGAAAGTTGATTGTGCTCATCATTGTGAAATAACTTCATGAGCCCATTAACATGCCGTTAAGTACAGGACAAAACAGCAACAGAAAACATCCAGCTTTAAGAGGCGAAAACATTAAAAACTAAGTACATTTATTTCAAAGCTTTCAACAGACTCCATTAATCGGTTTATTCTGTTTGAAGACGCGGCGACTGACCTGCAGCATGGACTTTGGATGAGGAAGCTCGTCACCTTGGTAAATCTTTATGTAGGCCTGCAGAAAAAAAAAAAACACAAAATAAAACATTATTTTAAAACTTTTAAATCTATGATCACACAAAATCTTCAGATGCGCCAAGGAAACGAAGCAGAAAGTTTCAAATCGGACTTGCCATCCATAACGCCGTGAGACGTCTTCGGTGGTGACAGACATATTTCTTAGAATCAATAACATTTTATAATTTGTGTACTTATTAGTACAATTTGAGAGCAAAACCGATACTGAAGCTACTCAGAAATCGCCGCAGCACCTTGAAGTACTCCACCAGATCCCTGCAGGTGATTTTGCATCCACCAATCTGCTTCTCCACCAGCTGATCTGGGGCCAGCAGCACGGGCATCAGCTCAGCCAGCTGCGTCTTGAAGTCGTCTTCGATGTCTGAGACGAACACACGCAAAACCGTTTCATCCAAGCATCACATGGATATCAACCTGCATTCCAAGTACAAGCTAGCGTCGTTTCAGTCCCACCTTTTAGCCTCCCATCAAACTTTGGGTTGGTGGCCACCTTGAGGCCTGGATGTGGCAGCAGGAAGCAGCTGATCTTGCTGAAGCAGGAGTCGATGTGCTTCCTGACGTTCTGCAGCTCCTCATGTTGGCAGTTTTTAACCTGCATGAGCAAATGGTCCGGTTTTGTGCACAGATTTGTTTAAATCTTTTAGAAAATGGGATTGTGGAGAAATGCCTGGAGGTGAGTTTTCTTATTCAGATCAAATGCATGCGTCTCCATGCATTTTAGGAACAAGCAAACATTTCCAACAAATCTCACCTGCAGTCTTTTTTGTAGAAAAGCCTGTCCTCCTTTCAGTCCATAAACGTATTCATACGGAGAACTCCAATCCCGAATCAAGAACATTAAGGACTTAAAAGAAAAAAGAAACAGAGTTAGAAAAAAAAACTTTGGAGTTCATAATGAACACACATAGATTTATGTTTTTTGGGTTTTTTTTGCTCCCTATCAGATGTTGTACTCACAAAGAATTTTTATGAGAATTGTTTAAAGAGTAGAAATGAACAAGGATTAAAAAGTGGACACCCTGCTATTCAGCAACTATAAACAAAGGTACATCTCAAGAGATGATATGAAATTAATGTATATTCTTGGAATCAAAAACCTTAAATCAGCATCTATACAGCATCCTGTAAGCAACATGAACAACGTAATGCTCTAAAATTCAACTAAATGTCGTTTTAAAAAGTAAGCTTTGTGCCCTTGAACAATCGTCTCGTTATTTATCCTTCCCATGGGTCAAAAATAAAAACAACTTTTAGTGTTTCTGGCTGAGGAGAGTTTTTAACTCAAGAAATGTGACAAATTTAGCCCATATGTCTTAGATAGGACAGTATGTCTGTGGTGGCTTTGAACCAGTGATTCCAGCCACAACCCGTTACTTTGCACAAGTTGTTCCAGCCACCACATTCAAATTATCCAATTCATTTGATTGGATACCGCATGCTGAAGAGCCAGTAAAGGACTTCAATGACCTTCTGCTGGACATGGATCCAGACAGTCATCTTAACTACGATCAAATAGCTGTGAGTGTAATCAATCTAAGTTTCGGTTTTTGAACTGAAGGACTGAGCTGCGCCTGTATTATAGCCCATGGAATTGTTGAGATGAGATTTATTTCCCCACACACAAGAATAAAACCCACTACATTATGTTGGACATTAAAAATCTGCATACTGAAGCATAAGTCTGATTCTGGCTAGTGCCTAGCAGCAACACCAATAACACTTTGTTAATTAAAATAAAAAGAGTAAGAGACTCATTTAAAAAAAAAAAATCTTAGTAATGTTTATGCAGCGCAAAAACAAAATTTTGCACCCATTTTATATTATATTTTTAGCTGGTAAATATAATTAATAGGTATGTTTATGGTGATATTTAATTGGGTTTAATTAGTTTTAAATGCTTATATATTCTGGATTCAGACATCAGACAGTGAGCACCTGGAAAGGTTTCGATTCAGTTTCTTCCATTGCCAGTCGTCCGTATTCAGTGAAGAGCTTCATGAAAAAGAAAAGCAGAAAATAAGAATAAAAAGTCAAAATAACTACCGTAATTAGTTTTTGAAGAAAGAAGTAACACAAACCTGCAGATGCTGCAGATCGTCTTCCTGGATGTTATGGGACAGGTTGTACACCTGACGACAAGCAAATGGAGGAAAAATTAAAAAAAATTAAAATTACGGTACACGTTTATGTCTTTAGCAGAAACAAAACGTAAACATTATTACAAATGATATGTTTTCTGTTACCTGGACAGAGCTGGTCATAGTGCTGAGAGCGAACACAGTAGCAGAGTCCTTTATGGTGGACTGGCTGTCAAATGCTCCCTGAGTGTCAACGAGGAGTACCGCGACCTACAAGTCAGTGTGGAAAAATTCACTCTAAATAAGGAAGTTAAGACTTTCCAATTGCATCAGGGAATTAAGAAAAAAAAAAAAAAACGTACCTTGTTGCCATCAGGCTTATCCACCACAAACACATCACTCCACACCTGAATTCCTGTGGTCTCCCTCTCGCAGCCTCCCCTCCATTTGAACCCAATCAGGGGCTCATGGTCTCCTCCTATCCACGTGTCGCTGTGCTGCAAGACGGAGGAAAAAAGCGTGGAAGGGACAAAAAAGGAAATGCTTAAACGACCCAAGTTAAACAGAACTTGGCACAGAACACCTGCAGTACAGTTCGTGTTTTAGCACTCTCAAATGCTCTAATAAGTTGTGGGATAGTAGCATTTATCCCCCTGTGGCAAATCCTATAAAAGCTACAGGAAGCTTACTTTTTAAAAACATTCTAGAGACAGAGTCTTGAGATCTTAAAGGATTGAGTGAGCAGAAAATATCATCCTAATTAGCAGCAGGTGATGTCTCCATGTCTCTTAAGGCTCCTTTTGACAGTGCAACCCAAAATGTCACAAATGAAAACAAGCAGCAGTTGTTTAGAGTACGTCATAAAAGAGCATACGTTATTCCAAAAACAGTGGTTTAAACTTACCGTGGATGAGATCGGTGTCTGCAAAACGAACAATAAAAACATTAGGGAAAAGATAGTTGTAATAAAAAATTATCGTCATCCACTTCTACACAAATGTCATATTTCAAGCATTGTTGCACTACAAAGCAAAAATGTGAAATAATTTGTCACAAAGGAACACCACTGCAGTCCCATCCAACAGAAGAAAAGAAAATCCTCATTCATAGCAACAATCAGTGTCAAAGGAAACAGAACTTTAAACTTCCATTTAGAAACATAACTCAAAAGCATGACATTTTGCAAAGCTTCCCTTTTATACTTCAGAGAAAAAAAAAAAAGAGTTCAGCATTTAAATAAGGCACATTCAAACTATGAGACATGGACTTTTCACCAGCAGGTCTCCACCATGGGGTCCAACACAAAGCCAGTGCTCTGCTGCGTTTCTTTCTTTTGCAGGAGTGTTAAAATGAAAAAGATGCAGCAGAAATGGAGCAGGGAGAAAGATAACCCAAGAAATTACCCAGGTTACTGAGAAGGCAGTAAAAAAAGAAAAAAAAAGAAAAAAAAGTTGGTCCACAGTGTTAAGTTCCACCAATACCTCGTTATTTTAGTTATTAATGGGATGTTTAACTTTTATAAGAATCGATTCTCAATTTAGTTAATCCCAACATATACTGTGCCAATGAAAAATTCGCATACACTCATTACGAACTTATATTAATGTGTGGCTTTTAATGATGGATTTGGATTGTTCTTATTAACCTTTGCCACAATTTACATTCAAGCTTATTCCAAAACACACTTGTCTTGTTAAGAAAATAGTTCAGTCTTGAACCCAGTTGTGTGTTGCAACCAAAGTTGGGTAGTGACTAGCTACATTTACTCGAGTAACTTTCTTTAAAAAAAAAGAAGTACTCTTCGGAGTATTTTTACTGTACATTTTAGTTTTACTTGAGTAATTTTATTATGAAGTATCGCCATTCTTATTTGAGTAAAATTTCTGGATTCTCCTCTACCCACTGAATGAAAAACAAACATGTTTTAACCAAAAATTCACCAGACAAAGACACACACCTGCAGATCTGGTTAGTTTTATATTGAAAGAAACTGATTTGGAAAAAATTTATTTTGTTATTGATTTTGTTATTTATTGTTACTTATTTAAATTGTAATTTTGTTCCTTAAAATACCAACATTTCCACACAACTTTATATTTTGGTCCATCTGATGATGTAATTTTTAAATATTAAATGATTGATAATTTGATCAATTACTCAATACTGGAGGAGACTTTTTACCAAATACTTTTTTACTCTTACTTGAGTAATTTTTTGGACAGTTACTTTTTACTTTTACTTGAGTGTATTTTTTGGTTACTCTACCGACGTCTGGTGACAACACAATAATACCAAAAGCAAAATTTGGTTGTATACAAAAGAGGAGTTCAAAGCAACACTAAAAGTCTAAAATTAATGACTTTTATGCAACAGTGAGTGTATGTGACCTTCTGCCTGGCATGGCATATGTGCCCTTGTAATTTTAAAAACCTAAACAAATGTTAAACCGTACCTGATTGTACATGTAGCGCAGCATGAAATCCAGCAGGAAGGACTTGCCCTTCCGAAAAGCTCCAGCCACAGACACGACCACCACGTTCAGGTCCTTCACATGGTCCTGCAGCAGGATCTTCTCGAGCGCAGCAGCGTCCAGCTCAAAGATGCTCTTGCTCTCGCTGGCTCGGACGATCTGGACGGGCCCCGGCCTTTCCTCCGCAGCAGGCTAAAGGCGAGTTTCAAAAAGAGCTTTTACTGGCATCCAAACGGGCTCATGAAGATTTTCATCTTCGCTGTAAGAAGATGAAAACTAAGACAACTCTCCCTGCCGACCAGCTGTGCCATAAATACACATTTATAATTCTAAATTCCCTTTGTTTTTTAATGATCATCTTTTTGTCTTCCAGATACAATTTTACCTTAAAAACATCTGTCTTTCATAGGAGGGAAAAAAAAAAATCTGAAAAACTTTAGGAGCTTAAAAGAAAAAAGCATGTTAAAATATTACCTCCCCAATCCCTTCATCTTGTGAAGGACTGATGCTGTCGGTCTGATAGGACTCTGGGGTAATGGTCCTGATGTTTAACCCGTCCGGCTGGTCTCTTGGCTGCGCTGGAGGAGGCCTCTGACTGCGGCGAATGATCGGGCCATCTTCCATGTCTTTAAACCCTTTAGAAAGCAAAAAGAGAAAGGTAAACATACAAACAAAAGTCACCTCGTCGTGACAGGTCAATATTAGAATCTAAGACATGCAACTTTTTTTATAGTTAAGATGTAACATTTGCTTGCGAGGAAAAACAATGAACTACATCAAACTGGAGAGAGGATGCTTTCTTCTTACTTTCTGCGCTCCACCAAACACTGTTTTTCACTCTGAACTTCTCATCTAGGTCAAACTGAAAATAGCCTTGTGGTGAAATACACAAAGGGCTGGGAAAAAAAAAAAAAAAAAAAGGACACGAAGCAAGTATGTCACCAGGACAGTATTTTTATATTTGCCGTCTGTCACGTTGATTTTTCAGGGATAGCCGTCCAATTAAATAGAAATCAGGTTGCACATCTCCTCTTGTGTGTCGCAATATTTTAGCTTATATTGGTGGCAGTCGTTCAGGCACTTAAATGTGCACAATTGAAAAGTTCCACCTTCTTCAAGCTGTAAATCTGTTGCCAATTTAAGTTAAGTCTCTTGAAAGCAAAACATTTCAACCTCGCTTCCTTCTTTTCAATCGGGAACTCTTTCAGATTAAAGGTTTGAATAAAACTTCCTGAACTCAGACAAAAATGTATCAGACAGGTTGAACCACAAATTTTAAACATTACTCATCCGAATATCTCAGTCACTCAATCACTTATCCGTCCCAAGTTACCTGAGGAGTTAAGCATCTCAAATAATAACTTTCAGTTTATTTACAAGTCTAAGACACCCTTCCTCAAAGTCAAACTTGCTGACAAAGAAATAAAATCTTTAACTTTCAGTTTGATTGATTTTCACCGTTTTCTAATAGTAAAGATCATAAGATAATTAATTCCATACTAAAATATCCATAACTCTGGAAGCTGGTTAAGGGGCATATTTAAAAACATTAAGCAACACTCTCATACCAGGGAAACAAAAATAAATCTAACATTCAATAATCAACCTGGACTTGCTGCAAGGTTAAAGCACAAGTCGGTTACTGTAATCTGCTCTGCACACAAATGAGCCCTGAACACTTCCTCAGTTTGTGGCACTGCAGGTTCCCATCCAGCCCAGAGAAGCACTTAGTGAAATAAAGTGGAGCAGACTGGAGCCGTAGAGAGAAGTGAACTGACACAAAGACGGCATTCTGCAGGGACTGCAAGGAGACAACATTGCACTGCAACAGAGAACATGTGGAGGAGGAGAGAAAGTACACAAGGAAGCACAGCATGATTCAAATATCCCGACTGGACCTTTATAATAAAGAGGTTAAAGCAAGAATAAAAAAACCTAACAAAAAAAAAAAATCTGCCATCACACTTTAATGCTTCTTAAGTAACCGAGATAATATCAGATCGTTGGGTTGCACAATATTAGGAAATCTTGTGATGGGAATAATATTGATAATATTGCCATGAAGATATCAGATATGTGCCTTTTTTCTAGTTCTCATGTACGCCTATGACTCTGTGACCTCTAGAGTTTTGAGCAACGTCCTTCAGGCCCGCTGTGAACATCTGCTAGTTTCAGACTGTAACTGGCAAAGTATTACATTAGCATGAAAAATGTAAGTTCATAACACTAGGAATACATTATCACCCAACAATTACGGCACTGCAGAAATGTAAAAGTTGGAAGAAAAGGATTTCTGATTTTGATTCTGAACTGTTTTATGATTTTATAAGTAACAGACGTGTGAATGTCTTCTTTTAATATTACATTTAGCTTATGGTCTGACAGTCTGATGTCAAACCAACCAGTAAATAACCAAATCTATAGAGACTCTTTATAAAAATCTTTATGATTAAAGAAAATAGGGTAGGAAGGCAAAAGCAAAACAAGAAATTGCTATATTAATTGTAAATATTGTAGTAAATTTCAACTGTCCTTAACTGACATTTTATTCACAGCTCAGTTTCTTCCTTGCCATAATCATCATCATCATCATCATCATCACATCCCAACAACTCTCCTTGAGCTTTGGCATCTCAATCATTAAAGCTGCATCAGTTGTGGGCATGAAGACATTGAAAGTCTAACCAACAGGCAAACTAATACTGGACCCTGAACTATTATAGGCTGCAATAATGTTGCACCCAAACAGTCCTTTGTAATCACAATATTGCACACTCTGAAGCTGAGGAGATGACTGCAATCTGATATAATGTGTAGACATCATGTTGCAAACTTCATTGTCGTTTTTTTCCACGTTATCAAAGTTTTGTATGTAAATGCACTGGCACCACTACTGGTTTAGAATTATGCCAGGAAACTACAGAACTGCACCAGAATAAGTGATTATGTTCAAATAAAATTCTGTAAAGTATCTCTTGCCCAGAGCCGTCTTTCTCCATCAAAGGAGGAAAGCTGTTAAAACCCAGCTTCTCAGTTGAACTCTTGCAAATTTGTATCTTTTGGGGAAACAGGTTTAAAATTTACTAGTTCAGAAACAAAATGTACAGTCATATCTAGTCTGAAGTGCTTGGCTTTCTTTTCTAGTGTTTATTTTTTTAAATATAATATCTTCTATCCAGTTAGGAGAGTTATTGAAAGTGTCCCTTCATGTTTAGTTTATCAATAGCTTGAAAGAGTCAAATTTGTTTTTAATGTAGAGCCGTTGATTAACATCTTACTAGTACAGTTTGTTGCAGGTTTTACCAGGACAAGTCCAAGCAGGGGCCGTCTTGGTTGACTCCCCAGTGGCTAGAAGGACTATTGCAAGGCATCAGTTACTTTACAACACACACCGTGTCCTGTACCTGACCCAATAAATACATAGTCTCGCAAATTTAGCAAAGGATGCCACTGGTTCGTTGTGTGTTAACAGGAAAACATCTCTATAACTATATTCCTTTCTGCAATTTTCATAAGCTTCCATCGTACACTCTGCATCTGTGCAGTCTAACCTACATTACTACACTGAATACAAAAATCAGCTTTCAACTCCCGTGACTCCTGCTCTACATCTGACACAGCCTTTGATGACACCAAGGTCCACTAACTATAGCAATGCTCTAAATCATTAATCTAGACTTAAAACAAGATGAAGTAATGACACTTATTGAGTAAGAACTGGGAAGCAAAATTGCAAGCTACTAAAATTCTATTTAGAAATATTCTTGATTACTCTTATCTGAGTAATCAAAAAAACTCGGGCCTAAAGCTTCAACTCGAACAGAAACAATGATGCTGAGAGTAAAAGCAATCTGATGCATCAAACACCGACACCTCAACATTTTTACATTTACAGTACCAAACCATCTGATCCTCGCTACAGGGAGGACAAACGTATGGTTGCTTCAGGCTGACCAACAAGGACAAAGTGCAGATTAAGATGGAGTCAGTCAGTATGAAATCAGACATAAAGGTCAATATGATAACGGATTCATACTCACAGTCTATGTTAGCCTCTGAAAACCACTCCGAAAATTTCACCAAATTCCACTTCTCTCCAAAAGATCAGAATTTTCACATTGAAAAACATATGCTTAAAAATCTTCAAATTAAGTTTGTTTCATTATTTTGAGTAAATGTCACCTCGAGGTTTTAAAAAGGCAGCTACGACTAACATCCAGTTACAAGTGAGATTAGTTATGATATAATTGATAAATAATTTTATTTCATTACTTCAATTCGAAATGGGCATTTTATTATAAAGTGGCATTACTCTTTCTAATGCCTCTTATAAAGAGGCATTATAAGCAGCGTGTGTTCATTAACAACACGCTGTGTTGTTAATAAACACAGCGTGATCATTAACAAGAGTTTGTTCATTTAGATGATTATGGGTTGCAGCTGATACAGTGGCTGCATTGTTGTGCACACAATCATGGTCAAGACTGCTTGCTTGGTTTCCCCAGTCAAGCTACAGAAACTGTTCAAACTGTTACATCCAAACATATTAATGCAAAGTTCAGTGGAAGGACAACATGTTAGAAAAAGATGCAGCAGAATTAGCCATGGCTTTGAAAGGACTGCAAGGCAAAGCCAATAGTTTGGTCCTAAAGCTCCATATCTGTGGTGGGACAATTGTAATGACTGAAAAGGAAGTAGTGTCATGAAAATGACAAATTACACGTTTACAAGAAATCATCCAGTCCTAGTTGATATTTTCATCCTAATATTTAACAGTCAAATTATATATTTCCCCAGTATTGTAGAGCTGTAATGCTAAGAAGAATATGAGGGACACCAGATCCAACAATGCAGACATTTGTTACGTTACCTCCTCAGCTGACTGACCTAAGCTGACCTCTTTCATGCCACCTCAATCTGATGCAGTGAATCATACAAAACGAAAACCGACCAAGTACTACTGAGTGTACTTGCACGCACACACTTTTTAGTAAATCAACATTTCTATTTAAAAATCCTTTTTTATTGCTGCTAAGTAATTTCAGATTTTCTGATAAAAATGTTGGGTTTTCATGATCAAAAGCAAAAATATAGCACTTGAAATGTATAACTGTGTGCAACGAATCTATTCAACATAAATGCTTGGTTTTCTTTACCTACAATTACTGAAATAAATTTACTTCTCAGCAATATTCTACTTTATTGAGCGGGATCCATACATAAAATCCCCGCAGTTAAAATTCAATCGGATCAGATTCTAACAATTGAGTTCATATACCAGAAATACAAAGTCTGAGACAGTGGTGACCAAACCCTTAGAGCAAAAATCCTACATTTGTTAGAGCTTTCCCTTAGTTCAGCAAACCTGAATCGAATGATTACTTATTACCAGGCCTCTGGAGAGCGTGACGCATGCTGAGGAAGTAAGTCAGCAGTCTGTCTGCGATACGTTGGAGCAGCGAAACGTCTCAAACCTACAGGACTCTGGGCTCTGTCACTGGAGTTTGACACAACTGGTAAGAGACGACCAGCAAACTGCATCGTCTTGAGCAACTATGGGGGTACAGTGAAAAAGCAAATGGCTAAAAAAAAAAAAAAAGAAAAAATATATATTTTCTTACAGTTTCCATAAAGTCAAATCTTTAAAACTGTTAATCCTAAACTTTAAAATCCAAAGATAATAATGGTATCACATGTAGCAGAAGAAAATGGCACAAGATTGACACTACAGGAAGTAACTAAAACATATCAAGGTTGATATCCTGACCGGTCAAACAAAAGTTAAATAAAACCACATGGTTAAGTGTATAACTGCTACATATTATGAAAACATCTGAATCAAAAGACTGACATTTTTTTTGAAAGTATGCAGTCAAGTTCTCCAGAGTCCCACTAAGGACTTGATTACTAGATTCAGGTGTGTAGCTGCCCTTGTATTGTGGAGTTGAAGACCCATGAAGACCAACACAGTTCTACCCCACCCCCACTTGTTGCGACACACTTATGGTCATCCTACTAAAACAAGCCCTCACTTCCAATAAAGCCAAATTAATTTGCTTGGACATATTTCTAGCCCGAATCAAAAAAAACAACTAAAGAAACAAGAAACTAAAACAATGCCACCCATCAGTCTTGTTAAGGTAACTCTGGGATAAAACTACAGTTAGCAAACTACAAGGACGTCTGTTCTTATGCAGCAAACTACAAGGATGAGGATCAGCACAATACCATTAAATTTTGTGTTTATAAAAAGTGTTTATTCTAGTTATTAGTCCATGTACTAAAAGCTACAAGAATTTTTAATTTATTCAGTCAGAAAATAAAATAAACACATCATGCCCTGCGTGATTTCAGATTTTTTTTAGCTAATATTTTGATGCTCAATTTCTGTGTAGAGCTATATTCGGCCATACATTTACAAATGTATGGCCGAATATTTTATATATATACATAATAAAAACAAGTAAAATACAATGTATTCAGCTGAAACAGTTAACAGAAAATACAGGCGTATTCACGTTTTCTAATCTCTCGTTTGAATTACAGATGTGTCATAGACTGAGAAAAGAAAATGAACCAGATTGACTGGACTGATGAGTGGATTCGTCCTCTGGAGTGTCAGACTGAGTTGTACTTTTCCATATTTTTAAAGATGAAAATATGAGGATTTTATTGTAAATATGACTGCACCAAATAAATATGAAACAAACACTGCTAGTTATAATTTGACTATTTACCAGACTGATATTATTTTCATGATAACAAGGGAGCCAGTGACTGCATGCCACTGTTTGGGCTTCTTCACAGTTAAGGGGATAAACTTGCTGGCAAACTCTCCAGCCCGCTTATAGTGCATTTAAAAATATCCGAGTAAGTACTGGGATAAGATTAGCGTATACAAAGTGTATACCCTGCGGAATGTCAATGGTTTTTAGGCATTTTTGAGCGACCTAAAGGAAAATAGGCTAACTTAAAGATAAAAACAGCACTAAACCGGCTGTTATCAGGGAGCATCCCGGTGAAAGTTAATGCTAGGATAAATGAGGCGACAGGTGTCGGGGTTGAGTTTTGTATCCGGGTCAGTATCTGATTCAAACAACACATGCTCAGCCAAAACACGGCTAGACCGAATATGCCGAACCAGAGCTTATTTGCATCCGCCTGTCGCTACTGCTTGGGTTTCAGAGGGAGAGAGGACGTATTCTGGCCGGGGTGTTGAACCCAGATTGGCACAACACCGCGGGTCTCCAACTGAAAGCAGAAACGTCTGACTAACGGAAAAGCGAGAGGAACAAAGACCACCTTAATAAAACGCCTTCTCTTACAATCCCGTTCAAACGTAGCACCTCTATCTTCTTTCTCGAAAATGTCGACTAAATAATTCAGCGGGAGTTTACCTTCGTCTTCGAGTCGGCTTTTGGAGTTGTAACCGAAGTGATTTCTATTCCTCGGCCCGCTCGCCTTCGCCATCTTGGACAACTGAATTCTGACGTGGCTGACGTCAAACATTTTTAATTCTTCTCGCGCTGCGTGCTGGAAAAGGCTCCGCCCCCAGGCTGCAGCAGTTGTAAAGCTGCACTGTTTTTTTTTTATCTGCTCATTTTCTATCCTTAAACTGGTTGGTTATTCACGTTTTATAACTTATTTGAAATAAATAGATAAATAAAAATATTACGCAGATGTTAAATTTGATTTCTTTGGCCCTGGTGAAGAGCTATGTACATCTACAAGAGTACACCAGCCTCGAAACAAATGTGCTATTGCTGCTATAAATACGGTGTTAAAGCAAAACCACAAAATGTGTTAGGAAAGAGCTCCACTGATGATTTGCAAAGATAGAACATCCTGCCTATGCTGCTCCTTCTGCCACCATATTTACACATCAGGGCCTGGACGGAGCAGGATCTGGCACCAAGACAGAGGATCCTGTTGGTCTTAGCCTATTGGTCATATTTTCTGATATTAAACAGAGAATTAATGATACTGGATTATGATGTTTGTTGAGCTTCTCGAGACGTTCTGGACTTCCAGTAATACTTATCCTACTAGAATTAAATATACATAATTTGCAAACACTATGCTTAAAACAATTAAAGTTGTAGGCCTATTTATATTTCACAAATTTGCTTCTAGTAAGTGGTCAAACTATTTAATTAAAGTGACTTTTTTTCAGTGATTAGAAATATATATTACGAAAAGTGTAAATTGAATGCACTTATCCATATGTAAATGTCACTTAAAGTATATTTCTCATTGATATTTTATAAATAAAAATGGGGGCAGCACTTGTTTCAAAGAATGCTGAAAATGTTATGGAAGTACATGACTAGACTATTGATTTTTATATGGTATGTATTTTTGCTAGTATATTTGAATGTATTATTGAAAATCTAAATATATAATATATACATAATTAAACAACAACCACTACTATAAAAAAATAACTATAGAGGCTAAGGATTTAAGGAAACAATAATAAGTGAAATGAGGAAATACCAGAAACATTTAAAAACAGAAACAAGGTAAATTTCAAAACCACAAGATGTAGCCTTACAATGTGAGTAATGTTCAAAACCTTAACCAAACATCTGTCTCTGCAATTTAACCCTAGCAGCATTATCAACGCAACAAAACATATTTTTTGTAACATTTTTATTGCGATTATTGAAAACTTAAATTTGAATCAGATGTGACATTACATTTCTAGGTTTATCTGAATGGTTCAGTTTTACAGCAAAATTTGCTCTTTGAAGGTTGGTGCCATCTGCCAAGACAGCCTTCAGTTTTGTTCGGAATGAACTATCGAATCCCTAATATTTAAAATATAATAAAAGTGTACCTCTGAAAACACATTCTCACCACTTCTTTAGAATCTCATGGCAATGTTTCCAACTAAACTTTGGTCTTGTTTGTGTCTTGTCTTGACAGGATCCCATTCAGGTTCATTTATCTCATTCCACTGAGACATCCGAGCTATTATCGCTGAGGAAATTAGCATCATTTCCTCAGAAGGTCTCGGCAGTCTGTTCAGTCTCAGTCCCACTTTTTTTGCTTGAATACTTCAATTCTTGTCTGTCAACTTATTACATAACCAAAAGTAAGTCTTCAGTGAAGAAGTGTTGCATCTAACAGCAGAACTTTGGCATCTTTTCAAGACTGTGAACTGATTCAGATTAAATGGAGCTCCTCCATTTAATCTGAATGGAGTATTAGATGAACCTTCAATTCATCTATTGCTAATCCAAACTATAAAATAAGAAATTATGTTACTATAAAAGCAACATGTTTTCACTCATATCTGCTGTGTTCTCTCACACAGCAGATCACTTGTTTGACTGAATGATCTACTTATAGCACTCACCTTACTTTTTTGGCAACTTTGGTCAGGATGTGTCGTTTTAAGATCATTCAAGTTTTACTGCAGTAGGATAGTCTCACAGCTATAGAGAAACCCTGTCTTTCGTTTGAGTACACTTAAACAGTGGTAAAAAGTTTCCTTTATTAAGAAATATATTTTATGATATCACATGTGCCACATTCATCTGCACCTAATAAAATCCTTATAATGTAATTTAAGCTTTGTTCTTCAGATACACTTTGTTTTTAAGTCAACCCCCATTTCCAGGAACCTTGAAATAGTAATCCACAACTTCTGTTTCCCCAGAAAGAAAAACAGGCCATTCAAGAAAGGCAGATGTGTGTATGGGACGAAAAAAACTACTTGCCCAAACCTGCCCATATTAATGGTGAGAGCAAAATGTAAAAAGATTTTAAACAACTGGTACTGTGAGAAACAAGTTTTGCCTACGACCTGTTTAGCTTGATTTCTATATACTATATTTTTTCTCTGCTGTAGCATACTCACAGGGAGTTAGCAGGTAGGGTCGGGAACAAATTCAAACATCAGTTAAAAAACATCAGATAAAAAAAAATAAAATAAAATAAAAAACCAGAAAATAATACCTTACTAAAAAACAAAACAAAATACAGAAACCCTCTGAAGCATAAGAAGAAGAACAAACCGGACAAAAAATAAAATAATAAAATAAATAAAATTCACATACAATGTCGTGTCATCTAAATGACATTCATTGTCATTTACATGAGGATGCATACCTTTAGACGGGTTGGAAAGTCCAGACAATGATGTCATGACTTTGAAATCTTCTGATTGGGAACTGCAGTGAAGAATGGGAGATTGGGATCACCAAATCTCCATAATAATTGCCCATATCTACATGCCGACTGGTTGCTATGGAGGCAAATAAGGAAGTATTTATATCTTTTCATTACAAGTATAGATATGTAGACTTCTCTAAATGCTATAAACATTTTACTTGAGCTGTGATTTTTGGTGTGTTTTTTTTTTTTTGGCATAGACAATCTACTCCTGGTGGAAAAAAGAAAATATGCAGGGAAAAATACCTCACACCCACTGGTAGGTACGGTAGAGGACGATGATGACGTGTGCCTGTTTGTCTCCCAAAGATACTTGTTGTCATGATATTAAAGCGTCTGAGTTTAGTTTTGTCCGGTTTGTTCTTCTTCTTATGCTTCAGAGGGTTTCTGTATTTTGTTTTGTTTTTTAGTAAGGTATTATTTTCTGGTTTTTTATTTTATTTTTTTTTTTTTTATGAAAGTCAGAAATTCACATACAATGTCGTGTCATCTAAATGACATTCATTGTCATTTACATGAGGATGCATACCTTTAGACGGGTTGGAAAGTCCAGACAATGATGTCATGACTTTGAAATCTTCTGATTGGGAAACTGCTCACTCGTGGATGTGCCAAAAGAGTTTGTTGAAATATTTTTGAAGTTAGCTTTCGTGATGTTATTCTAAGGAACAGTTCCCTTCCCCGTTGAAGAAGACGTCATGTCACTTTGAGCTTGTTGGAATGTAAAACAATCCTCGGAGTGATGGAAGGCCAACAAGCTGGTCAGATGTAGGCCTTCTGTTTTCACTGACTTTAAATTTGAAACAACTCACTCTGAAACCGTTCATATCGGTGAAACAGAGTGGTATGTAAGGGAGTAGCAAAAGTCTGACAAAACGGCAACGTCACAAGACACTTTGCTACAATTTGTGCTAACAGTTTTCATGTCCCCATGTTAAGCTAGAGCTAGTTTAGCCTTCTGGTCTTGTCACTCCACCAGATCAGCTGCGACTCCGTCCAATCTATCTCCATCAAGAATGGATAAAACTTTTAGCTATTGCGTCAGACTGTACATGTGATTTCCTGCTCTCATAGGGTTTTTTTTTAAAAACAATGATCACTATCTTGGCCACTCAGCTGACTGATAGAAGTACGTCTCAGCTTTCCACCATTCGGTAGGTGTATTTACCTTTCCAACGTGACATGACCTCTTTCTACTCCTGCAGGTTAAGGAAATAGTTACCACTAACAACTTCCAAACAAACCCTTTAAGCAACACCTTAAACACTGCTTCCTTGTATGACACCATGAAAAAAAAAGTCTACAGAAACCAAACTTGACATGTAAGAGAGAATTGTGGAGCTGTGTAAGTCTGGTTCATCCTCGGAGACAGAGCAACACGTGAAGAGGACGCGTTCATCTACAAAAACAATTACATGCGGGTATAAACAGCACAGGAATGTTCAGTCACCGTGCTTTCCAGGAAGGAGACTTGTTCTAACTGTTTGGTGCAAAGATCAGTCCCATAGCAAAAGCAAGAGCTTTTGTGAAGGTGATGGCTGAGAAGGGTCAGAAAGTGTCATTATCCACAGTGGAACATAAATGTAAGTAACATGAACTGATAGGCTACTCAGAGATTAAGAAGCCATTAATCTGAAAGCAAGATAACAACAAATTACAGCTTGAAAATGCTAATGCAAGGCTGGGAAACGATACCAACTGAAAAACAGGGCTTTTAGCATTATGTTTTGCTGCAGAAGGGACTGGTGTCATGAGAAGAGAACATTATTTGGAAAAGGAAGTGAAAGCTAGGCTAAAAATTAGGTGTTTCAATGGACATTTGCCTCTATCATGCCAATAAGTTAGCTAAAACATCGCAAAAGGACAACACAGTCAATGTTTGGGAGTGGCCATTCCCTCTGATCTCAGTCTTATAGAAAATATGAGGACAGAGCTGAAGAGCTATGTGTTAGCAGGTGGCCTAGAAACTTCACTCACTTACGCTGGTTCTGTCAGGAGTGGATCAGAATTTCAGCAATTTCATGGAAACAGAAGATTTAACTCAAGTCATACAGCTAAAAGGCAGTTCTACTGAAAACTAATATATACTTTAAAATTCTCTCACTCATTTTTATAATTGACCTAAAACAGAAAGAGCTTTAGACTGAGTTTATATGACACGGTAAGAAATAAGGGTGTGCCTTTTTTGCGCAGTGTTTGTAAAGATCTGGATTCAGCTGTGCACTTGCACAGTTTCCACAGTTTTGTCAGATCCCAACATGATCCGCTTCGTGCCTCGCCGTTCGGGCCCGTCTTGTGCAGAGGTCGCGCTAGACTTTTTTTCTTCTCCGTCATTTTGACCGACAGTATTTAAAAAAAAAAAAAAAAATCTGTCATGTGCTATTTTTACCCGTCAAATTATAATCATATTAGCATTAGGCTACTTAGCCGCATTTTATGCGGTTTAGTTAATATTCACCTAGTTTAACCGAAACCAGATCCATTCACCACATAAAGCAGATGAACGCATCTAAGGTTTTCTCCGTAGTGACAAAAACCACTGACTGTGGACCAAATAACTTATAACAAATTAAATTAAACGACTCCACTTAAATTACAAGCGCTTCACCCGCTGGGGTCTGAACGCGCAGTGCCTCACGAATTCATCTGCAGAGAAATCTGCGCTGGTTCATCAGTCAGTTGGATCTGTCTGATCCAAACCGATCGATTGAACTCTGTGAGATTTTTACCCTGTACGCGGTCCGGACGTTGTGCTTTTACGACGATCTTTTTGCGTGGTTTCGCTTCTCACGAAACAGACAAATGTCTGCGGTGCCCCTCCAGAACGCCGCTCTCCTGTGCGCGGGAGGTAATGTGAACAAAGACGGCTCCTTTCATTGAAACCGCAGAGTGAGTTAAGTTTCATTCTTCGCAGCGGCGGAGCCGCGTCCGCGTTGGTTGTGCAGCCGCAGCGCACTGCGCATGTTACGGCCTAATTAACTTCTGCGTCTTTATTTATTTCCTCAAGATAAGCTGCCGGCTCCTCTGTTTAGACTATAAATGGTTTAACACAACATTGCATTCTCTTTATTTTTTAATGTTCTGTAGCCTATATACTGGAGACTTGAATTAAACGCGCCATTTCAACCAAAGGTTATGCGCTTCTGAACCAGACGCTCCAAAGCGTCCGGTCCATAACCCTTCAACACGCTGTCAGCTCCCGGTCAGAAAGACGCATTTACTGTAGTTCAGTGTCCAGGAGATGATATTCAGAAAGGATTTTTTTTTTATTAATTGATTTTAGTTGCCTCTGCGATGAACTCTTCGCATGTGCACCAGTCAAGGGTGTTAATTATAACCTGTCGAAATGACCAACGGGCTTGAAATTTTCCCGTCGTTTAAAAAAACAACCGGCCAAAACAACCGAAAAATATTCGGTTAACGCGACCTCTGGTCTTGTGCTCCTTCTCGGTATCCTTTTGTTTGCACATTAAGTTCGTTCCTCTCATTCTCCATTGCAATTCCCTTTCGGCATGACCCTGCCCGGCTCCTGTCTGCAGCGTGTTGTGCACTTGTTAGAGCGCACGCCATCTCGTGTTTCAAACAAGATGTCAACAAAAACGTGTCGGCCTCTGGCAGAAAACTGAAAAGGATTTGGAAGCATAAAATCAACCCTCTTTCTACTATAACCCAAGTCTCTAAGAATCTCTATAAATCTAAAAACAAAAAAAAAATCAGGACATTTATTCCTTACTTTATGCTTTATTTATGATCTCATCTTCCAGCCAAATAGAAACAGCCTTCCTCTCACAAAGGTCATGTTTATTATCATGGGCTGATTCTGCCCAGCCAGGTGAGATAAGCTGCTGATAAGTTCTACGTCTGTTCTGCAGCAGAGAGGGAAATGCTGCCACGTTTTGTTGCAGTTTATAGTGTTTTTCATTGCTCTCAGTTGTGATGACTCTCAAATAAATACCCATAAAGCCTCAGTGCTGACACAGATGCAGAAAAAGGAGGGCAGCTGTTCTTCGGGCTCTATAATGCTGAATTTCGTGCCACTATTGGGCAGGCGGTTTAGTTTAATAGTGCCATTTGAAATCATTAATGACTTTAATTAATTCATCATCTTTTATATTGGCAACACGTACAACTGCATTTTCATTTGTACTAATACGATCAAAATATTTGATTTTGACTCTTTTTTTGTGTGTGTTTGTTTGTTTGACTCATTTCTGGAGTCAAACAAATCCTTCATAACGGCGACTGAACTGGAAGTGGCAGCAGAATAAAGTTTGATTTCTGCAGCTATTTGTTTTCAGCTGGTTCTCCGTAGCCTTGGTCCAGGCTGTTTGTATAGTGCCAGGTGTGTTTACATTGGCCTTTCTGCATGTGTGCTTAGGTTACTTTTTTGTGAAAAAGTGCACTTTCAGCTAAGCTTGATGTCATCTGAGCTCGTAAGAGTTTCACAACGCTTAAAAACAGCGGGACAGTGGAGCCCAATGTGAGGAACCCTGTGTGGTACAATAGGTTGTGTTTTAGTTTCTTTACTAACACGGGGTACATATAACAGATGCTGAATGAGCCCACCAGGAGATCCGTCTTCATCCCCGGATTAGATGTGACATTTAGGAGTCCCTCTCTAGTCATTCCTGCAGGAAATTACGGGCAGGCGATGGTAAAACATATTTAGAGTTGTATACATTTTAGACAAGATGTACGCAATCGCGACCTTATCTGATTATCCGGTCTCTTCCAATCACGTTCTCCCTCTGTAGCAGGAAGAGTTATTACATGGAGGTCAAAGTGGGTACGCAGAAGATGAAGGTTCAGCACTCCGAGAGCAACGCGTGGATCATAATTGGTTTTTGTTAAAGAGTAAGTAGGAGGGCAAACCTGTTGTGCTAATCCGCGACTGAGCTAAATTTAGCTGTTCCCACCGGCCACGGAAACACGAGAAACACACGTGACAACCGGCCCAGATAAATTTAGATGGAGGTTCAGAGAAGCTATAGTGACGCAGCGTCACCAGATGTGTGAACAGCAGGCGTTTTACAGGAGACGTGTGTCCAGGAAGCTGTCTGAGGAGCCTGTCCACCTGGACATTGTTTGAAGAGTAAGTTTCCTTTTCTTTTCTTAAACGTATTCATGTCGTTGCCACTGAGTAAAAACTGGAGTACAACTCACTCAGTCTCTAACACTGATGCTCTGTTTTCAATACCCGTCACATTTTCTGCGGACATTTTCCCCTCTTATTAAATTAAGAAATTGATCAAAAGGCTCCCTCTAGTGTCCCCAGCCGGTACACTTTACTTCGGTCTCCAATCTGTTTCCACCGAGAGTTCAATCAGTGGGTTTTTTTTTTTTTTTTTTTACAAAAGGTGGACAGAGTCATGACAGAGTACCAAACTGAGTGACCAATCATGACATCTGATTCAATTTGCGATAACAACAACAACAAAAGAAAACACCAGAGTGAAAATATCCTCATTTCTGAGAGCCATTTCTGGGCTTCTATAGACTAAATAAAAAGTAAAGATGTCTGAATCAGAGATTAATCCTAAATATCCTAAATATTTTTTTTTTTCCACAACAGAAAACTTTCTGAACCAATGCCTACCGTAGGTAACGTATATAAGTTAGAACAGTGCAAATATCTTCCAGGTCTTTCTGTATGATACTATTTCTCCCATGCTCTTATTTTTAGGGTCCTTATATATAATCTTCCTTTACTTTACTCGCAGTGACCTTCCAGTACAAAATTAACAGTAATCTCCAGGAATGTCACCTCTTAACTTAAGTCAACGTTGCAGCAATTTTTAATCTCTTTTCACACTTTTTTTGGCATTGTATGTACTCTCTGTAGTCTCAGGAAAGAAGTGAGGTCTACGAAGCTGAGGATAATAATAGTTGTGATGAAAAACTTCAGATTGCTACCACTAGGTGGCAATGTAGGCGTGTATATATTTGCGTAGCTTTGTCATTTGTTTTCTGTCGTCGTTTTTGAGGTTCATGTTATTAAAGCTACTTTTCTTAAACGCAGCCTATCCACACGGACAAACTGGGAATTTTGGAACCAAATAATTGTTATATGCTGTTAAACTATTGCTTAGTTTCTCTCATAATTAAGCTATGGACAACCACTGCACTGCAGCCAGCAGATAGGCCCTTCAAAAAGTTCTCCTTTAATTACCTGCTGGCTAGATTTTATAGTTGGTTCATTGCAATCAAATGTAGCCTTGATGGTTCACTAATGACACAAATCTGTTGGAGGAAGATAAAGAATAATAAATCTGCATTAATCTGTTTCAGGAAGCGTGTATGCCCTTAAACTGGTACTCTACTGAAGCACGTCTTGATGTCCAAAACTTTCAGGGTTGCGGGGTCCTTTTGTGCTCAACTAAATTTCTGGGATTTTCTTCTGACAGGTTAAATGTTGTTTCACACTGTGAGACATTTTCCATCCAGGTCTTCGAGTGTATAACGTGTCAGACCTGGAATTTTGACTTCTTTTTTTTACAATTTTACTTGATGCTCCACATAGTCACATTCTTGAAACCACAATCTTCTGCAGGAGCAGCAAAAAAATCAATTTGATCCAGCAAGCCGAGCAATATAATATTGTCCTTAATCCCCTGTCATTCAATACATAATTTACTTCATTTTTGAAGGTGCATCATTGGGATTTTCTGGGTGTGCATCAATGTTTTTGTTTCTGGTAAACCAAAGAAAAGTTTATTTAAATTAAATATCCAACTATAAAATAAATCAGTACTCTTCTGACAGTTCTACATTAACCTTTCTAAACTCTAGTTATGTAAATGACTAATTGGCAAAGTGTTGCCAGCAAAGCTGATGTTTATTCCAGTTTAAGCAGACTGACTGTAACTAATGGCATTGACAAACGGTGCTTATTTCTGAATTTAAAGTCTCATCCTGTTTATTTGACCTTGTCTTAAGTTTATGTTTTTCAAACAAAACAAACTTTTTTTCAGGATAAAAAAACTATTTTCTGGGAGGGTGAGGTTTTGGCTCATTTCAAGTCTTGAAATCTAAATCCGTTGCTTGCAGAGTCTTTAGTTTCTGGTCTGTATATTAGGAGGATTACACAGAGGGTTGTAGATGGATTAGCTTCAAAATAACTCCAGAGTCATTAAAAGATTTTTGTTTGATGTCATCTTGGAAGAATAAGAAACAAACCTAAATAAGCAAAGAAAAAAAAAAGAAGAATCAAGTCCACTAGGATTATAATTTTCACATGCTACGCTTATGTTAATCCTCTTCAACATAACTTTTTAATCGTCTGTAAAGTGACATAAGGAAGCCGACAGAAAGCAAGAGTTGGGATAACGTTCGTATTACAAACTTCTGCTAATCCTCTGCATAAATGAAAACATCCCGTGTCAGCCCTGCATCTGATTTATCGTCTCCCCTCTCGGGCTCTTTACACAGTCCGGCCAGTTTGCCGAAGCAGCAGCATTGCAGCCAGGTTGTCATGGTGTCCGATTGTCCCGTATCATGTCACACGCCCCGTCGCAGCCGGACGTCCCCCCAACTCCATCCCTGCAGCCAGCCGAGTGCTTGTTTTGACGTTCGGCGCAGCAACAACAAGACGCGGTGGAAGCTGGTGTCGCCGTGGCTCCTCATATCGCTGCAGCTTAAACATATGCAGGGGTGAAAGCCAGGTCTCCAAGGTGATGAGATTATTCGGAAGCAGTGCGATCAAGTGATTGATGCGTTATTTTAAACACATTGAGATATCCCATGTGAGGGTTCCTAAAATAATTATTCTTCTACAAAAATAGCATCAGAAAAACCTTCATTTCCCGTTGCCAGGACCTTAGCAACGGTTTTGACACAGGAAAGGATGGATTAATTCAGAGTAAGAAGAAAACACTCATTAGCATCAACAGAAGGCAGTATTCATCAGGATGTGCCTCATTAAAACAACAACAGAAATAAAGTCGTTGCACATGATATGACTGTGAGGCATATTAATATTTAAAAGATTAAGTATTTTGACATTGCGTCCTATATGATATTCATTACATAGGACACTCTCAAAGCCGTCTGTTAAACATACATCAAAAAGTACAATACTATCCTTTAAATTTGAAGTGCATTTGATTTTTTCTTCGTGATAAATGAAGCAGGCTTTCTAAGATGTCTCAGATGTTGCATAGGCCATAGGAAGCTCGAGAGGTGACTGCTGTTTAACCCGGGGAGCTCCTGCCTCCGTGGCGCAAAGCCCTCTGGGGCAGCGATGTGAAAGGGAAAGCCGGAGAGGAGGCTCAGAGGCCAGGCTCGCTCACTCACCAGCATGGGGTCTCATCACTCTCTCCACACTTCTGCTGTCAGAGCTTTTGTTTCAGCTGCATTGCTCGGCCGCAAGGTCCCGCTTCCCAGGTAACTGTGAACTGCTGAGCTGGCTCTTCCGAGCAAAAACGCGGTCTGAACACGGACTGGAAAAAAACGTGGATCGCCTAGAAGGAAGCGGCTCTAGAAAAGACCCAAACCGGGTCTTAGAGCTTTTCTCATGCCTTCATTGCTCCAATTAGCTATTATTCAGGAATCTTTCCTTAATACGATAGAAACAAGTGTAATGAAAATTAGGTTATCTAATGCAAATCTAGATTTTATGCATCAGGAACACCTTCCTGTAATAATTTGTCAATTTTTGAATCATTTTTTTCACTTGCTTCTTTTGGTTTTTTTTTTACAGGATCATAAAGCACACCCACTTCCAAATAACCTCTGATGAGACGGGAAAACAAGTCTGATACAGCGAAGAGGCGGCACAGCACGATACTGCTGGATCAAAGATCTGTGCTGACAGAGGTCGGTTTGGTACCTGCCACAGCCGTAAGAGATCATTAAAACGTAAATAGTATCATCTTCCCCTGCAAAATACTCAACATTTTAAGTGCATGTTTATGTTTTATATCGGATAAAATAAAAAAGTTGTAAGAAAGTTCAGGGGTTTTTTAAGCGTGTATTTTAAATAATATATGATAGGGCTACACTAAGCAGCCACATCTTGCTAGTGTCGGGTATGGACCCGTTTTGTTTTTCTATACCTTTGCTTATTTTGGTCCATATTGACATGATAGCGCAACACATTCCAGCTGCAGCCGGTCGACAGCAGATGTAGTAAGCAAATCGCTCATGTAGGCCACATCCAAAAAAGGTGTTCAGGTAGATTTAGGTCTGTTGGAGTGCAGTTTAAGAAACCAGTTTGATCTAAACATTGCATGGTGCAGTATTAGTTTTACAACCGTCAGAAGACGGGTCCCGTCTGGTCATAAAGAGACGGACCTGGTCAGTGGAAATAGCATGAATGAACAGAACTGCTGGATATTTCTGGATATTTACACTTTCTTTTAGACCAACATCTATAAACCTGAGAGGTGATCATGCATTAACATCCCAGCACCGGCAGCCATGTTAAGTTTAAAGTCACCTGCAGCCTCTTCCTTCAACACGCTGATGCTCAATCTGAACTTTAGAAAACTGTCTTCACCACATTAAGATGCAGAAACACATGGAGCTGCATGAGTACAATGGATTTGCTGCCTGACAGACACACCTCATTACCTTACCTTAGTACCTTAGTGCTCCAGACTGCAAAAACCATCCAAACCGTTTAACACACAATTTAGGATCTGAATCACTTTGGTGGGAGTCATGTAGCAGACTAATTCATTTTTCATGATAAGCTGTATAGTAGAGTGGTTTCCTTCACAGCTGTGAAGGGTCTCCATTTTGGATATTTGATGCTGTCTCCTCCGATTTGTGGCTTTTTCTTTGGTTACTCTGGCTTCCTTTGCCTCCCTCATGCGTGTTGGATTGATAACTCTAACGTCCCTTAGGACTGACTGCTTGTTTGTCTGTGTTGGCCCTAACATGTACGGGCAGTTTGTCCGGGGTCCATCCAATCTCTCACACAGTCTGTCATTATCTCCCTCCTGCCCTAAGCGGACTTAAGTATGCATTGAAGATATATATCAAAAGAGTATTTTTCTTCTTGTGCCATACACGTAATTATATTTCTATACAAGCTGTGACTTTTCTGCAGATTTCTTTTTAGCTGTATGGTATAAGCAGCGATAGAATCCATAGGAGTGAGTTAAATAAACTTTGTGTTTAAGTCGTTCCTATCTGTTCCTGAATCGATTTGTGAAAGCGAAAGTGGAAAAGTTTGTGTTTACACCTCCTCCGATAATCTCTGCTGAAAAGATGCTGCATAATAACAGGTTGCGTTCCTGAATCCTCCACAGACCGAAGATGGATTTTAACAACGTTGTGTCTTCTGCTTTCCTTCACATGTTTCATTTTGCGTTCACTGACTAGTCACATTTTCAGCTTACCCCCTGCAGTCCTGGCATATAGGGGGGGGGGGGAAGCTCAATAAACAGAAAAATAGCACGTTGGACATTTCTGCAGGGACTCATGCTGTGTTTTTTAAATGTTTTTCTATCTTTTTTCGTTTGTTTTAAATGTTTTAGCGTTCGCTCAGTAATTATCTCTGCTTTAATTGTCATCACCAGAAATTGAAATGCTCTCTCTGCGAACACGATTGCCTGTTCTTTCAAGATTTTTCTTTCATTCTTAACTTTCAGGCCTCGGTAAGTAGAAAACCTCTTTTTTTTTTTTTTTTTTTTTTTTTACTTTTACTAAATTGCACTCAGCAATCAGGTGCAAACTTGAGATGTGTTTTCTTTTATTATTATTTTATACTTTCTGAAAATTTAAAATTGGACTTCTGGTCGGTATTCACACATCCCATTTTTACTTGGTTGCTACATGTTGAAATGATGTGCTGGGAATAAAATCCAGGGAAAAAATGAACCAGCTCAGGATCCTGTGAAAGTCAAAAACGATGCTTTGATTAAAACACCATGTGTTTCTGAGTCCACTATTGGCCATTCCAGATCTAACAACTGAAAAGCCCTTCAGTGCCTAATAGGACCAGTAATGTATGTTATATAACCTCTTTTCTGCTGCAGGTCCAAACTGCATTCATTTTGGTTCTGGTTTAACTGATCTAAAATCTTACTACTGGTCAGATTAATGACTTTACAACTCCATTTCATTTAAGAATGTGCCCTAAAAAACATAATGTTTTTTTGTTTTAAAAAAAAATCTATTTAGACATTTAAGCCTTTTTATCTTTTATTATTAGAAAGGGGAAAAATAGCAGGTGATTGACAAGGAATGGGCCAGACTTTAAAAAAGGTTTGGGCAGTAGCCCAGGGCTGTGAGTTTTGGGAGGATGGCCCCAGCAGAAAACTAGTATTTTCTGTACACTGTTAATGTTTTGCAAACATTGGATCTCATAGTAAAGTCATGGGCTCATTTTGCATGTGGTCTTTCATTCAAATATTTGTTGGAGTTACAACACTAAAATATTTGAAAATTATAATCTTTTTGGGACCAACATGGAATCGACAGCCAGATGTTTTCCTTCAGTTTGTACCTGCAAAGGTGCAGATCTACCTGCTAATGTTCTGTGGTTTGCATAAAAGTTGTTTTTTTTGGGGGGAGGGGGACAAAGCGGCCCTTATTTGACTAAATTCTGCTTTGCACTGGTACCAAAAACATTTAATTTAATTTATTTGTGCAAAACTTGAATGCTTCATATCAAAAACCTTAAAATATAATTTAAGTTATGAATATGTAATGAGAGGCTGCACAGTGGAGCAGTTGGTAGCAAGAAGGTCCTGGGTTTGATTCCCCGGCCCAGGGTCTTTCTGCATGGAGTTTGCATGTTCTCCCTGTGCATGCGTGGGTTCTCTCCGGGTACTCCGGCTTCCTCCCACAGTCCAAAAACATGACTGTCAGGTTAATTGGTCTCTCTAAATTCTCCCTCGGTGTGAGTGTGCGCGTGCATGGTTGTTGGTCCTGTATGTCTCTGTATTGCCTTGCGACAGACTGGCGACCTGTCCAGGGTGAACCCAGCCTCTCACCCGGAACGTAGCTGGAGATAGACACCAGCACCCCTCCCGACCCCATTAAGGACAAGGGTGAACAGAAAATGGATGGATGGATGGATATATAATGAGAAATTAAAAATACCCAAATGTACATTGCTTTTCTCTTTAGATCGGTCTTCTAAATAATGATTTTTATCTTTAAATGAGGAAAAAAAAAACACCCAAGCAAAGGTAAGATTCCAATTCAAAAGGTTAAAGTTCAAGTGAAGTAATGAGCTTGTCGTGAAGAGTTTCTCCGGCCTCAGCTTAATGCGATCAGATTTGTTTTTCATCTTCACGCCCGCGTTCCTCAGCTGGCAGAGAGATGCCTGCTAAATCACCTCTTCCTTTTTTCTTTCCCAGTGCAGCTTTGTGTTTCCTCAAAGGCCCTGAGCAAAGAGACATGAGCCTTAATTGTCGCGCTTTATCAGGGGAATAAAAGTGGGCCGGGCAGCAGTTTGGGCTGCCTTTATGACACTACAAAGTGTGACAGAGTTACAGAGAGATAATTGACAGGCTGATGGAATGAAAGAAGCGAAAGAGACAGAGAGGGGGGGAAAGATGTCAGCCAAATCAGTAGAAGTAAAAACTCAAGCAGATGAAGTTGCTCCTTTGCCTCAAGCTGTCCAGATTGTTTGCCAAGAAAGAAGTTTAGTTCCTTCAATATGCACGAAATAGATAGTTGGTTTTACATCCAAAAACAATTTATTATCCAGTTTTACCTAAAATGACAGCCATTTTCAATGGGTTTGCTTTTTTAAAATTTAAACCAGCTAAAAAGTTTGTTTCATGGTGTTCAAATTCCAAACAGAAGTGTATCCTGAAATTAAACGTTTGCAGAGTTAACTGTGTAATATTCATCAGATTCTTTTTTTGTTGTTGTTGTTTTTTTTTGGTGCCATTTTAAGGCTTTTTAATATGGGGACTGCAGCGCACAGCTTGTTAATGACAAAAAATGAATGCTGGCCTCCTTCTCTTACATCTGGACTAATGTGTTTGTGTGATTACACTTTGGCGACATGCAGCAGTTGTAAACAACAAAAAAAAGCATAATTCCCAATCTGCTGTCTCCTTAGCACACTCATTACATTTCTCTTTAAGGGTTGGAAGGCTGTGAAAAAAAAAAACACAACAAGAAAAAAAGAAAATGCCTGAGATTTTAAGCACGTTACAAATCCAGTCAGCATTCACACAGATCACTTCAGAGTGGACTCTCTCGAAGAGCAAAGCCTCCGGTCCCAGTCCCCGTCCTGGTCTCTCCTCTCCACCCTTGACATGAATATATGAGTGTTTTTATGTGTGCGCTGAAAAGGCGGCGCTGAGTTAAGTGGCCTCGTTGCGTCAGCCTAGCAGCGTCCAGCGGGGGAAGCCGTGGAGGAGAGGCGGGGGTGGATGAAGGAGCGGCCTGCGGCACCATGCCTAATCAGCCTTTCTCGCCAGGGTCAAGACTTTCTGTCTGGGTCCGTGGCGCTCCCTGCCACGGAGGGCTCGCCCATTCAGGCGCACAATGTCCCTGTCAGTCCCGACAACACTTCCTGCCTCTGCTGGCTCCAGCCCTCGCAGGGATACACAATATTTCACAGCTCGCAACAATGGCCTGTCTGCCTGCACCCACCATATGGTTACTATGGGCCACAATATTGACACACATCACTAATTATTCAAAGAGCCGAGGGAACCTGAAGGAGGGCTGGAGAAAGGAAGGAGAGAAGGCTCCCGGTCAGTTTTCCCACTGTTTAATGTGCATAGATCACACAGGGACGTTTTCAAAAGCTCAGGACGACCGAAAAGACCGACACTTCATTTAAAAGCCTTACATAACATCTAACATTTAGGCTGCTTAAAGTTTAATAAGCTGGTTACGCAATCACGTTTAAGTGGCTCTGACTGGGTCGAATGAAGGAGATGCTGCTTGGATGTTCCACATCTTTGTTCACATCTGGTTTTCTCCACTTCTCTCTTCATCAGAAGCAAATGTTATCTAATTGTAAGTGAAACATGCTGCAAAGGGAGCCAGTCTCTGTCTTAAATAGGCAAAATAAAGATAGATGTTTTGTTACTCAGCTGAAAGCAGTGTAAAAGGACGCCACCGTTCCCCAGTTCCAGTAAACAGCAACCTTAAATGACTTTTTGACCTCCTTTCTTACTTCACTAAAATAAATAATTAACTCAGTTTTATTGCTGCATTTTCCAATTATTTGTATTTCAATGTTCAGTTTTCCCCTCTTAACAAATCTAGCTTGCATGAAAACATGCAACGTGGCCCTCAAAAGTGCATACTCAGCTTTGTTTGCCAGATGTTTGAAACGCAAATAAACGGAGGCCTTTTCCATGTAAAATGCGAGATATAAGCTGTTTCAGTGGAAAACAGTCATGTCAAAACAAGTTTGACTTGACTAACCCTCCTGTTATGTTCGTCTCTGAGGTACAGCAATAATGTTCGTGGGTCAATTTGACCTGTGGAGTGTTTAATCATGCAATAGTGTCAGAAACCCAAAAAAATCCTCCAAAACATTTTTGTGTTTGATTATTAATTGTATTACTAATCATTTCAATTAATATTTGTGCAATGATGTTTTTTAATTTCTCACAAATAAAGGATCAATGATGACAACCTACTCATTTACTCATTTGGACATAAGAAATGGAATTTAAATTTTTTAGCCCACTGAAAAAAAAACCTACAAACAAAAAAACAAACAAACAATAATTTCCTTGAAATTGATCTTTTGTAAAAAAAAAAAAAATTCTATTACATTTTGATTTTTTTTTCAATGGGTGATCTTTATAATTGAACTTGAGACACACATACTGTTCTGGGTCAAATTGAGCCGCTGATTAAAATCAAGATAAATGACTCATGCAGAGATAGATATTTGCAGCTCCTCTTATTACAAATCATTTTTTCATTGTTGTAGATAAGTTTTTGCAAATGCATCAGACACTACCTTAGAGATTAATGCAAAACTTTTTTTCTGATGTATAAATAAAAGAGTAATACATGCGTCGTAATACTTTAATGAATAAAATATATAAATAATGTTGTGCTGGTTATTCGTATTTTGCAACACAGTAAATTTTTAAAAAAGTTTTTCATATGATCCATCATTAATATTGACTCCAGATCTTTTCAATGAATGTGCACATATCCGAAGGCAGTGGTTCTGTGACGACCAGATCAGGCGTAGAAATCAGTTTTGTTTGCAGTCGCATCATGTTTGGACCAAGACCGGAAACAAGGGCTTCATTCTTGACATTACATGGAGCTGAAATGATCTTTATTTCACAGAGAATGCTCTGAAAATGCAACATCAGCAAAGTCGCTATGAAACCGTTCGTTTATGACGCAGGTAAATACTACTTAAATAATTGTTTTCTAAGCTGGATCAGCTGTTTTCTTTTTCAGTGCTTTTAAACGAGGATGCCGGGTGTCAGAATCTGGCGTAGCTCAAAGTCTTTCCTCCCTTTGAATTACCTCTTTCCCCCCATTTTAAGCTTTCCCTCAAACTTCAATCAGATATTTAGAATCCAAATTAACCTTTCACATACGATAGTTACTAATTCCAATTTTCAATTGAAATGTCAATGCTGTGATTCTGAGAACAAATACATTTTATGATACATTCTTCTCTTACTTTTCTATTAAGTAGGCAGTCAAGGCTTCACCCTTTCTGACAGCTCTTTGATATATTTGACTCATAGTTAATGACCCTCTCTGTATGGGAGTATCTACATTGACCCGAACATTAATGTTCAAGTAACTTCATGTAAATAAAAGGCTGTTCTTGTTTCACGCCACCGTTTTTGCAAATCCTTTGAGAACAATAGAGACATTGGTGCCAATGGACGAGTCAGTGATCAAACAGTAATAGACAGATTTGAGTTTTCCAACTGATTTCCGCCACAGTCCTGTCTGTTTCCACGTAAACCAAATCATTGCTAATTTGCAGGCTTCATATTCACTGAAGAAAGTCAGCTAATTACCTGTTGACTGCTCTGCTGTGAAATTGTTCTGGGATTGTTTAATTGAGCTTCGCTGCCTGCTCCAACGTATTATTATCATTATTATTATTATTATTATGGTGCAGTTTGAACTGAACATCATCAGTTGAACAGCACCTCACAGGCTTGGCAGGAGGGGAAGTTTCTGACAATAACAAACAACCAAACAAAGAAAACCTGCATGTTTTTACACTCTTCAAATTCAGATTCTGTAAATGTCACAAAGGCTCAAATGTATTTAAAGTCACGTGAAAATTCAAATTGATCTGGCTTTTTAAGTCAACTGTGTGTTTATTTGGATTTTTCTGCGCCGTAAAATCTGCTGAAAATACCTTGGCTGTGTATTGACTATTTGAAGGGGATAATTCCTCGTTGCTGATTGCGAGTGGTTGTGGTCCATAGCTCTACACATACTTGGGATTCACTGCAAGTCATTTGTTATTTCTGAATCCTAAAATCGTATCTGATCTGCTTTCATCAGCACTATTAATCCTTACCAGACTTAGCAGTTTTTGCATATTTGAGCCTAAAATATATGGTGAATTTTCATTTGTTTCCATAAAGTTTCCTTTTCCTTCTCTTTCTTTCTTTATTTTATTTTTACCTTGACTTAAATTTGCTTAAATATCTGCACCAAAGCCACATAGCCTGACTAGTGACTGTCATGGTTTGAGTTTTTCTGTGTATTAATTTTGAGTTTCCTCTGTTTCTGAGTCTCCGTGTTGTCCTGTTCTCCCCTTGATTAGTTCCCAGGTGTGTCTCGTTCCCTGATTACCTCCTTAGTGTCACCTGTGTCTCTGTGTCTTTGTCGGGTCCTTGTCGTGTGTCAAGCCAGTCGTCTCAGTTGGCGTCCTGTCTGCGTTACTCGTTGTCCATTCGTATGCCTTGTGCTACCTGTGATGAGCCCTGGATCCAGCTCAGCAGTGCTGCCTCGGTTTTTGGACTGTTCTATGTGAGTTTGATCATTAAATCATCACTTATCTTATTCACCTGGGCTTACAGCGTCTGCCTCACCACCTCTACATTGCACTTCATGACAGTGACCTTCACTCCAAATACCTTATTGTTAAGTCTGGTGCTAACTACGTTGCTATATCCTCATTTGTAAATGGACTCGTGCAAAAGTATATCTGCCAATTGCATAAATATGAAGTCAAACAAAATGAATGGAGGTCTTTTAATAAGTTTTCAAACCTCATCACTGTGGGGTTGTTTAACTAGTTGGTTTAAATAACCAAAATAAACATTTTCTAGCATATTATACCCTAACTTTTCCAAGAATATTATGTAACCAGGTGAAAAATGGGTACCTGTAAATATATATTTTGTTGGAGCTATTTATTCTTTATTTCTTTATCCATTTGAATTTTGTTAGTTTATTCTTAAATTTCTAGTTTTTGTATTATTTGCAGATTAATAATTGTTGATTCTATTTATCTTTTGTTTTATTATTTGTTCTTATTTATTTGTTTTCTAAGACAGGAAGTAAGGTGGATCAATCCACTTTCTATAAGTGTAGGGGCCTGGTAAAGGACCAGTAGGCATTTGGGTTTGGGGCCTATGGTTTTTACCAGAGCGACAGAAGTAGACAGGAGAACAAAGGAAAGTTTGAACGTTGTACTTTATTGCTGAAAAGGAAAATAAAAGCAACCAAGATAATCAACAAGTTTGGACTTTAAACCTCTTTTGCCTGCGTAAAGAATCTTGACCCCAGTGCCTTATAGTGGCTGATGGAACTTTTATTGGATGTTTGGTTAGACAAACAATCACCACTACATATTTTGTAAACCCTGTTTTGCTTTTATTTCACGTACTGGTTGTAATTCTTGGTTAAAATCTCAGTGAAATCATAGATTTGCTGAGCAGCAGCTCAGCTTTCTGTAGTTACAGAAAGGTCTGAAAGTACCGGAAGTTGAAAAAACCTCTTGTTTACGTACTCTGGCATTTTGAGCCAAGACCTGTCGGAGAAGACGACTTTATGGAAAAATGGGTGAAGAATCCAGATGTTTTTTAATTAATGTCTGAACTGTATTATTTTCCGTGTACGAAGCTGAAGTGATGTTGCTGACGTCATGTTTGTCCTTTTTCAGAGGTTTTCACTGCCGTTTGTTACGAACTGCTGAATGCCAATAGTGCTGCTAACGCGCCATTTTGCTGAAGCCGATGCTAGTTAGTAGCTTTATAATAGTATTATGCAGACCATTCAAAGAACAAAATACTGTTTTTACTCAATATCTTGAACATTATATTTTTCATTTTTGCAACTCAGAGAAAATTGTTCTTTTTGAGAAAAAGAGCCCATTTTATTTGAAATTCTGTGTGCTCAATTAATCCGGCCTTTAAAATGATATGCAATGACAGCAGTTTTTGAGAATGTATTTTCTGTACGAATAACGTAAGGAAGACATTTCTAGAAATTTAAAGTTTCTAAAGAACTTTTTTGGAAAGGGCAAACAGGGATTGTTTCTCATAACTCTTTTCATGTGAACAACATTCGTGTGAATCTGATTGTAAATCCATTATATGTCATAAGGCATTAAAACTGGCACACATGCTCCTGATTCTGACCCTGAATATAAAGACCTGGAGAAGTAAACATAATATGTACATAAGAAGGCATTCTAATAATTTTGTGGACTTTATTCACGTTCGAAATGAGCAATCCCTCATTTGGGAGCTTTTATGGATGGCAAACGAAAGGTGTCGGCGAAAACACAGATTACTTAACTAGATTTTAAATCATCTATATTAAATAAGAAACGACAGCAGTTTCAAGAATCTCTCACTTTATTTTCACCCCAAATATAATCCGAGATCCTTCGGTCGCTGATCTCGTCTCGTCATTACACACTTCCCTGGTCGGCCCTTGCAGAATTCCCGGTTTTTCCTATCCCGGCTGCCCCCTGAGTGGTGGGAATGTTCTGCTGTGCAGCAGGCCATGACAGGCCCATGTAGGGACCGGCCTCAGCGAGGCGCTCCACGGAGCAGTGATTGACGGCACTCACTGAGGGAGGTGGGACACCTCGTCTGTCAGTCATGATGGCGCTGGACTTAATGATGTGGCATAGGAGCCATCTAACGAGCCCGTCCCCATGTTCCCTTCTCTCTGTTCTGGTTCTTGGCACCTCAGAAAAGCTTGCTTGTTGGTAGGGGAGTGAAGGCTGCCACCCAGGTCCAGATGTTCTTGGGCTTTTTCCGTCTCTCTTCTGGCTCGCTGTGATGCGCCGTGACACATCTGTCCGGGCAGAGGTGTGCCATATTGCTTCCCATCTGCCACACGGCAGCCCCTCGTATCCGTGCAGAAATAGAGGCGCACATATGCACGGTGCCCAGAAAGTGCCCATTCCAGCCATTGCCATAAACAGTGTAATTCATGGGTGTGAAACAGCAGGTTTTTAAGGGCGCTCAGAGGAATGGAGCAGAGCTGGAACCTTTGGCAGCTGACGGACAGATTTTCTGCTCCTGGTAGCCACATGAAACTCAGTGAACAGAGTGGCAGTGAAGACCTGCTGTTGCAAAAAAAAAAAAGAAGTACAGGCAAACCATGTCAGTCTCACTCCTTCTTTCCATCTGAGTTTCTCTGTCCTTGCACGGCTCACCATCTGTCTCCTCTCTGTCTCGGCCTCTCTTCCTGGCTGTCTTCTGTCCCCCTGCCTGAGCCAGGGGGGCAGTAGTGAAAGCGAATGTCACCGCTGTCCCAATGTTACGTAGGGGAAATTGACTCCTTAGCCTCGGTGCTGTCAGCAGCCATATGCTGATGTTTTCATATTCCAGAGAAACGAGGAGAGGGACTCGTAAAGACCTCAAAAAAGTCAGAATTACAACCCCGGCTACCGCTGCCGAGGAGAGGCCCCTTCTGTCACGCCGCGAGCGCCATTACCTCCCCAATCCCTCAGTCCCAGAAAGTGGTGCGGGCTTCTGGAGCGGCACATCAACGCCAGCTTTTCGTTCATAGCCGGACTTTTTTAAACACATTATTCCATAGGAGGGTGATTCAGCTTGCTTAGCGTCTCTTATTTATTAAAACATTCACAGCTGGGAGGAGGGTGACGCGCTGTTTAGTGGTTGTGCTGATTTTGGCTTCAGGAGACATCACAGTCTTTCCCTACAAGGACCACAAAGCCATAGGCAGCATTTCCAGCTTATCTATATTTCATGTTTTTATCTGCTCTCAGCATTTAATTAGGCAGTTAGCAGCTCATTAAATTCTACTGGGACCAAACTTTTAAAGCGTTGCAAAGTTGTGCTGATATTGAGCTTTTCCAGTTGAGGGAGGCTTTTAATTACCTTGCGTCCATAAGTTATTGTCGATTAATGGTGTCTTTGTGCTTTAGCGCTACTGTTTTAATATTCTGCTCTGATCTCTGTTTCTTCTTGCTGAGACAGACGGTCTAATGGAGAGTTCTTAAATGAAAAACTTCCACTAGCGGAACGGATCCTTTTAAAAGCCTATTGTTGTTTGGATAATAAAATCAGAGAGAGAGAGAAAAAAAGGTAAACCAAGCACTTGGTGTCATGCCTGTGCCTTTCACAGGATTCATATTGTGACATTAAATTATGGACGTCACTTGATGAGTTTTGTGTGAAACCGAACGACTAAACTAAACAAAATGTTCACCAGTATCTGTTGATATCTGCATGATGGGAAAAACAGTTGGTCACAAAACATATTGTTATTTAGCCAATATTGTCATGTTGCTGTGGATCCCTATTCTCTCCTCACCCAGCTCGTGAGTTTGCAGTTGTACCACACTCTGTGATCCTGGAGCTGCTCAAAGCTTGGGATATTGTTTTTATCACTGCGTGCGGCAGACAACTTCCTCCCTGACTCGTCTGCAGGGTTTCTTCGTCTTCATGATGCTGTTGAGGCCTTCATAGAGCAGCTGGATTTATAATGAGATTAAATCACACAGCGGCCGATTCTGTTTGTTTACTAATTAGGTGGCTTCTGAAGGCGGTTGGTCATACTGGACTTTATTTCAGTGTATTGACGTAAAAGATGGACTTTTCAGGATTTTTTAAATGTGAAAATATAAAACTATTCATCGTTTTGTTTTCACCCGACACTCATGCATTAGATCTTGTTTTATCCATCACATAAAAGTGGTTAGTGGTTTTAGAGTGAGAACGTGAAAATATTCAAGTGGGGTAAACATTTTTTTTTGCAAGTCACTGTCCCAGTTCTCCTCCTCAGCATGCTTGTTGGGGTTTCACATGGCTTTCACTTAATTGGTAATAACAGCTAATGGGTTGGGAAGACATTAAGAGTGTTTTCTGAACTTTACTTCGTAGCCTGAAAGAAAGTGAGACAGATGATAACAAGTAGCTATTTTGTGCACCACCTACACGGCAGAAAGGCATTCTCACTCCTCCATCATCAAAGGGATTGCTTCAACAATCCAGTCAGGTCGGTGGACCTGAAGGTCCCATGTGAGCCAATCAGGTGGGTTATGTAAGGGCTTTTGAAAATGGCGGCGGCGGCGGCCGGCCACAGGGATGTGGCTTGTTGCTGGTAATCGGCGGCAAGGCGTTGTGCGGCGTGCGGCAGACAGATGCTTGCTCCAGCTGGTGCTGGGGGGTGGGGTTTATCGCCCGGTTGGAACGTGGTCCTCACACCCCTACGCCGTGCTGGCCACAGTAGCAGTGTTTAATGAGTCACGAATTGCCTGTTTGTCTTCTGCTCCCTGCTGTTTCTGCTCTCCCCCTTCCAGAACAATCCCTGAAACACATGCTGCTGCGCTCCACAGAGCAGCCAGACAGACAGCCTGAGCCAAACCGTTGTAAAGAACAAAGTTGTCATTTTTTTTATTTCTTCCTATTTTTTTGTGTGTGTGTTTTTTTCCCTTCTTCTTCTTGGGTGTTCATCTAAGAGAGGGACGGGTTGTGTTGTAATAAAGCTGCCTTTTTAGATGCTGCGCCTGACCTCGCCAATATGTCTACCCCGAGAAACCAGTGCCCATTTGAAGCCCCTGACAAACACATAAATGGCTCTATAATTGGGCCGCTTTGTTGTGCGAGGCGCGGGCTCGTCTGAAAGTGCTGTTCAACACTTTGTGGTAAATGGAGTTACATTACGACAACACATGGCCGTTACTAAAGGAGCCGAAACTGGCAAGCAGATAAGACAGGAACAGGTGGTGTTGACATGAAAATGATTTGTTTTAAGTCGACAGAAAGCTTCAATTTAAAGAAAGGAAGAAAAAAAAAAAGAAGTCTTCCTGAGCAGAACGCAGTTTCATGTTCGAGCCAGCAACAGAGCCGAGTGACTTGAAGAGAGAAAAACGATCGGCCTCTAAGTCCAAGTCGACACACTGAGATGCTTGGATGACCATCAAATGGACTGGATTCTGCTCAAATACGCACATAAAACACACGCAGTCACAGAAGGAATGTGCATAACCCGTGCACAGGGATGTTCTGCAAGCTGCCCATGCAGAGCTTTGCCTTAGTCTCACCTGTTTAACCTGCTGGGGTGATCTGAGGCTTCTGTAACAAGACAGGTGGCTCAACACTTGCTGCAAAAGAGAAAACTATGTTGAAAGTCTATTTTTTAATACCTTCTGGAAAGATATATTTTACTATTAACTTTTTCCGATTTGCTGGTTAGGGTTAGTATTTTAGGGTTGCTGGTCGGTATTTTCTAATTCATTTTGCATTACCTTTAATAGCAGATGTGGTATGATCTTGTCTTAGACATACTGCTTTTGAGGTACAACTTGCAAATACACAGTTAGATATCTTTTGTGTTCAGACTTGCTCTAATTTTTCATGGCATAAATTCAAGAAGGTATCCAAAAGATTTCTCAGAGATTTTGGTCCACATTAACATTATTCCATCACACAGTTCCTACAGATTTGTCGGCTGCATTTTGTTGCTTTTCTTGACTTATTTTCTATAAACCTGAGAGTAAATGGGTAAATACAACTAAAACAAACGCGTGAATCTAGCTCTAGCGGAGAAATGGCTTGTGCCCTTTTGCCAAAAATAACATCAAAATTCTACATCAGCTAGACTCTGATGCCACTCCATTTTTTATTACATTTTGTGAAGTCAGAAATTGCATTCAGTGTCTTCGTCTTAGGACTTTTTTTGTCATTTCCTGTAGTGGTTCTTGGTGAGGTGCCACCAGAGGCGAGGGGGTAAACAGGTTTTCCACAGGGTTTGGATCGTTTGACACAGTGTTGTGTTCATGTGAACTGCAATACCTGAAAATGTAACAAATGTTGCAAATTTGGTCCCAAATTGAACCAAATCTACTGGACTTTCTGGTGTAAAAACACTTTCTCCCTCCTTCTGATTGAACTTTTGTAAGTCACCTTCACCATGTCTAGATGCCTAAATGCAGTCAGTCATTGCCATGCGACTGACTGATTAGTGTCAACAAACAATTGTATTGGTGTGCGTACTAAAATGGCCAGTGAGTGCATAGCTGCATACATAATATTGTTCCGTCTTCATGTAGGGACACATCTGCAGAGGGACGGCGTAGCCGAGAAAAAGTGATAACCATCCGTGGAATCTTGGCAGCGTCCGGATCCGTCTCAGTGCCGTGAAATCTTCGTTCGGCGGGACTGCTCTTTGTGGTCAACTCTGAGATCTCGGTGTGTCATTCTTCCCATTGTACAGGTCACCGAGACAGAGGCAGCCGGCCTGAAAAGATCCGTGGCGGTGGTGGTGGTGGTGGGGGGGAGACAAAGGCTGGAGGCAGCCCATAAATGTCTCCTGTTCAGCTCCGGACCATTGACTCTTTGCCTCCCTGCCAAGCAGGGCCCTGTCAGACCAGCCCCTCTCTCTAACATCTTAATTAGCAGAAAGAACAACATTGTTGGAGTCGGTTTTAGATGAGATAAAAACAAGAAAAGACCAAAAAAAGAAAAAAATCTGCTCTCTTCGACTCTCGTTGTCCCCATGTAGTCCAATGGTGTCTTATTCAGGTGAGAACAAATAAAACAACATTCCTACACAAGTCCATGAGGGGGAAAGACGAGCTACAGCGAAAGCCATCGTGGGCTAGACAGATAGCGATTTAAACGGACGAGTCCTTTTTTGAAAGCTTTGCGGCAAGCTCAATCTGATTTTCATTTTTATTAATAATGGTGATGGTGATGATAAGCAGTTTGTATTGTGATGATAATTTGAGTTCCTGGCGTCACGGGGGACACTGTGTGAGGAGACGCTGCATTAGGGTCCACCACGCTGGCTTTGAACCTCTGATGTCTCTCTGACTGATGGGTTGTGTCAGACTGACACTTCATCAGTCTGCCTGCATGCTTCTGTCAATCAGCTGGTTTGATCATCCCTGTTTGGATTCTCACCAATATTATAACCCCAGTCTTTTTTCTTTCTTTCGTAAACTCTAACCAAGTAGTAAAATTTGACCTCTGGCACTCCTCATAACCTTCCAAATTTTTATTTGCGTGTCCCATTAATCTTTCTGTCTGTTTGTTCCCCATCTTTCCAAATCTTCCCGCTGTCCCTCTTTGTTGCGTTTCTTTTATCTGCGGTTCACATCAAACACTGGGACCAGATTGATTCTCATGTGAACAAGGCTGCAGTAGGGGGCAAGAGACCCCTTCCCCAGACTTTGAAGCTCCTTCCCATCCTGTGAACCATTCTGCACAAACACACACACCTCTTCTCTACAAGTCCAACCTTTTAATTGCACATTTATTTTCAGATTATTTTAACTTGTGTAGACTATAGTATTTAAAGAATGTATAATCCCTCCCGATTCATTTAGTTATTTGTCAAAGCTGTTCAGATACAACAGATGTGTTAACAAATTCCACCGGGCTTGTAACAATCTGTAACATATTTAACATGGAGGTGGGGCATTACTCACGGCAGAGTTTGGATGTCCGAGGTAAATTCAATGTTTCTTTTGGTATGAATCCAGAGTCGTCGTTCCCAGAGACTGAAGCCAACAGCTAGTCCAACAGGGGTCAAGATAAATGTCGGAATGGTTCTGTGATGGCTGCAGTTACAGCCACACAAATGTGGTAATATTCACTCTCACCACACGCAATAAGTTCATTTCACTTATATTTGGATTTCTTTAAGTTTAGGATTTAATTTACAGAATAACTGGTTTTGTTTAGAAAGCAACACATCACATTGTATTCTAGAATAAGTGCGCACATTCTAGTTTATATTGTTGTGTTTTGCTTGATTTAATCTTTGTTTTGTTTCTGAGTTTAAGTGCTGGCTGCCCAATCCTTAGGAGAGCAGAGAGGTGGAGAAGGGGTGGAGCAAGCCAGCTGAGACTGCAAATTGGTTCACACCATTACTCATCATCCAGAGGGGGGGAATGGGATTTGCTATGTTAGTTTCAGTTAGGTTTCTGTGTATTTTCCCCTTTGTGTTTTGTATGTGGCCTGATCAGCCAGTATTTAAGTCCCCTTTTGTCTCTGTTTGAGAGGTCTGTTTTTTGAGTTAGTCTGAGTGGATGTCTGTTACTTTGACCTCTTTTATGGGCCCAAATTTTGTCATTTTTTCTATTATTTACCCAAGTTTTGTTTTGGGTTAAATAAAAAAATAACTATTTTTGACTTTGAACCGGTGCCTGGCTGTTCCTTAACTGCTCGGTCCATCACAGTGGTGTCAGAAGTGGGATCTTGCAGTTAAAGGCACCGGTTATTATTTTTTTTAGTAGTCCTCTTCCTCCTCTTACCAAGCCATGCAAAGAGCAGGAAGGAGTGCCAAAGGACAAAAAGGAGATCCTCAAAACCAGCCTGCCGGAATGGAGGAGCAAGTTGGAGAGGAAAATGGAGCCTCTGGAGGGGTGGATAGCACTGAGGGTAAGGAGCCAACAATATCAGAAGTAATTTCCATTCTTCGTTCTCATATGGGCCAGCAGGAAGCCCAGGAAACAAGACGGAGGGAGGAGTTTAATCGGCAGGAACAGCGCTTCAGAGCACTGCGACACCAATTTCAGCTGCTACAGGTGGAAGTGCAAGCGCGTACCCCCCTTGCTCCTGAGCCTCGATTGGATGAGTCACAACAATCCGATGCAGAATCAAGTGAAGGTGATGACCATACCTGCGGCAATAATGAGCAAATATATGCTCCCTCAGGTCAGTTTCACTCTCATGAACCCAGACTTGAAAAACTGACGGATGAGGATGACATTGAACATTTTTTAACAACATTTGAACGCATGGCTCTAGTTTGCCGGTGGAAAAAAGCAGATTGGGTTTTTTACCTGATTCCATTACTCACTGGCAAAGCAAGAGCTGCGTATGTTCACATGGACATGGATGACTCTCTGGATTATTATAAAGTTAAAGAAGCGGTGCTTCGAAAGTACGACATTAATCCTGAAACATATAGATTGAGATTTCGATCATTGGAAGTAAAACCTGAGGAGAATCCAAAAGAATTGTATGCAAGATTGAAGGACTTGTATGGAAAGTGGATGATGCCAAGACAAAAAACTGTGCAGGAGGTTGGGGAGATCATCATTTTAGAACAATATTTAAGAATGTTGTCTCCTGAGTTGCAGATATGGATTAAAGAACATAATCCAAAATCGGCTGCAGAGGCTGCCCAGCTGGCTGACGTGTTTGTGGCAGCACGGAAAAAAGGACAACCCTGGAGTCAAAAAGCATGGAAGTTGAGGGAGGTTGCAAGACCTGTTCCCCATTACCAAAAGGCAGGGGTGAGTAAACCTCTAAAGGGCCAATCATTGAATGCTTTATCAAGAGTCCCAGCCAAAACGGTGATTTGTTATCTGTGTGGGATGGAAGGACACACAAAACCAATGTGCCCGAAGAACTCCACAAAAATAACACAAATGTGTTTTGTGCCCAGACAAAGTATGGACTCCAAAGGGGAGTCTAGTTTAAGAACGACCTCAATTGAAGTTGAGGGTAAACAATTAGAGGCACTCATTGACTCAGGAAGTACTCAAACTCTGGTGCACAGAGACTTTGTTCCAGCAAATAAGGTTAATGTGGAAACAATCCCTGTCCGCTGCATTCATGGAGATGAATTGTTGTATCCAACAGCAGACTTGTATATTAAAGTACAAGACCAACTTTATCTTCTAAATATTGGTGTGGCTGAGAATTTGCCATTTTCAGCAGTGCTGGGTCAAGACCTGCCTGTGTTGGGTGATTTATTGAATTCCAGCAAAATGTGTAACATTGCATTAACCAGATCTCAGGCTAAAAAGAGAGAGGAGTTTATACAACCACTCTGTGCCTTGCCTTTTTATGACGCGGACCTGGAGACCACACCCGGGAAGTCTCGCAAGTCCCGCAGACAGCGACGGCAAGAGAAATTTCAACACGCTGTTAAGTCACCTTCTAGCTCTGAGCCTGAGTTACCAATGGGGCTTAAAATCCCTGCTAACATTAGAGAATTGCAGCACAGCGATCCAGCCCTAACACCTTTATTTCAGAAAGCAGAGGGAAATAAAAATCCTGAACGAGGTTTGAACGGCCTGGGTGAATTTTTGCTGAAAGATGGCATCTTATATCGTCAGCAGGGGTCAGCATTGCAGTTAGTGGTTCCTGAACCAGTCCAGAAGGTGGTGCTGTCTTTAGGACATTCCATTCCATGGGCTGGCCATCTTGGAAAGCACAAGACACTGGCCCGCATCAGAAAATATTTTGATTGGCCTGGAATACGATCTGATGTGACTCTGTTCTGCAAAAGCTGCCCTCAGTGCCAAAAGTCTTCCCTAAAAATTCCCCCCAGAGCTCCTCTTCAGTCTTTGCCAATCATCAACACCCCGTTTGAGCGGCTGGGAATGGACATTGTTGGCCCCCTAGAAAGAAGTAAATCAGGTAATCGTTACATGCTGGTGATCCTGGATTATGCTACAAAATATCCAGAGGTTTTTCCTTTGAAATCAATAAAAGCTAAAGCAGTTGCCTTCTGTCTCATACAGCTCTTCTCACGAGTTGGGTTTCCAACTGAAATTCTCACCGACTGTGGAACTAATTTTCTGTCCACTTTGTTGAAGCAGGTGTACCAACTCCTAGGAATTAAGAGCCTAAAGACTACTCCATATCACCCTCAGACAGATGGCCTGACAGAGCGCTTCAATCAGACCTTGAAGCAAATGTTGCGCAAGTTTGTCAATGAAACCGGCACAGACTGGGACCAGTGGCTACCTTATCTTCTCTTTGCATATAGAGAAGTGCCACAGGCCTCTACTGGTTTTTCACCTTTTGAATTGCTGTATGGCTATGAAATCCGGGGTCCCTTATCTCTGTTAAGAGAGACATGGGAGGGTGACAAAGAAAGATCTCAAGCTGTAGATGTTGTCTCTTATGTTGTCCAGATGCGGGAACGACTGGAAAAGATGATGGCGTTGGCCCAAGCTCATAAGGAAGAAGCACAGAAACATCAGAAAAACTGGTATGACCAGTCAGCTCGCCAGAGGTCTTTCAGCCCTGGCCAGAAAGTGCTAGTGCTCCTTCCTAGTGCTGACAGTAAACTGTTGGCAAAATGGCAAGGTCCGTATGAAATCCAGAGCAAGCTGGGGCCAACAACCTACAAGATTGCCATTCCAGATCAGCCCCGTTCCACCAGGGTGCTCCATGTCAACCTGCTTAAAGAATGGGTAGAAAAGCCAAAGGCAGATGTTTTTCTTATTCAGGATGTGCCAGAGGAAGAGGAGGAGGATAACCAGTACCTGCCAGAGCCCTCACCTCAATCGCTGGATCTGGACCACCTCTCGGAAGAAAAGCAGGCTCAGGTGAGAAATCTGTGCACTCCAAACATGTTTCAGGGAAATCCTGGTAAAACGGACCTTGTCCAACATGACATTGTATTACAAGATGGAGCTTCTGTGAGAAGACTGAGTTACAGAATACCTGAGCGTCTGTTGGTTTCACTGAAAGAGGAAGTTGATCTGATGCTGTCACTCGGAATCATTGAACCATCAAGAAGTGAATGGTGCCACCCAGTGGTCTTGGTGCCGAAGAAGGACGGCAGCCTACGGTTCTGCATTGATTTCAGGTATTTGAATGGAATAACACAATTTGATTCATATCCAGCCCCCCGCATCGATGATATGGTTGAGCGGATTGGGAAGGCCAGATATCTAACAACCATAGATCTCTGCAAAGGTTATTGGCAGGTACCCCTGACGGAGCAGTCAAAAGAACTTACTGCTTTCCGGACCCCATGGGGCCTGTTCCAGTTTAAAGTCATGCCATTTGGACTACATGGTGCCCCGGCAACATTCCAGAGATTGATGGATCAGGTACTATCTGACATGTCTGATTTTGCTGCAGCCTACCTTGATGACATAGTCATTTTCAGTGCTACCTGGGAAGATCACCTGAAAAATTTGGAGAAGGTGTTGGAGCGACTTCAATCTGCAGGGTTGACTATTAATCCAGCCAAGTGTACAATTGCCAAGTCTGAAACTGAGTACCTGGGGTTTGTTATAGGAAATGGAGTGATAAAGCCTCAAATAAATAAAATTACAGCTATAGAGTCCTGCCCTCTGCCTGAGACCAGAAAACAGTTAAGATCTTTTCTGGGTATGGCAGGGTTCTATCATCGGTTTATCCCTCATTTCTCAGCCAGGGCCGCGTTATTAACGGATCTCACTGGTTCACGAAGCCCCAATAAGATCCTCTGGACAGAGGAGGCTAAAACCGCTTTTCAGGATCTGCGGCAATCTCTCAGTAAGAGCCCAGTCCTGCACAGCCCTGAATTTGAGAGACCTTTTATTCTACAGACTGATGCCTCTGAGAGAGGTTTGGGAGCTGTTCTGTTGCAGGGACCCCCTGGAGAGCGCCATCCAGTGGCTTTTATTAGCCGCAAGCTGTTTCCAAGGGAAATACGATATTCAACCATTGAGAAAGAGGCACTAGCCATTAAATGGGCCCTGGACTCATTCAAATACTACCTTCTTGGCAGGGAGTTCACCTTAGAGACTGACCATAAAGCTCTCCAATGGATAGAGAAGATGAGAGATACCAATGGAAGGATTACGCGATGGTACCTTGCCATCCAGCCATTTCGATTCACCATCCACCATATCCCCGGCAAGGACAACTGCATCGCAGACTGTCTCTCTCGCTGTCCCAGTGAGAGATCTGAAGAGGGGGAGTGTGTGATGGCTGCAGTTACAGCCACACAAATGTGGTAATATTCACTCTCACCACACGCAATAAGTTCATTTCACTTATATTTGGATTTCTTTAAGTTTAGGATTTAATTTACAGAATAACTGGTTTTGTTTAGAAAGCAACACATCACATTGTATTCTAGAATAAGTGCGCACATTCTAGTTTATATTGTTGTGTTTTGCTTGATTTAATCTTTGTTTTGTTTCTGAGTTTAAGTGCTGGCTGCCCAATCCTTAGGAGAGCAGAGAGGTGGAGAAGGGGTGGAGCAAGCCAGCTGAGACTGCAAATTGGTTCACACCATTACTCATCATCCAGAGGGGGGGAATGGGATTTGCTATGTTAGTTTCAGTTAGGTTTCTGTGTATTTTCCCCTTTGTGTTTTGTATGTGGCCTGATCAGCCAGTATTTAAGTCCCCTTTTGTCTCTGTTTGAGAGGTCTGTTTTTTGAGTTAGTCTGAGTGGATGTCTGTTACTTTGACCTCTTTTATGGGCCCAAATTTTGTCATTTTTTCTATTATTTACCCAAGTTTTGTTTTGGGTTAAATAAAAAAATAACTATTTTTGACTTTGAACCGGTGCCTGGCTGTTCCTTAACTGCTCGGTCCATCACAGGTTCAAAGGAACTGTGTTTTATGTCCTTTTTAATCATCGTGTTTGCATTGGGTGATTATTTACTCTGAAGCCGGTCATAATTTACATGGGAAGTACAACCGTCCGGGAATCGAACCTGCGACGTCGAGGACGAAGGCCTCCTTATGTGGGTTGTGCTTAACCCTTGTGCCATCACGGCACCCCAAGACTTGCACCATTTTAAGGTGGTTTGCGTTGGCTTTGGGGCCTCTTGCACAAGTCTCCTCGATTAACTAATCTGGATTTTCACTGATTGAGGACACACTCCTGGTATATTATTAATAGCTTATAACTCTTTGACAAAACCTCACTTCAGAAACACCAAACATTTCCATCATACCATGTTGGCAACACATGTTTATGCTGCAAACTTTGAGTTTTATCAGGTTTTTGTTTACTTAATCTATGAACATAATCCAACATAATCCTGTCAAAGTCAAGATCATCATTTATTTAATTTTAATATGTAAATATCTTTGTGGACTATTCAGTTTAGAAACTACGGATTAAATTTAAACCAGGTGAAGCATATCTGATCCTCAAGGTTTCCTTGCTTTAAAAACACCCAAATTAAATAATTGGGTCATTAACAAGTCATTGTAGAACATAACATACTGAACAGGAATAGAAAAGCTGGGCGTTCCTCAAAGACCGGCGCTAGGTACTGCAGATTTTAAACTGTGGATTGGAAAAATGTAACTTTATCGCAAGTGAGGAATTGACAAATTTATAATAATTGTTCAGATGAAGACTTTACATCCATCATAGGGGAAAAGATTTAAAAAAGAACCTATAAAGAAACAAATGCTGTTTCATGTTGGTGACATGTTAATGATGCTTTGATGATAAAATAATCACAACTATACAAGTAGCGCAGTCACAATACATGTAAGTTGAGGCACCAAATGCTTGTACTTTGTTGGGATTTTAGCTATTCATTTTGTTTAATTGCATCATGTCACAGAGTTCAAATATGTTGTCATAGTTTCAGCTGCCAAGGAGTTCACTGAATATAACCATATAACAATTTTAGAGGCTTGGTCAATTGTGCCGATTTTACACCTCTCGTCTAGCCGGGGCTTTGATGAGCCGTCAATAAATCCAGCCCATGAAAGTGGTCTTGGGATTCTCTCTCTTTTTTTTTTTTTTTGTCCCAACTGGATGGTCAACTATGAAGTTCAGCTCCAGGACAGCCCTCTGCCTCGCTGCGGCAGTATTGTCAATTTCCTGACTGCGAAAAGACGTACAACCCACATAACTTATTTTTCAACAGCAACATCTTTTGAGAGAGTCCACGGCTGAACCATATTTAACCTTTCGGTGTCAGACCACCCGCCAGCGACTGGGCCTCTGGCGTCCCATTCACCGTCGCAGAGGCACCAACAAGCTAGCCGAATATGATGTAGAGCTGGACCGGAGGAACCGGGCGCTTTATTCTCCACAAAACCCAAACATCTCTGGGAAGAGTTGTTGTTGGCCGCATCACAAAGACTCCGGGGGCAACAAATGCCTCAGCAGCATAAATTACCTTCAGTTTGAGGTAGGGAGTTTTATGTAGAGAACATTCACAGTCTTCTCTTCCCATGATTAGAAAAAAAAAGATAAACTTCTCCCCAAGTTGTGCCACACTCAAGAGGCTGCGGGAACCACAGCAGGATATCTGTCATGTCTGACGTTCTTCCGTTTGAAAGCTGCAGCATCACAAAAATCTTTAATATTACACCTGGACGAAAAGGGGATATGTGTTGCTTAGCAATGAATCTGTGAAATGTTTTCCCAACCAATAAATTTATTGCTATATTTATCAACACCTTAAATTAAGTAAAGAACAGTATTTTTCTGTTTCAGTAGTTCTGATTTAAATTACTTAAATTTGTTGGATGACAGCAACATGATCATGAATATTTTTTCTCAACATTTACTTTGTCAGATTATAATCACTTTTTTGCCTTTTTATATTTCATTAAATCCACGTTTCTTTTTTCATTGCTCTGATGTAATATTCTAATATTAATTGTCATTTTTATTAGCTGTCACTAGGCTGCCTGTAAATAATTTATTGAATTATTGGACATAGTATTTTTATGCATTGGTTGTGCTGCTTATTCTTATAGTGTTTCAGGACGAAGCTTGATGGGTCAGGCTGCCAGTCCACCACAGAGACACACAAATCACAAACAACCATCCGCACACACACACACACCCACACGCCCATGCAGAGAGACACACACAAACACCTGTAAACCAACTTAGGGAGACCAGAGAGGGATGGACGTGCTGGGAACTCTATTGTATCTGCTAAACTTGTGCTTTTTTAAGTTTTTATTTTTCAAAGACTAACTTAACCTTTATTTGTAATGCTGAATACATCAAAATGACATGAAAAAATTCCTCAGATCTCATTGTGAAGTCTGCTGAAAGTCTAACCTCTCTCCTCGCTGCTACACTTCAAAATATCTTATTTTAAACTGTCATCAGTGAATATTTTCAACTGTTGCCATTCATCAGCTTGTGTAAGTTGCTGGTTTTACTTGGGTTTTTCAACCCGAGTCCTTTTCTTCACGACGGTGTTGCTATGTCATGACCTTTGATGATTGACTCTTGGCAGTGATTGACCTATGGGCTTTGGGACAATCCCATAAGGTTAATAATTACTTTGAGTCCTCAGTGAAGGACAATGTCCTGACCTGGAGCACAGCAAGGCACGGGCAGTCCATAGTAGCACTGATAAATGAACAGCAGCTCCTCCTGCTGTATTTCAAAAGGAATTCAGATGACATACAATGTTCCCCCATTAAAACTGTAAAAGAACAAAAAGTAGTTTTTCAGGATTGTTCTTTTAACTTAATATTACTTTCCCACAGTTAAGTTCATTAAAGACTCAACAGGTTCGCTTTTATCTCAATCACTTTGGTCTAAAAAGCCCAAACTTTTCAAGAAGATTTGCAAGATCCTCATGAGTTTCTCTTAGTGCTGTTTAATTCTTGGAAATGTATTTATTGCGCGATCCGACACAGAGGATGCAGAACCGCATGTGGAGGAAGGACAACAGAGAGAAGATAGGAAGTCCAGCAGAGCGGAGATGACAGAGCGACGCAGGAGCTGCGAGGCAGAGGCCGTGACTTTTCTCAGAGACGAACATTAATAATATGATGAGCCACAATAGGAGCACTGAGATCAGAGAGCTCACCTCCATTGTTCTGCCGTCTCCTACTGACACCGGCCGCTCTGCTGAAGAAAGAATACGGAGAATAGAAGAGCATAACCTGGCTGCTCACCATGCCTCTCCTTTTAAAGTGCGTAATGGCCTGCCGTCCTTTAAATGTGCGCGTTTCTGAGAAAAGACGTGCAGAGATACTGCACTGAGAGACTTGATCAAAGGTGGACCGTCTGCAGAGATTATTGTCAAACATTTAAAACCTTTCACCGAAGCAAACCCTTGTCTATGTCAATTTAAATATGGCTTGAATCAAACTGTGTACATAAATTTCTGTTTTGTTTTATTGTTTTTCTTTGTTTTTTGTTGTAAATCATTTTAAAAATCTCAATTATCAAGCAGATATTTATTATTGACACAATGTCCAGTAATGCCGATTTGGGTTTTCACGGAAAACCAGTACTGACTATTTGCAAATTGCAATTTTATAGCACAATCTTATATTTGCTTATTATATTTTGGATTGTGGTCAGGTAGGAGGCTGACTGACTAAACAAATCAGCTCAGTGTTTCTGCAATCTGGTGTTTCAAAAGTCAACTCCAAAGTCTTTATGCTTTTAAGTTGAGTATAATTTCATTACGTTCGTGATTCACAAAGATCTCTGACTCCCACTGATCAGAATTTAAAGAAGCTCTGGTCAGAGTAATAATCAAACTTTCAGCTGCTTATTCAACAAAATAACACTTTACGGGCTAAGTAAAAGATGTAAAAGAATTCATCATTAAAGAAGAAAGTAAAATTCCTCTTTATTTTAGAGTGAAAGAGAAAGGAGCAGATCAAATACCAGCTTTATCTTCATTAGTAATCCTCAGTTTATGAACATAACACAGGATTTGCCAGTAATTAAGGAATCTGCTCTGGCAGTGACCCATATCGCCCACATCAAATATCCTCACCGTTAATAACCTGTTAGATACATTGCTGTTTAAATACAGAGCATTTCTACAGACTTACCAAAGAATTTCAATCTTTCTTGTTCTACTGTACAACATTTTAAAGCACTGGGCGTAACACAAACACAAAAGCCCTTAAAGAAATTTTCTATAACGTAGGAACATTGCTCCCTGTTGCTATGAGCAAACATTGAAAATTAGGTTCAGTATTGGAGATACACTACTGAGAAGCAATTTAAATCCGTCTTCTACAGGTTTTGATTTGTGTCTGTTTAAGATGTCATCATCCTCATTATGTTTGATGGGTTGCAGCTGACACCTGAAGGCTCGGTGCCGCCCGGAGGTGCTGGAGAACACGGCGCAAGATGGACCGGTGTCACTGGGGCAGAGGCTTGCGGTGGACCAGAGGATCCCTTCGGTCATTAATCATCGGACTGGACAGCCACAGACAAGCTTCTCTGGGCTGGACAGGTCTGTGCAACTGGATCGCAACCTGTCCTTGACCTTATCTGTGCTTCTTTCAGTTTCACTATAGAGACTTCTTTCTTATTTAAGATTACCAATTGTAATTTTTTAATATTCAGCACGTCTTTGTAGACAAATTATATTTTGCTTCATTGATTAAATAACACGATCTCTGACCTAAGGCAGCCTTTCCATTTCTCCTTTCGGTTTATCGTCTCCTGCCTGCTAGTGAGGCAGGATTGTTTCATACTGAAACTAGAGAAGCAAAGGATGGACTAGACATAAGAAGAAGTAAACATAACTAGAATCACTAGGTAGCAACTGAACCAAAGCAAAACAGAAACACAGATGATCTAATGAAAGAAAAGGAACTACACTAAACTACCCTGGTGAAAAATTAATGTACTAAGTAACATACTTGAGCATACTTTAAGTCAGACTAATCATGAGTGTACTTCAAGTTCGCTTAGGATTAGTTAATTTAAAGTGGGACATTTTGGAACAACTAATTTTGTGCTTAAGTGTACTTTAGTAATATTTAAATTGTATTAAAGTACAACTTAAAGTCTACTAAGTGTACTTCAATGTACTTTTTTTGGACAACTGAAGTTGAACTTAGTGTACTTTAAATATATTGCTTTTTATGTAATAAAAACGTGCTTGATTAGTATATTCTGAGTGTACTATTTTTGTGATTGAATTACATTTAAAATATACTTAGAATGTATTTTAAGTATATTGGCATTACATATTTTATATATTAGTAGTGTGACCACAGTTTGCTACAATTACACTTTTAGTTTATTATAATTGCTAAGGAAGTTCACTTTTTAGTTACTTAACGTCTTTTATTATTCTGCTTTGCCACTTTTTACATCACATGCTTCATACACACTGCAGTACTGCAAACACATCAGGTTACCAGAACACAGAAGGATCCATTACAACACACTTTCCAGGTGAAACTAATTACATTGTGCTTTCAATATATTACCATTTTGGTAACACTTTATTTGACGGGGTGTGCATAAGACTGACATGACACTGTCATAAACTTAACACCTGTCATCCAACTTTTAAAGCAACTTCTCATTAAAAGTGTCATTATTTACCGAATGACACTTTATGACACCTGTTGGTATGTACCCAACAGGTGCTATGTCATGTTTATGACAGTGTCATGTCAGTCTTATGCACACGCCGTCAAATAAAGTCTTACCCACATTTTTTCAAGAGCCAATATACTGTCACAGATTTGTACAAATTGTCAATACATTCAAAGTTTACAGACAACATGCTTATGAAAATTAGCACAATAAAACAATAGGTGCACTTCAGAGGAAATGCGAAAAATATTTCACCACGGACAGAGTATTGCTTTGATACAATGTCACAGTATTCCAGTATTACTCCAGACAAACTGACATTTCTCCTTCCTAAGAACAGTGAGGATCTACGACAGAACATTCCCACTCACTGCACTTTACAGAAACCTACAAAAAACAACAATAGAGCAATTAAACAGAGAAAGCACTTGCATTTTAAAGAGTACAGAAAAACGGCAAAGAAAAAATAAGACTTACAATTTTAAGACGTTGTGGACTCGCTATGTATGCGACATCATCAGAACTGATGATGATTGGGACCAGATGCCTGGGGTGGAAAACCATTTCTGTGTGACTTCTTTTCCTGTTTATGTTAGAAGTAGAAAAAAAAATAGTCAGCAATATCATAAAACCAGTTGATGCTGGCATTAACTATGAAGTTGTTTTAAGTGTAACCTTAAGGGAGACAAACTACCTTAAAAGCTTTCCATCCATGATCTGAACACGCTGATCCTTGAAGTGGGGAGGGGGGCTGGTGGTGCCCATCTCCAGCAGTCATCAGATGAGAGGCGGGCTTCACCCTGGACAGGTCGCCAGTCCGTCACAGGGCCCTGAAAGCCAACAACAAATAAAATGTATGAAAGAGAAATGGTAGATTAACAAGGGGAATAAATTCTGTCCAGTTATTTTTAAATCAATCATGTTTATTCAGCACTTAGTGTTGATAACACACCAGTTTTTGCTGTTGAAAATGTAGCCAGCTGCTCAGTGAAAACAGACTTGCACCATGAAGACGATGTGGAGCTTCATCCTCTGAACTGGTTGGTGATCTGGTGGAGCCAGGGCCTCTTCTGAGAAGGTTTTCTAATACCTGATTTCTGGCTTCCTCTTTCGTCTTCATTTGCTTAGACTGCAAAAATATGATAAAAACAATGATGGACGAGTTTTAACAACAGCCTCACAATATCAAAGTCTCTTTGTCATACGGAGCTTAATTAAAACCAGGCTAAGTTTATGAAGAAAACTATATTAAGTCGCAACACACAGTTATAACATGAAGCCGAATGATTGTTATAGTAATAATCATAAAAGTCACAATAAAAATGATAAAATAATTATTTCTGAAACCAACGTAAGTTTGTTTATATCTTTACTGCACTGTTTATAACTTACCACCAGCTAGCAACACGTTAGCAGCCTTCGTCCCTTCGGGCTCCTTTCGTGACCCACATTTCATTTCCATCGGTTCTTGTCCTGTTGTGTTGTCGTCTAACTCGGGCTATGACGTCACCAGCTCGAATGTACCAAAACTACTAACTTTTATCAAGGCCCTCTCTACTTTTAAGGAAATATTATGCGAGTAAAAGTGACGAATTTGAACAGCGTCTGTTATCTTCTATGGCTACATGGCTTTCCTTCTTTTAATGGCGCTTTTCAAAAATACTGAAAGTGTGCAATACCGCCACCATCTGGTCTGGAGTGTGAACTGCAGCTAATGCCGTTCAATAATAGATCTTACATCATATTTGAAAATGGTTTGGGTAAACACAGCTTCCGTGTTTAAGTTAAAAAACTGAAAACAACAGATCATATTCGGAGCGATGTAAAACTGAAGATACCTGCTGCATTTATTGTTAAGGACAAGTATTGTTTTTGTTGTAGCACTTCCGTCAGTAAAGTGTCAATGTTTGATATTTTGAGGCATTAGTTACTTTGTTAAACAACATTACATCAAGTCCCACTATAAGGATTTTTTTTATTATTATTCTTTGTCATTTTAACAAAAATAGTAAAAGATTATTAAGGCACCTTAAAAGGCATACTTTATTAGCCTAAAGTGTACACTGAGATGTAATTTAAAACATACTGAAATTAATAATTTAAAGTAAGCGTTAAGTGATTTTAAAAAATTCTTTTTTGAGTATATATTTTGAAATATACACAAAATATCTTTGACAGATATTTGGTAAATATACACTTGAGCAAGTGTATATTTACACTTGGGCAAATACATATTTTGTTCACTTAAAGTATACTTTTCTTTAATATATTTCTTAAAAGTGTATTTTGGTACAATTATATTTAAGTGTGTTTAAGGTTATAATGTCGAAATTGGCTCAATTTAAACATATAGGTAGTACACTTAATACTTAGTATACTTAAAATGTGCTTTCACAAATGTAAGTATGTTTGAAATATACTAAAGTATACTTTTTTTTTTAAACAACCCGAGATCCTAACAAAATTTGCCTCGGCATGAAAATTTGCTCCGGTGAGATTTATTTTAAAAGGGATAATGTCCGAAAGCCTCCGAGACAACAACAAACTGGAAAACAATCAAGAATCTGTCAGCAGCGACTTTTCCGCCTGCTTTGCGGTACCTGCGTGTGGGTCCGCCTGCGCGTCGGGCTCTGGGGTCCTTCTGATGTGTCTATCACTGACAGAACGAGACTATGGATTACCTCGCTCATTAATCACCATCAACATGGCAGCAGAGTCGCACCAGACACGCTTGCACCGAGAGAGCGCGCAAACGCATGCCTCCGCGCAAACGCGCACGCTCATAAATCTCTCCACGCGCAGACAGAGCGGTTGTGACAGGTAACTGGCCACCAACCTGTCCGCGGCCTAATCTCATTAGGGTCCCGGCATCTGGGTCTGCCCTGCTGAGAGATGCTCCGTGATGGAGTGAAGAAGACAAGCCGTTCAAGCGTATAATGGATGTCTAAATCGCGCGGCTTCCGTCGCTTTAATGGTTTGGGCGAGAAACGTGGAAGCCGTAAAAACAAAGAGGAGAAGGAAAAAGTCCAAAGGAGACGTGGCGCGGTTGGTGGTGTCACGGTGACACTCGGCACACACCCATCTGCCACTCTCCAGTCGGCCGCAGTCCTGCCCCATCCTGGAGCGCAGCGTTGTACCTGTCAGTGTGTGTGCAGATGGGCTCCGGTTTTCCCCCAGGTACCTGAGCTAAATGCCCGTCATTAATCACCACATAAAGCCCTCCCAGCGGGAGATGCCCCAGGTTAGGCCACATCAAGAAATAAATTGGCTGAAAAATGGCTCCGGACGAAGGCTCCGTCCCTGGAGAGGAAGGGAGAGCGAGGCGAGGAGAAGACGAGTATCTGAAAGAAGCCTCGTCGAGCCCACTAAGTCATCTGTCAGCGAGCTTTACGCGACATCATCATTCACTTGGCCCCGATCGCGCACCGGCGGTGCTGACAATCTCGGCTGTTTGCCTTCAGATTTGTACACATTCATCTTCTTTATTTGCCAAAGTGTCTTTATGTTTGTACAGAAGGACGAGCTTCAGCAGCACTCCGAGTGTGCGGGGCCGTCAGGGCGGATCTGGCTTTAAATAAACATGTTGGAAATGTTCAAGTCAGCTTTCCAAGAACTGCAAAAAAAAAAAAAAAAAAAGCAAACAAAAAAAATTAGAGTAAAGTAGCCTAAGTGCAGGAGTGTCAATCTCATCAGTCGCATTTTTAAAGATCATGAAAGTCTTTGAAGGGCCGGCTGTGGCAAAATACAAAGGTAAAACCACCTATTAACAAACTGTTGAAACATTTGGCCCTGTGCAGATGAAAAACCATTTGATGTTCACGTATGTCTGCAAACATCAACATTCAAATCTTTCCACTGATTCTCAACAGATTCTTTGGAAATGTTAACTGTATGATTTATTGCCAAGCATGGCAGAAAGCCTGCTGAAATGAAAGCTTCCCCACAGCATGATGGTGCCACCACCCTGTGGCACAACACTACATTCACAACACTTGATTCACTGTGGTGTTTTCACCGCGTTTTCCACCATTAATGGCATTTGGCACGAGGGTCAAAAGATCCAATAGGGTCTCAGTCAAAGCCCATCCCTCCGCTTGTTTTCTGTGCCACCTACATGGGTTGTGTTGCATCATACTGCTTGCAACATTCGCTTTCCGCTCTTCTATGAAGATCAGATTTGTGGTGCGCATAGCTAACAGTTGCCATGGTGACGGGTTTTTCCCTCCAGAGCTGTGGATCTCTGCAGCTCTTCCAAAGTCAACATGGGCCTCCTGGCTGCTTCTCTGATTAATGCTCTCCTTCCTTGGCCTGTCTGATGCATTTCTTGGCATCCATGGTTTTGTTCGATTGTGTCTCTAATAACATCTCAGGGCAATTGGTTTGGAAATCAGTTTTAGTTAGAGGTGAGAGGAAAGGCATACTTTTCATATTGGTTTTGCTTTCAAGATGTACGATTTTCTTACAAATTTGTAATTATGCAACACTTTCTGCTTGTGCAAGTTTCAGGGTCACTGCAAAAATGCAAAATCGTGCCAAGTATCTTTGGTCTACTTTCTATTGCAAATAGCATATTATATCTGTGCATATAGCTCCCATATTTATATTTATACACAATATCTATATCTCTTTGCTATAACCCCTTATAGTCCATACATACATAGTCTTGTACATCTGTAAATAAATATTTATATCTCGTAGAGCACTTCTGGATAGATGCAAACTACATCTCGTTGCTTGTACTTGTGACAGTGCAATGACAATACAGTTGAATTCTATTCTATTCTATTCTAAATAAGACAGGTATAACTTACAAGTAGATTTTTAGCAAGATATAGCAGCTTGTTTTAGGTCAATAATCCCTTAAGATTGATGAAAAGGCATTAGATCCACTGGGAGATTATTTCACTTACAGCATAGAAATAATGTCTGGTTATAAGTGAAATTATCTGCCAGTGGAGCAAGTGCTTTTCAGTCAATATTGATCGATTATTAACTCAAAAACAAGCTCCTATGTTGTAACTCTTACTAAAAAGTTACATGTAAGGTATGTTTTTTCTTATTTCAAGCGTACTAAGATATTCGCACAAGAAACTAACCCAAAATATTTGGTGAGATTTTGTGTTGTTTGCAGCGTGAGCAGACTGGACACCTCAGCACTGACGCCGCTAACGCTACCAGGCTCTACATAAAGTGGCAGCCTGCAGGCACAATGCTGGAAACCCCGAGGCCCCGGGCCCCTTTGAAGCCCACTGAGATCAAAAAGCGACGCTCAATGAATCCCAGACTAGGTGAGGAGTATGAGCAGAATAAGAGACGAATGGTTGGGAAGCGAGGAGGGCGGGACATGGGGACAAAGACCGCAGGACAGGGCTGCTGACTTCCGAAAATAACACCATATTCTGAGGGCGGGCGTCCAAAACTCCCAGTCTGCCTCGGTCTCCCCTCCCGCCTTTCTCTGCCTGAATGTGGACAATGACTGTTTGCGTTTACAGAACCATAAATCAGAGGTGCCCATCGCCACAGAGCAGCTGGCACGTTTGCCAATAATTATAATTATTAATCATGCCGATTTCACGGTCTTCAGTGGGCCGGCGGGAGGCTGCACGGGACAGGGTGCGGCTGGCGCCTCCGGGACCGCAAGGCAGGCTGGGTAAGGAGAGGAGGACAGGCGGGGAGATCACAAAGAGCTTCAAAATGTTAAAACTTTGCTTTTCATAAAACGTTTTTTTTCTTTTTTCTTTTTCAGAAATATCTGCCATTTCTGATTTCGTGTTGAGGTGACTTAAATTTTGTGACTTCAATTCCAACCATCCATTTTTTTTTTCTTTTGTTTTTGTCCTTTTTCAGGTTTTATCTCCAACAATTTGCTACTTTTGACACCCAACAGTCCAGCCTCCCTCCGTCCCTCCCCGCCCGCCCACAACATGAGTTTTCATCTTCCATCCTCCGTCGATGGTGGGGATATAAAAAGCTTCAGGTGATCCTTCCAAGCCCGGAGCCTCTGGAGAACTTGTGTTTAACTGCTCGCATTCGTTCCAGCAGCTGTTGCCAGCTCCCCTCCTCCTACTCAGACCCTCTGCTAACCAGCTGCCTTGCAGAGCCCAGTAAAGCACAGCGAGGAACTGCCAGCTTGTGTCATCTGCTTTTGCCTCCTACAGTACTGTAAATACGAGGATAACTGTATAATTAGACGGTTAACTAGTGGAATATGGTGTTTTCCTTGTTAAAACGTGTGTGCTTTGGGACGACGCCCATGTCTGTTGCTAAACTTGAATGTGCTGTAGTGTGTGTGAACATATGTGCTCCTGCGTGCGCGTGTGTGTGTGTGTGTGTCTGCAGTCACACCGATTGCATCCATCGGTCCTCTTACATGTAGAGTATACATATCAGCGGCTGGACAGATGGTCACTGATCAGCAGAGACCTGAACTCGGCGGCCCTGATTGGCGGCACAAACCTGGCGGATATCTCGAGGGCTGCGCGGTCCAGCTTTGGTCGGGGGTCAACACATGTCTGTGCTGGCACAAACGCCCAGTGAGCAGATGTGTTTTTCAAATCGGGAGACAGATAGCAGCTCCGATATGTCCTTCGCTTTCTTGTTAAGACGGTAAAGCTGCATTCAACAAGTAAAACCAAAATTAACATTCCCAATTTTCTGTAGGAGAACACACAAGCTGAAAGCAAACAGATTTAAATATGAACTGTTAGACGTGGGAAAAGGTACAAGAAACAACAACTTTTGCAAGCTTAATTGTGTTAATTGCTCGTCTTATTTGATGTAATTAGGAATAAATATGTTATTTGTAAAAGTGTTGTAGGGTCAAAGCCCAGGGCAAGTTTAAACATCTGTCCAGTATGAATATTTGTTTTTGTTTGTTTGTTTGTTTGAAATCTAAATCTGTTTTATTTGTTTTTGAATGAGTATAGAGCTTCTTGCAAACTGAATGTTTTTGGGTTTTTTGTTTTTTTTTTACACCTGCACAGACCTATCGGCAGTAAAACATGCAGAACAGAATCGGGGATTTACATATTCTAATGGCCCCATTATGGCCCACTGGGAGCGCTGGGGTGGCAGGTTAATAAGGGGGGACAGCATCACCCCCATAAATAGCAACCAGGACAGTTTCACAACCTACCATATCTGCAAATTATATTACCACAATATCTCTCATAAACAGTACATCTGCCACCCTTTTCTGATGATCAAGGCAGCCCCAAACAGAAAGTTTGACATAAACACACAATAAACATGATTACCACGTGATTAAAGGTGACCCAGTGCTTAGTACTTATAAATAATAAATCCCTCAAAAACAATTAAATAAAAACCACTCTGATTAATACCAATACATCGGTATTGTAACCCAAACATCAGACATTTCTTCCTCACCAGTTTTATTGTGGCGGTGCAAAAACAGAACGGCCTTCCCTCCCTTACCTAGCTCTCCCATTCTCAGCACAAACTTGCTAAATGTAGGAAAAGTATGCTAAATATCAAAAAGCTGTCTGCTAAATCTATTGCATTCACATTTTACACACGGCATCACGTTATTCTCCACTCTTTTAGCACTCAGTTCCTAACCCTCCTTGAAACCCTCATGCTTCCTCATACAGACTACAGAACTCATTCAAAGTAAAACATGACAGCGTGCTAAGCTAACGTCAAAGATGAGAATTTTGATGTCCTGCTTTGAATACAGAGACATCGCAGTGCGAGTTCTTGCCTCGGTAAAATCTCTGACGTTTTGTGATTCATCAGTTTGCTTTGAAGGCGCCAAGATTTAAACTCTCCCTTTCTGCGACTCGACAGGAGGCGGGAAAATTGACAGCGAGTGTGACGGATGACCTCGGGTCAACTATCTCTCCGTCATCTCCGTCCTTCCTTCTCCTCCTCTGTCCGTCCCTCTCCTCTGGCTCCCCTTCGTCTCTTACATGCATAACACAGTGTCCCCTGGGCTGGCCCGGACAGGGGGCTGGTCCGGACGGGGGGCTGGCCCGGACGGGGGGCTGGTCCAGGAACAAAGCACCACTCTCTCTCTCTGCCGTTCGGATGCCCACCCATCTTCCTGGGGCTCCAGCCCTCCAGGGAGAGTGCTCTCTGCTGAGCCGGAGCTGTTAATAGGCTGCTAATGAGGAAACAGACCTCTGTGCTCTGCTAACATCAAGACAGATGGATGCTCAAGGCGTGTTTGTTTTAAACTCCTTACTGCTGTGATGGATGAGAAGGAGAAAGTATGTGGTTGGTGCTGGTCGGTCCTTTAATAGGCATGTGATTGGTTGTAGATGATCAGAAATCAAAGATAGAAGGTTGAGTTTTATTTAAATGTACTCATGGAAGCTTATTATAACAGCTGCAACGTAACTCTAACCCAAGTCACTGCACGGTTCTAGAATAAAAAGAGATTGATAAACATTATTATGATTACATAGACAGCGCTAGACTAAAATCTGGTTAAAAAAAAAACAAGAAAACTGATGACTTTTCTTTGAAATGCCATCCAGTCGTTACCATTACGCAGTCATTACGAAAGAAACAGAAATTAATTCCATTGTCAAAATGGAGGAGGTTTACTGGGACAGCATGCAACCAGTATGTGTCCAGTTGAAACCAGACATTTATAACAAATAAACAGACACATACCTTTTATTTCCCCACTCTCTGGAATCAAATCGGACCAAGCTTCTGTCGCGTTAGGTCAGCTCGGATCGGCCGTACTGACCACTGTTACGTTTGGAGAAATACCAGGAATGCTTGTACCATCCCAACGGTGAAGTGTGGCGGCGGCAGCATCATGGTGTGGGGCTGTATTGTTGTAGGAGAAAGTGGTGTACATCACCTAATAGATGGCATCTTAAATAAAGAACGTTATTTAGAAAAGCTGGAGGAACAACTAAAAACATCCGACAGGCAGATAAAGCTTAGGTGCAGGTTGGTCTTCCAATGACCCAGAGCAAAGCAGTTACTTCAGGACAATAAAGTTCATCTTATAGCATGGTCAACAAGTTTAGGGTAAATCAAAAAAGCCATGTGCAAGTGAGTTCTGTTAGGGAGAACAGGTCGAACCTTCAGCAAACTATTGGGGGAAGCTTGCTGAAAGAAGAAAACCCTTTACTTGTTGTATGTAAACTTCTAGTTTCACCTGTTATGTGTACAGCAGAAAATAGAACAAACCCAAAGAATTGGGGATGATTACGCCGCTTACTGTTGGCAGATGTCTTTCCTGCCCATTCTTCTCGCCTTCACTGTCCTGTCTGTTGCCTCGTTAGAGGAAGTGGCGCGCTTTAAGCTCTGCTGGCCAGATGTGATTGAAAGACACAACCACCACTATTAAAGGAACCAATAGGACTAGGAAGTGTGCCTTTTCAAACTGCGCATTGTCTGTCGGTGCAACAGGAGGACCAACAGGAGGTTCCCGCTGAAACCCCTTTCCCTGTGTGTTTCCACAGGAGCCCCATGTAGTGCTGCCTCTGCCAGGCTGGCGGCTCGGCTGTGTCTAGCAGTTGGAGGCAAAATAGGCAGGTATTGATATGGATTTCTCTCTGGTCGGCCCCAGCAGAGAGCAGGGAGCCGTTAATAGGCCTCTAACGGGATGACCGGCCTGCGCTCGGCCCCTGCCGGCCCCCAGGATTCATTGAGAAAGGGAGATGATAACAGATGGAGGGACTGAGGAAGGAGGGCGCTCTTCCTGTTTGACGGACAACGGGGATGAGTGACAGCTCTGGTGAGGTGTCAGAAAAGTGACTGTGCTCTGAGAACGGCGTGTTTATGAACTGTGACTTTGTGTCTCACCTGGGTTTTCCATTTGTTCCTGATGCAACCAAAGACTTCAGTAAGTTTTACTGGCATTTTGCACGACAGACCAGCGCAAGGACCGCATGATTGTGAAGAACACATATATTTCAAAATGTTTTTTCAAAAATAAAAGATCGGCTGTAGATCCGTGTTAAATGATACTTTTTTTCTGGGATGAACAGAGGTCAGTGGTCCTTTTTGTGTACATTTTTGTTCCCAAGATAAAATGTTTTTTATGGTCAAACAAACTGCATTTGGTGGAACTTCTCGGGAAGGGAACTGGATATTGTTTGTAATAATGTATTTGAAAAACAAAATGGTGGGAAAATACTCAAGGAGCAACTTGGTAATTGTTTCCAACTTGGTCATTTTTTGTACAATTAACCAAATCTTCTCGGGAGGTCTTTACCTGGTTTGGACATTAGACAGAGATTTTTGCCCGTTCCTCTTAGTAGTCCAGTGTTAGTTTTCCATCAAGTATATTCATGTAGGTCCAAAAGTTTCATTTTGTCCTCATCTGAGTGGAGCACTTTCTTCCACATGCATGATGTCTCTCCAATATGGCCGACGGCAAACTGAGGAAGAGATTTAACAGTTTATTTACCTTGCTTGACTTACAGTTGTCTGATTTGTATTTTCTCCAACCAGAGCTGTGGATCCTCCAGAGTTACCAAGGACGTCTTGGCTGCTTCTCTGGTCAACGTTCGTCACCAGGTCAATCAGTTTAGACTTGCAATCGAGTCACACTCTTCTCATTTTTAGATTTAGGAACAAGTTAAATCTGAGAATGATGTCACATTCCGGTTGGGTGCTTTCAAGAAACTATTTGTGTGTTGCGGTCAGTGATCAAGCTAACAACCATCAGCAAAAATAAACCAAAAACAATGACAATAATTTCATGATAATGAATTAGAGGTTGTACTTTAATGTACCTGCTTCCAGCTTAATGCAGTGCAAACCCTCCGAAGTAAATATAAACTCTTTCTGCAGTTTTGACAACTGTTAATATATGTGGGAGCCACACTGAATGACAAACACAGGGAGGCTCTTGCACCTCTAACTTTTGGACTTTTTATTTAATTTTCCAATTTAGATTTTAGAAATTTCAGCTTTCTAGTTTAGGCTGAATGCTGAAACAAGGACTTTGCTCTCTCAAACTTTTGCTCTTTGCATTTGGACTCCACAGGCACAGAGAGCTTCTGTTTATATGTCATATTTAGCAGGTGAGACATTATTAAGGAAGATTGCTGCAGTCTGAAAAATTACTTAATCTTTTCAAAGATTCCAACGATATCTTCATGCCATTTGGTTTGAAAATGTCTGACATGACTAAACTGAAACCTGTTTTCACCTGTAGTATATTCTGGCTCTGTGTTGCTTACCGCTTACATTTGTAAATGTCGTTTACGGTAAACTTCACTCTTACGTGTCTGCTCTCAGTTCCTACTTCATCTGGACCTTATAAAACACACACAACAGAGCTAAAATAAGGAATTAAGAAAAACTTGTTTTATCAAATGGATGAACAACTCTTCAAACTTTTTATTGCATTCATCTGACCTAATTATTATCAGGTACAAAAAATAATGCCACATTACAAAATGCTGCAACATTTTACCCTGTTGTAAAACATATAAAATAAATAATTTTAGAAAAATATGAAGGGTAAATTTTGTAAACATAACTCCACTGTTATCACTGTACAGTAGATCATTATCACACACTGTGATAAAATGTGTTGGCATATATTAAGTCGAGGAGCAGAACCGTGTGACACAAAAATAATTTAAACTACTTACTTGAACTTGATTAAGCCGAAAAATATTACTGATGAACAGCATGTAATGATGTGTGTCAATTTTCAGATCCTTATTTTTACTACAAACACACACTCTCTGCTGCGCATGCATATGCATGCCTACACACACACACACACACACCCACACACACACAAACACACACACACCGACATAGTGGACACACTTCCCCCGGCGTATGACTGTGTCCTGTCTGATTGGGTGAGCTCTCAGGGGAGTCATTAAGTCCAAAGCGTTAACATCTGCCAGACATTACTGAGCCAGAACAGTTGTGATTTGTCCATATGATGACTCTGGCCCATACATCCACTGAGTGAGTGTGTGTGTGTGTGTTTTAAAGGCTGCCCAACGGTGCTGTCACTTATGGTCTCACGCCACGATAATGCGTGTCTGTTATTAGAGCTGTTCCTTCCTTGTGCGTTTTCACGTTTCCCAACCCGCCAATGCATCCGTACCTCAGGGCTTCCGAGTGAAGAAAAAAAAATAGTATAGTGATATGAGGGCAAAAATGCAGGTTTTGTATTGTCCAGTATGACAATACAAATCTTTTTAGCAATAACATTAAAGGTTTCAAATCTAATGGCACGGTCCCAGTAGTCAAGCATGGTGGTAGTAGCATCAGGGTTGGGGTTTAACTCCTAGTGACAGTGCTGCAGTTAAGAGGCTGTTTAATGTACTTTTGAGGCACGCAGTATCATTTTATAGCCCAATCAAATATTTATGTTACCTTCAATTGTTGTAATAACAACATATATATCAAACATTACCTAAAATAAATTTGACTTCGTAATTTGACACCTTGAAATTGGCTGCTGTCTCTTTAAGAAGCTCCTGCTTTTTTCGGCACTCCGCCTTCAGCGGGTCATCGCAACAAAGTCTCTCGATTAAGTCAACTGCATTTCACTTTGTATAATCAGCTCAGTTCCAGCGGGTGTTTGCTAATTGCTGCCACTAGTCTGAAGGAGCGCAGAGGAGTAGCTGCAGGGGAGGGTTGCTCTGTGTGGCTGGAGACTCCAGCTCCAAGGAGGAGCCTTGTGGAAAAGACGCCCCAGGATGGTTGCCACGGGCGATTAAAGGATTTCTCAAACATGCATGAAAGAATCAGCTATGTTTTTGATGTGAGAATAACATTGTGACAGGATGTAAAGTGCAGAAAAGGTCAACTTTACACAATAAAAGTGTTTAAAACTAGAACGCGGTTATACTGTGTCATCCTTCCACTGTGACAAAGGAGCAATTGAAATAAACCAAAAAAGTTTATTCATGCTGATGACAAACATCTGTAAAGTTCTGCCCAGCCGTCTTTGTGTCTGTCTTTGCGTTCCTGACCGATACCTTCCTGATCCAGATCATCATGAGGTGCTGATGCATCATTTGCTTGTTTGTTTGTTCTCCAACAAGCTGTCTGGGTGTTGATAATGTTGATATTGATCAAAACCACCAACTGTGACGGGAGTCGGCCTGGCAGCGCCGACACTGAGGTCCGACTGCGCCAGCTGAATCCAGGCCAAAGGCAGGAGAACAACGTCTGCCTTTGCCTTGGGCCTATTAACATCAGCCCCAGTTAATAGGGAGGGCTAGGTAGCAGGCTAGCGGCTGGAGTAGCAGAGCCTTCGGATCACATGAAAAGCTTTAACAACCTCAGAGGTAGAGCCCTCTTCTTTAAATGTTCACAACACCTGGTCTCAGAGAGAGAGAGAGAGAGAAAGGAGAGGTGTAAAGTGTGTTTCTTCTTCTGCCAGCTGACGGATGACAGGAAGGTTAGACGGAGCGTGGGGGAAGGAGGAGACAAACGTGGGCCGATGCCAAGCCACGTACCTCCAGTTGGAGGTTGTTATGCCTGTCTTCATGAAGCTGCCAACAGAGATGTTAGATCAATTCCCTCAGGGATGTTGGAGCTTGTCTTCTTTGAGTTCAGTTGAAAGATAAACGCAAAGCTGAAACAAAGGTCTCTTCCTGCCCAGCCTCACTTCAGAGTACATAACAACTGTTCACATCCTAATGAAGGATCATAAGCTGTGAGATGGCAACAAAGTGTTGCTTTTTACTTTGCACTGTAGCGTTTTCCTGCAGTTATTTCTAACTAGAACCACCTTGAAAAAGAGACTTATGGGTTGTTGTTTTTTTTGTTCACATTTTGTTGCATCACAACTACAAATGCTGATGCAGTTAGGGCGTGCGGGATGGTTAGAAGAAAGAATATCCATGTTTTTAACGATTTTTTTTGCGCACACAAGTGGGAGAAGATGCTTTCAGTTCAGACCACATCGAAACTTAATGATCTACATGCAACATGTGGATGTGTGACAGACCCTTCCCCTTAAAACTATGAATGGCTGTGAAAGAACTCTATGATTTTAGTTTTGATTTGACATTTTCTCCTTCAATAAACATCTCTGTATAATAACAATCCATTTTAGCTATGGTATTTGTTTTCTGTTGTGCATTTAGGGGTCTTTTTTTTTGTGAAACTTAACACTGGTCAAAGTGTCCGTATTGGGTCCTGTTCAATACGGACCCAACTCATAAAATTTTTTTCAAAATTGAGATTTGACTGGTTTTGTATCCTAGAGGTAAAAATGATTCATATCGGGCTCAAGAACATTTGAACTCCCACACAGCCGCTCCTGGAGTTGGAGGGGCATGCAGTGGTCATTCAAGATGGCAGAGAAAAGAGCAAATGATACTGAAAAGTTTATTTTCCATAGAAAACAGAACCTGAGCCCCCATGATGAAATGTGGCATCTTTGCAAGTGGGCAGATCTGAATACAAACCGGATTAGTCATCTGTCGCATTTGTTGTCATTTCATCTGACCCCGGTGTCTTCAGTCACATAAAACCCAGCTGTGATCCACCTTTGGGATTTATTACCACAGTTAAGGTCTGACACAGAAGCAAAGTCAAACTGTGTGAAGAAACTATCATAAAAGGCGTCAACGGATTTGGGCTCCGTACTGATGCTGAATAATGCTTCATCTTGCTTCATTGGAAGGAGAAATGCTTTCTGAACACAGTTTCTGTTCAAAATAGTTTAAAGCTAAAAAAGAAAAGTCAAACTTCTTCTCCCTCTTTACAGAAAGAAGTCGTGTTGGTTTCAAATTCTCAAAAAGAAAGAAGCAAACTTGGTCGATAATCCAAATTCTTTCATTTTAAAAGTTTTTGTCCCTTTCCTCCAATAAGAGAGACATTTTCAAACACATTTTTTTAAATTCCATTTCGGACCGGAGCCCACAAAGACGTGGTCTGATCTCTCTATCTGTGTTGTCTGTTCTTGGCTTCAGTCGTGGCTCGCTCTCCTCGCGATCATGTTTCACTTTGTCGCCCGGCTGCCCCCCCGCTGTGAGGGGACTGTCACCCAGCACTGTGCCAGGCCTGAAGCTGGCACACACGGACGCGCGCACCCCCTTACACGCACACACACGCACACACTCCTCGCTCCATCTTCAATATTAGAGAAAAAAAAAAAAACCAAAAGCTACTTCTTCTGCTCAGCTTTCCTCTTGTCATCATGCTGCAAGAGTCGTTCCTCTGGGCAGATTCAAAGCATGTGGCGGCCAGAGATTTAGATAGATATATCTCTCCCATTAACAGCTGCTCCCTCGGCCTGCTCTGCTCCTCTTTCCAGGAGGCTGCATGGTACACACCGCATTATAAACACCCTCGCGTTCGCGCACACACACACACCCACACACACACACACTTACGCTGCGGTCCGTACATTGTCGACAATCAAGGACAGTTGGTTTTGAGCAGTGTCAGGACAGTTAGACTCTCACAGGGAGTCTCCAAACTACAGGCGACTGGCACACAGACAAACACTCAGAGAGCACATTTACGGCCAAACACTGAACGCCATCTGTCAGTCACTGTAGGAGGATATTAATGCTAGCACACACACACACACACACACACACACACACACACCCACGCCGCCGCACGCACACCCACACACACATCACACACACACACACTGCACACGCGTACGCACACACGCAGGGGCTTTCTGTTGGACTGAATCTGAATTTAATACACGAAACTGACTCTTTTACGCGCCTGTGTGCGAACAAGTGGAAGTGTGTGTATACAAAAACGCAACATGTCACTGTCACTTATTTTATTTAAAAAGAAAAGTTGTTCACTAAACGGTGATTAAAAAAAGACCGAGAAAAAAACGAAAAGTGTTAAGACTGATCAATGCATTGATTTTAATATCAAGCATTATTTTTAATATCACGGGCTGAGTTTTTGGATTAGGGTCCATACGTCTAATTTTCACCACGTTTTTCTGAGTTTAGTAGAAAAACATTACAGGAGAATTTGAAGGAGTGGTACAAAATTTACAAAAATGAACTGAAAGCTCTTGTCATTCTTATTCTCAAGAGTTGGAAAACTAACAACTAACACGTAATTTATCGTTTTTTCACATAAACGGCAGTGTGGGGAAAAAAAGTAATCTTCTGCTCACAGAATTGTTTTCTTTCTTTCCGCTTGTGCCTTTTGCTCACACTTAAATGCTTCAGATCATTTTGGACAACTGAGCTGAATTTTTTCCAGGTCTATTGCTACTTAATGTGCAGCGTCACAAATTCACTTCGACAGAGCAGGAAGTTGACTAAAAGACCTCAGGAAGCTTTATGAGCTTGTCCCGTGCTCCGTGTTTCTCTGCTAGGAAATTTATCTGACTCCTTGCTCAGCAATGTCTACCCACCAGCCTGCATTCAATCACCACGGCAACAAACTGCTGTGCCAGCGGGTGGGTGGTGGTAGCACACAGTGCGTCTTAACTGCGTTGGGTTTTAGCTCGCACATTCGTCACAACCTCAGGATTCCGCTGTCAGCTGTCCTCCCTATAAAATTAGCATCAGAATTAATAGACTTAATAGTACTGAGTGACAGATTTGTATTCTGTAAAAAAAAAAAAAATCCAATTTAAAAAAGGATTGAACCCAACATTGCACCCTGTGGAACACCGTTAGGTACTTCAGATATGTTCCCAATTTGAACCAGTTATGTAATTTTCTACCAAATCCAGTATGTTGTAATCCAAAGAGCTGCAAAACCAAAGTTTCTATTTTCATCGGTAAGTTTTCCTACCCTTGAAGAAGTCATTTATTTACAACAATTAAGTTATTTTGTGTCATTTATTTCGTGTTTAAAACACTTGAATAGACTCTCTGAACTTTTGTCTTTACAACAGAGCTCCGTTTTATGTAGCTCAGTAATTATCTTGATTGTAACCGTTTAAACCCATTACACACTGGGAAAATTTAGAAATATGAGTGAAATTATAAAAAAAACAAAAACACAATGTTGAAAAATACATTTGACTCGACTGATATTTTATCAACTATCGGAGATAAATCTAACGAGCTCAACAAGACTCACTGCTTAGAGTTTAGATGTACACTTTGTGAAAACAAGAAATAAGAGACGTTTTAATTCAAATACAGCAACAACAGCAAAAGAAGTAGAAAAGTGAGTGCCTTGAAAGTGCTTGAGCTGGAGTGAAGTGTGCAGTTTGTTCTTAATGATTTGTAAACACCCCAATAATAAATCAGCTTGAACAATTTTTAAAATTATTTTTGTTTGAACGCCCCACGCTAACAGATGACACAGACTGCCTGAAACAGCAACACACACGGATGTCCTCCTGCAGGCCCGTCCTTTCACTTCCCGCGACCCCGCGTGGACAAAAGAAGGTGTCAACACCCCTTCTCCATCCACGCAATTAACATGCAAATGAGTCCAGCCGCTGATGGCTGACGGCAGAGCGCTTCTTATGATGGAAATATGCTTTCTGTTTTTGGCAGTATGGCTTAAACATTAGTCGATGGAATCAGCTGAGGACAGGGGGAAGGACCCCAAGGCCCCCCCGGAGGGCAGGGTTTGAGAAGGGGGCGGACACACCGAGGTAGAATCACGGAGGGAATGGCCTTTGCACCTGCTTCACTTTAACACACACACAAAGAGAGAGAGAGAGAGAGAGAGAGAGCAGGACCAGGCGGTTATAATCAACCTCGTTCAGCCTGTCAGCCCCTCCAATAACTTATCCCCTCAACTGCTTTTGTTCTACAGCCGCTCCACTGATCCGGCGGCTCGCCTCTTATTCAAGATGAAATTTATTTTCAATTGCTGCCCTCGGGCCCTGGCCCCGCTCCGGTTCGCCGCCCGAGTGAGCAAACAAACCAGCGGAAGAGCACTTCACACTGAAACCGCGTCGACCCCGCAGCCATGAGCACAGCAGCGGTAAAAGATATGTCCGTCACACGACAGCTTTCCGTAGTAAAATAAAATAAAATAAAATACGTCTCTGTAAATGAGCTCGCAGTTCATTTACTTCATTAAAACAAACTTTTCAGAGTTTCAGTTTGGAGGTTTGAGTGCAGGGAAAGAGTCGGGCAGCATTTGTCGCCTTGTTTAGCATCCTTGTCCAAATGTGCGCGCTCGCGCGCGCGCGTGTTTGCGTGTGCGCTCGAGGAGAGCGCGAACAAAGCAGTGTTGCTGTGAGTGATAAACCTCGAGTAGCCCGCAGTAACAGGTGTGTGCGCTTTGGAGGACCAGTCGTTTGTCAAGCCTCGTGAAAAGAGGAGCTGATGCTCACAAGTCCCTCCAGTAATCAGCGACAAAAGACACTCGGCGGCCTCTCTGTCACTCAGCTTCACCCAGCCGCGTTATTTACATGTTTGTGGCTTCATATGTTCTTCTGTTTGCAGTCGTAAGAATTGTAGAATCTTGATTTTTTTTTTTCTAAATGCCTATTTCCTGCTTTTTCATTTCTCGTATTTCAGTATTTTTAACGTGATGACCGGTTTTGTACGTTTTTATGCAACGTGTGTATTGTATTTACTTTTGAAGCAGGTGTGAAATAGACGGAGACGCATCAAAAGTCCCACCAAAGTTTAAAAACAACAACAACAACAACAACAACAACTGGGAAATATTTAAACTCACAAAAATAAGTTGGAATCTGACTCCTTTTTTTATTTAATTTGTCCTAATGTTCAATTTTCCATAATATCCGATTTGTCCGTCTGCTTCAGTAGAGGTGGATCCAAACACCAGTAAGATTTTAAAAACAAAAGTTTAATGAGAATGCTTGTTGCAAACTCTTAAGGACAAGGGGGGGGAAAACAGGATAATCTGTAATCTGGCATTTGCTCCTTTTCCTTTTTAATACCTGATTTGCATGTGTATTTTGCCTGCAATTTACACGCGCATGATTGCGTTATTTCTGTTTACTCACAAAGGGCCGCTGATCGCCGCCGCCGCCGCCGCGGCAGCAGCAGTTGCGTCCGCTTTACTCAGGCCCCTAATTAGCCAGAATTAAAAAGTATTCCTCGGCCCATTGAAGAGTCCATTTCCTTTGAAACCCCGAGCATAATAAACCTTAAGTAATTACCCCAACTCATGACTATTAACTCGCAAACCGCCAGCTTCCCTTGACAACATCCTCCTCAGTGTTGCGCGGTTAAAAGGCCATTCCGCCTTCCCAGCTATTTACATCCCATCTGGCGGCCTGCGGACGGGACGGCCAGGCCGCGCTCATTCCTAAAGACAAAACAAGGCGCGGAAAACCAACTCTTTCACTCTTTCTCAACTTGTGTTTTCTCCCGGCCGAGTAAATTACAAAAGGCCTTCTCAACTCACTTTTATTCAGTCTTTCTTTATTATTTTTCGCCCCCTCCCTCCCCCCCTAACTTAATCCACACAAGCATTTGCATGCGGCGAGGCAGAGGAGGGGGAGCAGAGGGGAGGTGGAGGGCTGGTGGTGGTGTGAATGTATAATCTTCTACATTTAGCAGCCTGTAATCCCGACGCCTTTCTCTGATGTGATTTTGCTCCTCTCGGTCCCCCATGAACAATTAACTTGTAATCTGCACAAACACACATTCTGTCGGCTGCGGAGATGAGACGGGAGGGAACACCCAGGGGAGCCGGCGGACAAACCGCTCTGCGCTTCCCCAGGCGCGGCGCGTCCCGTCTGATGGAGCTGCTGCTGCTGCTGCTGCTGCGCTCCGTCATTTCATGTCCGTCTCTCCTTTCTGAGCGCATTGAAATGAGCGATGTTCATTCAAGATTATTGTGCGACGTGAGGCCTCCAAGAAAAAAGAAAGTTTTTAAAATGAGGGAAAAGAAAGAACGAATTGTTCCCAGAACAAAATGGTTTTTATAGAGAATGTTGAAAAGCAAGATGTTAAAAAAAAAAGTTTGTACTTTGGGCAAATTATTATTATTATTATTATTATTATTATTATTATTATTATTATTATTATTATTATTATTATTATTATTAAAGTTTAGAAGGAAAGGCTAGTAAAAGTAAACTCACTTAATTCCTCTTTAAAACTAAAGAGTTTATATATACTGTATATATATATATATATATATATATATATAGTTTTTATTTTTATTAGGATTTGCAAAACGTTTGACTAGCACTTTGCTGGGCTATCCTTGAATATTTTTTAAATAGTTCTAGAAAAGTTAGTGTGTAGCATAGAAATGACTGAGAAAAGAATCTGGTGGAAAATATCTACATAAACATATTTGAAATGTTTTTTTTGTGTGTGTGGTTAAATCCCTTCTTCTGTATTTCTTAGAGTAAAACTTTAATTGTACAATATGATGGAAACACGTAAACGAATTCGTAGCACATTCGACAACAACAATAATAATAATAATAATAATAATAATAATAATAATAATGTTTAAACTATGAAAGAAAAAAAGACAGCGTTTATGATCCATAATTCCAGTTTTATTGAAACCTCAGGAACGCCGGTGATAATAAATATTTGTTTGAATTAATCATCAACAATGTACAAAAATAAACACACAGGGTCTCTGGGCAAAGTCTTTTCTGCAAAAACAGTAATGCCGAGATCATTACACAAACATGCAAGAAAAAGAAACGACAACCTTTATATATATATATATATATATATATATATATATATATATATATATATATATATATATATATATATATATATATATATATAGAAAGGGAAGAAAAAAAAACAGAACTGTTGCACAACCAGACAAGAAATATGCCACACTGCTGAAATGGATCTTTCACTCCAACTCGTTTCAGCCAAACCCCATGAATCTCTTAACTCTCGTGTAAGTGTATAAACTCCTTGGTACAAGGCACGGGAAGCTTTCTTCGTTTTTCACAAAATGACGCCTGATGCGAAACCAAAACCATAACGTGCAAGCAGCCTCCGCCACTTGTCACAATGTGCCGTGAAAACTAAGTTCAGCCAAACACAGGAGGAACATGGCGTCCTGTTGCGCTTTTTCACCTGCGAGGGGTGAAAAACCAAGAGTCAGTCTTTATATGTCCTTGTTACAAGGAGGTTAAATTTATTTTTCTCTTATATACGTTTATCAAGAAAACAAACTAAACGACAACATGCATCCCATGCCCTGATTTCTTTATGTACAAGACGTCAGATCATCGTCCAGTCTCTGCTGGGTGTCGGACATCATTTCAGGCCGTCCTTCCCCTCCCCCGTGAGTCTCGTCAAGCCCGTGGAGGTGATGGGGATGTGCGGAGGAGGAGGCACCTGGCAGATGGTGCAGGGGCAGGGCAGGCCGGCCCAGTGCTGGAAGCCGGAGCCCAGCTGCAGCGCCGGGGGCGCCGCCGGGGAGCCCTTCATCAGCGCGTGGGGCGCCCTGATGGACGTGAGTCCGGGCAGCGCGCTGGACAGCGTGGAGGACGTGGAGGAGGTCAGCGCGCCGCCGAGGAGAGGGTGCACCTGGTGCGCGGCGGCGGCGGCGGCGGCGGCTGCCGCGGCGGCCGCGGCCGGGACCGCCGAGTGTCCGCTCGCGCCGGCCCCGTGCGCCACGGTCCCGCAGTGGAAGGCCGAGTGCTGCCCGCCGTAAATCTCTCCCACCAGCCGCTTCATCTCGTCCAGGGAGCTGGTGAGCATCAGGATGTAGTTCCTGGCCAGCAGCAGCGTGGCGATCTTGGAGAGCTTCCGCACCGACGGCCCGTGCGCGTACGGCATCACCTCGCGCAGCCCGTCCATGGCCAGGTTGAGGTCGTGCATGCGCTTCCGCTCCCGGCCGTTGATCTTGAGTCTCAGTTGGTACATTTCCTCCTCGGTGACCTGCTTCTTCAGTTTGTACTTGTTGCTGCTGCTGCTGCTGCTACTACTACTGCTGCTGCTGCTTCCCACCAACGCGGACTTTGCGTCAACTGCGCGCAGGTGCTCGGTTATCTTTTGGCTCTGCTGCTCGCCGCTCTGCGTGGAGGAGGTGACGGACGAGCCGACGTGCTGGTGGAGGTGGTGGTGGTGGTGGTGGTGGTGCGGATGGTGGTCTCGAAGAAACATGCCGTCCATGTCCGGGGAAGAAGCTCTGCTGCTCGGGCTGGAGTCTGAATTCATTTTATGGGTTTGCTTCCGAGGTTGTCGGGTAGGAGGTCGCTGCCGGCTTCCTCCCTCTCTCCTCTCCTCTCCCTCCCCTCTCTCGTGTCACTCCGCCAGTCGGTCTCTCCCTCTGTTTTCCTGAGCCTTTCTACTCGCTCTGAACGCCTGATGTCGCCTGCGTGCGTCCTGTCCCGCTCTGCAGTAGCCGCTTTGCTTATGTGGCTGCCGACTTTCTCTCTCTCCGTGTGCGCACGAAGAGGACACTCATGGCGCGTATTTATACGCGGGGACAGACAAAAGCGGCTTTCCCATTCATAACGCCTGGTTAAGAGAGTGACGTGCCGGCGCGAAAGGGGCGGCGTGCTTTGACTGTCCCACTGACCGCGCTGTGCGGCGACCCACTGGCATTGTTAGGACGCAGCCAGGGGCCCAAAGAGCTCCGCTGCTGTAGCAAACACAGGAACAAGCCGGTCGGTTTTAAAGCAGTGCATTTAGTGACCTCACAGCTATAATAACATCAACGCACAAAGTGGAGCAGTTTCATTTGTAATGTTTTGCCGCAACTACAACAAACGCTTTACGCACAGCCGAGTTGCGCGTAAAACCTGAAGTAGCCCATCATTTTTCAAACTAAGTTTGCCTAGAAAACAATAAACATTAAACTCACTTGGAAAAAAAACAACTTTATGAAACCTATAAAACAGAAAATGTTGAGTTCTATGAAGTTACACTCCTTGGACTGCGACTGACAGGAAAATGCGCAGGACTGGGAAGGTAAGTTGTTCCATTCATCGGTTCCTGCTGCCTCAGTCTGGAGACGATCCGGCTGATCGTAAGTGAACACAGATCACCACAGACTCTGGAAAGTTCTTCGCAGTTCCTATGATAATAATAATAATAATAATAATAATAATAATAATAATAATAATAATAATAATAATATCATTTAAATTGATTTGCAGGACTAGAGGGAAACAGTTACAAGATGAAAATACATGTAAAATCGGTTATACAATTAGGAGAAAGTAAGTAAATTAAAATAAAATTTTAACTGCACATAGCTTAAATCTGTATTTTTGCCCCTCACTACAAACCTGTTCTAAATTATAGACTTTATCGACCTGATATGTGGAGCAATAGCTCAGGTTTTCAGTGAGTTGGTTTCAGAGCTGAGAACATAAAACGTTGTTTCGTTCTGATCGCTCTGTGAAAACATCTGAGATGACCTGAAGGATCTACTTGTTTCAACCAAAGAAGCCTGTCCAAGGTGTTTGTATGTCCAACACTAATTCTAGTTTTTTTTAAAAACAAACAAACAACATAAACAGGATTTTAAAACATGCTGTTCTTTTACAAACATGGAGCCGGTGCAGGAATATGAACTAAGATGATTCATTTTCCCGGTTTTGGTCAGGTCTCTTTGGATGAGCTCCAGCTGCCTGATAGGATAAAGACGCAATTACAATAATCTAATTTAGAGGAGGGGAAAAATAAATAAATCACGCTCCATCTTTGTCTGTGCCCTGCTTTGAAAATTAAAACAATGCTTCATTAGGGAACTGATCTGCACCTTAAATGTATCCAAACTTTGTGAGTCCTTCTGAAACTTAAAGAGGAAGACTTCATTGTCTCGTCCTAAGTACTTATAATTATCTTTAGCCTAAAAGGAGAGTGGAAGAAACAATGTTTCTGAACCAGACTGGATTCAATAGCTGTGTTTCACCAGAACTGACCACAACAGAGCTGAAAAGTTTCTTAATGGATTCTGAGGTTCTGTCTGAATCTCCAAATTCATCTGCGAAGGCTGAGCAGTTTTCTGGAGGTACAGAGCAACCAATCAAAAGTTGGCTTCAGCTTTTTTCATGGCAAACAGTCAATAATAAATAGATTATATTATGATTCCTAAAGAATTTTCTTTAGAAGTAAATGTGTCTCTTTAAACCATAATAACTGAACATTTCCACATTTCAAAGCTCTCCCTCAAATGAAAACCGGATTCAAATTAAAAGTTTGGCACAAAAATAATTTGCACTAAACCATCCTATTTAAAAGTAAATAAAGTATTTAATTATTCCTGTGCTGTGCAAACAGTCACAGGCTGTAACAAAGATTAAAGTATCTTCTTAGTTTACCCTTTTTAACGGCACTGAAAATGTGTTTCTTTGAGCCAACTTTGAAAAATTACTCCAACCTGTGACCACAATTTTTATTGGTCTTGCTCAAGCCAAAATTCTGATCTGAATAATTCTGAAATCGTTACTATAGCTTGAGCAAAACTAATAAAATTAGCTGTTACAAATTAGATTCAGTTTTTAAACTTGGTTCAAATAAACCCTTTTTATTTTCAGTCTAATCCAGGTGAAGTAGGTGCAACAAAATTTACACAAAATCGTTCCATTCATGGGGAAGCTGTTGTAATTTTGATGAGAAAGTTTCATCTCAACACACTTAGACGAATTGAAACACAGCTCATAGTTACAGCAACTTATAGTGACGTAAATATAGTCTTCTGAAATCAGCAAATAGCCAAGACAAAACTTAACCTGGATCAAACCCAGGATCTTCTGCAGCACAGACTTGTGATACTTTGTATGGCTGGACTGTGTTGATCTTATTGCCATCCCATCAGCTCTGAAATCATATGGCAGGTTTTCTGTTTACCTTTTTATCAGTCAAAAACACAGAGTGACTCAAATTGTTGGAAAGTAAAAGCAGAATTTCTGGTTGCAAAAAACAAACAAACAAACAAAAAAAAACAAATCCACAAATATAAAACACCAACAGATTGAGTGAGAGTATGAAAAAAAAAAAAAAACAGTCGCCCGTCTAAAATGCTACAGCTTCCTGGTCGGAGCTGGGCATGCTCAGTTGAGGCACTGAGAGCCTCTGTCTGCTCTGAAGGGTCCACTCCAGACCTGTTTTGTGGAGTTGGAGTGGAGAAACGGGCCACCAACAATAACGCATGGAAGTAGCCGGAGTACCCTTCCTCTGATCGCCACGTCAACATCCCTCCATCTGTCATCTGTCCATCCTGTCCGTCTGCGCCCTCCCACCCAAACTGCCCTCCAGAACTGGATAATAAGGTCTGCCTCTGCCCTTCCCCGACCCGATCCCCCTGGTAGAACAGTAAAAAAGTGTATTCGCGGCCTCATTGTCGGCCCGGCTGAGGAGCGCCTCCTCATAAAGGTGCTGCCAATGCAAAGGAAAGTGCTGGTCGGCTTTGCTCTCTCCTGGTGGCATTTGAAAGTGTAAAGCTTTGAATACCAATTGCTTGAACTGGACATATGTGAATCCGCTCTAAGCCTACTAATCCTGTCCCCAAGTGTTCCTTTGTGCGTGGAGCAGCCTCACATCCAAGAGAAAGTGTTCCTAATCCGGCCAATGTGGAGAAATGTTTGAGATGTGTGTGTGTCGGGGTGTGTTTGTGTCAGGTATTAGCTTGTGCAGGAACACAGTGAATTTTAAAGTGCTGTTTTTCCGTGTGTGTGTATGTGTGTGTGTGTGAGAGGCCTTTAGCTGCACACCACCAGGACACTGGCCTAAATGAAGGCAGTTATTCAGCGTTCTTCCAGCCTGCCATCGCAGCAGGTTGCCCATGATGTGCTCTTTTCACTGCATAAGCTCCTCACTTTCCTTTTATTCCTCTGTTTGTACGTCTTCATCGCTCCACCCCTCTTACTGGTTCCCTTCTGGTTCTGCCTGTTTTCTCCCTTCTTAAAGAAAAAAAAAAAACAAAAAAACATTCTCTGAGAAATAGCTCCGCCACTTTATCAGACAAAAGTTGTTGTTTATTTTTTTTTCCTGCTAATGCTGTTAATATTATAGGCCTGTATTGGAAGCAATAAACATAAAGAATGGAAAAAAGTACCTGGCTTTTACAAGTTCATAGGAATTACTGAATTGTCATGAACGTTCCTCAACAGCGAGTTGTTTGCATTTCCACAGACGATCCGTTTATTTACATTTAATGAGAAGGCCACTCCTCCTCAGAGACCTGTGGTCTGCTAAAGTGTTGCTGAGGGAAAAGGAAATAAGGACACCGTTGATGAAAAAGTACTAGCATTTCACTTGTAACATGGGGAAAAAATATTATTCCTATTAATGAATTTATCTGCCAATGTTTATTTTTTACGGGGTTTTTTTTTTAAGCTATCAATTTATAAAATGACTTTACTCCAGAATTATATTTTAGTACGCATTTCTTCTTTGCCACTCATCTGACATCTGTCATTATTTTTATTTCAGGTCCTTTCAATAAAGAACAACTTGTAAACTAAGACACCGAAAAAAAGAAGGTGGAAGGGTCACGTAAGTTTATACCTCTGCCTTTTCAAACCAACGGTTATCCGAATATGTATCGTGGTATTTGAATGTGAATGTGTTTGAAATAGAAAAGAAAACTAAACTAAGCTAAACTAAACATTAAACCTGGTTTAGTTGTGATGGATAATTCAGACTACGCTTAAGATACAAACTCAATCAAACATCCAATCTGTGATCATGTGTGGCATAAGTGCAACTCTCAGAGGAATATTTACAGCAAGAGTGTTTGTCTATTTATTTCATCCTGAGTGTTTATTTTAAAAAAAAGGGCATCATGTATTTTAAATGCACCCTGAAAGAAAATGACATTCATGCCCTGTTCAAAACTGTACTTCTAAAATTTTACATTTTAGTTATTTTTGTTTAGTTGCTCAACATCTGCTACTGAGGTTAAACAGGTAAATTACACCTGTTTTTACACCAGAGTGTGACTGTGATTATTCTAATTATCTGATCCGTCGTTTTCACAAAATAATGAAGTTGCAAAAAAAAAATTAATTAATTTAAAAAATCATCATGTCAATAAGAAAACTGAAAATGAAAATGACATTTTTGAAAATCTGTAGAAGACATTTACATGTTAAAGAGTAATAATCCTGTTGCTACATTGCACAGGCCGGGAGATAATTCCTGGCCTATTTTTGTTTTTATTGTTTAAAAAAAAAAAAAAACACAGTGTGGTTGTTTCAAACTGCAGAAGAGAAAAATCTTTGTTCACATGTGCATCTTTGTGATAAAGCAACAAAACAGCTTAAAAGTGTATTTAAAGTACATGAACTACTTTTACTTTACAGCTGAAAGACCAGAAAGCTGTAATACTTCATCTGGATCTGGATGGTAGTAGTTTTTCCCTCCGAAACTCCTCCAGATGATCGAAGGGAAGCTGGGTCGCCGCTCAGCTAAGTGCACGCCGATGTGCAGTTTTTCATGTTCCTCATCAAAGGTAACATCAATCCGCAGTTTGAAGCTTTGCAAAGGAGTCTTTACAAAGCCCGCAGTGTTGGAGCGCCAGATGGAAGACAGCAACACGACTCGTCGCCAAAGCCGGCTCAGAGGTTTGTTTCATTCAGACGACAACTCGGCGTTTTTTAAAAAAAAGCACAAACAAATAAATGCCGGGGCAACTTTTAAAAGTATTTGTTTGGTTCGAATTCTGTGTGAAAGCGAATATCAGTAAGAATTCTCGTTTTGCGAGACGTAAACAAACCTCGGAAATTACAGCGAGTCTTTAATTAAAGAGACGATCAAATGATGAGAATCTCGGTAATTACAGACCTCACAACCGTCTCTGCCAACATGAATATTGACGTCCTAATTAATATCGGTGGGGCTGTTTTGTTCTTGGGAGACACTGCCGTTAATTAGGCAAAAACAAGTTAAATTAACATTTCAGTGATGAAGAAGCATACCTTCATGTTCTTTTATTTGTTTCCGTTTGAGCAAACGGAGGCAGAATTTAGCATCTCAGATTGCATTTCTCCTCGCAGAGGTGTGTGCTTCGATCTCTGGGAAGCCACAGCTTCACTTTGATTCTGTGCTTTACTTCCAAACTCTGACAAAGTTTGGTCAGAATCAGGATGCAGCAGCCAGACCCTCCCTGACGTGGAGCCAATGGAAAACCCTGCAATGATCTTCTTTATGCATTTCCCAATGTTTCATACTACTCTTTTTACTCTTTCCCTGTTTTCAAGCTGATCCTCTCTTTGGTCAGCAGTCTTTCTCCTCCTGGTCATTAGACCTACAGAAAAATATACATAGCAACTCATAACCAGCTTCTAGCTCACCCCCACCTCAAGTTTCAGCAACAAGTTTCTTCCTTTAACTGTCCCTTTCAGCGTAGGACAATCAGACGCCTCCCATCGCCTCCTTTCAGGCCGCAGCCTCGCCTCCTCCTCTTCTCCCCCCCTCCCCCCATTCTGCTTCTGCTATGTCACTTTGTGTCCGCTTCGCCCCCTCTGCAATAGGTGCACATGACCAGAAAATCAGGCGAAGGTCTCTGCAAGCGGGGGGGAATGAAAGCCAGCTTGTCTGAGGCGACAACGAGAGGAGGGGAGAGATTAATATGCTGGATTTAAGCCGGTGTGTCGGGGTGAAGTTTGGGGGGCGGTGGGGTTACCTGTAGCGCTCCGTCCCAGGATAGGTTCTGTTGCTGCATATCAACAAGCACAGCGTTCTCTGAGGAGTTCACCACGAGCAACGAAACGCACTCACCTTAACTCGTTTGACTGTCTTTTTTCAGTTCGCTTTTAGATTTAGTCAAAGCAAGCTTTTCTAATCACAGGTGTTTGTCAGGATTTCAAGAGAATCCAAAAGAAGTCAACCATCTGGACAGGTTGTTTATCCAATTATCTCAGTTAGATTATCTGATTATTGATATTTGGACATTTCTCTTAGACAAAGCTGAAATAGAGTTTTATCCACATGAAAAATCTTGTTTCAATTTCCTTATAGGAACCAGAAAACGCTAAATTCAGCTGTTTGTGTTTTGCATCCAACTGTGAAGGTGAATGCTGCATTTTACCCAATCAAGCGTTCACATTCTTGAGATGACAGGATGGTGGATGAATTTTGCATTAAAGTCAATCATGAGACGATTGTCTGTCTGTCTAAAAGGTCAGATTGTTGTTATCTTGGAGCTTAAAAGATTATTTCTAACGACCAAAACAACACAGTTACTGATCGAAGGTGAAAGCTGCAACCCTCGCAGATTTGTAAAGTAAATAGTTAAAGCGTCACAGATCCTCCGCTGTACCTAAAGCGGTGGATCTACAATCCCTTACAGTTTATAGAGGTTCATGACTTCCTTCTGAGGTGGCTCAGGATTGGCCGACTTCAATCCCCCGTTCTGATTGTGTGGAGCAATAAACACATTTAGGGCACAAAGTCAAAGGATGATCTGATAGGTGTTTTGTTGACTGTGATTAGCAAGATTTATTTCTCAAATCTTGCACTGTGTGTGTGTATGTGTGTGTAATCCATCCTTCTGGCCAAAGGTCAAAAGAAATTAGCAACTGTGTTACGTGAAATTTACAGATAAACAAAAGGTCATGGGTTACCTTTTAGAAGTTCATAGATGGTCTAATTAACTGAGGCAAAAATTAAAAGCACCAGCGCCAAAATCTATTATTTCTTAACATGATATTTAACCACTCAAAGGTTAGACTGAAAGAAATTCAGCATGAGATCATGCAGCTTAAAAAAAAAAACCCAGAATAATTAATTATAAGGATTTTTACATGACCCAGCCTTTTGACCTTCCGTGACCCTTCAAGGGTAATCAGGTATTGACAATAGAGGCGTAAAGACCGGAACCTCTTCACCGCAGCTGCAAATGATGAAATATCACTCCGCTTTGAAGCCCTGGCAGTCAAAAACTATCTCGATCTATCTCGTGTGCATCTACCTGTCTTTATATTTACGCTCCGAGTCACACACGGACGGGTTTCATGGCACATGTGGCCCCTGCGTTGGGCTTTGATTGTGCGAAGCAATAACAAAAACTGCACCAGCGCAGGCTGCATTTTTTCAATGCTGTTCCGCGCGTTTAAAATGCTAATAACCAGTTTATTATGTACTACATCAAATGCAAATGTTCTGTTTTACTGCCGCGAAGTTTGGTCGACGTTAGCATTTGCATATCTTATGTCTGTCTCCTTAGCATGCGTGGAGGAGCTGGGTGGTGGGCAGACTCCCAATAAATAACGTTTACAAGCACATTAGACAAACAAGCTCCAATGATGCAGCTATTAGGGAATGCAGAAACCTAGGCCGCCTAAACGTCGCTGTTCGACACAGCAGCATATGGTGCGCAAATTCCCCCCAAATCAACCTAACGCCAACTTTATCTGGGAGTGTCAGGGAGAGCAGACGGATCGGAAACGCGTCGCTTTTAACGGCAGGCGCTTTACGACGTTGAGGAAATGCTGCAGAGGAATTTGCCTCTTTAAGACCAACTGGCAGCAGGTTCTCAGTGTGTGGGTGTGTGTGTGTGCGAGCGAGAGGAGAGGAGGCGGCCATTAAGGCCATCAGTCAAACTCTTAATTGTAAACGAGGAACTTTGTCTGGTTTAATGTTGGGCTCACTTTAGGTTTTAATCACCTTCAGGCTTTTACTTTGACGCTCACCGAGACGGGAAGTAAGCGGTCCATAAAAACGCTCGTCTATTCCCGTTAAGCGTCTCCGACTGCCGGTGCTGTAAATCAGCGGGAATGTGCGGCGGGACACGAGGATGCTTTAAAGCGGTGGGCCTTCAAACTTTCTTTCGACGGCTGCGCTGTCAGGCGGAATGTTTTTTATGTTCCCATCACCGAGAAAGAGATTTACTGGAATATACTGTAGAAGTTTGAAATCAATATCATAAACTGTTTGCTGTAATAAAGTGTCTCTAGACTGCTTATATTAACTAGCATTCATGTGATCTGAAGCACAATGAGTAGCACTATTGGTAGCACTGTTGCCTTAAAGCAAGACGGTCCTGGGTTTGAATCCCAGTCTGCCTTTTCTCTCCGTGTGCTCCGGCTTCCTATCACTGTCCAAACACATGACTGGTTGGTTAATTCAACACTCTAAAGAGCTCTTATGTATGAGTGTGTGTGTGTGTGTGTGTGTGTGTGTGTGTGTGTGTGTGTGTGTGTGTGTGTGTGCACGGTTGTTTCTATGCTGCCCTGTTATGGACTAGCAACCTGTCCATGGTGTGTGTGTACAGCAACTTGTAAATCCTGGCCAGGGTGGCTACCGTGGGGCTTTGCAAGGACACATGGGTATATGATGGGTAAATACTAATAAGTCCATTAGTATTTAAAACAAAAGCTGCATTTTACACCGTTGGTGTAAAATTCAGTCACATTTCTTACATCAAACTTTTATTTTGGTACATTTTTGGCTTTGATCAGGGTGGAAATTGTTTTTTTTAGCTTTACATCTTGCTCTTACGTTATTCCCTCATCGAAAGAGTGTTGCTCTGATTCTTTCATGCATGTTTGAGAAATCCCGTGGGAACCATTCAGCTGTGCAAAACGTCTGGGCGCCCTCGAGGCTCAGCTCCTCAGAGCTGCGGTTCCCCAGCGACGTCCTCATTCAGCTCCTCCAGACTAGCTGACAGCAATTAGCCAATATCTGGTAGCGATACACACCTGCTGAGCTCATTATATGAGCTACTAATCAATGAATCACTGGTAAAACCATTGTTAAAGGGTTAATAGAGGAGCCGCGTTGTGAGGACTTCCTGAAGGTGGAGTGTTGGAAATAGCAAGACTTTCTTAAAAAGACAGAGGCCCAATTTCAAGGGTTAAATTACAAAGTCAAATTTCTTTTAGGTCATATTTGATATATACAGAATTTTTATAGCAACTGAAGGGGTCATAGTTGATTATGCTAAAAAAAATGATAATATGTGTGTGGAAAATGCATAAAACTGCTCCTTTAATTGGAATAAAGAGGATTTCTCAAACTCTCAGTCTGGTAGTCCAGAATCCTGGATTCTCTCTTGTGGTCTCTTCTTATTAGATCTACAAACAGATTTTCAATAGCATGAGAGTCTTGGCGTAGCCATAGAAAAAGGTTATTTTGTATGTAGTGAAGCTTCTGTGTTGATTTGGTCATATGTTTTAGATATTCATCGGAGAAAATTCTCCTTCTTCTGCTAGGCTCTCTCAAAAGTTCCCAGTGAATTTGGGAAAGAATGTCATGACACACCATTCCCCAAGGGTGATCTAAAACTTGGCATGATGTGCTTTTTCTTATATTTCCACCAGTTAACTCCCAGTAGGGTTTGTTAAACTCTGCAAGTTTACACTTGTGTCTGTAGGGAATTTTATTGAGAGCATTTGATACGGCAATGAAATCAGAGAAATATTGCAGCTGCGCCAATGGCAGAGAAACAACTTACTGTTACAGGAAAGTTGTTTATTTGCTGTCGTTGGTGGTCACGGTAACGAGTCTGACCAATCGTGGCAGGCTCCATTGTGGGAAACTAGCTGTAGCCTACATACACATGGGTGATTGACAGCGCTAAGACCCTCCTCCTGTTTCTGATTGGTTGCTTCTGATCGAGCCAGGTATGTCTGCAGATAGCAATAGAAGCACAGGGTGAAGGAGTTTGAAACCATTTAAAGAGCGTGAGTCTGTTTAAGACGTGGTGACAGGTTGCAGATGCAATTGAAACTTTGTTAGTACAGATTCTTCTTGACCCAACCTACTTTGCCGTCCTCTCTCCAGCCCTCCTCTCCCGTGAAGGCCACTCATGCTTCTGCAGCAGCATTCGTTTGTTCCTCTATTTATCCTCCCCTCTGCTTCGTGCTCCTCAGATGAGAGTGAGCTCCAGCTCAAACAAAAAAAACGCTGGAGTGATGCTAATGCTCTCTCTTTGTGCCTCCCTTCCAGACGGCCCAATAATCTCTCCTCCTCCTCCCCCTCCATCCTTCTCCCTGCTCCTAATCCGCTCCACAGCCGTGAAAACTCTCCATGAGCAAGAGGTGACCCGTTCTAATGGGTGGAGGCAGCCACCCACACACACGGCCGTGGAGGGTCCACAACAGAAAACACACGCACATCCACTCGGATCAACTAAATGAAACGACAGAGAGCATGCTTGCTTACCGAAATGCTTTTATATGTAACATTTTTTTAGAAGGATTAGAAGCCAAAATGCCTCAAAGAGGAGAAATGTTCAGCTTATCAAGGCCATCTTCCTTTTTCTCAAAGCCACATGTAAGACTCAAGTCTTGTTTTCAGTGAGAAAATGAGCATCATTAGTTTGGGTGACATCTTGTATATTTGTACAGCTTTTTTACTCATTGAATACAGTGGACTATCAGTGAAGGAAACCAGTGTCACTCACATTTAGTCAACTGACAGTGAGTGAAACATTGAGCCGAAACTTCACTCACAAGTCTGTGAGTTTGAGTCGAGCTGTTCATGAAGGAAAAATATTCAGATCAGTGACAGAATTGTTTAAATTCTGCCACACTGGAGAGTTTTCCAAGCTTGAACAATCAACAACATTGATTGTTCTCCCCGTTTAGCCCTGAGGCAGACCTGTTTGTGTGCTTTGGACTCTAGTCCTGCTTTATAACCCAAGCGTTCATGAGCTTGAAGTAATGAAATGATGGACAGACGTTTCCTGATAGCAGAAGTCATCTTTCCGCGTCGCTCAGGTCTTAAAGCAGCAAAGCAGCTGACCTGCTCAGTGATGCCTCCTTCGTTTGGATGGTTTCCTGGGCAGATCCTGTAGGGAGCAGATCATTGGCCAGATCCCCTCGATGTTGACCTGTGGCCTCATGATGAGCTGCACCGACCGATATGTTTGACTGTCATTATGATGTTCTTTTTTTTAAACCTTGTGTTGGTTTTATATGAGATTCAACAATAAGCAAAACGTCCTGAAATTCAGTCCACACAATCTTTTACAAAAGTCTTCAGGATCGTCATTTTTGGCAAACGTAAGACGGGTTGTGGTGTCATATTTGGTCAGCAGTGATTTTCACCTTGACACTCTCCCAGTGCCCGGTCCCTTTTCATTGTTATGTCTTGAACACTGACTAACTAGACTAAAGCAAGTGAGGCCTGCGGTGCTTTAGGTGTTTCTTTTTCCAATATGCTTCTCTTGAGTCCCAAAGTCCTAGAAATAATTTCGTGAACATTCCCAGGCTAGTAGATATAAGTGACTTTGTCATCTTGTTATTTCTCCAGATTGGAGTATGATGCGTTTTGTTTCTGAAATCTCTTCAGCTACTTCTTGCCGTCTCTTTCTCGACCCCACGACTCTTTCAGTGAGCAGGATTGGATGTTTCTGAAGATACAGAAGATATTAAATTTGGTAGATCATAATTAATTCATGACTCAACATGAATAAACTATTCACATTTTGTTTTTATTCATGTCATCTTTGTTTGATGTTACAGTTTGTTTAATGATCTGAAATGTTAATAACACAAGCAAGAACAAAGAAATATGTAAAAGGAAGAATTTTTCAAAGTACCGCATACCGTGAAGATTTGGACATCTCTTGTTTTTAAGGACTTTTATTTCTTTCCACACCGAGAGTTTAGATGTTGTGTGTTTTACACTGCAAAACAAGCAATGTGTTGCTTTGCTTTGAATATCAAAGACAGATTACTAAAGCTTGGAGGGTAAAAGTCCCTGATAAAGGGACCTTAACGCATGCTCTGGACCATCCATCCAGAGACACTCCGGCACACACGCTGAACCGCAGCCCTGTTGGTAAGCGGCAGCAGCTTTAGCCACACACTCATTTCCTCCTCCGGTCCTCTGTCAGCAGATGGCCTGACGCGTCCCTGGACGAGCCTCTACGATAGTGTTAGGGTAGAGCAGCAGAGGGGAGGATGGAGAAAAGCTGCGAGGGGCATCCTCATGGGAGGGGTGGAGCGGGTGAGGGGGTGTAGGGTTGCTGAGTGAGGAAGGAGACATATGTCCACAGTCCTGGCCTCTGCTGTTGGGCGTTCTCTACTGGCTGCTTGGTTGCTTGGCTCACTGTCTTTTTCTCACACACATACGGTCAGTTTAACCCGTTTTTGTCACTTAGAGGGGCATCCGTGGCTGATGGCCGCATGTCAATCATGGAGCCAAAATACAAATCTCAGTCTTATGAAGAGCTGGGACCCAGCATCTCGGACACAAACTGGGAACTCGGTGCTCATTAGGGGACTGTGGCCGCAAACTGTTGTCAACCCTCGCCTGAGGAAAGTAACACACACAGAAACACACTACAATAAGCCTGGCAGAGAGTTAGCCTCTCCATCTGCACCTAAAAGACCAGAGCGCCCCAACAATGAGGTGACCATGTCACTGCCTGAGCCGAAACAGAGGGATGAAGAAGGAAACAGAGGGAGGGAGGAGAGGCGGGGGAGGCGATGGGGGAGGAGGGACACATTAACAAGCTATAATCTCAACTGCCTTATCCATAATGCATTGTGTGGGCCAATTTACATGGTGCTAGTCCCTCTGGGAGAAAGGACATCATCCATCACATTACTTTATTAGCTCCCTCACACTCTCTCACAGATGCACACACACACACTTTGTTATCTGTCTCTGCCTCTCCCTCTGTTCGGTGGGCCTGTTTTGTCCTGGTAGTTGTTCCAAACTGCTGCTGCCTCTATAAAACAACTCCAGCCCGAGTCGCATTGTGGAGCCGGTGACGGGCCCCTTTCAGCTTATACAGCGACAGTTTATTTAAACACTGTAGCAGGAGCTGATCTCAGCATCAGTCACCCAACCTGATATATGTCCAGAGCTGCACCGAGTTTCCGGTTTTAATAATCACACGAAACGTCCTAAGCTGGGCCACACCATTGATTGTTTTTCTTATGTTGTTTCTTTCAGATTCTCACGATATTTTTGTGGTTGTAAATAGTGTTTCTTTATGGATTTTTACACTTTATGTTCCCTTTTAGCTCAGTTCTGCACATTGTTTGGTTTGAACATTTAAAATAGCAGTTTTGGTTGTTTGCTTGGTTTCAAGCATGAAAAATTGTGTCTTAAGAAAAGGCTGCTGTTCAAAAAGTGCACAGAAGCAAACTAGCTTATTATTCTATGTTTATCCCATGTGTTTGCTGCCTTTTTCAATATCTTTTTTTAGATATAAGAATTATACCAACGCTTGAAGATTGATTCACATAGGAAAAGAAAAATGTATATGACCTCCAGAAAAGCAGGAGAAACAATGGCCATCAGGGCTATCCTAAATAAAACCCAGTGTTTTAACTTAAAAATGCCAACAAGAACTCAGGACTCACCTAAAATATTTTGTCATGCTTATCTAGGATACATTAAATGTGACGTCTCAGTTTGTGGATAACCTACAAAAATGACTGAAGCTGAAAAAAAAGGTACGATAAACTTTCGTTGTTTTTTGTAGTCACAAATCATGTTTTATGTTTATCTACACAACAAGAAGGACTTTGGCAATCTAATGTATACTGATGGTTTAATTCTGGCTACATAAGATATTTTATTTTGGTTTTAAAAAATATCCTACCTAAGCATTCTGATGAGAATTTAATCGATAGTTCAATCAGTCATTACACTCATTTATTAAATGTTACATACAGAGGTGGGTATATATTAAAGTAGCACTCGCTCAATATTTTTTTTTCAAGTAAAAGTAAAAAGTAGACAGTCAAGAAATTAGTCAAAAAGAGTAAAAACATATTTTGGTAAAAAGGCTCAGTAGCCGATCTTAACATCTGAATTGATATTTAAAAGAGATGCTATTAAACAAACAGAACTATAAAGCTGTGTGAAAATTATGGTATTTTAAAGATTAAAATTAAAAAAAAATAATAATCCAAATAAATAACATAATTACAAAATAACGCATTCAGGAAGAAGAAACACTTTTCCATACCACTTATAAAACTAATACTTACAGTAGGTGATGTACATAAATATGTTAGAAAGGGAAAAATACTTTTGTAAAGACATTTGTGCTGTTATTGTGTCTTTACTTGACCTCCAAAATGGCACATCAGGCTCAGCAGATAGAAAATAACATTAGAACAATAAGCTTTTGCACAAACAAAAGGCCACACTTCAAAATAAACTGAGTGTCATTTGTTCATGCAGTTTTTGTCAAAACATGGTTGTTCCTTTCCCTGGTGGAGTATACAAAAGTTTTGCTCAAATAAAAGTAAAACGTATGGTGTTGTAAAACTACCTGTAAATTTTTTTGTTGTTGTTTTTGGAAAAACTAGTAACTGCTCACCTCTGTGGTATTATGAATATTTTTCTTCTACTTTGTAATAGTTAAGATAGCTCTTAACATGCTCTGTGTTGGCATATGTTATGTTTTCACTAAACTCCCTAAAATATCAGAGGTTGTGTTACATAGTTTAACAAAAAGAGAGCCTCCAAAATAAGGATTTTATTACCCACACTTTTAGATTCCCTACAAAATCATGAGATCGCATATAGCCCAGTCCTTTTTTATTTACAAAATCTACTGGAATTATTTGAGTTTATGTCGGTAAATGAATCTGAATTGGACCTCTTGTTCTCAAAGAGTGATATGTGTACCATCGACGGTTCTCAGACTCCCTTTGTTGTTACTCAGAAGCAACACCAGGCTAATTAGCCAAGCTAAACTGCCATGTAAATTAGCCTACAGAAAGCTGCTGCCAATAAACAAATGACACATCTCATAAGAAGTATTAGTAGACATTTTAAAATATATATTCTCAATTCAGTTACATTTTATGCTTTAACTAGTTTAGCCGTTCCGCTGACGCTAATTTCAAACAAGCTAGCAAGTGGAGCCCGGTAACCTCCAGTCAACCCAGTGGTTCCCAAAGGTTTTCTTCTGGGCCCCTCTATGGATCACAACAAAATCCCCCCGCCCCCAAAAAAGAAAGAAAACATCAACACACATCGTTCAACCAGACATAAACCTATAAACATATTTTGTTTTCAAACTCCACTGAAGTTTATGTCACACTTCAGGTTGCAACAAAACAAACTACAAACCATCTTTACAGTGAAACACTTTTGAGTAACTGTTTTTATTTTATTTTTTTATTCATCCATACCGCTTCCCGCGCCCCCTCTGCAATGGCATTGCGCCCCCTCTGGGGGGCGCGCCCCACACTTTGGGAACTACTGAGTTAGCCTGATGGTTAGCAATTTATGGCACATTTTATCCACCCATTCCATCGGACAAAAACGTTTGGACCTTGTTAGAATATGCTGCTATTTTTTTTAAATCAGCATTTCAATAAGATTTTATGTCTTTTCCCGCAAATCTATTTTTTTACTTTCTTTTTGAGTAGACTCACTTTAACAATTTAAATGTACATTTTAAAATGGTTGGAAATTAAAACGTTTATTCAAGTGTCGTTTAGCTGTTAACGATATAAGCTCAGAAATACCAAACGAAATCTGCTGAAAGAGTGAATATATAAAATTCCAGATGTTTATGTTGTGTCGGGATAATGCAGTTTCCACGGTTTCTATCCATGGCGATAGTTTCACATTTCCTCCGCATCATGCTTTACATCTAAATCAATACAAACGTAGGAAATTGTGAACTTTGTTTGGTTTTAGTCGGTTTTATTCAAACAGCAATTAAAATCAATGCCACATGAAATGAGGGCGAGCGCCTTTTTGGAATCATATGATGGGCTATGCTGTAAATATTGAAATAAACCAAATTTATGACGTAGAGGTGTGTGTGTGGGGGGGGGGGTGTAGGTGTGTGTGTGTGTGTGTATGTATGTGTGTAATGCTGCAGATCCATCAGATCCCGCAGTCGCCCTGGCAATAAAAAGAGTCCTATAATTACAATCACATAGTATGTGGATCTCCGGGCTCTGGGCGCCATACCGCACCATTAGTATCACAAATAAGTAATAATTTGCTAATGACAACATTATGTTGAGTCAGTTTAGGGCCAATTAAAGTGAGTGATATTTACATATGCCTAATGAATCACGGAGCGTGGCAGTTCGGGCGGCCTCTAATGAATATTCATCCAGGCATTTCTCCCCTGCGCGCAGCAGTTTATAAACTGAATTATGGCTGATTTGCCCTTTTAAAAAATGAACATGGGCGCATCTCCCACAAGGAGGCGGCGAACAATAACGTCTGATTGTAAAAATGTTTTACTGCGAAAGCGCCGGTGAGGAGACGGCGGCGGTGGCGGCGGCGGCTGAAGAGGAGAGCAGCTCAGTCTGGGCCTGGTCCACCTTTAGGGGACCAACAAGAATATTTACAGTGGGCATTCAGGGTGGTCCCTCGCGAGAGAGAACCGCTCTGGATGTGTAATTGATTTGCTTTGACTGGTTTGTTAGAGCAACCTTTTCAACGCAGCAGCAGTTGGGGGTTTCCGCCGGTGATTTCTCCGGTAATTGCCCCCGCTGCGTGTCGGGGAGCGGGGCTGTTGACCTCTCAGGTGCGGGATCAACAGGCGGCATCAGTTTGCATTCACAAGACGGGCTGCGCGTTTATCATGCAAATAAGCAGCTCTTCCTATAGCAGGTGTCAGCAGAGCACTCACTCACACACTCACTCACACACTCACTCACACTGCGTCTGTGGCGTCTTTAAACTGGACCGCCGGTCATTATCAAATCACAAATAGATAGCTGAGGGTCTGCAGATTAATGCAGCTGCGTGTCATAAAAACACAAACATCCTCTCAAGAAATCCGTCTATACACGCGGGAGGCATCATATGATCTGAAAGTTTCTTTATTTCAATAATCTAATACAAAAATAATCATTCCTCTTTCTGTGGATTTAATCCACATCAGGCGGTCATATTTTTGAACACTGTGCCTTATATTTTATGAAAACCTGAAGTACAGTTTTACCGAAAATTAAGAAAACAATAACAAAAAAAAGAAAAAAAAAAAATCAAATATAAAAATGTTATTTTGTGGCCTACACCACGATGGGGTGGCTGAAAGTAAACCAGAAAAGGTCGCTGCTGAACCTGATGGCCATTTAGTCCTTTATCTAAGCAAATTGGCGAAAAGTTAGGTGGAAGGAAAAAGTGTGGTTGAGTATCATAATTTGTTATATCAAATTGAAACTTTCTGAGGCACTATGCTTCGAGTTTTTATTAACTGCAAATCATTAATGATTATGACCAATGATTGAATTAGTGAACACAATTACTAGCGATATTTTAGCTGAATTAGATGCTTCTATAAAATTGCATCTTGTAATGTGAGCACTACACAATTTCATCAGCTAAATTAAGACAGGATTTTTTAAAATGCACACAGTGTCATACTATAAATATAAGCATCTAAAGACTGCTCATTTTATAATTGCAGAGCAGTTCTAGCCACTTCTTACCATCTCCAATTTCCTTTGTGGATGAGTCGATGTGGTGGGTGATTTTGAAGCCAACCCACCTCCGCTACACCCTTGACTCAGAAAGTGAGGTGTAGTCACAGCATCACATCAGCTGGCTTGTGTAGAGATTTATGTACAGAGATGTTGTTTGGTTTGTGTGACCGTCCAGCAGCAAGATTTAAAAACATGAAGAGGAAGTAAGGCGTGATCATTTTAATTCAAAGCATCCTACTAACAGGATCTAAGATTCTCTACCATTAATGTTTTGAAAAGAACAGAAAAAAGTATGTTTTAGACTTCCAACAGATTTTTACATCAGCACTGTCCAACACCTCCTGTCACCCTGCCAGCTTTATTTTTTTGAAAATTTACAGCTAGAGGGGAAATCTCACATGTTTCACTTGTGATCTGTATAATTGTGAAGTCAGAAGAGGCTTAAATAATATTCTAACTTATACTGTTATATCAACGGTGTGTAAATTAGTTGGAAATTAGAATACATTTTGATAGAAGAAAACTATTAGAAAAATATCATTTGAATTTAACTGAATTATTGAAATTAATATCCTTTTTTGACTATATTTTAATATTTGGACATGCAGCTATATATAAATTACACAGATGTTTCTGAATGGAGACGCATATAAATGTGACATTCCCATACCGGTGATGCAAAGCAATTATTTCAGACATCCCAGAAATTACATAACTTGCGTAACTGTCCACAATATTGCATTGAAATTTATCTATTTTAAAATCTATAAAGCCACATTGGTGTTTGAAGTTGGAAACAAATTTAATTTGGACAGCAAATTAATAATGTTACACAGACCATTTATTTTTTGCTTATGAAATTAAATAAACTCTGATGACGGACTGTTAATACGTTTCCATAGCAACACAACAAATAAATATACAGGACCCTTTATCATCGATAGCAACTCGAGTTAAATTTCAGGTTTATATCAACTGTAAACAAGAAAAGAAAAACATTTTCTCTCTCAGGCCTCTGTTCTTCATCGTCGCTGTAATTTACTCAAACATATCTGCTGCCACCTTGTGGCTCAGACTCTGAGGTACATTTTGACTCACTTCACTGTAAACAAACCTCGAACCTCTGACGAGAAAGAAGGAAGCAGGGGTCAGGACTAAAGCATAAAAGATGAACTGGGAAATGTTTATGTTGCAACAAAATCTCCTGACTGCCCTCTTTGGTTTGGACTTCTCCATTTGTTTCTCTGCAAAGGGTGCTAAACCTAGACACTGATCAAGTGCAGGACCATGACGCTGCCAGCTATTGTCAAGGGGCCCAAATAAACAGGAAGCTGCATCTGTGCAGCACTTTACACTGAAACCTCACAAACACAAACGTTGAAAGATCAGATCAGTATAAACAGCAGCTGGAAACAAAGGACACATGGTGTGCTGGTGTGCTGAGCTCTGCGTGCTCTTCATTGTTTGCATTGTGAGCATGCTTTGGTGGTCTGTGAAAAGTTTAAGGCTTTGATAGCAAAGCGAGAAGAAATCACACAACCATTGTTACAATGTGACCCAATTGTTGGCACCCTTGTGCAAATGTGTAGCAACCTTTAAAACGTGTTTATCTTTGGCTACAGTTGAAGAATCTCACTCAAGAAAAAGTAGTTTCTGTCAGGTTGTTATCTCTGTTTGAGTTTGATGTAATTTTTACCCAAGTCTGAGTTCATCCTGTGCCAATTCTCTTCAGCTCACCCAGCCTGTTTTCTTTGGGTAGTCAAGTGGCCATAAAAGAAACTTGATCTGGTTTGTAATTCACAATTAAGCGGGGATTTTTTCTTTTTCTTTACATGTCCTGGTATTTGTAAGAGTTTGCGATATCATGTTCTCTAAAATATTTTTCATGTCCTTTGGAAGAGACCATGACTAAAGCATTACACATCCTCCACCGTACTCAACAATGAGCATCAGGTGCCTTTCCACATCTTAATGCTTGATTTCCCACCAAAAGCATGTGGGTTGTTTGTCACTGAAATGCCTCACACACAGATCAAGTCCTGTAGCTTTTAGCTGCATTCAAACTTCAATTGTGGTAAGGAGACAGAACAAGATTCCTGATGGGTTTTTTTCTTAATAAACTGCAAATAAATATTATTTGTTGGTTAATATGGAGACTTGGTGTCCTAAAGATGCCTCTCTGTGATGGAGTACTCTTATCATAAGATTTACAAAACAAAAGTTATAGCTCCTTTTCCAGAGAAACAGAAAGGGTTGGACTGTCAATTAAGACAATCTAATCAACTTTAAAAACAACAAGAAGAACAATGCTTTGGAAAAGGGGAATTTTTCTCTCACACTTGATAAATTGACCTAAATTTAAGACAGTCATTTTCAAAATTTCTTGGTGTGGAAAAGGTTTGTATCTACCAAAGCAGGTAACTTTTTTTTTTTTATAACAAACTAGGATCTAGAAGGTTTGTTGTTGAACTTGTTAGAATGGAAACTTTAAGAATGGTGATGTATTGAATTATCGTATGCCAGACGCCTGTGAATTAGAGAGCCTAAAAACACAGAGCAATATGTAAACCAACAACCGTTTTATATCAAATTTCATTGACCCATGGACAATATTCAAGGTGTAGGTCCAAATAGAGGCCTGTGTTGTGTTATCGGTGGTTCATAGTAAGTCTTTTGTCAGTACACAAAGCTGACATAGATGACCGACGCCTCTGGTAATTTTGCCAGGTGAAGGTCAGGGAAAGGCAGCGTCCCGTCACTGTCTATGTGTGTTAGCACCGTGTACGTTTTGATCTCTGCTCCCCAGTCCAGCACAGAGCTGTGGATGATTCCCAGTCGGGCCTGTTCGTGATGCGCCGCTCCACGCTCCCGGCCCAGGAAGATGTCCTGGATCTGAGGCGAGGACGCTCTCAAAGAGCTTCTCATCGCCTCAGCAACGAGGTCCATGTTGGTGTTTCTGTCCTTGTTGGACTTGTTTGAGTCAAATGCAAAGCTGTTGTCTCTGTCTTGGTTAGCGTTTGTTCTCTTGGCGCAGTTGGCGTCGGTGCAGGGGTGAAATGGCCTCTCAGGCACGTTCACCACCGTCAGCCTCTCCAAGCGCTGCACCGCAAAGTAACCCTCCTGAGAGAACGAGGCCGCCCCCCGGGGCTCCCCGGGAGGTCCGCAGTGGATGAGCGTGAGGTGCCTCACCTCCGAGTTGTTCAGCAGACGCATCACGGTGGCGGGAGACGAGAACCACACAGTCAAATGTTTCCCCTGGAAAGCGGGAGTGGAGTGAGAGAGGGGCCTGTGGGCGCTGGACAGCTGGAAGTTCTTGCATCTGCAGTCGGAAATTGAAGACGTGCTGCACGGCTGAGAGTCCTGGCTCCTGGAGAAGTAGATGAAGTTGCCATGCGTGATGTAAGCCAAACGCAGGTCGGCCATCAGTGCACAGAGCAGCAGGTGGAGGAGAGGAGCAGTAGGCCTGGAGGGAGACATCACGGCAGGAGGTGAGTCTCAGGGAGAGGGCTGACCCATGGGCCGCGACGGCCGGTCTGTACCTGAGCCAGCAGAGAAGAGAAATGGAACAAAACCTCTGGCTTTAGTTGCTTTTTTAAATAATCTTGTACAATTTCACAGATAAGCAGCTGGAGTTCCCATAGTGATGCATTCAGATCATTTCTTCTGTCCATCAAACTAACCATAAAAACACTTGTTACTCAAAATTCCTGCTGTTCGACGTTTGAATGCCTTTCAGCAGGTATCTGAGGCTGTTTAACTGTGTTCTTTGGTTTCAGGTTTAGTGAGAATTAATTATTCATTGATGTTGTTTGTCTCCGTCTCTGTTGCTATAGAAATTCCTCCCTGTCCTTTGACCCCCCCCGTTGCACCAAACAGATGGTCGTCCTCCACCTCAATCAAGCTTGGCTGTTTTTAATAACCGTTGGTCATTTCTAAACAACCTCAAGGTGACGTCTCAGATACAGTTGTTTAGGTTTACTTCTGTGCAAAGTGACTTAAATTTGCATTTTCACAATTTTTGAATACATCTCTCTAGGCTTTCTGAAGGTTTTTCAAAGTGGTTTTTTGAGGTTTTCTCTGCTGCTTTGTTTGTTTTCCAATTCAGTCTTTGCTTTTCTAAAGACCTAAAAACAACCTACAGCAGGCGAACAGAATCCTAACGGCATGCTTTAAAAAATGTAAGTAAAAAAATAATAATGTTGTGGTGCAGACAGACTTCAGCAATACGTGTCAAAGCGGTATCTGAAGTTTCCCCATACCTGCTGCTTTTCAAAACAGCAGCAGCGAACAAATTCTGTGTAGTCACCCTGTTGTTGGGAAAGTAAATATGCCTCTATACAAGTCAGCTGTGGCTACTTCCTTGGCCAGGATTACAAGACTTTAATCCCGCATTGAAATGTTTTATGAAAAAAGCTTCCATCTACTTCAAGGTGGAACAAAAAACCTGCTTCGGTCTCAAAATAATTCCTGCAAATTCAGGTGTTAGCTTTTTTTTAGCTACTTATTGGTAGCCAGATGAAAACTCGAGTTTGTAAACTTTAATGCTTTTGAATTACACATTTTTCCATATTTTATATTTTAATTGTACAGTGTTTCCATGACAAATGTGCACAAAGCTTTGCCAATATTCCACTTATGTTGGAAAAACACAATTTTGCATCATGTTTCCATCAAATAAGAAACGCAAATAAAATCACGTGAATAAGTTTGTTCTCAAGATAAATTATTGAAAAACATTCTGCGCCATCATCCTGAAACTTGCTCCTGTTGCTTTCTTCTTCTTTGTGGTTTGCGCCAGTGGCAACATCAGGTTTTTGATCATGTTACTCGTATGATGCAAAAAAAAAAAAAAAAAAGTTTCCATTACAGTTTTGCAAAACAAACGAGTTCTGATAAGGCCCAAAATCACCTCATCCTGGCACCAAAACATTTTATTGAAAAACTTGAGTTTCTTTTTCAAAATTGCCACGTTTCCATTAAGCTAATTTACTTTCGAAATGTCAAATTGCACAATTGTGCAGACAATGGAAACTGAGAAAATTCTCAGCTTATGCTGCATATTCTGAGTTTTTAAAAGAAAAAATTCTCAGTAGTTGAACTTTATTTCATGTATTTTGCAGGAGCAGTCTGTGAAAAGTGGTCCTACTGATCGCTCTGATATTTAGGGCAACAGATTAAAGTGTGAAAAAGTGACTGAATTAAATATGTTGAATGAAAAAGTTGCGGCTTGTCTGAAAGGTGTGATGCTGCACTATGATCCCTGACCAACAGTTCATGAACGGGGGGAGAACGCTAAGCCCCTCACTGAAGTACTAACGAGGGTAAATTAGCCTAAGTCATCTATTAACATTAGAGTGATGAACCTAAAGAGGAATATACCAAAACATAGAACAGAAAACCACTGAAGGAATTTAAAGTACGCACATTTTTCTCGAGCCACCCACAGATATAAATACAAAGGATCACTTAGTGTCAGGCTGTATTCTGTAAAAATGAGAGCTTGTGTGACTGGACATGATTTAGACAGGAATTATGGTCGTCAGCCTGGTTGGTTTGAGGATAAGATTGTTTTTTGCTCTCTGCAGTGGCCTTCTCTTGGCAAAGCGTCCCAAACACATTTATTCACATTTATTCTGGATTTATGGTGCTGTTTTACAGCCGAAACCTTCAGCTCCCCTGGAGACGCTGACCCGAAGTCCTGCTGTGGCGCCGACAGGATAATTATGTCACCATTAGTCTGGGCAGCCGGAGCTCTCCGGTGGACGTGTGGTTTCGTCATAGAGTTTTATAAATTCTTTCTTTCTTATTAATTTCTCAACTTCCAAGTGGTTTTTACCAAGCCTAGATCAGACCTATTCTAGGTTTTCTATCTACGATGGCTTGATGTACCCATTCTTAAACAAAGGCTGGATTTGAGCAACTATTCCAAGTTGCTCTGTCTGTTAGAGGTGCTAATTCCATTAGCGCTATTAAGCCTTCGGATCATTCTGCTTTCAGTAGATTGTTTCACATTACGGTGAAAAATTCAGAACAGGCTTTTTATTTGTGTCCTAATTTACTATGTAATGCTGAATTAAAACATGTGGCAGTTAATTAATTATGAATATCTGAGTCGCTGAGGGCAGAAACGTCTCTCTGAATTGGCAGTCCCATATTTCTCTGGTTCCTGAATTATTCCTGACATCTCTTGGTTTGGGTCTCCCTTCACAGTTAGGTTTTTTTTTTTAAATAACCATCCTGTGGTTGCAAAAAAAAACAAAGAAAAGGCATTGAACTTATATGCGTTCCTGTATAGATGTACAGCAGCAATGTAGTTTCTCCTGCAAACACTCAAACATTTTAGTTTTAGAGATTTGGTTGTTTTATCTGAGGATCATTTAACTAAATGCATCTGGTTAGCCACTTAGATACATTTCTTTTTCTATAGCCAAAGAGTATTCGTTTCAGGTTGCTTCTTTTTATGCATTACAGATGATTTATGCACAGAAATCTGCATTTCACTTCAGTTCTTTTTCACAAAAACTGATTTTAGCGTTTTTAGAGAGGTTTTTCCTCCTATAAATCTGATCAATCTGTTGCAGAATCGGTTGTTTCTCCAATCGGGTCGTTTTAATCACTATTAAACATCAGAAATATTTGTCCCTGAGTAGAGACATCATTGAGCGAACTTGATTTTTAGTTAACATCCATCAAACCGTTTGACTGAAATGAAAATGGCCTTACATAAAATGATAACAAAAAACCCCTAACTTTCTGTCTGTCCTGCTGTCTTGAAAGTACCTGAGGTTAAACAATCTTTGCAGAGAAATGCAAAGTATCTTAACACTCTCACCACAATCTGCCGCATTCCAGGAGTAACTTCATGTAATTTTATCTTTTGGCTCCGCAGCTTTAATTTAAAACAACTTTTCTCGAAACCCAACACGGAAACCATGTGACCTCCACTCGTTCCTTCACTCAGACACACCTTTAATTCACTTCACCTTCGCTTAGACTTGCAGTCTTGACCTTTCTGAGGGAGGAAACCATGGGTGTGTGTGTGTGTGTGTGACTGAACTTATTTATATCTAAACAAAGAGGTCAGCGTACTTTTGTAACCCTGTTCAGGGTATTTATCACAGGTAGACGTTTTACTCCTTGACATCGGAGTTCAACACTCGGAGGTCGTTCTCACGAGTTTTCTACATCCATCGAGTGTTTTCATGCCGCAGAACGAAGGAAGAGGATGTTGTTGCATGGACAGCTGGTTTGGATCAGGATTTGTTTCAATTAGAAACACACAAAAGGTCTGCGACGGGTGTGTGTTCCTCCCGGACTGCAGCAACATGGGATATATTGTTTGGCCTGGCGAGCCCTCATTGAATTTCACATACAAAAACACGCGCAGTCGGAAAATTATATGTGTGTGTGGATTGCTCTGAGATTCCAGGGAAAACACTGTCTTGAAATCTTGGCAGTTTTAAAGGTCTCGTCTGGTTTGGCAGTGATATCAGAGCAGGAACATGACTCTGGGTCTTATTTTGAACACCGGACAGAGCTGACCGCTGCATTCCTCCTCTGTCCCGGGGTTAGAATAAGAAAAGGAGGAGAATTAGCATTTATGGCATTTTCTGCATTTAATACTGGCACACAATTAACATTTCCTAGAGGTAGTTACTGCACGCATTGGCTAAAGAAGAGCAAAATATCCTGAAAGGAAAGACCTGAGTCCTGAGGCTGGGTCAGTCGATTAGTGAATTTAACAGCAGAGAAAATGTTTTTACCACAGAATGATTAAAGAATAAAATCAGGTCACAGAACATTTTTAACAGGAATTTCCCAAGACTCAATGGAAGTAAATTAAAAAATAAAAAAACAATAAGCTTACTATGAATTTTTGGCTTGTAAGTTTAAATAAGAAGCCTAAGGAGGAAGAAATGGAGGCAGATGAGTTTAGTAATTTCATCATTTTGAATTTCACAATTAAACACCACATTACTTTGTAAGTATAGATTTTAATTTTAAAAAAGTGCACAGTTAGTGAAAACTTTCTCAGGTGAAATGCTTCACCAGCTGACGTGAAAAAACCCAAATTCAAAGGTTTCTGTGGTTCAAAAGTTATTCAAGTTTAACCTCAATCGTGATTACACCATGTCATTATTTGTTAACCAAGGATAACACCGACAGTGTCAACAGTTCCTAAAACCAATAACCCCAATAAACTCCCAGCTATGTACAAAATATCTCGACCCACTCAGTTTAACGGTTAACAAACTTGTTCATTTTTTTATCCATTATTTAGATATAATATTTAAAGTCAGAGCCGTACCTCTGACTTTACGACTCAAATAAAAAGCCTTGTGTAAATTGTACGCTTAAAATGTGTAAAGAAATAAGCTTTTGTAATTTTAATGTTTGACTCTCAATTTTAGATCATGTCATTTTTCAAAATGAATACGTCAGATCTTTTCTTCTTTCTAAACTGTGAAATGGAACCAAACATTATGAACCTGAGCTGACTAATTTTTATGACGAAGTGGCTTCGCTGGCTGATTTATTTCCCCTCAGGTATTTGGCAATTACTCATCACGTCTGGAAAAGACACTGAAATGCAAATCTGAGTATCGACCATTGTTGAATTCTACAAATCTGGTGTTCAGACAATAAGTACAATGAGATCAGGAAAAATAAAATCTACATGTTTATTTTTTAGAATCAGAAAACGGTTTCATTGGCTCTTAAACGTGAACACGGCTCTCTCACACTGGCACCTGTTTGTTTGGTCAGCACCAAACATCGAGCTGAGACGCTTGTAAACTATTCTCTGGTTTGAAAGTTCTCTTACACATAACAATATTTATATTGATTTTCATTCAGATGAAATAAACTTTATCTTTCATTGTAAGACTTTCCTGGCATTTGCTGATGTTCATAGTTGAGTTAAAACCATTGTTGGTGGAGAGGCTATCACTGTGCAAAGGTATCAGTCAGGAGAAGGGTACAGAAAAGTCTTTCTCGTAAAACTAAATAAAGTAACGCTGGGGAAAAAAAAGGTGGCTCAAACCAACCGAAACGTTTCGGCATTGTTTTCCAATAGCGATACATTAAGCTTTTACTGCTCACCTGAAACAGCGTCAAGCTAAATGGAAGCAACGCTTCGTAAAGAGAATCGTGTGAGTCTCTTGGTTTAGTGTGACCCTTTTTGTCCTGTTTTGTTCTCTCTGTTTTCCTTTCTGTGTTTTTTGTAGCCTTCCATCAGCTTCCCTGCTCTGTCCTTCTTAAATCTGGTTGCGTTTTCCTCCTTCCCAATAGTTCGGAAGCCGGTCAGCTTCATCAGATCGCTGGCCAGGTTTTTATCGCTGGCATAGAGGATCGACTACAATCCTCGTGCCGAGTGCTGGGGTATTTCCAGTTTGTTTGCATTTCCGTTTCTCTCCAATCTGTTCCTCAATTTTTGTAAATCTTTTCTTAAAAAAAAAAAAAAAACACACAAACGTGATCACTTGCGATTCTCATCTCTGCGCTTGTGTCCATCTCAACCACAGGATTTTATAACAAAAGAGGGATGTGGAGAAGAGATTTCCTAACATGTCTGATAGATTTGGAGAAGTTTTGCAAGGGAGATTGGGCAAATATTATCAAATGTAGACGTGGGATGCTGACAGACTCCTAAGCAGACTGGATGCTGTGTGTTAGTTTATGGCGGTAAAATGAGGTTATTGATCATTTTATCCCACCTCACCTAATAGCTTATTTACAAGTATACTTAAACAGAATATATGTCACTTTAAAGGCTTATGTACACTTTGAAGAACCCGTATAGTTAAGGTAAGAAAACCATTGTGCAACATCAACCGAAAAACAATCCTTTCCTGGAAATCCTGGCAAGATCTGCGCTCACTGCTGAACACACTAATTGTAATGGTGGGTTGAAGGCCATTAGAGTCTGTCAGAAAATTAGCTTTCTTAGAAACCTCTTAAGTTTCACTCAGAATGAATCTTTTATCAGACGTGTCATCAGATGAAGCGGACAGACTTGCAAACATGAGCCATCAATGTGTTATCCACTGGAGCTTAGTAAGTAACACAAAGCTCGGGGTAACGCAGCACGGTTTCACGCGTGACACGTCAAAGTCGTGGGAACAGAACAAGAGACAGATGTGTGTAACTCTCAAGTCACAACAGGAACCAAACAAAACCAAGAAAGGTGCTGATCCGTCCTAAAAGCAGAACCACCTCAGGTCAGGCCAAATGGAAGCATACAGTGTTTTATCTTCATCAACCATTTTAGTTGTGGTTAAGTAATGTGCTGGTTTCACAATCCTGAAAGTTTTACATTAAGCTTTTTAAAGTGTAAAGTCGCACTTTAGACTCAATGTTGTAAACATTCGAAGTTTAATATATCAAGGCAAGCTATTTTTTTTTTCCATATGCAAGTCTACTATTTTTTTTTTACTACTGTTTTTCCTCAAAACTAGCAGGTCTTAGTATGAAAGTCTTGTAATTTCTTCTTCATTTTGCTTATAAAAATTCCAAGGTTTCCCCAAGAAAATTTGCAAAGCCCGGTGGTCGGGCGCCACGGCGGTCATTCATCCAGCGGCACTTTGTGTTTTAGAGTTAAAAAATGTTTAAAGTTGACGGGAAATTTGAAAATATCGTTTGATAATTATGTGTTATTGAAAGATTGGAAGATTAATGCCTGAATACCAATTATAAAGCCTTAAAACATGCAGACATTTTTTAAAAGACTTTAAAAAATAAGCAATGCTTAGCCTGGTGGGGGCACAAGTAAAGCCTGGTGGCCCGCCAGGCTTTTAATACACTGAGGGAAACCCTGAATTCTCTTGTTTTCTTGAAGAACATTGATATTCTTATCTTATCTTTAACTTTTATCCCCTTAATCCTGGTCTTGCTATGTTAATCTGTGCCTCAATAGAAGCAACATTGTTTTATTTTTTATCACTGTCTTGCTGAATGACAAAAGGATACCTTTGAGTACTTTCCATTCAATAAAAAGACAAATGAAAATGAACTTTTACATAAATGTCGCTCATTGGAAGTAAAATACAAAGAAATGACAAAAGGGTTGAGAGTTTTTATAAGAAATGCCCCCATCAGAGAACTTGGGAAATTTTTCCAGTGATTTTAAGCTCAAACCTGAACAGTCAAGATAGTTCTGTGGAAAATGGACCTTTTACCTTTCATTCAATAAGTCTCTGTTTGAGTCCTCTTCCAGCAGTAACAACTTCCACACCTAAGAGTGTTGCTCTCAGAGCTACCTGCTAGCTAGAACATATGCTGCATTCACTGACCAGAATTTAAAAAAATTCAGATTTTTTTTGTTTCTGATTGACTGATCAACAACTGGGACCGGTGAAGGCTCGCAGAGATTTTTACCTTCCATTTTGAAACAAACAGTAATAATCTAGAAAGACTGAATTTCACTGTTGCAAAAATCAAACACGCTTAAGAGCAGGAAAGTCTGGATGACCATGGAATAAAAAAGTAAAGAAAACTTTAATCTAGGAAGCGTTATAGTTAAACCACTTTACACTTTTCTTTAAAACTCCTCAATTTTCCACATTTTTATTAGGAAAGATCTTGACATTTTAGTCCACAGATAGCGCTTGATAATGTTGAGGAACTTTATCACACCAGGTGATGTTCGAGAAGAAGGTTAGCTAGAAAAAGAAGATGTTTCAACATTGTTCTCCTCCCACTTGATAGAAATATGGATTTCTCCAGACTGACTGCTGCTTTCTACGAGCTTCCAGATGACATAGAAGTGAATGAATACCGTTTCCAATATCTGGTATTGCAATTATCTCTGGGGGATGTTAGGACATAGTTGCTGTGTTAGTCCGGGAAACATCTGTGCTGTCCTAACACTCCCAATGTAACCTTCAGCCGAATTTACATGCAACCAGGGAGTGAGAAATCCTATGTGAGTCCAGCAATTTAGCTGTTTTCTTTGTGAACATACAGTCTGCATTGCATAACACAACAAGAGGAATGCCGAGTGCTGTAACATGAGAGTACACAGCAGGCTGGGCTTTAAATCTTCTCACAAAGTTTCAGCTTGACATAAATACATCTTTACATCAAAACAACAGCAACAGCATGGACGTAAGTTCAAGATTATCCAGACAACAAAGTTTCCCCCCCCCAAATCCAGGGTTTCCTGCTTACCTCAAATTCCTGGTGTGGAGCAGATAAGTGAATGCGTCAGCTGGACGCTGGAGTGGGGAGAAAAGCTTTCACATCCAGCTGACGTCAGGATGTGGGACGTATCCCTCAGAGGAAGCGGGAATCAGCTCATGACGTTCAGGTTCTTCATAGCAGAATGCAAACATATCCCACATTCATTTAATATTTAGTATAAAACTACAACTGGGAGGTTATTGGATGAATCAGGCACATTTTGCCAGGCTTACGAGGGAAACCCCCCCCCGTATTTTTTATTAATTTTTTTTAATTTATTTTTATTTTTTTAACACATATTCTGACGCTTTCAGTGTCAAAATTGGGCTTTCCCTGTTGTATTAAAGATAAACAGGTTTTCTGAAACCGTTCTGTTTACAGAAATTTACATAAGAATGGTTCCTGGTAGTTTGGGGAATTGCTCCTTGGTCCATTATCTCCTGGAAGAACGGGTGATTTCCAGTTAAAAAAAAAAAAAAAAAAAAAAAAAAGAACTGTTGGTGCGTTCAAGTGCTTTCGGATTCGTCAGTATTCAAATTAAACCGTTAAAAAACGAATCCACGGGATGCCACGCAGAGTGAAGTGGGTCACGTTCAGGTGAAACTAGTCATTCTGCCACCTCATTATTACATTGTACTGTCTTACAGTCATTTCTGTCTTTGTCTACTGTATTTTTAATTAAACTTTTCTTTAGCATCTCATGTTGTTTTAATTTTTTCCCCCCTCAAACCTTCTATGAGATAAATACTTTTAAAATTTGGTTACTGGCCGTTAGCAAGTGATACAAAAACAACCTTTGACTTTACATTTGTTTAAATTTGACTTTTTGTTTAGTTTTAAAGAATACCATTGATATAATGAATGTAGAAATAAAATATGTCAGTAAAAATCAAACCTGATCTTTTCTTGTTATAGCTCAGCTAAGCATGCAGTTTTATAATACACTTTCTTCACACAGTACTTGAAGGAGGCGCGTTACCATTTATTAAGAATATTCTAATAGGGGCTAAAAGATTAAATTAAATTTAAAAAGTGTTTTTATAATGATATTTTGGAAAAGTTATAAAGTGTTAATAAAAGGAAAGCTTAAAGAAGTGCTACAAAAGCTCATTAAAGTCTTATGGGCTATGTCTTTAAAACTAGAGCCGCAGAAAAGCAAATGTTGCTTGAAACATTATGACATGCAGGACATTATCATATAACTAATTCAGATAATAACTGTAATTAATAATATTCTGGAATGTAAATAACCAATAATAAGAAGAAGAAAAATAACTTATGAATTATATTTTATATTTGTACGCTATGAACCTAAAAAATTTCAACATTTCTTATTTTTTTTCTTGTTTAATGACAAACTCTTGCCCTATTAAGCCAAACTTTCGCCTTTGCCCCCCCCCCCTCCTCCCAGAACACGTTTCGACATTTCCAAGCTTTCCTAAACGCAACATGTGGTCATCGCTCATTAGCTCCACGGCTAGCTCCTCCCAAAGTGGAACAGAGTAAAACTGTAATCATTGCAGGTGGGTTCAGTCCAGTGAGACCAGACTGGTTGTGTCTTTCCTGTAATTCTCAGATGTCCGGAGCTACGTCTCCTTCTGGCGTGTCGTGAAAGGCTGAGGACCAGCCGGGCTCGGGCAGAAACAGGATGGCTTTCACCAAATCCCTGCGGCTTTTGTTCATTTTCCCCTTTGTCTCGGCAGCGCTGGGTGAGTAACTCCGTGTTTATATCTGCATTTAGCAGCAACTTTAACAGCAATGTAACATTAAACGGGAACGTGGAGTTATAAATAAACGTGGAAGTGTCGCTGTGAACCGGTCGTAAGGAGGTTGAGTCGCAGGAAAGCCCTTGAATCCTAGATTAGCTGACAGCTAGCATGCGCCACGACGAGGAGCTGGAATTTCCTGGGATTTTTGAAGTGAACTGGTCACGTTATTACGACAGTCCGCTCTGATCGATGCGGTTTTATTTTGAAGCCGACATCTTCCGAGGATTTAATTTGCGATTTCGCCCACCAGTTTGAAACGTGAAAGAAGATAACAACGGGAATTGATTTGTTAATGATTTGATCAATTCAAGTGAATATTTTGCTATCAATAATACACCAACTTCGTAAATGAGCTTTGGGGGGCGGGGGGGGAATCATGTTTTTCTTCATTTCCTCTTTCTAGTTTTCGGTATTACCCAACATTTTACTGTTCATTCCGGTATTATCTTACTGTTTCTGCAGAATGTGATGCAACAAAGCCAAAATATGTATTAAATTAAACGTAGCTCTGCAGCATGCATTTAGGTAAGCACACACGGACTTTTTCTCCTGGATGTTTTGGTGTGAGCGTCTCGTTTAAGGACTGCAGTAAATAATTTCCCTGACCGGCATTTTAAACGCTCTGGCCTTCCTGCAGCAATGCGGCCCTACAACTTGCATAACTAAGTACATGAGCTTTGTTTTTTTTTTGTTTGTTTGTTTTACTCATGTGGTTGTGACACTTATGCCAACAAAGCAGGATGAACACTTTTTAGAGCCTTAAAGCCTGGTGCATGCATTTCAGTTTTTATTGTCTGTACCTTTTATTCGGTCATTTCATCAACCTATCAGTTGTTCAGCAATCAGTCAGCCCATTTCTGTTGCCAATTTGTTTGACCATCAATTATTTGTCTATCCTTCAGTTTTACCACTTTATATTAACCCATCTGTTTGTCATCCATAATCTGTCCATTCATTCACCTCTTCTGTCGTTCTTCTCCATTTTTTTTTTACAGGTTTAATATCTTCCAGAACTGTCCGTCTTTATTATTTATCCTTTTAAATTAAGACAGATTGAGAAACAGAGGACACAGAAACCTTGTTTCACGCACGCATCACACCAAACCATTTACATGTAATTCCTACCAGAATTTAAATAAACACTTCATCCGACCGGGTAAAATCCACGTCAATGGAACGTGTAGCAAAAATAATTCCCAAAACATAAAGACTGATTTTTTACAGTGAAGCTGTACAACAAAAGAAAGTACACCCTTTTTTTAAAATCTAATTCGGTCTACAATGTCATGGTAGAATCGGTGGTTTATGGTTTTGTACTTTATATCGACTGTAAACAAATAAACCAGGCCACTTGGAGGCTAAAGTCTCAGGTTTAAAATGTCTGAGATCATTCGCAGAGAAAAGAACACTGCAGAGTTTAATACAGTAGAGACACAATTATTTCATCAGAAAAACATAACATCGCTGTTGCATTAGTTACTAAAAGCAAAACAAGCTTTTAGTAACTACTTAAGATCCGCCGTATCTGGACTTTAAAGTATCATGCAGTTTATCATATTTGCTGCCAAGCTGTGGAATCAGTACTGACCTACTGTGACGTTGCAATAAACTTTCTAACGGGAATGACATTCTCAATTTTTACTTTTATTGAAAATCTCTTGTCTGTTGGGGCAAAAAAAACAAAAACAGCAAAACTATACAATAGTCAGTGGAGGGAGGAAAAAAACCCATTTCTGGTATTACAACGATCAGTTCCATCTTTTTGCAGGTTTCCCCCTGGTTATTTTGATGAGCTGGCTGCTCCAGAACGGTAATATTGCATACAAGCAGAAGCACCATGTTGGTCAAATTATTAGATGACTTTAAATCTGTGGGGCGGGGTTCCTCAAAACAAGCGATTCAGCAACTTTTTAGACGCCGAATCACCTCTTTAGCATGCAGTCAAGTTCTCCAAGGGCCTCATTATTTCACTTGGATGTATTGAAGCAGAGACGCATCTAAACGTTGCAGGACACCTATATTTTTGATGGTGCTGTGTGTAGTTTGTAAAGCAGTATTATTGATCTTGAATAATAATAATAAATTTAAAAAAACACCTGAAGGACTCAGTTGGAGTACTTTATTTAACAGCAGCAGAGTCGCGTTAGAGACGACGTAAAGATAATTGCCTGTAATTTTCTGACCGAGTTGACCCTCAGCTTATGTCTGAAGGTATTTCTGGTCGAACGTTCAAGTGGTCCTGCTCAAAGTAAGCGTAGCATCCTCCATCGTTTACCAGAATAATGATGACTCAATCAACGGTCTGCTGAACATCCTCACAAGGTCGGGGTCGGCAGTAAATCACATTTCCTGCAGAATTATCACACTCTGCATGCAGTTGTTATAAATCTACCAATGTTTTTTTTATATTTATATATATATGTATATTATTATTTATTTTTACTCATGAGTTTAATGTTAGCTTCAGCTTTTATAAGATGGAGAAGTCTGAGCAGTTCCCGCGTTGTCAGAAGTTAAAACTTTAGTTTGAAGTTATTGAATACTTTGACGGCTTGACTCGTGGGAAAACTGGTGCTCCCACATATAGTTTCCCCCCACTTGGTCAAATTTATGAGTGGTTGAAATTTCTTTTAAAAGTCACCACTTAAAGGAAAAAGCAGTTGTCTTTTTTTATTAATCTTTATCTGTCTCATCATAATGGTCTAAGCTGCAGAACAGGAGGGAGAGGAAATGAGACTCTGAATGGAGTGACTTGTTGGGCTGCTGTCGGTGAAAGTGATTCTTTTTCTGTAAACAAGCGGTCTAAGTCTTTCTCATGGCGGAGTTCAGAGAACTGCCTTATTACGCTGTGGTAAATAGCTAGAAGGACGATTTGATTTCCAACATCTGGTTCTTTGAACACATCACCTGAACAGACAGCTAAAGGTTTTATTTTTCTAATTAAGTTTAATTACTTATTTTAACCTCTTTTGCAAGAGCACCCTGGGAAATACAGGCGGAAACGCAAAACACAACAGATGTGAAACGCTGAACGTGCAACAATCAGATGAAACATGAAAGGTGATGCAATGACGGATTCTCCACTTGTGTGGGAAAGCTGTTTTTTTGCTTTTTTGGTTTCTTAACAGAACATAAGCCAGGTCACCACTTAACCTGTTCTTTAAAGTGAAAATGCAGTTCAGTCGTCCTGCATCCAATTTCCTCTCTACTTGGACACACATTTTAATTGGCCCAAACAGAATGTCAACAAATTAGAGGAACATAGATGTAAACAATAATATTTTTGAGCACGTTATATTAGGAAAATGCCTCAAAAATGATAATCTAAAATGTGTTGACAACTTTTTAGCTTTACAGATCAGATGTTTTTCTTTGAGAGATTTTGTTTATGCTGCCTGCATTACTATTTGCACATTCCAAGGGTACACATGTACCAGCGATGTAAAGAAATGCTTTGGCAAGACTAGACAGGACGGGAAACTCGGTCTGATTTTTATTTTTTTATTTTTTTTCTCCACACACTACCTGCATTGTCTTTATACTTGGCACTTGATAATGTTTCAAGCGCCAAGTGCTGGTTTTTTTATTAGGCATTTTAGGCTTCTCTTCGTTAAAATTATTCCACGGTTCACTCCTTTGCGGTGTCTAAACCCGTGTCTGAACGCAGTTCTTCATTTGCCAGCTGTCAATATGACGATGGGTCAAACTTGGCTAGGTTTCATGTTCATGACGTTTACATTCATAGTGGTGACGACTGATGTCAAAACTTGTGAATTTCAAAATGGACTCAATTTAGAGATGACTATGTACTGTAGATCGTTTACATTTTTCCTGGACATAATTTCACCGTTAATCATTTAAATAATGCGTTTGTTGGATTGTGACAGGAGTGGTGGACTGGAGTCTCTTAATGCGACTTCAGTGAAGCCACAGAGAGATGTATAAATCGCACATCCGATGGGATATTGTATCTAAAAAATAAGATTGTTGTGAAAACGTTGAACCTCCTTTTCAACTAATATTTTATGACACATCAGCGTTGTGTGGATTTGTCACTCTACTCTGTAGTGGGATTTTTGTTTTGACCGTTTTTTTTTTTTTTACCCAATTATGACGACCGTTATAAAAATGTCACATCACTCTCAAAGAATATGACTTCCAGTTTTGTTTTTCGCCATCACTCAATTCTTAGACACCACACAGTTGCACCTGGTGGCTGGCTGCTGGTAGTTCAGCTTGCAGGTTAAAGTATTTAGTGGCTTTGTCATTTTATCTTAAAGTAAATCTTGAGTTTTTGTAGTTTAATCTTCTCTCCCTTAAGACTCAACAAAGGTAAATACCTCAGTAATGATATAGTAGGTGCATTTTTAGTTTCGCATGGTTTATTTGCAGGTAAAGCAGCAAATTAAGATTATTTAGGATGGATTTGACTGGCAGTGTGAAGAGTCATGGTTGGTTGAATGTGAGTCAGACAGGAATCGTGTCGGTATCAGGCGTAAACTTGGTCTTTGTTTCTGACTTTGAAGTTTAGACATAACCACCTGCGGGTGTTTCTGTGGACCCGGGCTCTGTGGTGAAAGGCTTTGGGTTTGAGTCTGTGGCTTTGATGATCCTTCTGTGTCTATTACACGATTAAATGGGGTGGATGCTATTCGTCTTGAACAGCATGAGATGTTTGAGCCTGTTGAAAAAGTGAGTCATGCGCTAATCTGCTAATACCACGCCTGAAAATAAATGAGTCACTACGTAGAGATGAAACCTATTCTCCCGGTGAATGGGAAATTTCTTAAATTACCTGTCATTGATGGCCTGTGGCGGTTCCCCTCACGGTTTTGTCCTGTGGCCTGAATAATACCTCTGGGACGGTTTTGACGACGTCGGCAGATTCAGAACAAAAGCACCGAATGACAAACTGACCTGCTTGTGGTTTGACGGTTGGCAGGAAGTTAAATTCAGGTTTGAACGCTGCAAGTGATGTGAAGGAAGAAAGTAAAACTGAAAATGGAGCAACTGAAATAATAATTTGGTAATTAACATGTAAATCCTCATAATGCATAAGTCTTTCATGAGGACATTTCATCAAATGGTTGAAATGACAAAAGCTAATGAAGAAAACTAAGAATTTCTTACTTGGGCATAAAAGTTAAATTAAAAGTCTTTCTGGTGTTTTTTTGTTTTGGTTTTTTTTTTCCCCCAAGTTAATATGCTGCTTGTAGTGTTTCTTAAAGAAACTGTCCTTGTTCTTCAAAAAGAAATGCACCAATTAATCAGCCAAATGTTTGAATTATCCAGATATGGTTATAAAACGTCATGTTATAAAATATGCCCCCAGGCTTTACAATGCCCAAGTCTGTGCTAATTGATTCAAAAACAAATTCTGCGTTCATTTATAGGTTATTTATTGGTTAATATATTGCATGTGATTGCTTGTTATTTGTTTAAATCTAGTCATTTGTACCTGCCACTTTTAGGTAGATGTATGTGGCTTTTAACAAATAAGCAATTTCCCCTTGGGGATCAATAAAGTATATTCTATTACCCAAATTTAATTTATCCCTATTCATTAAATGTTTCAAAGGTAAAGATTCCCACAAGTTGTGAGATATCCGATTATTTTTATTTAAATAAACACATAATCGGCCAAAGGTTTTGATGTGTGCTTGGATGCATGAAAGGGGATAATTTAACGATTCCTACAGCCATCAAGAGCTTTTTTTTTTTTTTTCTCCCGTATTCTTATCAGGCTTGGCAAAAAAAAAAGGTGAATTGTAAAGTAAGATGCCAGAAAATTAGAAATCTGTAAGTTCAAATGCTACCAGTTGTCTTTTGGGGACGGTTTGCATTTCAGCTCGTCATATTTGCCGTCTACTGTACATGCATAAAAGGATGAGAACCAAAGAAAAAGTTCAAAGCGTTACAGTTTTGTGTTGCAATCACGTTGGCCTTATCAGATCTTAACTGGATGCAGCAGGTTTGCAGGCTTCCTGGTTGAACAAAGGCCCGGCTTTAAGGGTGTGACGGCATCGCGCTCAGAAGAAAGCCAAAGGTTCTGACAAAGTCACAACAGTTGGTATGAAGATGCATTCAGGCATAGATCCAGGTGTGTTCTGCATGTCTGTGTTAAAGTGAAGGGTGACGTGGAATATTCTGGTGAAGCTGACCCATTACTAGTTGCCCTGTTTTCTACCAAGTAGGGTGATGATTAAAGGGCAAAATGATTATTATGTGTGAGTTTAAATCTGTCCAACTGGAAAATAAATGTATTCAATTCCTAAAACAGCCAGGCTGTTTGGTTTGAAGTGAATTGTTCTGGGTTTCTGACAGGCGTTTTATCGTTCATGTTCATCAATGTTTGTCATTTGTAGGTTCATTGCAGAGCTGCCGTATGAAAGCGGACTCATATTTGTTCTTCCACACAGATCCAACCTCTTTCTTTTAAAAGCCTCATTTCATCATGATGATGAACCTGAACCACATAAAAAAATCCAACTTTTTGTTTTGTTTGTGGTGCGTTATCAGAAGGCATTCCCCCACCGAGTCTTGGAGGCTTTCTTTCCTCATTTCTGATGTCTGTTCACAGTGATGTGGTCAAATTTTCTTCTAATATTTGGGTCGCAACTGGTGCAGAAATTCTGGAGGAAATCTCATGTGATCTAGTATCGAGCGAAGGAAGGAAGGAAGTTGGGGAGCTCTGCTTCGATCTGCATGCGTTTTCAATCTCCCCAAGTGTCTGCTGGGTAACGGCTCAGTGAACCTGAGTTTATGTTTCAAATGCTTGTTTTATGTGACTTTTTTTTTTATATTGCACTATTGATTGTGCGTGTCAAGATGCTGTGCAGGACAATCAGGCAGCTTACAAACTTCCCTGATGACGATGAAGGACATTTTTCTTGTCATTATTTTTTGCAAAGCATTGCTGAGAACGTTAGTCAGGACACCTCACTTTTTTTTTAGGAACTGATGCCATCTGCTTTCTCTTCCTGCTTCTGTTAGATGTTTTTTTTTTCTTTTTTTTGTTTTTTTTGAGTTGAAGCAGTGGTTCTCCACTGGTTTAGATCGAGTCCTGCCTCAGAGGAGAATACAAGATATAGTCGAATAAGAAAAAATAGATTTGGTCAGCAGTGTTCCTTTGAATTTCATGTACTTCCATTATTTTCTCAGGATGAATGAAGAAGTAAATGAACTATTTACATGAACATGAGGTTTATGTTAGAGCCAGATGGATGTTTTTAGTCCAAATAAACTGCTTCACTAGCCTATTTAAAAAAAATTAAAAAAAACGTTTAGAGAACCAAACAGTAAATTGGTTCAAAAATTGAAGTTAATTTATAAAACTCTGCACTTTCTAGTGAGTTCTTGGCCTCCAAATTTTATTGCAATCAGCATTTATGACATTATAGTAGTATAATATCATACGGTGTGTTTCACCGTATGCCTGGTCACAGTTCAGAGAAACATAACGTACGTTCAGTTTTTAACCTGTTGAAATGAGGCTTTGGCGTCACACATTTAGAAAAGCTTAAATCTGAAAAATCTAAATTAGAGAAATGAAATTACAAGACTAACAAAATCGGCATGTGATCCAGGTAACAATATAATAGTGTAAAACGTTTGCCTTGTTTCATTTTGTCTAAGCAAAAAGATTTTCATTTCCTTTTTAAATTAAATTGTCAGGATTTTTTCCCCCCGCCTGAATAAGTAAGGGAAGGTCAACCGTATTTAACAGTATACTATGCTGACTGCAAGAAAACAAAAGCCGTGTGTGCTGCTGAAACCTCTCGTTTAAGTTCATCGGCGTTCTGTGGTAGAAATATTAGGTGTTTTTGAACGATGTTGCCAGTTTTTTTCCAGTACAAGTACTTCAGTTTAGCTACTCGCCGATACCAAATAAATGACAAGTTTTTACTTCACACAATAGCTTTAGAAAACAAAATGCATTTAATTTAGAACAAGATGGCTCTTCTTTTTAAGACTACAGTCCCTCTTACTGTTTGCACATATCATGAATAGTGCATGACATACAGATTTAGTTTTCAAAAGTTTTATCAAATTATTTGTTAAAAGAAGCATTTTTTGCTAAAGCTTATATATCTATATACAACCCGACCTCAAACTCTGGCCAAAATTATTTGCTTGACGGTTGGACAGCCTACGAAACACACAAGAGAAAACCAAAAGATAAAGTTGATGTACTTATGATTTCTTACTATTCATTGTATGTACAACTTTAGCCTCAGATGTCTATTTTCATGTCTTTGTCTCTGTGGGTTTACAACTTTTAGCACGGAGTCAAACGATGCCTCATCACCACACTTAGAAAAGTGGCAGCAGCACAACAACGTTCTTTAGCAAAGGAATTTCTTGGCTAACAAAGCAATTAAGGTGAACGTCATACACTTTAAATTGATGTTTAACTATTAGGTACTAGTTGAATAAATGCTGCTTTTGGTTTTCTCTCTGTGGTGGCAAATAAAGAAATAATGTTTCTTTATCTGAGTTTATTTGATAGGGACAGACACACATAGACAAACTTTTGCTGAACAAAACAGCAGTCCCATGTTTGCGTCATAGTGCAATAGCAACAGCTATTTCGCAGCACTTGTCCCTAGATGGGCTTTTTAAAAAGTACATCCAAAAGTTAAAATGATAATCATTTAAAATAGTACAGCAAAATGTTGGCGACATCTACAAACAGTGAAACATTAAAAATGGGTACAGCTCTGTTTTTGACATAACCAGTTTAGTTTGTTTCTTGAACGTACTAAAACTGGATACAGACTTTATTTTTCTAATATTAAACATCCAAAGTGTTAACTAACTCTGAGCGCTTTCCTCCAGATTTCAAGGAGCATAAATTCAGATTGACAGTCGTATATTACGAATGTGTGTGGGTGAATCTTGTGGTTGACGGCTTCAGCTGCTAACTTTAGTGCTGTGGTTATCACTTTTTTTTTCTACAGTGTGTGACTGAGTTCCCACTCAACCCCACTAACGTCTGTACTGAACATGCTTTTTTTTTTGTTTTGATTTTTTTTTTTTTTTTTTTTTTTACCCCTGTGGTGGATCTTATTTGTCTCGTGCTTAAGATCACAAGAGGAAACGAAACTGAAGGTGTTTTTTTTTTTTTGTTTGTTTTGTTTTTTCTCTTCAGATGTTTAAGTGACTCAGAAAAGCGTGGGTGGGAAATCTGTAGCTCATGTGACAGAAATGACAGAAAATGGCCAAAGTCCAGCTGAATGATGAATACACGGCTACATATCGCTTTCCCTTCCTTATTAATTTTACAGATCTTGTCTCTTAAAATAGTTAAACACGGTTTCCCTCTTCATAAATCACAGAAAATATGAAGTGAAGGCAAATAGAGGGGAGTCTGTCAGTTTACTGAAGCGTGGTTGCCGTTTTGAATGGATGCAAGTCTTAAAGGACTTTGTCAGCCTGATTATAAAGTATTGACTCTGCGTACTAATTTTATAATGATGGTGCAAATTAAAATGCAAACCTCAGCAAGGGAGTTGCCACCAGCTGCCTGGCTGGAGGGAAGGCAGCGGTCTGCTTCTGCTGCTTTGTTTTAGAGGAAGTTTGTTTCCTCTGACGATGTTGGGACGTTGCATGAAGGCTGTGGCTCTTCTTATGGGCCACAACGTCTTAAGATATTATATTTATGTTCTAACAAAGTGCAGTAAATCAAGAGCTTATGTTGGACATCTGTGGTGTGGGAGAGAACTACAGATGCCTCTAAAACTTTAGAACATCATAAAAAATTCAACATTTTTAGCCTACGAGAGTGAAACTGATACGAATTCATGTGTGTGAAATGTTTCAAGTCTTTATCACTCTGTTGACGATTATTTATTATAGACGATAATGAATCAATAATAGTTTCACTTTCTGGAACTTGATTTAAAAAAATACAATATTTATATCAACACTTTTGAATCTGCACACTTGATGTCTTGAAAACCTGTGCATCGGTTTGCCAACACTGCCCTCTAGTGGTGAACTTATCAAACATGTCAAAGTCTGTCTGTATATAAAGGAGCTTAATGTATTAGTCCATCATCAAAAAGTTTAGATTTCAGCAATTCAGTTCAAAAGTTGAAACCTTGCCTAATTTAATTGATGTTTTTATTTCAGTTAATTTCGATGGTTGTGGCTTTCAGCTCAAGGAAAACCTTGAAAATACTTCGACCTTACATTGGGGAAAAGTGTCCGAACACTCGTATTATATTTCATTTTATTCTGATGAAGTGTTTTATGTTCTTATGTGCTGTAATGAATCTGCTACATACATTCATCATAAAAAGTTTAGCGACGACCTGTAAGCTCGGACTCTTTGATATTAAACGTTATGACTTTATCATTTTAAATGCGTTTGATCATCCAGCTCCTCATCATGTCTCCAGTCTGATCTGTGTTTCGTGTTTCCACAGTGGCACCTCCGACCAACGTGACCCTAACCTGCCGAAACCTGCGGAACATTTTGCACTGGGATTATGAGAACGATGTTCCTGGGCTTAGATTCCACGTTTTGATCAACTCTGATTCAGAAATGCCAGGGTATATTTTATTTTTCTATTTTTGTTCCGCTTTATCACAGTATATTTGCATGGTATTTTTCCCCACAATCTAATCGGTGCAAAAATTACACTTGAAGCATATTTGTTCTTTTCAACTGAATACCCGTAGTTGTCGCCCTGTCATGCATTTTATTTAGCTCGTTAACTTGCAAATTAGTGCACCAGTATATAAGAGGGTGGAGAATGTGAGTAAGTGGTTTTGGGTTAGAAACTGTATTTAAATACAGAACAAAATATATTTTTCTTTCTAAAACACCCATTTCCCCTTTAACTGTTCAGTTGTCTCTTCCACCCAAAGCTTCAAGTAATTTTCTGATTTCTTTTTTTTTATCTCACCAGTTGTCCTCCAGAAATGCAGCTTAACGAATCTTCTCGACAAGCGGATCTTTCATTTCTGTCGAATCCGGTCAGCGTATACTTTATCAGGGTAAAGGCCGTGCTGGGGGAAGATGAGTCCACATTCGCTCCAAAGAATGGAATCGAATTCACTTATTTCTCCAGTGCTCTGGACGGTGAGAAATGTAAGTATGTTCAGGAAGTAACAAAAACGTCAGAGCAGCTCAGAGACTTTGTACTGAAAGGTCCAGGCTGTTGGGGTCTTTCTTTTTTTTTTTCCCCCAGTGTGATTAAAGTGGGTGTGTAATGATCCTTGCCGTTTCTCAGGTCTTTTGGATATCCCGCCCGTTGGCATCACTACCCTGCAACATCACCACATGCAGGTACATTTCGAGCATCCCTGGTTGGTGTACAAAGACGGGCTGTCTGGATGTAAGAAACGGAAGAAAAGTCACCAGGAAAAGAACAAACTACCAAACTTTAAGTACACCGTCAAGGTGGTTGGCCAGGTGAGACTACTCCCTACCAGTTTGGTCTTTTGCCTCTAGCTTTCATCTCTCTAATTATAATAAGTTTATGAACGATTCCCATCTGGTTTTAGACATCTCCACAGTAAACGGCTCTAATAAAAATCACAGTCTCCTACTTTCATCTAACTACTGTCATTGTACTGGACTTGAATTCATCCTTTTACGTCAAATGATGAATTCAGCCTTTATGTCAAAGGATGTGGTGTCCTTGACAGAGGGCACCACATCCTCTGTCAATGAGGATGTGATGTCCACATCTTCATTGACATTGACGCATTGACAGATGTCCTCTGTCAATGAGAATGACACGCCGTCATTGGGAGGGGTGTGTTTCTCCCACATACCCCTTCACTGGTTCCTCTCCTGCTGTCCAACCATTCCCAGTATATCTTAACATTGGGAAACAAACTATTCCCAACATTCTTCTATTTCTTCCGGTGTACCACTAGGCTCAGTACTTGGCCGCCTTCTATTTATCATTTCCTCCTTCCTCTTGGTCATGAAAAAACACAAAATAGACTTCCATTGTTATCCCGACAACACCCAACTCTATATCTCATCTAACCATCCAGTATTCTACCACTCTCTTCCCTTTCTGATTGTCTCTAGGAAATCAAATCTTGGTTTTCCTCCAACTTGTTGAAACTTAGTAGGAATAAAACTGACTAATTGGTACCAAATCTACACTAGGTAAAATACACAGGTTTCCCATTAACATTGATATCTACTTCATTTTTCCATTCCCTATGGTGAAGTGTTAGGGTGCTACTGCTTACACAAGCAGAGATTGATGTTTGAATCTGCTTTTGCAGGAGCAACTGTGCAGAACTGCTTAGAAACTATTTGCTTTAGTGTTCTGTTTTACCCACAGTATCACTCCGTCAGTCATATTAAATCGATCCTGCTGTCTGTTCTTGAAGGATAAGTCCCACACCGTTGACTGTGAGGACGCTGTGTGTGAGACCAGACTGCAAGTGGACATGAAGCAGGACAAACACTGTCTGAAAATCAATGGAGAGCTCGAGATGATGACTGTGGTGTCCACAAAGGAATTCTGCACCCAGAAAGCCCCACCGCCTCTCAGTTGAGTAACGTTTCATTGATATAAGTTGTGATAGTCGAGGCTTTTTTGTTAATATCAAGCAATGAATGATTTAAATAGCTCAGCACAACTAACATTAAACTCAAAGGGACACTTTTAAAGCCTACCTCCTTCTCAAAAAAGCATATTCCACCCTGATCAGGTTACCCTTATGATGTTATGATCTGCTGCGAATGCGTTTCATAGTCAGACATCAGCGTCTTACTCCTCACAGGTTAAAGCCTCCAGTTCATTTATATTCTAGGGGCTTTTTTGTGCTGCAGCCCTTTTTTTAAAAAACATCTTTGCCAAGATTTTAAGTCAGGCAGGAAAGAATGGCACTTCCAGGACTTGTTCTGAACCTGAGCCAAGCAATTCCAAGCACAATATCCTGTCTCGTCATCACGATTTCTCTCAGGATTTCCCAATACATAAGTAAATCCATCTTTTTCCTCCCCATCTTGCTGGTTTCCTGTGACACCAGTGAGCAACTGCCAATACTTCACTGCTGGCCTGGTGTTTTCACCTCTATCTCCATTCTTCTCTGGGGAGACATACAGTATCTACTGATAATGAACTTATATTTAAAAAGGGACAATGCACAACTCAAACATAAATGTCACCATTTGATGCGCTGTACCAGACTGCAGCAAAAACTAATTTGTATCTGTAGACCCCTATTGGACCAGAAAGCTCCAGTTTTGTTTCATCGTGTTAAGATTCTCAGAGCGGCCTTCGACAGCCTCCTCTTTCCGCCACCAGATGGCGTAGTTCCTGTTTCTAAAACTTGCTAACTTGTGTTTTGTAACTGAACGCTCCTTTTGTCTCTGTATCCTCTCTTGTTTGTGTTTGGTGGTACTGGAGATGTTCTACCTCAAACACATCTGATGGACAAACCTATGCTTTTATCAAATGTTATATTTAAGGGGTGAATAATTTTGAGCCAACGGGATTCATTGTAAGCAGTATGTGGTGTTTTAATATGGATAACATTGTGATGATCAGTTTTGCTGTTCCTTTCTGAGCAACTTTGACTGAAAGCAAGTTGTAGTTGATTCTGTAAGGAAAAACTTAAGTATCAAAAATGAGAACGAAAGAATCGGAAAGTCACTCGAAATGAATTTCAATTTTAACAATTTAAAAGATCTTTGAATGGATAAAGACTGACGCTGAAAGAAAAACTTCCTCTTCACCAATTATATTTTGCTCAGTGTAAGTTGGTCACACAAAATCCCCCCAAAAAATATGCTGACGTGGCGACATGAAAAAAGGTTAAAGTGGTCCAAATATTTTTGAATCTTTCTTGTCCAAGTCATCAAGGAACTCTTATAATGGTACCCAGACTTCCAGCTGCTGCTGTCTATAACTTTGTGTTTGTTCTTCTGCTTTGTTTAGATCACACCGGCCTCATTGTTGGCATCACCATCGCCGTCATAGCAACAGTGGCTTTTGTTGCCACCATGGTTTTCTGGAAAAAGACGAGACCCACCCCGCATAAATTCAAACCTTTTGTACGTTCAGACGGACAAAGCTCATCTGAATGGATGATTTTGTGTTTCAGCACTAACCTTGTTTTTTTTCTCATTTGTTTTAGATAATCCCTAAATCAAAGACGCTAGCGTTTAAACCCTTATCTGATGAAACCAGTCCTGTGAGAGTGGACCCTTCGCCGAAAAGTCCAGAAGAGCCGCCTGGGGAAACCATCAGTCGAAAGAGTGAAGAGGACTATGACCTACGCATCAAGTTGTCACCCAACAACCAGGCTCTTTCTGAAGAGCCGGAGGAAGAAAGCACGTCTGAAGACCCGTACATGAGCGGGCAAAAACTGGATAGTGACCCTGAAGAGCCAAAGCTCGAAGAGACGACCTGCTCTCCTTATGAGCCCCGCTCGGTGGTGCTGACGTTGGCTCCCGAGGACCACGCTGAGGGATACCGTGCCTGATTAATTGGTTTGATCTAGAAGAAAAGATTAACGATACAATTTGGTGGGGGGGGACTGTTACATTGAGCCCTTTTCCTTCTCTTCACTGACTTAGCTGAGAATCATTGTCACACAGTGACACCTGCTGGCTGGACACTAGCATTACCACATTTAATTAGCTACTGATCGCAGCAGAAAAAATATTCCTTTCAATTGCACTTTTTGTATATATATATTTTTTTTACCGCTAGTGTTAGAGTAGCAAGTTAGATTTCAAATCACCTTTTAGCTTTAATTTTAGTGACTTTCGTTGTGCCGACTGCAGGGGATCTGGATTAGTTTTTCAGCACTTGCCATCACCAGAAACCTGTGAGCTGAGATGTAGATTTTTTTTTTAAGAGGTGCAGTTTGTTTCTTATATGTATAATAATTAGCTAAGTGGGAGTGTTTTTTGTGCCTTTATAATCAATGTTTTACTGAGGTGAAAGTAAAGATGAATTAAATTTTGGAGAATCGTGAAAGTTGATGTCATTAAGGGACGCCGGTGCGAATTAGTCCATCTTTGTCGAAGTGGAAAGTTTAAATCTTTGAGTGCCTCTTCTCTACGTTATCCAACTGACTCGGCACTTTATTCCCTCATTAGCTCCTAATCTGAGGTTATTTCTAGCGGTGATGTTTTTACCAACCTATCAGCAATCTCTCTTGCTTGCGGAGGTAGAGGAAGGAGAAGCAATGGTAGCAATCTGAAAATACTGGTATAAAAACAAACTGGGAGATCATCTTTAGGTAAAAATGATACGCAGGAAATGCTGGAGTCCAGATCAGATTCTGGGATTGGGAATGTTCGTCGTCTATAAGATCAACCAGTATCGGTCAGGTCGTTCGAACTAAGGCTGCATGATGTCGGTGAGATGCTCGATTGCGACATCGTTGCTGAATATTCGCCCATTTTCATTCTCCCCTTTTTGGTTTCCAAGTTTCCCCACTTCTGCCAGTGAGCTGCAGCGCCTCAAGACACTAAAGATATGCATCAGCTGTGAGCTTCAGGGACCGGAAATGGATTAAATCAGAAATATTACTTCCAGCCAGTCCTTATATTATTCAGCTCCACTGTAAACTGATTTGTCAGCAGACAAATATGGTTGTGCCAACGTTGGTTTTAATCTCCCAGCAGGCAGCTGAACAGGTATGTAGTGTAGTTATTAAAGATGTATTTGGCTCGCAGGATTTTAGTAGTAAGTTAGCTCAGTTGTTTGTTTTTTTTCCGTCAACATTTTTATAAATGTCAAGAATTTCTAACTCTTAATTTTCCACTCTTAAAAAAAAAACTGTGGAATAGTCCTTTATTTCACTTTGATACTAAGTACCAAAGTTGGAGCACCTCGTTCTTTCATATTTTAAATTTAAACGACCTTCATTCTTCTGTGTTGAAGGGTGAACGTCAGAAACATCTGACCCAGCTGCATGCGGTGCCTTGTGATAAACCCGTTCCAACTGTTTAATCTCATCCTGATTTAAACATTTAATGATGCGTTGGATCTACCTTTTCACATACCTCGTTTTTATTTTCACTCCATTAATGTTTCAGCTTCAGCGCTCTTTTAACGATAGCCGGGTTTTGCTTTTGGTTCAAACTCCAGGCTCGTTCATTTTCATGCTGCTGAACAGCTGCGTTATGATTCCTTAAGATTATATTTTGCCTTAATTTTTATTTTTGATTCCCTCACTTAAACAGAATGAGCTACTTTAAAAAAAAAAAAAATTGTCAAAACTCTTGACTCAATGAAGCGTACCTGCTTGATAATTTCCGCCAGGAGAAAGAAAACCCATCGTGAATATAAAGTCATGTCAGTCGTTTTCATTTCAAAAGATTTCCACTTTTCTTCACCTTCCCAAGTGGCTGGATTTGGTGTGCGTCTCATTGAGCTCAGCTGTTAGCTAACTATTAGCTAGCTGTTAGCTAACTATTAGCTAACTATTAGCTAGCTGTTAGCTAGCAGAGCCCAAAGGCTGCCGTAAAGCAGACAGGCAGAGCTGCCAACTTGACATAAAGTACCGTAAATACTTTAAACGTGAGCAGGTAGAAACAGAATCCATTAATATTCAGCAGTCAGTTGATGACGTCTGGGATAAAGAAGAGACATTGTGTGACTTTAATGTTTGCGAGACGTCGCTGCTCGCCTTGTTGCAGTTGAGCCGATCTGTATCGGGTTTCTGTGACTTCTGGAAATGACCGTGATAAAACGGTTTGAAATGAGCACTTTGTTGGTCTTTTTAGTTTTATTGTTTTGGAAGCAGCATGCATTTTGTTGTCTTATTTAACAGAGTCTGACATATAGTCTGGAAGTTTCTACTGGGGGATACATGTGAGATAAGAGACTGAAACATTTACTTAGCTAAGTAGTGATTTAGAGCAGTGGTCCCCAGCCCCCGGGCCGCAGCAAAATTGCCCAATCTTGACCGGTCTGTGGTAATAAAAAGGTTGGGGATCACTTACAGCATAGAGATGTTTTGTTGTTGGTTTTTAATGGCAGCTTTTGTGTTTTAAGCAATAACAGGATTCGAGATAAGTTGAGGTTACACGTAAAGGTTCCTTTGTGTCTTCTGAAGCCCAAATAAGAAACCTTTATTGCAGAGTCACAGAAAGCTTCCTCTAAACTTTGACTGTTAAACCAACCAGTGTGCTGCTCCGGAGTTGCATGCTAGCCGAGCGGCCGGGCCTTTGACTGCTCCCCTCTATGTTGTGGTTGCATGAAAACTTTCACTACTCAGAAATATGTCTGTACTTCTAAGTGTTGCTCACGACTGCCTGCCTGCTGTTTGTTAATCACCGTCTCTGTGGTTTCACTCGCATTTCAATGTTTCACGTGTACAAAAATACATGCTTGTGTTTTTTTTGTTTTTTTTTCCATAAACGTTGATTAAGTTTTGCAGAATCTCATGGATGTAATTCTCATTTCTCTCATGTCCTGGGTCTTTTCGCGTTTATGAAGGGAAGTTGGCATTTCGGTAAAGTGAGCCTCCAGATTACGGCTCTGGGACGGGCGGTGCTGCTCGACTCACGCGTCAGGCCCTGTGTTAAGGGAAGAACCGCGGCTCCCATTACGGGTCGTGACATTTGAATGCTCCATGCGGTTTGTTCCTCTTGCGCCGCGTGACGGGGAAGACGTTTTGTCTGCTTTTGGATTTGTTTCCTTCCTTTTTTTTTTTTTTTTTTTTTCATTGTCTGACTGTTGAAGTGACCATATTAGTGCTTCCTGTGCCAGAACTCATTAAGTGTATTATCTTTATAATTGGCAGGCATCTGGTGAGTTTCTTGTAATCTGCAGTAATTACTGGCTTTGTCATTGAACCACTATTACAAATAAACTGTCTACAAATCTTTTATGTCCAGAACTAGTTATTTAACTTTTTTCTCTTTTGTTTCTCCTGAAATCAGCACTTTGACAAACCATAATAAAGTAGCGTATAGTTCCGAAGTTGGCTACACAATTTTACAAAGACTGTATAAAGTTTAAAGTGCGTTTATATTTACTGTTGCCATGGTTGCAAGTGGTTGCTTTGCACATCTAGACATTAAACGTTTGTTTTCTCAATCATCAATTTGAATGGATCTGTGAATAAACGGGTTTCCTCAGATTCTTGAATTGTATTCAAGTCTCTACTTTGACTAGGACATTCTTGTAAGTAAATAGGTTTTGATCTAAACCAGGTGTCTGCAACCTTTAAAATTCAAAAAGCCTTTTTTTCTTTTTTTTTTTACCTCAGTAAAGTTAAATAGAAATTTAGAGCTGCAAATGTTGCATAACTCTTCAAAAAAGGAAAACTTCTGATCTGAAGAAGCATCATTTTATGGATACATTTTTCTGTGTTTTGATTTATTTTTTTTTGTTTGGGTGAATGTTTTAAAAAAAAAAAAAAAAAAGTGCAGCCTAATCAGAAAAATTAGATTAAAGGAATGTAAGACTAACTAACACTTTAGGTGTGAATCAGGAATTCAATTACTGTATTTCATGAAAAGACTGAATCTGCATTTAAATATCCATATATTTTTTTTAAAAATAGTTTGTTCTCTGTCACTTGTAGCATTGAGGGAAGGTCCAAACTGACTTCTGATCTGAACCAGTCCGTTTTCCTTCCTGTCGTAGAACAACGCTCTGGTTTTTACCGGGCCAGCAGTTCTCTAACGGCGCCCTTTACAGCTTTATCATCCTGCTTACTAGGAATGAGGTAATACAGATATAACCTTTTTATTAATTTGTGGTCAAATCCTTTATAATCCCTCAATAAACAGTGAAGTAACATTTTGTCAGGGCATCAGTTACTATAGAGTCAGAGCAAACACTCTTACTGCTCTAAAAATAAAACCAACCCACACTACTTCAGTGCAGCCGTGACTTTAAACGTACCACTGTGCTGCTAAATACACTTTGTCAATCATCTTTTCAAATGGATTTATTGGATGCTCTCACAGAACCAACTGTGGGGGAGTTGATGCTGTTCACACAGCTCCAGCCTGTGTAACCTTGACTGAATACGGGGGGAAAGTTTTCTTCCCCTATGAAGATCAGCTAACGTCTGTAAACAATTACCTTAACTAGATGACATGTTTTCTTCTTCTCATATTTAACATTACAGGTTTCCAGACTCTGATCCATTAATGAGCTCTGGTGTGATTAGGGTTCTGCTGCCGGATGGATCTACTGTGACTTTGTTTAAACGGTTGTTTTTATCTGTGACTGCGGCTAATCAAGAGTAGTCATCAAGGGCCCGTTGACTGCTGCTCTAAATAAAGTTCTCCTGGATCAGCCTGTGAGTTAAGGTCCACACCCATGTCTTGGTAGGTTTACAGTTCAGATATATATATATATATATATATATATATATATATATATATATTTTTCCTCCCATGAATTTCAGATTAGTTAAAATTTACCCCATGACATGCTTAAAACCTTTCTCTCCTTCTTCACAACATTCTCCCTGATCTGTTCGTGTTCTTCTCTCTTCATGATGCTGTTAGATAAAATCAAGGCCTTTGCAGAACAACTGAGTTTATTCCGCTTTGGGTTTTATTTGGCCTCAAAAGGAGTTGCCTTATTTTAAAGATTTGTATTTGGGGATTAAAAAAAAAAAAGCTTAACTACTTTGATTACACATTAGTACATTAAAATGCACTGAGATTTGTGTGAATTCTTAAGCTGCAGTATATACTTTTTTTTTTTTTAGTTTTTTTACATACTTGTTAAAACTGTCATGATGATGTGACAGTATAAGACAGATAATCTGTCGAAAGATCGATTTCTTCCTCCACCTCCTTCCTGAGCTGCTATTACTGTCTGAAGAAACGCACCGCTCCCGACCAAAAGCAACCAATCAGAGCCAGGAAGAGGGTCTGCTGCTAAACGTGCTAAAGGCTGAGAAACGACTTAATGTTACAGAAAAAACTGTTTATCTGTCCTCATTGTTGGCAATGCTAACTAGCGTAGCATTCATAAAAGGCTATGCTAGCTACAGCTACAAGGCAGGTGGAGGCTTGGGGAGGATGAGCAGCACCACATGTAGCTGCTGTCAAGACAACTGCATCTGGTTTATTGTTTTTTTGATGTTTGGTTTAAGGTGGCAGTAGTTAAAGTTGATTTAATATTAAACATTAAGTTTAACATGTGTGGTAGTTTTAGTAAATTTGTGTTGATGCTCATTAAGTTCGGTTAAGTGTACATTCAAATGTGGGGGGAACATTTATTTTGTTCCACGGACCATGTGTTGCCCAGGGAAGAGCCACATGGGGCATTCAAGCTCAAGAAGCTGATCGCTAGAAATTAAACTTTATTCTTCTGGAGTCAATGCGGGTAAAGAGGTACGGTTTTGTTTATTTGTATCTTTTATTCATGTAAATACTCCATTTATTGTGAACTGATTTGGGTTTGTGTTACCTTTTGTTTTTAGTTCTGACGGCATTTTTGGCGACTTCGTAAGACGTGACCACAATAAATGGCTGTAGAAACCAAGAACTGCATTAAGCCTCCAGAGGAGTAACACCACACAAGATAGTGATTGACAGCGCTAAGACCCGCCTCCTGGCTCTGATTGGTTGTTTCTAGTTAGCTGGACGAAGGAAAGGAGCTACTTTTTCTCACAATTGTCTCATACAGTCACAAGTTCAACAAATGAGTAAAAAAAAATTGTTTTTTATAGTTGTGTACTGACATGAGTGTCCTAATAAGGCCTAGTACAACCAAAACCATAAATAGGGTATAATATTCCTCAGAACAGTTCAACCTCATTATAATTTTAGAAGCCGCTATTAATAGTTTACTAGCATAAAATACTCAAATAGGACCGAAACAAAGAGGAAACAGGAAGTTCAAGACGGGACGCCACTCTTCTCCGTTTTGTTTCAGCTGCTAAGAGCAAACATTGACTATGCAACTCGTTTCTCGTAAGCAGAGAGGGTTTCCTAATAAACCGACTGAACCGCAGGCACCTTTAATACAATACCTGTAACAGATCGAGTCAGAGATCAGGTGGTTACTTCTTCAAAACCGAACAGGACAAACTGGAGTCTGGTTCCAGATGTACAGACTTCAAAACTCGTATTTCACCAAAAACCAGCTCGTATTTACACGTGAAGGGGGAAAAAAGATGGGTTATATCGCACCTCTATGAGGGCTTAATATGAACAATATCAACACGTTTGTTGTTTATTTGAGTAGCGGCAATAATATCGAGCACTAGCATTTGTAGCCTTAGCTAACCGTTGCATGTTAGCTAGCCACGTCCATATATGAACACAAACACTTTAGTGCCTGTTTGCTGAAAAATTGCTGCGTATGAAATCAAAGTAAATTGTTTTTAAACAAGTTCTGAATTATTTCTGTTTTGTTTTTTTTTTTAACTTTTTTATTTTAGCCACATATTTTCGGCCCCCCACCCCGGCCATGCAGAGTATCAGAAAGAGCAGGAGCTTCTTAAAGAGACAGAGGCCCAATTTCAATGTACAAAGTCAAATTTCATTTAAGCCACGTTTGAAAAGTACAGCATCTTATCTTGACTGAGATAAAATGGCACTATGTGCCTGGAAAATACATAAAACAGATTTACAGATAAACTAACAATGAAATAAATTCAGTCAGGCTTGGCTAAGAGTGATTCTAATGGATTCCATAATCTGAATTACTCATCGTTTATGGTATTAAAATCTGATTTTTGAACTTCTGAAAACAAAAACAGGAAAAAAAAAACATGACAGGTGATCCATGACTATTATTTTTCTGATGAGGAATTACACATCAAACAATTTTTTTAAAAAAAGAGAAAGAGAGAGAGGGGAATAAGTGCAAAGGCGCAATAAAGGGGGCAGGGCAACGTGGCATTTAGAAGGGGGAAGTGGAGCGGCGTTAAAGGGGACGGGGGCAGCGTCTACGTCGTGAGTGTTTGGCTTTCATGGAGCGCGTCGGCAACATGAACCGCCTGCTGCTGGGAGCCCTGCTGCTGCGTGTCACAGCTCAAGGTAACCTCCGCTCTCATCCTCATCCTCCGCCTCATCATCATCATTTTCTTTTTAATCTCATTTCATCACAGAGCTTCAGCCGCTTTGGGGAAAACACCAAAGTTGAATTTGAGACATCCTGGCTGAGATTGATGGCTGCGATGTCAATATTTTCCTTCAAATCTAGTTTTGTTACACAGATGTGGAAAACATTGTAGTACATTTCTTTTACAGCATTTACTGTTTTTTTGGGGTTTTTTTTTGCTAGATCCTGAGAGACAGAGAAGGTCAGTGATGGTCAGTAGGCAGTCAAACCTGTTGGCTGTCGGCTGTGTTTGTCATAAACATTCACTTTGTTTTTGAAAGGGGCCACATGGCATTCACTGCAAACAAGAAGCGGCAAATTAAACCGAATTTGTTCTGTTTTTCTCTTTTGCTTTTCTGCTGCAGTACCTTTGCAGCAGTCACGCCTTTCAATTTACCGATTTATCACTGATGCAATCCGAGGTTTTCCTACAAAATATGAATTCTGGCTTTGTAATTTGAGTAAAAAATATGAGTTGATAGCTTTTTTAAAAAAAAAATGTATTGCCCATTACCAGTCGTCAAAAATCATCCTAAGGAGGAAAAAAAAAAAAGTTAAAAGACTTTTAGAAACTTGAGATTCTTCTTCTCCAGTGAAGCCTGATGACAGAAATGCGATTCTCGTTACCCAGCAGTGTTTGTTTTGGGTGATTTCCTCCTGACCTTTTCCTCTCAGGAAGCCTCTTCCCCTCTAAACAAGTCCAGCAGGTTTTTGTTTTTTCCACTTAAAACCCAAAGACATCACTTTGAGCCGGTCAAGAAAACTGCACAACTCTGTAAACTTTCCCTCCAGTTTTGTCTCACTTCAAATTGAGTTACTCTGTTAAACAAACACAAAAATCTGTGTTGAATTAAGTACAAAAAAAAAGTGTTCAATTCAACAATGGTGTCCCAGGAGATAATAAAAGGTTTCATTAAAGAGATGTTTAGAAATTAGCTGGTAAATAAAACTAAAACTGGAGTTAGTTTTTGAAGAAGAGGCTTCGATTTCAGTTGCATGTTTTCCTTTATCCTCCTCTTTGTCTGCCATCATTACTCCATCATGCTGGCTGCCAAATTTAGCGATTGTGCGGCACTTACAATGAGAAATCAAACCAATCAAACACTGACATTGCGATGCGTCTGCAGGTCGACATGCTGCTCAGTTCTACGTCTTGGCGATAAACTCCTCCGAACATCATTTATTAACTCGTCTCTCTCATCTGAGCTGCTAAAATGTGACTTCCTGTGTTGCAGAGATGCTGGCTCCACCTGGACAGGTGAGGTTCGAGTCCACAGACTTCAAGCACATCCTGCACTGGGCCGCGCCCACAAACAGCTCCTGCCTGCAGTACCACGTCCAGTATAAGATGTAAGAGCTCTCACACACACACACACACACGCGCACACACCCACACACACACACACGCCCACACACACACACAGTCAGATGGATTCCTTCTGCTGTTTCAGCCTTTTGATCTGCTCAACTAGGGAAAAAAAGGAAGATTTTTTTATGGGATTTTTCTCTCGTTTTATTTCTTTAAAAGGATTTTTTTTGTTTTAAATCTTAAGTTTTCTCACCAAGAGTAAAATATGACAAAGGACTTCTTCTCTCCATGAACACGCATGTGTTTTTGGACCAGTATGAAAATGTACATTTTAGAAACAAAGCTGCATAAAAACCCACCAGCAGAGGGAGCTCCTCCTCCAACACCTTAACTGACCTATAACCTTTAACTGTGCGTGTTGTTGGCCTAATCTCTTCCAGATCAGGATTAGAAGAGCTCTTAAAAGTTGCTAAAAGTGAATATAAGATGAGGAAGCTAGCGTGCTAGAATACGTTTCCTCTTATTTTATTAGTTTTAACTATCAGGCTGGCAAATCAAAATTCAACTATATGGTATAACTAAATGCACCTTGACCTTCAGTGTTTTTTGCACAAATACGTACACAAATCTTTTTTTTTTTCTTCTCGCATCAACAGATTTACTCTGTAAAATGTCGAAAAATCGGGTATTGATCTGCTACAAGTTAAATGAATAGTTCTATTTTGGTGGGATTTTGTGGAATAGTTATTTGTAGTCAACATCCTACCTGTGCTAGGCATTTGTTCAGAATGACCCCAGTTTGAAGAACTCAAGCAGACTGGAACCAGTTAAAGCCCAGACTGTATCTGAAACAACTCAAACTTCAGAAAGGTTGCTGCAGCTTAGCGTTTTAGGTTTTTATGCCGACTTGAGTCGGATCATCAGGTCCATTCGACTTAAAGTGTAAACATCCATTCACCTGCTTTCTGTTTTTACAACCCGTTTAAACCAACGAGTCTTCAGCGGCCAAACCAACTCCGACTTTGGAGGTTTTTCCAAGTCGTCTGACGGAAATCTCCGCTGACCTCTCACAGATACGGCGAGCTGGACTGGCTGAACGTCAGCAACTGTCAGGGCATCCAGAGGCACCACTGTGACCTCAGCGCCGCCACCTCCGACGTCAGAGAGTGGTACTACGCCCGGGTGCGAGTGTCGTGTGCGGCCACCGGCAGCAAATCGGCCTGGGCCATGTCCCGCAGATTCAGCCCCCGCTGGGACAGTAAGCGCTGACCCTCCTCTTTAACGTCATCTCCTTTATTCTATTTTGTTTGTCTAATTATTTCGGGAAAAGATGAAAAATGTAGTTTTTTTTTGTTGCTTTCTCTTACGTTTTTGAAGTTAAAAACCAAGTAATTGTAATGACCATTGACTGTGTCTCTGCAGCCAAAGTCAGCCCCCCCTCAGTGAGGCTGAACTCGTCCAAACAGGGCCTTGTGGTCCAAGTGAAAGCCTCCAGAGTGTTGATGCGCAAGGTGCACAACGGTGTGGACAACAACATCTACGTCGTCCACCCCGGCGGAAAGGAGGTAAGGGAACCCACACAGATTATTACCCATAATCTCTGGGCCTCTTCAGTTTTACCCCAAATCTGCCAGATTGTTATTAAAACATTTTTTGTACACTGAGCCCTGAGAAATGACTAACGTCGCTTCATTAGTTGAGATGATTCTACAAAATTCTGACTCATGGGTTGCGCCACGCTTTTCCGATTTGCATTTGCTGAAAGAAACCTGAAAATTTAGTCATGGATTTAATAGAAAAGTCCAAAAGTGAATATTTGACCCAAATTGATAAAAGAAAAAGAAAAAAAAAAAAGAATAAAGCCTCCAAATGAAGATAAAAGAAATACATTTAATTATGTTTGAATTCTAACTACTCATTGCAAAAACACAAAATCTTAGCAAGTATGATTTTGTCCAGTTTCTAGTGCAAATTTCTTAGCACACTTGAAATATGACAAAACTAACTTACAAGTTACTTTCCAGCAAGTTATAGGAGCTTCCTTTAAAAGTCAATAATTTCTTCATATTGATAAAGAAAAAGTGCTTGTTCCATTCCTGGATTATTTCATTTATGAAATAGAATTTTTTTTTTTTTTACTATAAATGTAATAATCTGCCGATGGAACACGACAGTTTTCCCCATATTCTTACTTATAATCAAGACATTTTTCCCATATTGGAAATGGAGAAAATGTCTTGTTCCACTTGCAGATGATTTCACTTATAGTTAGCACTTTTTCACCAATACTAATGAATTACAGACTTAAAACAAACTCAACAAGCTCTTGCTGGAAAGTCACTTGGAAGTTAGTTTTGTCTTTTTCCAGGCGTAATAAGATATTTGCATTAGAAACTAGACCAAAAATACTTGGTAAGATTTAGTGTTTTTGCAGTGTATCATCTATGTTGCAGCTTTGCTTGCCAAGTGACTTTTATCATTTGAAGCCATTCAAATCTGTTACGTGACAAAACAGTCGCTGTCACAGATTCTGGGGGCAAAAACACAGATCAGATTCAAATAATGGACAAATCTAGGGCGACATTCGTCCAGTTGTGAAGGCAAAGAGGAAATAGAAAAGGCTGAGGCAGAAGAGGAAGAGTAGAGGTGTAAAAAGAACAACAATAACACAGAAAAAAAAGAAGAACCACCTGACCCGCTGCCCCAGTTTTCTCCCGCCGTCGCTTTGTGCTGTGCGCAGCGAGCGTGATGGCTGACGTGCGGCGCCTCTCTTTCCCCTCCTCCTCCTCCAGGAGGTTTACGAGGTGGCGAGCGGCTCCAAGCTGACTCTGACGGAACTGAAGCCCAGGACACACTACTGCGTCCAAGCACAGACCGTCATCCCCCGGCACATGAGGAGCAGCGATCGCAGCACCGCCAAGTGCATCACCACAGACTGATCACACGCAGGTCCGCTTCTGCACCAGAGAGATGTTATGTCCGTGAGAACGCGCCTGCAGAGTCTGACGGGTTTCCTTCTCTTTTTCTTCCTCTGCAGACGCCGGTTGACTCGAGTCGTCTCGTCATTTCAGTCCTCACCCCTACCTCCACGGCTGCAGTCACAGGTGTCTGAACTCGGAAAACTGGTGCGATTAATCGAATCTCTCGAGGAGCGTATTTTATTTAAAGTCTGTTGCTAAACTTGAAACTTTCTAAATTGACATTTTGGAGCATTTTCTGCTGAGGATCACTGTGAAATTCATTTCTTCTTGACATTGTTTTTGTGACTAAGTTTATATATTTTTTGGAAGCTGAAGCAAAACATGAAGTTTATTTTATCTACTGAAATATTTATGCACAAGTTGAACATATTTTGAGGAAGCAACCTTTAACATTTTGTTTTTGTCTCAAACACATGAGAACAAATGAACGTTCCTGGATGTTTTGGACACAACATTTAAAAAAACAACAACAAAAGACTACCAGAGCTTCTTGTTTGAGATTAAAAACTGGTGATGTTTTATACCTCATGTTTGTCCTGCATGCATCAACTCACTAATAAAAGGTTTCATTTCCTCTTTTAAAAGTCCATTTGTTTGCGTGTTCAGTTGTTGTGCTGCTGAAAGGTCAAAATCGTCTTGCAGAAGAGTTTTTTTTATTATGGAACATTCTCGTGTTTTGTCAAATTTAAAACCACAAAGTTGGTTGCATTTTAATACGACAAATAAAATAAAGAGGGTGACAATAGGCTTGATGTAGACTTTATTTAAAACGTTGACAAACATGATAACTCTTGATCGATCCGGCATGACATAACCAATACTGTCAGGATAAACACACACCGGAACAGATCTGAACCCAGTCAGTGTGATCGGTTGTCTTTAAAAAGAAAGAAAGAAGTTCTACACGGTTTGATCTCTTCACAGGCCTCTACGCTTCATCTCCTTCGTATAGCAGCAGGTTGAATTAGTGGTTTTTGGGTCTGAACGCAGAAAAATATCATTTCAAATCTGGTCCCCATCGCTGCCGTGGAAAACCGCCTCAGGAGAAAACATTCGCGACAAAGCGGCGCGTTATTTACAGACGGTTCTGAAAAACTGAAGAAAACCAGCTTGTGGACAGCACCTTTAACAGTTTAAGAGTCGGATACTTCACGTTCTACCAAAAAAAAAAAAAAAAAAATTCAAGACGCACGAACACATCAGGAAGACATTTACACCGTCTGGCAATTCAGACGCTTCTCTAAGTTCATCCTTTAGCCCTTCTCTAGGAAACTCAGCAAGACAACGAGTGAAACAAGTGAAGAGGGGCGTACGCACTTTTCAGTTACAGTTAAAAACTGATTCCGAGCTCTGGAGCATGTGCTGCGCAGGAAAGGCCTGGAGAGCGAAGCCTGCTGGGAAAGAGAGAGCCCTTCACAAGTCCCAAAATAAAACTGAATCTAAACGTCTCCAGACGTCTCTGAGCGCGATGGGACGAGTTTGTTCAGATGAAGAAAAATATTTTTACGTTTAAATAGACTTCACGATGCGAAACGGATACAACTGAATGTGGAAGTTATTCAATGTAACAGTTCAACAGGTTTATTCAGGTAAAATACACAATGCTTTAGTATTAAAAGGCACAGGCTTTACTGAGCACACTTTAAAAAACAGCTGCATTCAGGAATGTGTAGAAATAACACGAGTCCCTCAATAAAACAGAGTCTGACTTAAAACCGTGATTTGTTTCAGTAACTCAATTCAAAAGGTAGAATTCATGTGAGAGAGATTGCTTATTTTGATGACTACGGCTTAAAGCTAATGGAACTGAGTATAAAGTTTCTTGGGATTTTAAAATATTGCATAAGACCAATAATTAAAAAAAAGGACTGATGTGTTACTTTTATGAACACACACCATTGGATACGCCTCAGTAGGTCACTGCTAACAAAGCTGCCTGTTCAATGGATATTAATGGAAAGTTGAGTGGAGGGAAAAGTGTGGCAGTGCGAAAAAAAGGTGAAAAAGTAACAGCTTAGAAAAGGTTGTGAAGCCGTGTGGATACTAGTGTCATCTTCCAGCAGAACTTGACTTCTGCTAAAAACCACCAGTAACCATGGCAACATTGTGATTGACGCCCCTGCGAACTGGTCTGACCTGAACCCCACAGAGAAGCTGTGGAGTGTTGTCAAGATGAAGATGAATTAAGTGTATAAATAAACCGTAAAAACACAGACTAATAGTTAGACTGATATTTCTGCTTTCCAAATCCTTATGGAATATTTTTGAGACGTTTCATGAGCTCCAGGCCACAACCATCAAAATTTAAAATAAAAGCTTGAGTGTGTGTGTGTGTGTGAGATGACTCTGTAAGAGTTGAACGTTTTGAATTCCCCATTACAGACGCAGCTCATGCGTTCATGTTTCAACCAATCAGCTCTCGTTGGGTTACTGCTTTAATTAAACTTAGTTTATCCGATGTGAAAAATCTGCTTTAGTGTGCAGAGAACCAGAAAAAAAACCCATCTATAAATACATAAGCAGCAACATTTTTCTTTTTTTTTTTTTTACAAGAATAGAGTCCATGTCTGCTTTGTAAGACTTCCAGTGATTTTCTACCTGCATCTCTATAATCTTTAGGCCGTTCTGGGTGGAGCAACAGATGCTTCAGCTCTAGTACTGATAATGTAACCTGCCCTTAGTGCGCAGACTGAGCTGACAGTCGTAAAACATGTTTGCAATAGAAAACAACAGCAGCATTAGGCTGACAGTAGGTAAAAAGTTATATTTACAAACATTGCCTTTTTTTTTTTTTCTTCCTTTTTTTTGTGAACATTTTAAGTTTACATGCACGATTCTTAAGTGAGAAAATAAATCTACGAGCCTGATGACGCAGCTGTGAAACGGAGGTGGAATGTATGTCCTGCTGCCCGCTATAACTCAGTTCATATTAAATTACCGATAAAAATAAATAAAAAGGTGATTTGAGTTGGGAGAGATGCAGCGGCGGTCAACGTTGAGCTGCAACGACGTACGGAGGGGAGGGCGGGGTAACGACAGGGGCGAGGTTAGAGGTCAGAGTCTGTTCTGGAAACATGGCCGTGTTTAAGGCGGTTCTTTTAGAGCACTGTGACACCCCAACGTCACTTTGCTCAGGCACTAAGAAAAAAAACCCCAACCTTTTTTCTATGGTGCTTTTAGAGACAAAAAGGAACAAAGGCAGCGTACGTCTAAAACCCCCCAGCTACTCTCTACAGCCTGCCTCGCTCAGCTCAGAGCAGGTCAAAGCTCCAGGCTCCTAGGAGAAAAACTCTTTCTCCAGCTCAAACATGGAGGGCCGTGCTGGGGAGCTCTGGATGCGGCAGAGCGGCACGGTGCAGTCCCGCTTCTGCCCCTCTGTGTCCATGTCGAGCAGCGAGCAGCCCACCTCCGAGGACAGCACCACGTTCAGGTCCTGGGCCGTTTTCTCCCCGGAATAGTGACCCAGGGAGTAGCTCTTGTTGCGGCCCCGCAGCAGGGCCCAGGCGTGGGGCTTGGCCCGGAACGACACGGGCCTCTGCCGCGGGACGGCGTCTCCGTTGACCGGTTTTTCCTCCTTCTCCTGCTTCCTCTGAGCAGCAGGTGGCGCCGGAGGGCCATTGTGGGCTGTGAACAGAGAGAACAGTCAGATAAACCCGAGCATGCTAACTTCCCCCAGCTTTGCACTGCAAAAAAACACAACATGTTGTCAAGTGCAAATGTTTTAGTACACTGGAAACGAGACAAAATTAATATCTAATAACTAATATCCATAATATGAAAAAGTACTAGTTTTAAGTACTTTTCCTATAAATCAAACAAAACTTTTTAATGTCTTCATTCACTGGCAGATTAGCTCTAGAAACTAGACCGAAACTACTCTAAGATTAGTGTTTCTGCCAGGCGGTGTGTGCTCCTCACTGTTGTGGTTGGTGGTGTACTTCTTCCTGCGCAGTCGTGTTCCTGTGTTGTGGTTGCTCTGCTCTGGGGGCCGACTCCGACTTTGCTCTGCCTTCTGGGTTTCAGCTGCAGGCTTGTTGCTCTGGCTTTTTACAGTTGCTGCTCTGACGGGTCGGGACGTTTCTGAGTTGTGATCGCTCACCGCAGGCTCGGCCTTCCCAGGACTCGGTTCCGACACCTCAGCCTCCGGCTGTAAGAGGCACTTGGTGGAGTTGCACTCCATGATGGCCAACATTGAGACGAGGTTCACCGGCGGGGCGCCGGCGCCGTTTGAAGACGTGTCTTCTTTACGGGAGCGGCCGCCCGGCGGGGAGGTGCTGCGGCGGAACCGGGTTGCACGCTGAAACAGGCCCTCCTTCTTCTTCTTCTCCTCTTTTGGGGTCTCGCACTCCTCAGGAGGAGCTGAGGTCCTGATGGCCTCTCTAATGTCGTAACCCAGGACCACGGAGGCCAGCAGCGAGCCGCAGCCGTACAGCGCAAAGTCGGTCTTCCGTCGCGCCGACGCCCTCTTCAGGCTGTTGGTGGGGGTCAGCTGAGGGGTTGTGGAGGTGGAAGAGGTGGACGTGGTGGTGCAGGGGTCTTCCGGAGTCTCTGGGGGACTTCCTGCACCGACCCCGGCATCGCCCGGTCCGCCGTTCCCTCCGGGGCTCTGAGGCTGCGTCTCGTCCCTCCACAGAGGAAGGTCGATGTAAACCTGGTTGGGGAACTTGAGCTGCTTTGGTTTGGAGCTGCTGTCAGGACATTCCTGGGGGAACGCTTCCTCCCTGCCTGCTCCCGCTGAAAACAAACACACGACTGGTCAAATGTAATCAAAACAAGGAAAAAGTTTGTTTCTTTTTCTTTTTGCAAATAAAGTCTTAATGGTTTGCTGTACATTTGCTCTCCTCATTGGCGTTCCAGACACCATTCTGTTGGGGTGTGTTTCTACGAGCCCATTTAGAAACTCATGTTGTGCCGAAACAACTCCACTAATTAGTCCAAACTCAAAGTCTATGGACATTAACTTTCGTTTTACGCCACAAATTTTCTATTGGATTCAGGTCTGGACTTTAACTGGGCCACATGAGGAGGCTTCTAACAGGTTTTCTTCAGCCTTGTGAAGAAAAGTACCACAACAAGACACTGCTGCCACTGGTAACAATGGGGTTTGGGGACCACAACTGCTTTAACTTGAGTTCAAACACCAAATATACCTTAATCATCATTAATAAACAGTGGACACCATCTTGGCATTACCACAGCAGCCAACATCTACGGGCTTTCTCATCTCCACTTGGCCAATCAGCACCAAAGAGAATGAATGGCCTTCCTGGATTGGCTGCTTTGCCAACGCCAGCTAACGGCGGGTCAAGTAGCATTGGTGCTACAGCTTCCCATGCTGCATTTTCTTTAGAATATTTCAGATATTCTCCAGAGAAAAATCCGCAAATAGGCAAATTTTCCACAAATAATACGGCATGCCACAGAAAAGTCTGCAAATACTGAACCGCAAATAGGTGGGGGTCCACTGTGCGTTTCACCACGGGTGAAAGGCGATGAGATGCAGTGTTATTTACCAAACCAATAATTTTACATGCAAGACAAAATGTCTCGTTTTCATTTCATCTTCTGTGCGCTTGCTGTGTTGCTTGCATGGTTTACAACAAAACGCAAACGGACCCAAAGAAATAAACACTATGAGGTTCAAAATCTATTTCAAAAAGTATAAACAAAGTACACCCCAAAACCCACATAAATGTAAAAAAAATAAAATAAATAAATAAAGATTATAGCAATAAAGCTTTGCGTACCTGCTCTTTATCGTATGCTTTGAACACAAGTCCTGATAGTTTGTGGCTAACTGTCATCAGCTCACCTTGTTCGCCGAACAGAGCGGCGAGGGGAACAGACTTCTGGGACTTCAGCAGGCTGGTGGACCAGGGGTTACTGCCGTCTGACAGAGGACGCACCCTGAACCCAAAACACAGGAGACGGTGAAGACGAGTACCAGACGGACTGCAACACTGCAGGATCACTGAACAAGCTAAATGAGGCACATCTTATTTATCTATTACTTTAAAAATATTAATATTCCCACTTTATGTTTGAGTGAAATAAATAAGTAGAGAGAAAATAGTTGAAAAATGAGAGTTGTTTTTGGAGCCGGCTGCCCAGTGGAGAAAGGTCGTGGGTTCGAATCCCAGCTTGGAGTCTTTCTAGTTTGCATGTTGTTGCCTGAGCATGATTGGTTCCTCTCTGGGTCCAAACACGTGACTGCAGTCGGCTTAATCGCTCTTGGATACGAAAGATTTAAGTGGTTAAATGAAATAAGTTCCTAGTCGTGTCAACAACAGTTCAAAGGGAGAAGCTTTATCATCTGATTAGTTATTACTAAACTGACCTCCAGGTTGATGCAAAGTACAGAAAATGTTTGGGAACAACAACCAAATGTTCCCGTCACTGGGAGCTGGTTGTGTGTCAGTCTTACCTCTCAGCAGCAGCAGGTCTTTCTTTGCTCTGAACTGAACTGGGTCCCCAGGTTCTTCCTTTCTTCTTGATTCCTTTCTTCACATCGTCGAACTCCTCCGGCCTGAAGAGGGTGCTGCGGCCCCACGTACGGTTGCTCTCGTCTTGTGTGACTGACAACGGGAATTTCTACTTATTACAGACTCATAATTTTATTGTTGCAGAAACTGCACAAGAAACTACGAGGACATGTTAGGTTTTATTCTGTTAAACCAACAGTAATCTTTTAATAAAATCTCTAATGTCTATGTCGTCTTTAACTCTTGTCCTTACAAAAGGCCTGATTCAGTTTTTAAGAGCTAATTTGATTAATTTAAAGTATTTTTGTCATGTTCTTTTTAGTTACCTGAGAAAATACACATTGGTACCTTTTTTAAAACATTTTATTTAGTTAGAATAGAAAAGGTGTTTCAGTCTCATTAAGACTAGATAAATATAAGTCAAATATCTATAAACTTTGTATAAAATGATTAAAATTGACTTTACAAAACAGATTTTTTTAAACAAAAATAGAACACTTGTAATAAAACCTTTTAATTTGTTTGTTTGTGGCTGGACACAAAATTTATCCAACTTTCCAGCCTAAAAAAAAATAAAAACAGAATTTAATTTAATAATTAAAGAGAATATGGAAGAGATGAAACCTCATTATTCAATAAGCTTGTGTCCAGAAGAGAAAAAACTGTTGGTTGTGAAGTTTTAGGCCAATTTCTGGTTTCATACTGAATCATCTCGGTCAAAACTGATCCAGTGGATCTGCTCAACAATCTTCCTGCTCGCTCTGAATGTCTCCACCTCGCTGAAATGCACAAGAGGAATGTGCTCCTGTTATCACAAGGGCATTGCAGCGTGCCTAAAAGTCTTTATCAAACTGTTTAAACAACTGACTGCCTGCCTTTTGTCCCTCTCGGTTAAAAACAGCATCTGCGTGCTCGGCTCGCATAAACCTCTCGAAGAGCTGATGTGATTTTCTTTTTTCGTGATTTAATTTTTGAAAAAGAAGATCCGATTTAATCCAGGGAGCAACAGTTGGTCCTTAAACTTTCGGAGTTTGCATGGCCTGAGGAAGACGAAAGTGGACTCACGCTGAATGGCTCGCAGTCGGGGGATGAGCGTGGGGCTGCTGGGGGGAGAGGAGCTGTGAAGGCTGCGCCGCTTGTCCATGGAGGGCGACGCCTGCACTGTTATCTTGTGCTGGAAGTCTGCAGGATGCAACATGGACATGCAGGCGGGTGTAATTCACCAGGATTGACTCAGGGATTACACAAGAAGCATTCTTTGTAAAGGCAAATATTGTACAAGCTTGAGCAAAACTCTCAATTATAGAAAACCTCACAATGCTATAGTAAATAAACACAAGACGTCAGTAGCTGCATTTCCAGAGACAATATTGTTGCGCAAATTGGAATTGCAGCTTGATTGAAACAAGACAATTTTGGAAAAAAACATTAAAAAACACAACAAAACGTTTGTGCTCTAGGATGAGGTTGATTTTCGGCTGTATTTGGCAAAACTGAAATTTAAACACTTGTTTCGCATCACACGAGTCACATGATCAACAACTGGATGTCACTGCTAGCAGAAAAGACAAAAAAGGCGGCAGGAAGTGGTAGGAGGATGATGGTGTGGCATGTTTTTTAATGACTTACTCTTGTGTGATCTTAATTACCTTTTTTATTTATACACCACAATTGCGAAATTGTGTTTTTTTGAGATTAGTTTTGAACACATTTGTAATGGAAATGCACCTAATAAAATTTATTTATTTATTTTTTCAAACAGATAAAAAAAAAAAAAGACATTTACTCTCACCTGAGGGCAGACTGATGCGGTTTCCATCCTTCAGTTTGAGCCGGGAGCGTTTGAATTTGCCTTTCCTCTTCTTGACGTTGGGCTTGTCCTTGTTGAGCTGGAAGATGAGGATGTTGAGCTCTCTCTCCAACACGTTGATCTCCCGCTCCGCCAGCTGCTGCTCGCGGCGCTTCAGCAGCTCCTCCTGAGACTTCTGCTGCAGGGCGGCCCGCGTCAGCTCCTCTTCCCTGGAGCGCAGCTCCTGCACACAACCAGGCTTGAAGTGAAGGCGAGGCTGCCTGCTGCACTGCTAAAGAGCTATTTTATGAAACCAAGAAGATACAGTTCAACAGAAGCATCTTTAGACTGACAGACTGCACTGGTGCATGCTTAAAATAGATAAAATTTGTTCATTTGAACAGGAAAAAAAGGTTATTCTAAATATAAAAGCTGATATAAAATGCTAAAGGAAGTTTTTGTTTTAAAATATTAATAAGACCCTGACTTACAGCATCTAGTTTTGATATAAATAGATGATCGTTCATGGTGGGAAGGCAAGAAAAATATTTTAAATGCTGCTCCGATATCTTCTTGTTTAGTTCTTGAACATGAATCATAATTGTCTACAATCAGAATCAGCAGGTCAAAAGCTAAAAAAAACCCAAAACTTAGTAGGTCCATTTCTGAAATATATGGTTGCGTTAAAAATTTCTTGATCCAACGTAATTAAATGTTTTAATTTAACCACCTTAAACCAAAAACACCTGTTCTGTTCAAACTATTGAACTCTCGGGGTGTGAAGTGAGTAAAGCAGTTATTGGAAACCACACTTTACCCTGTGCATAAGTCGATTTGTGGTTTGAATAATGTCATGATGTTCCACCTGATTGTCTGTTTGTTTCTTTTAAGAGGTGTTGTTTTTTTAGCTTCCAGGAAATGTTTTGCGCCACCTTACGTCTAAAGATGCATATAAAAACTGACATTCTGTGTAATGTATTCAGAGTCTGTCTGATAGCGTCTGGCTGCACATTCTCTCCCCTGCGCAGGTGTTCTTAATAAAGCTGTGTTTTTTGTTCTGCCTTTGAATCCTGGTCCTAGATCATTTTTCGGGGTTAACACAATTTAAATGATTTAAAATTAAACCGCTAACCAAACTTACAATGCAGGTGATATGAATAATTTGTCAGATCCTGACAGGATTACACAGTGAAATCAGCAGAGTTAATGGTTCAAAATACTGACGTCTTAAATAATACTATTCAATGGATTACGTTCTGGTTCTTGTGTTAGAGGATTTAGAGTCACAGTCTAAACCAGAAACATATTAAAAATACGACACAGTCCTTGAAGACAGATTTCTGTAGGAGGAGCGGTGGATGACTCTGTCAATAAGAAGTTAGCCGTAGGATTAATTTTTATGTAGCTGCAAACTTCTGTTTCCTCCCAGGGTTTTTCCCTCTTTTCCTCCAACTTTTCCTCAATTCCTTTCTGCTGAGTAATGATAATCTGTACTAGATGACTTCAGTAAAGCAGCTTTACAGTCAAAACCCGCCAGCCTCCTAGATGCAGATTACTGTGGGATATTGGCAGAAAATCTACTAACAATACTGCCATTAATTGTGTGAAATTTGTATCAGGAAAATGGCTGCCAATCCTCTGAGATAACGTTTCTGTTAAGTATGATAAAAAAATTAAAAAAAAAACTACTGAGAGTTTAAATCAATAATATATCTGACTAAGTTACCAATATTCACAATAAGGAGTGGAACAAATATAGAACATATTCACCTAGATTAGGAGAAAGAAATAGAATTTAAAAGTCTTAGAAACCTGTGTGGTTCAGTTCACTATTTTCTCACCAAGTTTGTGCTGATCCTGTTTTTTCACTAAACACTAATTAACCCTCGCTTTAAGCGTGCACTTACACAGAAAGCAGATTAAGCTCTTAACCAGGGGGAGGTACGCTCAAGCACCACAGCAGTAATGCCTCAGTCAGATAAAAACCCAACAAGCTTATTAAATGAAGGTAACGTGTCAGGGCTTTTAGGAGTTCAAATCGGCCAAGAGTGGTTACAGTTGGATTGTTTCATCTCTCAGCATCTGCAGATATCAGGCACAGAGCGAGGCAGAGATAGTTGATGCCTTCCGGTCAGCGAGTACCTTCTCTTTGGTCCTGAGTTCATCGAACATCTCCTGGATCTCCACCCGCCAGTCGTCCTGCATGCTGTGGAAGGAGTCCTGAGGCATGGTGGCCATCACCGCCTCCTCGATGGCCGACAGCTGCTCCAAGATGCAGGAGAAGGAGGGGCGGACGTGAGGGTCCTGGTCCCAGCACTCTGGGGGACAAAGCACAGATTGACCCGGGTCAAAACATCTCCATCTCTGACTGTGTTCATGTTGCAAAATCCTTTCCACCTCTCTAAATGAGCTATCAACATATCCAGGTAACTGGCTTTACAGCGGGTAGCTGGTATTTGTAGGATACAAGTAAACACACAGTTGGCTTCACTAAACCCGTTGGTATACAGAAACTTGACAGATTCCAACTTGGATTCTGAAGTCTTTTCCTCCACCATGTCTTACTGGTTTCCTAATGCGTGAAGATCATCAGACAGAGAAAAGGTTCTGGCTGTCGTCGGCTCAGCAGAACTTTGTTTTAGTTAGAATGTGAAAAATTACAGTGCCAAAAAGAGGCTATGCTCTAACTGAATTGCCGTGTGAATTTTGAGTGAACTCTTAAAACAAAAGCAGAACAGGAAAATAAAGCGGGTTTCCATTTACTGGTTTGGAGCGAATCAACCAGGTTACACAAAGTGCCATGTTACACGTGGATGTAATGAAGAAGATGTAGAGCGTGAAAACTAGCATGGACCACACATCTCAGAAAAATGGAGAGTCTTCCCCTCCCACTGAGAGGTCTGGACTTTTTCACATTTTTCAGAGTCAAACCCACCAGTGCAGAAGAACGTTGGCTACATCAAAAGAGATAAACACCCATAAAATCTCACACTATTCAGGTGTAATGAGGAAACTGAATAGTGTCCTATTCAGTTTCCCCCCTTAAGAATAGAAACAATAGTACTTTGACCAGTTTAGTAATACCTCCTGCGATATCACTAAGCGGTACACACAAAATGCTAAAGGCTAATTTTTGTCAGATTAAACAGCAAAGTAAACTGGACTAAAAATGACAGAAGGATTGGTTTATTTGATTTTCAAACAAATTGATTTGGCTGTAATTACCTTCCATAAGCTTGGCGAAGGGCTCGGGGCAGGTGGAGGGGATTGGAAGAGTTAACTTGTTGACAGCAACACCGTAAGCAACAGCCAGACCATCGATCCCTCGGTACGGGACTTCCCCCGTTAACAGTTCCCACAGCAGGACACCGTAACTGACAGATGACACACACACACAAAGATAAAGTTACCTTCACCGCATGAAGGATAAGATACTTTAATCAGAGTCGTAGTCTGTCATTACCGCACCTCCACACATCGCTGCCTTTGGAGAAGAGCGAGGACTTGATGACCTCTGGGGCCATCCAGGAGTAGGTGCCAGCGGCTGACATTTTTGTAGTTTTGTGCCACTCCCTTGCGAGGCCGAAGTCCGTGATCTTCAAGGTCTTCCTCCCGATGTCATCGTTCTCAATTTTTTCAAGTAATAAAACTAAAAAAGGGGAGAGAGGTAAAGCTGAAATAAGGCATTTCCAGTGTGATGTAGTTCAATTTTCAAGATTTTCACTGAGCTTACAGTGGCGCTAAATAACCTCTGACAGTGCTGTAAACACAAAATATTACACAACTTTACTTCCAAATTGCATTAAGTTAGATTTTTCTTAAGATTCTGCTAAATATTACAAACATAATTACCTTCTAAGAAAAACAACATCAAAGAAAAGCAAAGCAGAGTTGCAAAATAAGCATCTGAAAGTAAACTGGATGGAAATGGATTCAGACTCCAATGTTCCTACACAACTTTTAAAAACACAAATGACATTTTTTTGGATCATTTTTAGATTATAAATGTAAAACTGCTGATAACCTTACAACGGATGAATGAATAATCAACAAAGCAATGTATGGATAAGACCAAAAAAAAAAAAAAATCAAACAAAAATACTTAAACTCAAAATGTTTCTCATCACCTGAGCTTCAGAGACGCAGCTCCAGTCAGATAGATTTTTTTTAACAAGCATTTTCAGCAAGTTTTTTTTAAATAGATAACTATGAAACGAGAAAAGTGGGAGACAGTGTTGGAATGAAGCAAAGAAAAGTGCATGTGAGGAGCGATAGGTGATATTCATGAGGGCCAGCAGTACGCGGCGCCACTTGTTACTGTGGTAACAGGAGGCTGACAGCGCCACAAAGCGCCTGTCCTCAGGTCCTAAAACTGCTCAACACATTAAAGACTGACGCCTGCTGGCATCCCAACGCCTGAAGTGAAAGCGCGGCCGCGGAGAAGCCGAGTCCAACTGACACGCTGTATGAAGTCCAGACAATCTGTGACAATCAGGTGTGAAAAATCCATGACTCACACACCTGCAGCTGTCCAACACTCTCTGCTCTTTTCTTCACATTTTCCTGGAGCGCAGTGAACAAAAACTGCCAGGGCATGACGGTCTGAGTCCTAGACTGAACCCACACAAGATGAATACTTCTTCCCCTGCTCACATTTAACTGAGAATACTTCTAGTTGCACACAGAACAGATAGTAACTGTGCTGAACTAAAGCGGCACCACCCATCGTTGTTATGAAGCCAATAATTGTTTTGAAATTGCAGCTGTAAAGCCACAAGCAGCAAGTCTGTGAAAGCACCAGAGCAGCCTGACTGACCAGCTAAAGCCAGGTGCTTGTACACAAGATGGTTCATGAAAAATAATCTCACACTGGCCACACATCGGTTTTAAGGTCTGTTGTCAGCTTTGCTTTCTTGTTTCACATATTTTATCATAAAAAAAACTGAATATTAACAGCAAAAAGTGGCTCTTTGATGTCTTGATACTCTTGATTTCGATTCACACCTGTTTTTACTTCTGCCAAAAACGTCTCTCATTACAAACTGCCCCACTTCACGACTTTATGCGCAGACCTATCGCTTACAGCAGAGCTGCGGTGATTCTACGAAGAAAAACAACGGAGGAGCTGAAATGTACTGCCTCAAGTTACTTCTGGGTTATTTTTAAAGCCAATGTGAAAAACATTGTGCTTTAAATAGTTCCTCAAAGTTGTGTTTGTTTTTTTCTCCAAGCGTGCAAAGAGTGGATGGACTTTCCTATGCGTGTCTTGGGCTGTTGTGTCACAAGGAGTGAATTGTTGGAATTTTTAATAGTTAAAATGTGACATCGTAGCAATTTCCAAACAGAAATATTTGTGATGCTTGTAGCTTGTAACAAGGTAGCTGCATCATGAGTTTTTTTTTCTCTCTAACCTTGAACTTGCTGCTCTCGATCACTGCACGACACACACAGAAAAAAAAATATTCACCAATAGTAAATTTACCTCCCTGATTTTGTGCACTTCTTAAAAGCTTATTGTTCTGCTGATTACAAGTCCTGCTTCTTAATTGAAGAGTAAGCAGATCTGTTGACAGATGTCAATGGGCAGCACGAGAGGGCAGCCGCTGCCCCGAAGAATCGATGGTGAGCTCAGAAATACGCCTCGTGACTGCTGGATAAATACAAACAAAAAACAAAAAACTCAAACAAGCAAGCAGAATGGCCTCCGTTAAAAAATGTCCACGATATCGGGGGCGCTGGGTGGCTCGGTTGGAACAGCAGGTCAACGTCCTTGACGTGTTCGTCCTTGGATAGTTGGATTCCTGGTCTTAGGTCATCTACCTTGTCCTCCTGTTCTCTCTCAACCCTCCTTCCTGTGATATTAGTGTTAAAAAAAAAAAAAGCTGGGGCATGGTGTGGTGGCGCAGGGGGTTAGCATGCCCCATGTTTGGAGGGCTTAGTCGCGGGTTCGACTCCTGGTCTCAGCGACCTTTGCCGCATGTCCTCCCCCCTCTCCTCGCCCTCTTTCCTGTCTGCCTACTGTCGCAAAAAACATGAGCCACTAGCGTCGCAAATGTTTGATACTAGTATCAAACTTGCCTCTTGTCTTTGTTTAATAGACCCGGAAAACAATAGAAACTGCATCACCTGTAAACACTTCAAGAAGATGTACAAAAAAATCCTTTCACTCTAATAAATCAATAAAGCACCGCCTGACTACTCTGAATGAACTGCAAACATTAGAATGGCAGCATTGTTTTGATTTTTTGAGAGCAGTATTTATATTTGTGTGGATTTGACTATAGTTTAAATCAGCCTGCAAATCAATACCTTTAATTCCCCGGATAGGAAAAATGAGGAATTTCAGTCTTATTTTGGCATCAAAACCAAACCTGGTTTGAAAACCTTAGCATCAGTTTCTAGCCCTGAAAGGATCTAAAGACAAAAAAGTAGCAAATCTTTTTTTTACTTATGTACTACAATAGTGTTTGATTGGTTTATTAAGTCAAAAACAAAAATGGTAAGAGAGTTGTACTACTCAACTTGTGATAGGTCAAAAAATAACAGCAAAAAAAAAAAAACAACTTGATTTGATCTCCATTTAAACATAAATTCTTCGATTTTTTCAGAAATGTAAATTTTTCTTTTAGTTATTCGAGTAAATCTGAGAGCACAAACTTTTTTTCATTCTTATCCAAACTTAGAAAACAATTAAATAAAATGATATACTTTTCAAAACTGGGCAGGAACCTTGAACAGTGAAGCAAGCCCAGATGAACTACAAACTGTCTGATTGGGTAATTCTGTGCTACCAAAACAGTTTCATATCCCCCCAAATTTTTTACTTGACATGAATGAATGTGAAGCAGTATGTCAAGCTTACAGAGTGGTTTGTTTCTGAAAGTAGCTCTACTTTGTTGCCTACAGCACAGGTAAATGTCTAACGTGAGCAGTGATGGTTAAGATTTCTGTTGCCATCATCAAGTAATAGTTTAATAACTGTGAAACAACCGCTAGCATCATTTCGGGACGTGCCAGGCTCGGTAAAGAACAGGGCCATCGGTGCCATTACTCTCCTGGGGCAAAGAGGGGATCCTCTACCCCGGCTCCAACAATAGGAATTCCATTGTGAAACAAACAGGTTTCACTCCACCAGTGATACACTTCAACTTCCTGTTGTCAAGTCGTCTCCCGGTGACGCCAAAGATTTCTCCCAGCGGCCTTCGTGGAACAATAATAATGACTTAAGACGGGTTGGTTACACGACCTTGAGGAAAAGTAGTCTCAGAATAAACCTGTCTGTGCTGACTGACGTATAAAATGTCACGCAGAATATTTTCTTTGGAGCTCCCTGGTACTTTGGTGTCAGCCCTCTAGAAAAGTTGGATAAAAGAACAAGCTTCTGTCACATGACTCCCTGCTGACGTCACGCTACAAATAGCAACCTGTCACACTTGCAATCCATTTTATTTGACATGTCAACTCTAACAAGAGTTGAGCTTCTGGTAAACGGGAGAGTCGCTATCAAACGGTTTACTAGTTTGGTTGCGTTTCAAGTTATTAAACCAAACTAAGAAACTCCTGGTGAACATTTATTTGCTCTCTACTTAAAACATGCCTTGAAAAATATTCAGTAAGTGAAGAGGAAGGGGAGGGTTTACTTTGTTTTCAAAGTTTTATTGGCCAAAGTGAATCTGAAATGCGAAGAATGCATTTGTATTCAGGCATGTAGGGTGGAGATAGGAGGTGAGCAGGTCATATGAGACCAAAATTTAACTTTAGGTCCTGCATGCAACAGGTTGTGTGTGCTTGAATATGAACGCATATCAACCTGATTTCCCTTTCCTCATTGTGAGGCAGGGTGGTAGCTGCATCATGCTGTGGGAATGCTAAGGGAAGGTGTTCTATGATGGAGCTAAATATAGCACAATCCTAAAAGAACAGAGATTGCAAGCGATTTTGTGGGTTCATCTTTCATTAAGACAGTAAATATTCAGTGTCAGCAGTAATAAAAGACTTTAGATCACAGATTTCCATGTGTTAAAATGCCCAAAGTTCAGATCTAAATCCATTTCAGAAGAAAAGATAGAAAATTGCTATTTGCTCCACCCACTCTGACTGAACTCCAGCTATTTTGAAATGAAAAATGGGCACAAATTGACGGTGTCTAGATGTGCAGAGCTGGTAGAGACTCACACTTGCAGCTATAGTTTCAGTGAAAGGCGATTATGACTGTGACTACAAATGGAAGCCACACTTTTCAAATGTTTATTTGTAAAAACCATCTGCTTGTGAATATATTTATCACTTAAAATCCTCCAAAAACAAATTGGTTGGTGTAATAAAGCAATCCCTAGAAATTAAACTGCGGCCTGCTTTAAATACCAGCAGCAGTGAAAAAAAAACAGATCAACAACAATCAATAAAAACTGGTCAGTTTATTTACAAGTCAAAGTCTCTACTCGGTGTTTACAAGCTCGAAGTTTTGTCTGCAACTAACAGCTGAGTCAATCTTTTGGTCCTTCAGATCCACATTATGTAAGACTCTGTTGATCATTCCCTAAGAATTTGCCAGACTTGAACACCGTCATGTACAAGCTTTGTGGTTTTGGTAATTCAGTAATGTTCCGTAATCTAGACTATTTTCACAGTTGGCTTCAAGGATTAGGCCTGCAGGCCAACAACACATGGCAGAAACAGATGAGGAGTCAATTTTATGACGTTTTTGAAGCAACAACACTCCAGTGTCAAAAGGTGTAATTCACTTAAACGGTAAAGCTTCAAACCCAACAAAAAAAAAAAAAAAAAAGCAGGCAAGACACAGCCAGGTAAAATTCTTAGTTTCGGGAAAACTGGCTCTGTGGTAAAACATTTCTAGTTCCACTGTGGAAACATTAACTTCTGCAGGCTCCACTGGGTTTTAATGTTATCCATTAAAAGGTAAAGGCGAGCTCATCACAACCCAAATACCATTTCATAAACAAAGCAACTTACAGATTTCAAATTAAGTTTTTATGAAGCTGAGGTTGAGTCATGGTAACAGAGTTGCTCCGGTGACTGCTTTCGTTTTATCTGAGTCTCAACTAAAAAGATCTGGTGGGTCGATTTTCAAAACTACGCACCAACACACACAGAGGTCACATATTAGAAAATATGTCAAAGGTGACTAGTGACCACTAGCAAACTCCATTATCCACATACAAAGTTAATTAGCCACAAACTTATTACCAAAGAAACTTACATGTTACAAGCTAAGACAAAGAACGTTGCTTTTCAAACAAACTTGTAACTAGGGCTATAAGTTCATGCTTAATCTGTCTACCTTTTCTTACTCTGCTGACAAGAAAAAGAGTGGCGAAGGGCATCAGCTCATGCAAATGAAGACGCACATGCCTTCAAGGCAGACCGCGTCCTGAGCCAACACCCATTTATTACTCCTTTTCCATCTCATGGAGGAACAGAGAGAAGATCAGAGACAAAAGGTGCTGGGAGCAAATCAGGTCTTATGCTTTCTTGATCGAGTTAGGTTAGGTCTGTGGGCCTTACAAAACATGTTCATTAAATTTTTTTGGAAAAAAAACCCATTTTCAAATATTGAGATTTCACCTGGTCAGTTTCGAGCTCCTTTCAGAAAACAAGTCAGCTGCTGCTGGTCACGCCCGTCAACTCAGTGTTTACACTTGATACATGTGGAAATGGCTCCAAACAGAATTTAAAAAAAATACACTTTTGTATCCTCACTTTAAAGCAACTTTACAGGCTAATCAAATATCTATGTGCAACCTGGGGATGCATGATGCTGCAGCTGTTACTATTGTTACCAATCAACACGATTGCTCTGGGATTGAATCCCAACATGGAGTCTTTCTGCATGGAGTTTGCTTGTTCTCCCCAAACATGCGTGGGTTCTTTCCAGGTACTCCACCTTTAGTCTACAATCCAAAAATGTAGGTTAACTGGTCTTTCTAATTAAAAGTGTGTGTGTGTGTGTGCGTGCGTGCGCGTGTGTCTGTGATAGACCGCCAAATCTTATCTTGACTTAAAGCTTAAAAATAAAAACCAATGGTAAGAGGCACTGTTGTGGTCAACCACTTCAGTGCTGTTTCAATGTCATTACAATTTCTCATTGTTTACCTTTAAGCCAATGAAAAATGAAAAACAAAACAAAAAAATATTTAACCCAGAGTCAAAACAATTTTGCTTAAGCAGAGACACTGGGAAATATATGTGATATTTTCTGATGTCCTACATATTTCTGGACTTCTGGAACATTCAAACAATTTTTAAAGATGATTCAAAGCGGCTCCCCTCCTTCAGAGCGGGTAGATCTTTTCTGCTTTTGAGCAACATTGCATAAGGAAACAAGTGATCCAGATCCAAACGTGAAACTTCTTCGTTTACCAATGCCTTCCCTATGAAATTCATATTTAAAGATAGATGAGATTTTCCTCAACAGTGCATAAAAAGTAACTCTGTCACTGCTCGGCCGGCTTGAAATGAGAAAGCCCCCAGGCAATCTGGCTGATGGGAACAGGATCAGCACTAACAGTCGGCTAAATCCATCTATCGTGGTCGCATCTCTCTCTGGGCCACTTTTTCTTTGTGTGCCCTCTTCCTCTCCCGGTTGTGCCTGTAAAAACTGGCGTTCCCCTACGGCTTGGCTTATTTACACCCATCAAATGTTTAAGGTGTGCAAGCCGGTGCCTTTTGCTACATAAAGCATCCGTCATTGTGCTCATAAGCCACAGACGGGAATGTGGAGGACTGGTTGATGTGGAAGGCAGCTCTTCTCAGCAGTGGGCCCTTTTCCTTTTCACCCAGCCCGGCAACAATAGGTGCAGTCAGGGAGAGGTCATAAAAAACACGGTGAAAGCATCTCAACTCCTCCTCTCTCCCCTCTGCCCTTTCTCCCACCGGAGAAAGGACAGGCAGTAACTGTCTGTGTGTCACCAGAGGTAATTGTGGGAAGCCAGAGAAAGTAGCCTTGCACTACCTATTGGGGCTCTAATGTTTTCTTTGGCCCGAGTCACCAAAAATTTAAGTAAATAGAAATGTGTATGTTGTTTAGGGAAATGTTTTATTGGCTTCTCTGTCCTGATGAAAGATTTCTGTAGGTAAAAAAACAGAAACACAGAGTTTGAGAGAAGTTACTTTGCTCGATAGTTCCGACAGAAGCAGATACAACGCTGAGCATTTATAGTTTTTACTGGAACTCTACAGTAAATACTTCTGTTATTTTCAGAGACATGTAAGATCTGACAATTATGAATCCTGTATTTGAGCTTAATATTACCAAATCGCATGCTTTTACAGACAGATTTTGGAATTTACAAAAACACTTTGGTTACTTTAACTTTTAAGGCCAAAATGGGCTCCATCAGTGTTCTGAATCAGATCTCCTGTTCACTCATGTCTTTTTTTTTTTTGTTTACACCAGGCACATCAACAAAAGGATGGAAATTATTCCCAAGCTCTGGTGTTTATGGTGCGTTCACTGTGCTAAAGGAAAGGTCGGTGCGTTCAGTGAGAGACTGGGAGAGGAAGAGCGGTACCGGGACAACACGATAAAGCCCCAACAATAGCTTCCGACTGATGGGTGTATGCAGCTGTACGCGCTCCAAGCGGAACTCCCGTCAGTTTCAGTGGCATTCAACCGCGCATTCCTGGCATACTGTCATTCAAACCAAGATGCAAGACTACAAAGTTAATATGGACTGTGTGTCCTGGCTCTGGGCCAAGTTTCAGTGTGCTGTTTGGCCCACATGCTGCTTTGTTGAGTCTGCACACCCTAAATCAAAGGAAAAAAAACACTCAAAAAAACTAAAAAGCACAACTCGAAGAAGGATGAGCTTTGCTTTAAAGCATACTTTCACATGTACAACTGGCAATTCTACAAATTATGTGGATGCAGTCAAGATATTTGAAAATGTGTGTAATTGTCTTGGGTCTTACCCAGTAGGATCAAATTAAGTGCTAATCTCCATCAACTTTGTAAAATTTGTTCAGATGAATGACGTCCAAAGATTTCCAGAAACATCAGCACAATATGTTTAGTTTTAGTAGTGCTAAACCGCAACGCTCAGAGTACATGTAGCTAAACATAACATGCATCATAAGCACTTTGCTGGGTTGATATTTTTAAGTTGCTATTAATAATATTCCAAGTAAAACAAACAACAACAACAAAAACCCCCTTTGCCCTAACTAGACATGAAAAATATGAAGCAGCAAGTCGGGGCCGAACTAAACGAGCAGGGATAAAGTAAGACGGGAAACCCCCTCAGTTTGGGGCAATAAAAGAGTAGCGCTCCTCTCTGGGAGATTAAATATGAACAGAACAAAACAAAACGAGGGCTTTGAGACCCTCCGAGTCCTAGCCATTCTTTTGGCCACAGTAGCCTAGCAACCGCTGCTTGACCAGTCCATTGTGTAAACGTATGTTAAGCTTTTATCCCTCATTAGCAACATTCCTCCCTGCAGGCTGGGATTTTACAGATTAGGTTGAAAAACACAATGGAGATTGGACAAATCTTGCTGACTTCCAACATATTACTTTACAGGCTAATCATTGATCAAACAGCTGCGTGTTTGTCTGCGTGGAGCGTGCGTGCATCCAGAGTTGATAAATGACGGGCAAAGTGAGTCGAAGCAAAGTTTTTCAAGCTTTGTTCTTCTACATCTGTATGTGTACACACCAGGCCATATCAATGTTTATAGTGCAAGCAAAACATAAATAATGCAATGTGATTTGAGCAGAAGTTGAACTCTTATTGTAGTAACCCTAACCCTGCACAGAGATTAATCTCTTTTCTACTATCTTTTTAGTTATTTAAAGCCAAAACAAACAGACAAGCCTGCAGCAGCAGATGCAACATCTCTTCTGAGCTTCATTATTATAGATTTTGTTGTTGTTGCTTTACTGGGAAAACAACTCAACACACTGCAGGGTGCCACTGGAGTGCTTGTGTGTCATAAAGAGGCTTTTGTGAACCAACTGTCCTGCTTCTGACCAAACACACACACAGCTTCGTTCACCGACTCTAGATAGCACTCAGTATTGGCTACACTATCTCCAGACTTCTGACCCTGAAACAATCTTCTGTGTGAAGGTCTCCACTCTGCTGTTGACAGGATTCAGGCTCCATCGTTCTCTAAACTGTGTGGGAAAAACGGTTTCAAACGGACACGTTTCTTATCAGGTTTTTTTTACTTGTGAAGTTTGAGAATAAAGAAGATTGTGAAGGATCTTCCATGACTTCTATATTAAGTGCTCCCTGTTGGAGCTTAGGTTTCCACCGTTTCACAGAGAGGTGACATGGCAAACATAGTGATTTGTGTTTGCCGCACTCCGCCTGTTTGGGGGAAGTGTGTTTGCGTATGTCAACCAAACACCCGATTAGCAGCAACAGTCTACACAACCTCAACTGTTAAATCCTTCTGCTCCATCTGGTTTATATTTAAACCAGAAATCTTTATCTAAACTAATACAACATCTGGACTTGGCCTCTTTGACATCGAGATGACCAAAGGTAAAAAATATTCCGAGGCAACTCTACAAACTACCGATCCTGCTAAAAATTAGCCAATTGGTTGCACAACAACTAAATATTTGTTATAAAAAAAAGGCAAGCTGTAAGTAAATATGCCATACTGCCACGAGGTAGCCATAGCAACACCACTCATTGGTGTGGAAGTTGTTAATAAGTGAAGACCACTTTACTTCCAGCGTCATCAAGGTTTTTGACACAGGAAAATAAGAGAGTGCTACAGTAGTGAGAGTCATTGGATAACAGGAAGTTAATTTGTTTTAATCCCTTGATGATACCAGATCCATCTTCTCAATCCTTTGGAACTCTCACCGGTAGGGTTTGGATCCACCAACCAAGTAATCCCGCTAATCAGTAAATAAGATGCTAAAGTTAATTTTAACCGCTAGCTATGTTGACATGCTCCCTTTTGCTAATGCTAGTGAAATCCTATTTTCACTGTAAAACATGTGTAACATCCAGTTGTCAGGAAAATTTTGAGCGAACTTTTAAAATGTTGCACAAAAGAAAAAATACAAATGATCTGAGTTTCTGAGCAAATGAACCAGGCTATGCAAGGCGTAATTTTGTCAGATGTTGATGCTACGTATGGCTGTAATAAACAGGAAGTAGAGGTTGCAAACTAGTATGGACCCCACATCTTAGCAAAGTGGAGAGAAGTTTCTAGGAACGCACTGCTATCAGGAGAGTTGAAATTGTGCTGTCAACTGCTATTGGCGACATTACATGCTGTCCAGAGAAAAAAAATAAAAACACAGACAGAGGAGACAGCTGATCAGTCACATGAGGTAAATATTACGCCCACCAAAACTTATTCCTCAAATGTGTTTCCAGATCCCATTTAGCTCATTGACTTTCACCAAAAAAACCACCTCAAATGAATGAGAAAAAAATTGAGAAAGTATTTCCAATTTAGCCATTTTCATCAACTTTTTCTGATGCGATACTACAAAATGTGCACAAAAAAAAAAACATGGATGGAAACACGGTTATGGACTCATCTGTCTCTGGTGTTTTATTCTCTATACATAAACGATTAAAGGAAGATAATGCCAGAAATTATTCTTGAGGCTCTTTGCTCCCAACTATTAAACTGTAAACAGCTGTTTATTCCTTCTTGAAACATAGTTCAGTAAAGCTGGGTTTAATTTTTAGAAACTTATGTCCCATAACCTGGAAATTTTTAAATGCATCTATACATTTTCAGTAATGAAAAGAGAGCATTCTGTAACCCTGGTGTGTGTATTTTTTTTAATTCACTCAAAACAAAGTATGAACAAATACTTTTATAGTTTTCTTTGAGGAATCAGAAAGTCAGAGCTCAAATTGGTTGGGAATTGGCCCCAATATATCTGATCGGTGCATCGATAAACCCTTGCTATGTACATAATCAGTTTTATTCCTACTTAATCAGTTTTAGTCCTACTTGTGAGGCTTATTTTTCTTATCAATCTCGGTAACACGCACTTCTAATAAATCTAACATTGTTTAGTTGAGTGAAATATTTGTGGAAAGACTTTTTTTTGTCATGGCTTAACTACCTCATGCACCAAAAACCTCGTTAGTCATAGGATCCTCCGCATTAGTGCAACCCGATCCCTTTCAAATCCAGCAAAAAAGTCTTAACCTAGAGCGCTTGGACAGTCTGGTATGTGTACATTTCACAGGTTTTGTTCCGACATTCACACGTCGACTCCCACAGCTGGAGATAAACAGGGATCGCTACGCCACAGCTGCTCCCCACATGGCCCCGGGCTGATGGGAGCCTCCGATCACAAAAGGGAGAGAAATGGTGTTTAGGGTCACATTACACACATAAACACACCTGAGCTGAAGCGAGTGGCCTGTGTCTCTGGCTATGTGACTCAAACCCTTTTTTTTCCCCACTTCCAGTCCCTTTCCATTCATTATTCAGTCCTGGGAAACAAAAGTTTGCTGGCCTCTTATCAATTACCAGAACTGGAACAGTAGGCCTGCTACTCTGTGAACCAAAAGCAAGCGACATGAGCCTGTCATGGAAGGGAAAGTCTCACAGTATCGAGCCTGTTCCTACTTACTAAATCACCGGCTTTGTTCCCTTAAACCAGTACTTCTCAAATAGTGGGGCGAAGTGTCAAGGGGGGGCGCGAGAAGCAGGACTTTATAATTGTCCTTATTCTTGCTTGACTGATAAACAAGCCTCCGGTCACTAGGTGGCAGCAGTGTTCAAACTAATCAACAGGCTGCCTGTTTTAGCCAGTAGAAGAAGCTACACAGCCCTGTTGTAAACTGAGCAGAGGAAAAAAAAGGGGGGTGAAGGGTACAAGCACAGGTGTTTTGAAATATATCTACCGTCATAGAGAAGAGATGGAGAAGTTTGATAGTTTAAAGAAAAGGTCAGTAAAGCAAGTATGACGGAGTTTTATGGCCAAGCTAAGAGATTTTTATTTTCAAATACAAGAATACAGTCATAATACTACGAGAACCCAGTCGTATTAGCAGAATAATTTAAATATTGGCAGAGAAAAGACGCAATATTGCCGGAAGTAAGTTGTCATATTAAAAAGCTTCATATAGTGATATGTAACCTGATCCAGCAAGTCTGGTTCTTTCTATTAGATAAAAAGTTGTTTAAACAATCGTTTCAAAGTCCTGGGGCTGAAAATTTGCTTTGGATGTGTTAAAACCTTTAGTATTTACTTATTTGTTAACGCAGTGCCAACTATAACCTTATAAGACCACCAGTATCCCGCAATTTAGCATAGTATGGTGAAAAGTTATCATAAAATTACGACTTTATTCTCGTCCAACTTTACTCGTAATTAAAACCCAAATCAAAAACTCAGAGCCTGGCTCTTATACTCCATCATAAGCAAGTAGAAGAAAAGTCGCAGAAAAAGGCCAGGAAATAGACAAAACCTATCTTTTTATTGTTAATGCAAAATGTTATACACTTTTCATCTCTTCTCATCTGACAAGCTGAAATATTAGCAATATTGCTGCAAATTTTTCCACAATAAATGTTAAGAACTATGCACCTTGTGGAAAACTAAACTGAGGAAGCTGATAAGTAACCAATGCTTACAGTTGTAAAAAGTTTTACTGTATTAAGTCTAAAAATGCACATCCCAGTGAATCATTTGCACTTTTTCTCTTTCAAACTGAGTCTTGATTAAATGTTACTGATTCACTTAAATAAACTGATTTTGGAAATTATTTTGAGAAAACAATAAAACAGCGGTTTTGATAATGTCATACAATGCCGGAGCTAATGGTTTGTACAGATAAATGATTAAATATGAACAGATACCTTTTTCCTCCCTGTGGCTGTTAAGCACACGTGTCTGATAAATCACAGACTTTATTTGAACAACATTTCAGCTTTAGGTGGAGAGGGGGCTGGGAAAGTGAATCTGTGTGTTTTGAAGCATAAGGGGGACTCGGAGCAGGCAAAGTGGCCCAGCTGGGCAAACTCTTCACCTTAGTTCACATCCTCTCGATGGCTTCATCCCCCCTCCTCTACACTTTGTTGCATTTTCAGCCTATGCAAAGTAAAAGGCCTGGACTGGTCAAGTACTGCGGTGAAACATGTGGATTACGGAGTTGCAGTAGCTTCATTTGACACTGGTGTAAGCGCTAGGTGAGTTGAGATGTTTTAAAGCTAAACATTTCCAAATGTCCAATTTAATCAATTATGACGCCTTGCTAAGGTGCCTTTAGCCTTGAAGTCTTTATTTGTATTGTGAAAAGTTACAAGGTGAATGCATTCTAGGCATTTTAATAGAGTTCTACATTACAGATCAACAATGTATGTCTCAGTCATGTGGAAAGTGCATGGTAATATTTTCTCTGTTGTTTTTAACAAATAAAAATAAAGAGTGTGTTGTGCATATCTATTCAAACCCCTGGGTCAGCCCTTTGTGGAACCACTGTTCTCTACAACTACATCTGCAAGTCTTTTATGAAATGCCTCAAAACGTTTTGGATATTTTTGAACAGTTCCCTCTGAACAAAAACATCACCACAGCATGATGCTGCCACCACCACGTTTCATACTGATAAATTCTCCCACCTGAGCTGTGCATCATTGGAGCTCCTCTGAACTGAACTATACTGTTCACTGATGTAAAAGCCTAAACAGAGCAGCTTTGTTTACACTGATGTGAAGTTACCCAAAGGTCATTGGCATTTTGCCCATGTGGCATTCACTATCTTTACAGTTTTATTAAAATCTCACTCAACTTTTTCCAAGTATGAAGTGATGCCATGAACCGCAGGAGGTCTTATACCCACCATGCTTGAAGTTACACCCACCAGAGAAATGCTTCAGAGTGATCAACTCACCCAAACAGGGATCAGATCAGAAAATGACAATAAATTAAAACATGTTAGATTTCTGCATTTTATGATTGTTATGGGATATATTTATGATGAAAAAGAAATGGATGGACCATTTACTTAAAGTACATAGGCACAAAATAAGAGCAAAAAAAAAAAACAAGGACATGTCATTTATTGATTATGTGAGTGGGTTGATTACATGGGTGTGAATAGAAATGCTGCTAAATAATAAATTAGATTTTGACTGATTTGAATATTTATTTGAAAACCATACTCCCTTTTCCCTTTACTTCACAGTAAAGCTACTTGTTTTGGTCCCCTAAATAAAATCCTAATCTGCAAGGCCTTTGCTGAAACTTGACAAAAGCATATAAAAAAAAATCAAAATGGTAGGAATACTTTTATTGCTCACTCTCACACACAAACTCCAATCTTTGCTTACTGTTACTGGACTTCAGGTCCCGATGGATGATGCGTACCACGGCGTCCTCGTGCAGATAGAGCATCCCGCGTGCGATCTGCACGGCCCAGTTGACCAGGATGTGTGGTGGGATGCGCCTTCCAGTCAGCGCCCGGTTCAGCGTCCCGCCTCGGGCATACTCCATCACCAGGCACAGGTTGGGCTCCTCCATGCACACCCCCTCCAGTTTGATGATGTTGGGATGCTGCAGCATGGAAAACAGCTTGGCCTCCTGCTTGACGCTGGAGGCGGTGGCATTGATGTCCTCATCCGGGTCTTGCCGAGCCGCTTTCACCGCGACCTCCTGGTCTTTCCATGTTCCCCGGTAGACTTTGCCAAACCCACCCACGCCAATGATTTCCTCCAGCACCAGTTCACTGAAGGGAATCTGAGTGGGCGAGCTGGGCACTTGCTCCGACACCCCCGCCGACCCACTGGTTGCGGGAAGACGGTAAATAGCGGGCTGGTATGTGACGTAATTAGAAGGGAAAATCCCGACCCGGTGGTTCAGCTTGCCCGTCCACCATCCTTCGTCCCCGGAGATCGCAGCGTCCTTGGACAGGACCTCGACCACGTCCCCTCTCCTGAGGCTGAGCTCGTCCTCGCCGCTTGCCTCGTAGTCGTACGCGGCGGTCCACAGGGACCGAGTGGGACACAGCGGGGCAGAGTGAGCCCACGACCGGACAGTCGGGCACTCTGTCCAGGCATGTTCCCCGGCCCCACCGCCGCCCGGCCGCCCTTCACCGTTTGGGGAAGCGGCCTGCGAGACATCCATTTCTCGGTGGCCCTAGCGGCACCATAGGGTGCAGAGCTTATAGAACCAAAAAAAAAAAAAAAACTTAAAACTTTAAAATATAACTTTTAAATATACTCATTATGTCACTTTAGCGTGGTGAATCCCCTCCGCAGCACCCAGAAAAGTCAAATCGTGCAAAAGTCCTGTGAGAGAAGAAGCCTACAAGCGTGTATCCACGTCGCCACTCCGGTAGAAGTATGATGGTCAATGAGCAACCCAGCGAGGCTGCTCGCTAAGACTAGCCGAAATACGGCTTAGCAAATACCACCGCTTCACGGGCTGACGCCTGAGACTTATTAAAAGCGACCAATACGCCATGAATTGCCTATATCATATTTGTAAGCAAACTAAGTAACGACGTGATACCAAAATGCCCTGTGAGAAAACTAAAGTTAGCCTTAAACCGATGGACCAAAGTTACCAAGTTTCCGCAGGTGCCGCAAGAGGTGCACCTGCACCGTCCGACCCGAGGAGAAACACAGAGCCTCCCCGGGGCTGGTGTCCCGTCCAAACCCGCAGGTAAACAGCTCGTAGCAGTCGAGTTGCGGAATGTAAAGTTTGCCCGCTGGTTTGTGAACTTTAAGCACAAACTCCGGCTGCATTCCAGACTCCTGGCTAGCGGGTTAGCTTAGCATAGGTCAGCCCGTTGGTTGGTTTGGGAAAAGTTGCTCCTCTTTTAAAACCGCTTCATCCACAGTCTCTCCTCCGAGTGGGGGGAGAAAACCGGTGAGCAAACGAAAAGCGCACAAAACATCTTAAAAGTTAAACTTCTTATCAAGACGCGGACAGAAAGATAATACAACAATCCCAAAAACTTTAACCAAAACAATCCCTCCCCCTGCCACCGCCGCCGTTGGTGTCGCTTAGCGGAGTGGGTCGCAGCAGCGGCTGGCTGGATCTGAGGACTGCTGCGCTCCGGTTTGGCTCTGCTGGTCACTGATTGGTGGACGCGGTGACACGTGACGAGCGCAGCAGTTGGAGTGGAGGAAGGAGGAGCCACCGTAGGAATGTCTGCGGAGAGCGCGCTTTCATGGAAATTATTGGAATAGTCAACCATAAAAACCCCCATCCACTCCGACACACATGCCCATTGACAATGTTGACATTGAAGCACAACTTTAAACTGCTGCACATAAATTTGAATGCATGTTTAATGTATTAAAATATATTACATTTCAACACTTTATGCTTAACTATTGCATCCACACTATTGCATCCACAAAGCATGCTTGCTTGGTATGGTATGGTATGCATTATGTGATTTAACTGAAGGTATGATTTCTCCATTAAAACCGCTTGTGGGGTGAGATTATGGCATGCTCATTTTGCATATTATCACCGTCCTAAAACAATAAAAGTCCTAAATCGCCATTCCTTTCTTGCCAAGAGATGTTTTAAGCAAGGAAGAAAAGGAAGGGGGGGAACCCTTTTGGCAAAAAAGTATTCTGACCATTATTTTTGGAAGTTGACAATTGCAAGGCTATTAAAAAAATCTATGTTTTTAAATATAAGTTTAGCTAATTCCATGAAAATCACCTAAATTAAAATTAAAGTACACAAAGTATATCTCCTTAATTATTCAATCTAAAATGTATCACTGCCAAAAAAAGGTCACACTTTAATATTTCGTTGGCACACATTAAATTTCGATTGTTCTCGTTGCTTACAGAAAACTGAATTCTCTTATGAAATGAAAAATATCCAAAGCTACTTTGATTTGTATTTATTTTTATATTTATATTTCAGTTGTCAGAATAGCAACAGTAGTGTTACTGCAAATTTTCCCCTCAAGACTGTATTTTTAATTTTACTTAGAAAGCAAATTCCAAGTCTTCCCATTTAGTAATCATTCTCAGTGTAAGGAACTTGTCTTAGGAATATGTTTCTACGGCCTCCGAATTTAATGTGTTATCAGACACTACAACGCCAACTCATTTGGTATAAATCCAGATTAATTGCAGCAGAGGCAGAAACTAATTGACATAGTCCCCCAAAATATACATTTCTTTGGTCTGTGTAAAAAAATGTCATAATATTTTATGCAAAATCTATTTAATAAACATCCAAACCATTGCTACCTTTGCATTTAGCAATTGTTAACACTATAGCTAATGATCATTAGCTGGAGGCAGGCTGGAGGCAGTGCACCACCGATGATACTCCTGTACAATGGAAATGTTTATGTTCCTAGTTCTGTTTCACACCGGAAACTCATTAGTGGTTCACCACTTCCAACCTCCATTTACTATGTAAACAGTCATTGGCTTCAGTGTAAATGCCCATCAAATTAATTTTAAAGTTTATTAAAATTGTGCTTTTTAGTGAAACGGCATGGCGTTTTAAACACCGAGGATTTAATTAAGCACTCACACAAGAAGAACAGGTTTGTTATCACAAAACAATAAGATAAATACTGTTATCTCAACATAATGTGATAAGAAATGTATTTTTATGCATGGGATGCGCTTGAGCTTCTGACTGATAAGAACGCCATTTTGGCAAGAAAGGAATGCGAACAGTTGCCTTGCAAAATGTAGATAGGAATGCTGTTTGATTATGTGACGCGACGTCCTGCCATACCGCCTCGCATCCCGAGCAACGGAGGTGGGAATCATAATAGAAACGACGGAGAGGGGAGGAGAAAGAGAAGAAGGGAAGGGGCTGTCAGCGCTACGCATCTGTAGGAGCGGAGGAGAGGGAGGAAGGGGACAGCCGAGAGGGTCAAGATGAGATCCGCGGAAGCAGCGGCGGACAAACGAGAGGACCCCGTCGAGAGAGACCGAGGATGAGAGAGAGGGCTCCGGGAGCACTGCTGCATCGCTCCAACATGGAGGCGCAGTGACAGCAGCTCACGTTAGAGGAGATCATCTCGTCGTAGCCTTGCAGCATCGTCGTCCCCATCACCGTCCGTCCAGAAAGCCGAGCGGAGAGGAGGAGACATGGGCTCCCACGTTGTGCAGACGCTGCGCCAGGGAGTGTGGGCATCTCTGACCGGCGGCTGGTACCACGACCCGGACCAGAACAAATTCAACAACTCCTGCCACCTCTATCTGTGGATATTCCTGCTGATGCTCCCCCTGTCTCTGCATCTGGTGAGCTTTTCGTGAGCGGATCGTGATGTTCAAGGCCGCGAAGGTTGCTGCGAGGTGTGTGTGTGTGTAGGGGTGTGTGTGTGTGTAGCTGGGTGTTCATGCGCCCGTTTACTCCGCGTTGGATAAACAACCGACAGATCTGCAGGTACGTGATGTCGCTCGCTGCAGCGCCCAGAGATTGCGAGCATCGCGGGTGGAGGGGAAAAACCCCCCAAAACGGGCAATGTCGCACTGTTTTTCCCTGCATGCAACGCATGGCTGCTCCAGTATCTGACAGCAATGAAAAAACAGTGTTCATGATGGTAATGATGATGATGATGATGATGATGATGATGAGTGCTACACAGGCTCCATCAGTTAGGATTATTTTGTAAAAAAAAAAAAAAAAAAAGCATTTGTCTGTTATTTGCCTTTATTTTCTGATTTCAAACAAATGGAACTGGTTTCATAACAAATATGTACAGCACCATCCAAGAGTGCTGCTACCCCATTAATTGAAGATTGACGACATAATATTACTAAACGATTCTACAGTGTATCATTTGGATCTGCGCAGTCAATATCATGTAAGATCCAAGCTGCTCTAATATTAGCTGCCTGTCTCTGCACATCCACAGGCTGCTTTAAATAGCTTAAACTCACTCAGATTGAACGGAGAGCATTTGTCAACTTTAACTGTGAAGTCCTGCCACAGAGGATGTGTTTGATGACGGCCAGGACTTTGACAGAGCCATTCTTACACAAAAATATGCTTCGATGCAACATAGCGCTGGTTTGTCCTTTCGATGTTCATGAAATTTACATCCAGTTGCACTAAACATGCCACCATCATGTTTTACAGTGCAGATGCTAAATAGTTTGGTCTAATCTGCTGGAGCAGCTTCTTGTGACCAAAAATAAAAATGACTTCTGTCAACTTCCTTTTTCTTTTTTTAGAGTTTTAGTGTCTTGGTCACTTGGTCATGCAGGCTCAAAAAGTTGGATATTGTGAAAACGTTCAATATGTTTTTGTCACTAATTTCTGAAAGTGAAAGTTGTGATTATGGCTTACAGATAGCAAAAACCCAAAGTCCACTGTCTCAGAATATTTGAATATTACATAGGATCCATTTTGGAGTAGCGGTTTTAATGTACAAATGTTTTGTTTTGAACATGTGACCATCTACACCACCATGGGGAAGCCTGCTGACCTGACAAATGTCCAGCAGACACTTATCGACACCCTCCACAAGTAGGGTGAGCATGGTTGCTCGCAGAGTGCCGCATCCAAGCATTTTTATGGAAAGTTCAGTGGAAGGAAAACGTACAGTAGGAAAAGGTGCACTACAAACAGGGAGGATTGTTGAGCAAAATCTATTCGAGACCTTGAAGAAGCTTCACAAGGAGTCGGCCGAGACAAATCCTGCTTATGATGTACAAATTTTGCATTTCTAATGGCAAGCCAGTCCTGAACCAGAGATGTCAGAAGAGTCTTACATGGGACAAGGAGAAAAAAGGAGCACATTTTTTTCCTGAATCCTGACATTCCTGTTTAAAATAAACTTTTTAATGGACGACATGAAATAATGAGCCATAACAATCAAAACTGGAGAAATAAAAGCTTGACATATTTCAGTTCATGTGTAATAATATGATATATAAGTTTCACTTTCTGAAGTGAGAAAAAAAATGTCAACAAAATATGATGCTGTATGTTAGGTGTGCACATAGTGCAAAATGCAAGTCTGCCTAAAATTAGCTAAATTTGTTATTAGCAAACATAATTTGAACACATGGCGCCTGAAATATCAGACCCTACGATGAAAAAATGTTTCTTTGAACCATCTTAAAAAATACTCTTCGTTTGTTGCAGTTAATTTTACTAGTTTTGCTTGAGCAAAACTAACAAAATCAGAGTCATTTTTGAAAATATTTGCTTCAGAGTGGCGCATCCAGTGAAGCCTTTGCTGTTAGAGTATTGCACATACTCAACCTGTGATAGTGATTGCAATTTGATCAATTGTGCAGCTTTTCACCAACTGCTTACTTCTTCTTCCTCTCCCGGATTTATTGAGTGTATGGCTAAAAGTTGCCCCGTCAGCAGATTCGGTCGTCTGAACCGTGAATCTGTGCAGATGATCAAAGCCTGCGGGTTGTTATTTTAAAACCTATCTTTGATTTAAACTTCACTTCAACAGTGTATCCCTGATCTGTCTGTGACCCTTGGGCTTTGTGAGGCTGTTTGCTCAAGAATACTCTCCAACAAAGCTGGCAGGCATTCGCAGAAAAGTTGGATTTAGACTGAGATAAAATCACACAGAATTGGTTAGATTTTCTTGGTCAGGGTAAAAGGTTTCTGAATCCCAATGCACAGCACATACACTGCTTTCTGGTCTATCGCATGAAATGCCAATCAACTACACTGATGTTCATGGTTAGAAAATACATGATACATAATTTTTGCAAGGCACTGTACTGACATCCATTGTGTGCCTGCCAGAAGTCTTTTAAGTAAAGCGTGACTCATCTATTCAGATGGGGGGGTTTTTGCCCTCAGCTTTCAACCTCCGTGAGAGAAATATACTGCAATGATTCCCCCATACCCATATTTATCACATCCTGATCTTCACAGCATAAACTTCAAGTCTTAAAAATCTCCTTGCATTCTCTTGCAGGCCCTGCCTCCTACCACCATGGCCCTGAGCATCTACTGCACCTCCATCACCGTCTTCTTCGTCCTCATCAAGCTGGCCAACCACCGGCTGCACCTGATGTTCGACGAGGGCGAGGCGGTGGTCCGCAGCAGCCTCTCGGACCTCAGCAAGGCCCAGGAGAAGAAGAGCAACGCCTCGGACTCCTGCCAGCCGGCGAGCATCAGGTATGGGTGGGGAGGTCAGTCGGAAGTCGTAGAAAAACACAAGATTCCTGTTCAGCGATCCAGCCTTTCTATCGCCTCTGTGGCTGAAGCTGCAGGTCTGTCCGGATGATGAATGTGGAACCTACACCAGGAGGTTCAACCTCAGATGATGCGCAAAAATATACATTTAGCCTTTAATTCTCAGTTTGCATTTATTTATTTATTTTTCCTCAGTACTATCTGTCTTTCAAATCAAATTGTCTTCATGATCGAGTGTTTAAGACTGGAATACACACTCCCACACTTTGTCTCAAGAGCCTCAGCGTAGCTTTGGAGAATGTGTGAACTAATTTCAGTGATTTTCGGTCAGCCTGTCTTGCTGAGACGTGCGTTCTCTGAGCAGAGCCTTATAAAAGGAAATCCATCACTTCTTCCACTCCTTCTTCTTCTCCTTCTCTCTGTGATGCATTGAGATGAGATGAAACAAGCCAAGACGCAAATAGCTTCAGCCTCAGCATTGATTTGTCCGTTTTCTAATTCGCATGATTTTCTCTAAAAGTGAAGCAGTGGTTTATGAACTTCCACCCGAGTCCTCACTGTCTCACGTCTTCCCGATTTCCCTGAGCAGAAAGAGCAGCACGCTTCCCGACAGCGTCGCTATGACAACTCTGGCCCGCAAACGTCCCAGCCCGGTGATCCAGGTGACGCTGAAGCAGACGGAGACCGACCCGGGACTAATCGGGGTGGTAAGATGGACTGCACATGGATGAAGTCACCGGCGTGTTGACCTTTTTTTTTTTTACAACCTTGTCTTGTTGTTTGTGAACTGTTCTCCGTACAGGACTGCTCAAAGTCAGACGAGAGGAAATCTGCAGAAGGTAGCGGCCATCTTTCTTTAGGGTTTGAACACACAGATCTGCAACACTTACAGGAATTAAAGTCAAACATAAAATATACTGTGGTGAATTTTTTGGAGCCCCCGGTGTGGAAAATGATGTGGAAAAATCTTAAATTAAAGTAATATTTGACTGAATTAGCATGATCTTGCAATAAAAATGAACAAAAAAAGCACTTAGTTTTGACCGAGGGATGATCTTTAATTATTGAAATCCATGAAAAGTATTAACCTCCTCCCTCCCACATCATCACAAAGGTCCCCAACTTTGCTTCAAAGTGTGCATGGCATACTATCCAGCCTTTCTCCCTCTTGCCTAACGCGCTGGGTGGCTCCACAGACGATGCGGCTTCACAACTTCCTTTTCTGCAAAACGCATCACAGTCGTAAATTATCCTCAGACAAACACAGAAAAGCTGTCCAGTTATCCTGCCAGCAGGCCCAGCTGACTGCTTCCAGTAAATTTATGACCTAATGCACCAGCAATTAGACAGAGCCCAGTCAGCTGGTTGAGAAAAACAAAAGGAAATTAAAAACAACTCTGGCGCATTGTAACAGATGGCCACGTGTTTGAAGAAAATGTTTTGTTTCTGCTAACAATATCAGTCATCCTACCTTCAAATCTGTGTTTCATGGAAGATTTATGTGTCTGGGAAGTATTGCTTTACCCGAGGATGGGTTTATAAACGCCAGAATAAAAAAGAAAAAGTCAGTGCATGGAAGAGAGTAGAGAGAAAAACCCATTTGATGAAGTCTTTTGGTGCATAAACACTGATTTAGGTGTTCATTGATTTTATCCCAGGATAATTTATTGTGGCTTTGGAACTGAAGGACATCCGGTGGGTTGTGTGTGTGCAAACTAAATCTACACCAATAATAGCGAGCAGGCCTGACAATTTAAAGGAGCCCTGTGAGGATGAACTGATTGTAGCTTTTCTGAAATCAAATTTAAAAGAAAATGTTTGAGCTGCACCAAAACATCAGCTGTGGATCGGAGTCACAGCTGGTGATCAAAAACGGAAAAATCTGATCGTTTTGTTTGTTCATTGAACACACCGTGTGCCGGGCTACCAGGTCTTACTGACAGCAATACTCTTTAAAGTAGAAGTTGGCTTGGAGTGAAGACAAGTGTTATTTTCAGTATCATTGAGGTATATAAATAATTCTTTACATGCCGTGGAGATATAACATAGCTTAAATGTGTTTGGTTGTCTTTCATTGAAGTTACTTGAGGTGGTTAGTCAGAAACTGTGCTCTAATATTAAATATCTAATATCTAAACTGTGTTCTTAATATTATCTTGTTACTTCAAGATAATATTAATAAAGTAGAACTAAAACAATTGTGAGGAAATACACATTTTTACTTAAGTAAATGTTAGGAAACTCCTGAAGTGCAGAGCTGTGTAACGCAGGCTGCTCTTTCTCACACATTGCTGCTGCTTCTGGAGCAAATATCAATAATTACTGATTGATCAAGCCAGAAAGGCTTTCTACGGCTACTTTCTGTTTATTACAGATTAATAAATATCAGAGAATAAATGAACAAATGACGGTAAGTTTTATTTTTTCCCTTAAAATGTCAAGTTGAACTCAACAAATTTTTTATTTAAGAATAATCTTATAGAAGAAAATGAATATGGTCCAAAATAACAAACTGTGAAGAAGAATGGAAAAAAAGTAGAGTTATGATTTCTCTCTTAAAAAAGGACAGAAGATGCTTTTGTATGCTCTGTTATTTTTGGGAAGTTTTTGACAAATTCCTGTCTTATCTTGGCAGTTTAATCTTTAATCCATCTTGAAAGTTAAAAAAAAAGTTTTTGTTGTCTTTTTATAGGTCTTAAAGATAAATCAGAGCCTCTCAATTATGTGAATAATTGTAGGATTACAGAGTGCTGCTCAAGTTTAAGTAAGGTGTGTTTTCTGTTCAGGCCGTGGCGATGCCGCTGCGGCAGACCAAGCCGTGGGGGAAGACCCTCGGTTGGATGCTGAATTGTCCCCCGACGATTTCTCCAGCCCCAATCCGGATCAGGACGCCCCGCTGCTGCAGGCCCAGCAGAAGTCCCCGTCACGATCCGCAAGGGAGGAAGCGGAGGTGACTGAAAATAGAGCTGCTGCGGAAGAAGGAGGGGACGTTCGGAAATCTTCGACAGGAAGTCGGTCAGGAGAGGAAACGACTCCAGAGAGAAACTTAAAGCAGGACAGAAGGGAACAAAGGGAGGATGACGAGGCTGCAGATGAAGGTTTGCCGCCTTCAAAGGGAAGTGAAGATGAGAGCGAGGAAGGCAGCGAGGGCCTGAAAGAGAACTCGGATGCCAACAACAACTCACTGGGGACTCCAAAGGATGACCAGGGCGAGTCCATAGACATCGCAGAGTCTCCTCCACAGGTGAGCTTTGCATGTTGTCATATTAAGGATTTTTGATGTGGGGGGGGAAAGAAAAAAAACTCATTATTCACTCAGACGTTCACTTTGCTTTCCTGTTCTGCTCTCTAGGCTGAGCTAGAAGAGGAGGAGGCGTACTGTTCCGATGAGATCGAGGTGGTTCTGGTTGATAACTCCAGCCCCGGACCGGAGTTGGCCCATCTGGACGACAGCGACACGGTGAAGATCATCATCACCATGAGCTGTGACCCCCAGACGGCCGCTCAGCTGGAGGAGAGCGTCAAGCAGAGCCTGCTGGAGAACGCTCAGGTACGACGCAGGCGGAACCGTCGCCTAGCAACAAGAAGACCCCGGACTTCGAATCCTGGCATGTCCGTCCCGCTCATGCATCAGTTCTCTCTATAAGGCCATGGATGTTGCAGACTGTAAATGTTGGCGTTTTACCATTTTTTACCATAAATTTTATGGATTATTTTTTCTCTTTTTACAGTGTGGCTATTCCACCTTCCTGTTAGTTTCACTGTTTTTTTTATATAGTTAGTGCACCAGGCACCAGTCATAGATTTAATAAAGTATGTTAGTAAACTTATCTCTTTGATGCTGAATTGATCATTGCATCCTTTTAATACTGAGCCATGAGATGATATTTGAAAGCATTTGAATATGACTCAAAGTAAATAATATGGTACACCTGACCTAGATGTGTCCCTGTTTGTGCCCTGCAAGGCTCAGAAGGATGCGGGAGAATGTCACATCAAGATCCCTGTCATCACCTTCGACTCCCCCGAGGAGGAGAAGAAGGGCTCGGAGGACGAGCCCACACCCAGACAGCCGCAGCAGGTCACGAGCCAAAGCGAAGAGTTTCACCTATGCAGAGAGACGATGAGTTCGGAGTCCAACACGCTGGAGTGCCCGGACCTGGAGCAGGAGCAGGGCGGGCTGATGAACGAAGACGGCACGCCCAGCCCGCAGCTGACCAATGACAACAGCTCGTCTGGCATCGACGTCCGCTCCCACCCAGACGACACGGACCCTCTGGAGCCAATCGCGGACTCACAGGGGTTCCTGCGTCTGCCTGCGATGGTGGGCCGCTATGGGCCGGGAGGAAGGACCCACATCCGAGGCCTGAGCATGGACAGCGGGAAAGACGCCGTCCTCCTTTCGGACCGCTCACAAAATACAGTACGTTAAATGGACTCTTCTGTCTACGCCATCCATCTGTGAAATACACTCAAACCTGCTTTGCCTTTCACCAGACCACGATGACCAGCTCCAAATCCGACCTGGAGGCAAAGGAAGGCCAGATTCCCAATGAGTCCAACTTCTTGGAGTTTGTTTCCTTGCTAGGTTCCCTCAGTATGAGAGGAGGGAGCGCACAGGAAGAGGAGGAGAAGAAGAGCAAACAGAAAGTGGACCCTGAAGAAGAAGGTTAAACCATCAAACCAAAGATAGAGCTTGCATGCTATACTGTCAGCTATAACCCATTAGTGCTTACAGTGGAAAAGAAAAGCAAAATAACAAAAGCAGGTATCTCTGTCTCTCCTGTATTCAGATAATGGGAGTGCAGCTCTAGGGCTGGATCCAGCAGCAACAGACACCAGCGCTGACAACACATCAGAGCGACCCAAACCACCCACCAGTCTCCCAACGAACCCACCGCAAGCTGTAAAACCCACGCACATCCCTATCGTCTCTCCTGACAGGTAGGCGTGCTCGTGAAGTTAGCAAAAAATACCAGTCGGATTCACACAAAGAGCTTTGTTTTTCCTCTCGTAGTCCGCAGACGGACAGAGAGAAGGATCCGGACTACGACTCCCTCCCATCTCAAACCTCCCAGTCCGAGAGCTCCATGCTGCAGGTCATCTGCAGACCTGAAGCCACCAGTAAAGAAGAGGCCTACACCTTCCACACTGTGCACAGTAAGAACCGGACAGTGTTTTCGTCTGTAAAACTGACATCCGTGCATTCAGTGTATTTTACATCTAATTGCCGGCTTCAGAAACGGATTAAATAGCATTTTCCAACGTGTTCAGCCAAATGACTCACCAGTGACCTCATATCTGGACAGGAAGACGTCTGGACGATCTGAACGTGTCTGTGTTTGTGTGATCAGGAGACAGACCTCGGAAGCTGTATGCAGAGAGAGCCCTCAACCTGCCGCTGGGAGCAGAGCTCATTACAGGCAACATGTGGTACGCAGGCCGCCGATTCGCCTCCATGCACCAAGCTCTCCTCACCGTTTTCTCCTTTGCTGACACAAGTTTCCCTCGTTGTTGTGACGCATTTCCACCTGCATGTTCTCGAACGCTTCCACCTGGTTTTCCTGAAGTTGTCTTGAGACGTTTAGCATTTTATTTTTTCCAACCTTCTACACCCCGCAGTATTCGTACCATTCAAACTTTGTTGTGCCACAGCCACAAAATTCAATGTATTCAATTGGGATTTCGTGTGATGAACCAACATTGTGCATTTATTGAGTCCGATATTGTTGCCTGTTGTTCTGTTCAAAATGGCTGAGGTTTAGGTGTCATTTTTAAAGTCTCACTAATGGATAAATAATCTACTTCAGGTCTGGACTTAAATCTCAGCCATTGGGATTCAACCTTTTTGCCACCCGGGCCAAAATTGTCAAATTCAGAGAACTCGTTGCCCACAGAACCATATCTTTTTTCTTTAAGAAAAAAAAAGCTAATAAAGGCAAAAAATTATGTATTTTTTAATCTGCTCCATAATAAACGAAACAGAATATTTCACTGAAATGAAAAAGGATACATTTAAAAGTGAAAAAAACCAAAACTGAAAAGAGATTTGAATCACCCACAGACCACACAAAATCATTCCGAGGGCTCCAGATGGCCCAGGCGCCACATTTTGGACACATTGTAGATCTGAATGTATGGAGTTTTTTTTTAACCTGTTGGAAAGTGAGCCTCAGTTTCACATCTTTTGCACTCTACAACATCCCTGTCCTGCCATTAACAGTAGGGATGGTGTGTTCAAGGTGATATTCAGTGTGGGCTTTTCTCCACTCGTAGTGTTTGGCTTGTGGCCCAAAAGTTCTGTTCTGGTCTCCTGTGATCTGAGCGCTTTCCTCCACGTGTCTGCTGCATGGCTCTTTGTAACAGTCTTTACATGTTACCACGGTTACAGTGTGATCTGTTTGTTCTTCAGCGACCTGCTGTCGACTTCGTCCAACTCGGAGTGTCAGGACGGCGCAGCGGGCGCTCACACCGACTGCCCCTTCCAGCGACGCATCATTCCCGCTCACAGGCTGCGGCCACGGAGGACGCACCCGGAGATCTTTCCGGTCTTCATCTTCTTCTTCAATTACTAACTAAAACTATAGGAAAATAAAAAGTAACAGTATCTATTGCTGTTATTTTATCTACTCACTTTCCTCCTTTTACAAAGTGATTAACTGATGTGTCCTTTTTCTTTACATTTTTCTTTCTTTCTTCGGCTTCTTTCCCTCCCTCCTTCCTTGTTTTCTTCTTTCTTCCCTTTCTTTCTTTCCCTTTCCCTTTCTTTCTTCCCTCCCTCCCTCCCTTCCTCCCTCCCTCCCTCTCTCCCTCCCTCCCTCCCTTCCTTCCTTCCGTCCGTCCGTCCGTCCGTCCTTCCTTCCTTCCTTCCTTCCTCCCTTCCTTCCTTCCTTCAAGTTGAGTCTAGAATTGTCCAGAATGCTTGTAAACATTTTCTGGCTGCTCTGCCAATCCTAAGTATTTTCACTAAATGAAAAACAAACATGTTGTATCCACACTCTAGAACATTCTGACACTTCCTGTTGTTCCTCATTAAAAGATAAGCAGGATCTAAATATGTCCATGCTTATGATTTTTTTGTGTGGCAGGAGGAAGACTCCTTGGATGAATCTTCGGAGACGTCCACGCAGGAGAAGCCGACTAGAAAGGTTTATTACAAACTCCAGCTGTTTCCCGGGAAATGGGTCAGTGTTTTGTACGATCGTCTGACCCTGCTCGCGCTTTTGGACAGGTAACTCCCAAAACATGACACACGCTTTAAACATAACACACTCCTATTTCGACTCTACAGGCGACAGTGTTTGTGCTTTAACCTGTTTTGGTCAGTTGTGACAATCGGCGCCACTGCTGTGACCCGTCCCTCTTCCTTTCCATGTGTTGTTTTCCGAAAGAAACCAGGATTTTCTGGAGAACGTCGCAGTGGTTTTCATGGCCTTCCTGGTTTCCTTTTTGGGGTTTGTGCTTCTCAACCACGGATGCTTCAAGGACTTCTGGGTCTTCCAGTTCTGCCTGGTCATCGCTAGCTGCCAGTACTCCTTGCTGAAGGTAAACAGGGCTATATGGTGGAGGTGTGTCAGCCTACAGAGCAGGTTTGTGATTGTACATTGGAGTTTTAATAATGCATGTTAACTATACTTTATTCAGGATCGAATGATTGTACCATAAGCAAACTGAGGGATTTTTAAAAGCAAAAACTGTCTGAATTCTTGGTAGATTCTTTCTCATTGAAATTAATTCAATCAGACCTGGAAATATTATTCATCAAACCTCAAATACATGGTGTCAAGGTTTATTTTTTGTTGTTGTTTGTTTTTGGGTCAACATTTTGTGCAGATAGACATCTACCCTTTAGCATGTCTTGATATCACTTGTGGGGTGCCACAGGGGTCAGCTTTGGGACCTGATCTATTTGTTGTGTGTAATTTTTCTTTTGCTACCTTGAAGAATTTGTTAATTTTTTTTTCTATAGTTTGGACAAAATTAATAAATTGACATTATTTTTTGACATAAATAAATCTTATTAAAATTATACGGTGTGTGGTGTTTGAAAACTTACCCAGAGGCTTAATTTGAACCGCTTGTGCAGACAAGAGGAAGGAAATGAGCTAGCTGCTTTGCTCTGATGTTACTATTACAGCCATTGTATTTGTATGCTTTCCATTAGCTGCTGTTTATAATCAGTAAGCTCTAACTCTTAGACCTGACCTTTGCTTGACCCTGCGAGGCGTTCTGTCTGAGCTGAATCCAGTTTGTTTGTTCTTCCAGAGCGTCCAGCCAGATGCTGCGTCACCAACACATGTGAGTCTGTTGTTCCTTTCTGAAATATTACAAAACAAAAAAAGAGAGAAGAGGATAAAACCCTAGAAACAAGTGAACACCCGGCATGTTGCTCTCTCTGTTTACTTTTTCTGTCTTAGATACTTGACACCACAATAAAAAATAAATCTATTTCAAGGTACTGAATTTATATTTACTGAAGATAACCCCGCATGGAGGTTGGGAGAAACAGGACCTGGCTTCAGGTCCTGTTTCTGTCAAAGCAAATGTAAAAAAAACAAAAAAACAAAACAAGGCCTTAACAACGAGTAAACATCCTTCCTGTTTGATATGTGTTACTGTGTGTTTGTTTCTAATACCTTGTGGGGACCATTTTCCTGACACATGCTACGTTGCGGGGACCCACTGCTCCTTGTGGGGACTGAAGCCTGGTCCCCACAAGGGGACATGCTGTTTTTGGCTCAGGGGTCAGATTTAGGACTAAGGTGTGAATTGAGTTTTGGTTCGGGTTCGGGTTCGGGTTCAGTATGTAATGGACAGGGTTAGGATAAGGGTAAGGTTTAGACTGTAGAAGTGAATGGAAGTCAATGGAAAGTCCCCACAAACATAGCCACAGAAACATGTGTGTGTGTGTGTGTGTGTGTGTGTGTGTTCAGGGTCACAACCAGCTGGTGGCCTACAGTCGAGCAGCCTACTTCTGTATTTTCTGCGCTCTGATTTGGCTGCTGGAGCAACTGCTGAGGAGGAAGGACCTGCCGGTCTCCACTCTGTACGGAGTCACCATCATCTGCTACGATGTGCTGAGCTTCGTTCGGAACGTTCTAGTTGGTAAAAGGCAGAACATAAGCGTACTGTAGTTTTATTTGCTTCTCCGTGTTTTCAAACTCATTTCCTGTTTTTAAAAAAAGAAAGGTTTTTATTTATGGGAATTACTAAGAAATGTTTGTTTTGTGCGTGAACCAGGTTTTACCTACTGCTTCCCATTCGCCTTCCTGCTGGGCCTTTTCCCTCAGATCAACACCTTTACCATTTACCTGCTGGAGCAGATCGACATGCACTTCTTCGGAGGAACGGGTCAGTAATGGCGATGAATGAACGTCTCAGAGTTGGCCTTTAAAGCATTTCTCTCATCGTGTTTTGCCACATGCTGTTGTATGTTGAAAATATTACGCCACAAATCCCAGCTGCATCAAATTAATCAAACCTACCAGTGTGGGTTGATCAGATTTATCCCGACAGTGACCTCGTACCATCGTCAGATTATAATTCTCATGTCAATAATCCCAGATTCATGCAGAAAAACCCCTTTACGTAATAATATATGGAGCTTGAGCAACTGCTACTGAAACTTTGATGATTCCTGCCACTTGGTGCTCACCGCCCAGCATGTTTTCTTTACACATTGCTAATATTTAAGGAGGGTGATGAATAATAACGTTGTTTATAGAGCACAGGCGAATACAATACTCTCTGCTAAAAGTACAAAAATATTTTTAAAAGCATCAAGAAGAAAAAGAAGCCAACTACATGCTGGGTCAACTACATGCGTGGTCCATGAGTCCACGCATGCTTTGACAAGTCTTAAGTCCGCATTGTTTATGTGTTAGCATGGAGACTAGTCCCAAATCTGGGTTTAATATGGGTCATCACCAAGTGTGCATGTGGGTTTGAAGTAGGTCAAAGGCTATGTGGGTCAAACAAGTAAATATGTTGCTCTCTGGTCCCTGTAACCTATTGCTCATCTTTGTATAAGGAACGATTGCATCATATTTGAAAATCTCAAAGAAAGAATTAAGACGAAATATTATCTGACAGGTGTCGACCTGCTTGTTTCCTCGGCTGTTGCTTCTAGCGGCTGCTGCGTGTTTTTCACCACATTCTCCATGTCGTTTGTGTGCCTCAGCCGCCACGAGTCTCATCTCTGCGATCTACAGCATCCTCCGCAGTCTGGTCGCTCTGTCTCTGCTGTACGGTTTCTGCTTCGGAGCGCTCAAGGTAAGTCATTTAAAGTGGCGGTATTACGTAAAATCAACCTTTGTTTTGGAGATTTACGTCACGTTACAATGTTATTCCCTCATCAAAAACATACATGGAGAGTTGCTTGATTCTTTCATGCATGTTTAAGAAATCCTTTATTCTCCCGTGGCAACAAGTCAGCTGTGCAAGACGCCTGGTTGGACCTAGAACCGCCTTCTTGGAGATGCTGTTTCCAAGCTTCAGAGCGTTCTGCTCAACTCCTTCAGACTAGCCATCAGCAATTAGCAAACACTTAGTGGAACTGAGCTCATTGCAGGAGCTACTTCTCAAAGAAACACTGGTAAAAACTTTAAAGTTTTAATACAGGAGTGACGTTCTGATGACTTCCTGAAGGCAGAGCTTCAGAAAGAGCAGGAGTATTTAAAGAAATAGAGCCCCAATTTCCAGGCGTTAAATTACAAAGTCATAAAATTGTTTTAAGTCATATAAGATATAGCATTTTTATAACAACTGAAGGTAACATAATCACTTGATTGAGCTGTAAGATGACATCACGTAGCTGGAAAAACGCATAATACAGACCCTTTAAATAGAAAGCGAGCTCAGACCTGATTTAGTTTGCATGTTTTCCTTAAATATAAAATTTTAATTGAGTTAGACGTGGTTAAGTAAATAGATGGGCGACATGTGGTCCAAACCAGATTGCAACCAGAGGGCAAAAAAATCTTAGTTGTTGGAAAAAATATGGAATAAAGACAGGTGTGAGTGTGTATTTGTGTGTGTCCATAGGAGCCATGGGACGAACAACACACCCCGGCACTGTTCTCTGGTTTCTGTGGCCTTTTGGTTGTGTTTTCCTATCACCTCAGCCGGCAGAGCAGCGATCCCTCTGTGCTGCTGTGAGTATCTGTGTGTGTGTGAGTGTGTTTAGCTGGTTTTAACTAGAAGCGTCAGAATAAAGTAGGATGAATACATGTGCATTTTATTCCTACATCACTTATACGATCATATTATTTTCCTATTTTGCGCTACTTTGCAAATACCCCAAAAGTCTTTGGTTGTAATGTGACTGAACGGGATCGAGTTGTACGGGAGTGAACGCTCTTGTTTTTGTTTTTAGATCGCTCATCAAGTCCAAATTAATGCCCGCACTTGTGGAGAGTGAAGAAGAAGAGGAGGAGGAAGATGCAGACATCAAAGACCCGCTGCCCGAGAAGCTGCAGAGCTCCATGGTAACCACGGAGCGACATGCGCGCTGGTTTGGGTGTTTGGGTTTATCGCCCGGCCGCTGGACCCACTGACACACTAATCCAACGGTACCGGCTCGCAGTAGCTACAATCAGACAACCGGTGCACATAATCCCAGAGCGTAAAGCAGCGTATGCAGTTGATTAGCGCAGGTGATTACCGGGTAATCTGCGACACAAAGCTCTCCTACCAACAATTACAGCGTTAGCAGGGATTGGGAAGCACTTCACTTTCCTCCGTCTGATTGCCGAGAAATGGGAAGCTAATCACAAACAGACAGAAATAACCCCACTGTATGAGCGTGAAATATTCTAGAGGATTATGGGTAATAATTTTTTTAAATCTTTTAAATCCGCAGAAGGAGATTTTGTTATCGGATTTGGTGGTTTGCGCCGTCGCCTACATCCTAACCTTCGCCATTACGGCGAGCACTGTGTTCCTCTCGCTGAAGGTCAGCTTCGCACTTGTTTTGTGCTTTAATATTTTATTATTCTGCATTGTTTTTGTTTTTTTACCCTTCCTGACGAGGTCTCCTCTCCTCCAACTGACTCGTAGCCCTTCGTGACCATCGTGCTGTACGCTCTGGCGGGGACGGTGGGGTTCGTGACCCACTACCTGATTCCTCAGCTGCGGAAGCACCACCCCTGGTTGTGGATCTCTCATCCGGTTCTGAAGACCAAAGAGTACTACCAGTTTGAGCCCAGAGGTTTGCGTCGTTTCGGGCTTTGAATTAACTTGAACTGTTTTCATTTCCAGGGTGGAATGATAGTTCACTTTTTTTTTAAAGCACAATTTAGATGTCGATGTGGATTCTGTTCACACAGGGTGAAAATCATTCATAGAGGTTGAAGTTTTTTTTAACTTTTACAACCAGTAATTTCACTGTATTTGGTTAAAAGTCTCTTAGGAAATTGGAGAATGACCTTTTTCTGATGAAAAACAAAAAACAATCCAAAGTCCAGCTCTTTAAAAAAATTTCACCCAATTTTAATTTTTAAAAAATGTATGAAGTCGTTTGTTGTGTCACCATTACACAGTGAAAAAAAAAGAACACTTCAAATCAAAAATAGCATTTAAAACATCTGATTGGAAGTGAGCCGTATAAACACGACCGCAAAACATTTAGCATACGAGACGTCCCGGGTTTTTGCATATTTTTGCTAATATTTCTCATCCTCAGAGGCTCTGAGCTCCTGCGAAACTGTCTCCCTGCTCCTGTTTCAGAGGACGCCGTGCTCATGTGGTTCGAGCGTCTGTACGTGGGGCTGCTGTGCTTCGAGAAGTACCTGGTCTACCCCGCTATCGTGCTGAGCGCCCTCACCAACGACGGCTTCGCCCTCAGCCACAGCAAGAAGCTGGGAATCCAGTGAGCGGACGAAAACAAACTCGCTCGACCCTCGTCGGCCTGCTTGCCTGACTTCTCTCGTCTGTTGCTGCTTTTGCAGCTGTGACGTCCTCCTGACGACGGTCGCCGGGCTGAAACTCCTGCGCTCCTCCTTCTGCGACCCCAGCTTCCAGTTCCTCACGCTTCTCTTCACGCTCGTTTTTTTCCACTTCGACTGTCCGCACGCCTCCGAGAGTTTCCTGCTGGACTTCTTCGTCATGTCGATTGTCTTCCACAAGGTAATCGTCCACGCCTGGAACCTTGCTTAAAAAGTTCACAAACAGAAACATTTGGCTTGTGCAAAGCCTTTTATAACAACAGGTGTCAAACTCAAGGCCCAGGGGCCGAATCTGGCCTGCCACAGCTTTTTGTGTGGCTCTCTAGACTCCAAACTACATCAAAAAGTCCTGCCAGTTTTTCCACAAATCTGCAAAATTCACACAAGACCAACAAATCTCCTCATTTTTTCTGACTTAATGCAAATTTTCTCAGAATTGGTCAAGTGACTCACTTGGTGTCAAGTTATAGTCCGTAACTGATAAGGCGAGTAATAAAAAGTCACATTTAACCTCTTATATTAGTGTAAAAGTTCCTTGCAAACAAGTTGGCACCACAAAATTTGTAATTTTTGTGGTGATATTTTAGCAGTTTAACTGGTTTTGTCAGTATATTCTGGCACAATTGAACCTTTGAGAACATTCAGATTTTTGACATGACCCAAAATGAAAATGACTTTGACAGCCCTGCTTCGTAACGTCCCGTCGCAGGATTTACTGTCGACCTTTTAAAAACAAAACCCCGTCTCTGGTGAGTTTACACCGGAGGTCAGACTGCTCATTGCGCTCTAAATCCAGTTTGCCGATATCCCTGTAGCTCAGGAGAAGCTTATCCAACATCACCGCAGAAGATCATCCCCGCCAATACAGCTTTGCTAGTAGAAAACCCTGCTAGAAAACGTGGCAAAAACTTACTATGTACAGTAGCTTAAGACATATTTTAGGTTTTGTATAAGGAGTGAAATTTTACTTAATGTCAAACTGACTGTGTTTCTGTTTTTTTTTTTTTTTCCTGTCCAGATGCGTGAGCTGCTGCTAAAGCTCCACTTCATCCTGGTTTACATCGCTCCCTGGCAGATCGCCTGGGGCAGCGCCTTCCATGCCTTCGCTCAGCCTTTCGCCGTGCCTCGTATCCTTCCCTAAACACTGCGCCGCTACAGTTTTGTTTCTGTTTTAACTTTTGTTTAGTCACATTCAAATGTTCCAGTCAGATCGTCAAATAAATTGTGACAAGAAACTGAGATGGTTCAAGCTGTGATTGTCACCTCTCGTTTTTTTATCTCTAGATTCTTGTGTGACCTCCTGAAAGAGTCACTGATGGACTCCTGGAGTATTTTAGTGAACCTGCCCACTTTTAGGAAAGCTCTCCACTGTTTTCTGTTGTTGTGGATATCGCCTCTCACTGTGGTTCACCGGATCCTCAAAGCTCCAAAAACTCTTTCCAGGTTAATCATCTGGTTTGAGTTTCTTTAGGTCGTGTTGCTTTTTGAGCTCAGTTGGCCTACTTCATGTTGTCAGACAGGTTTTCATTTAACGATTTTCTGATTTTACTATAGAAGAAACAGAATGGACGATGGGGGAATTTCGGTGCAACAGCAGCAAAGTGGCACTTAAAGCAAGTACATTCACACAAAGATAGATATACCTGCAGTAAATCCAACTTTACCATAAATACTCTGTAGTTATAAAAACAGCGTACTCCAGTCCAAAGGAACTGAGTTGGTTAATTACAAAACGTTCAAAATGTGTGTATTTGAGCATTACAAATATACACTGGTCACAATGTGTGAGAATAAAAAGTGTGCAACAGCGGACATCTGCAGATTAAAACATAAATGTTATTCGGAATGAGTAAATAAAGCTGAACAATCAGGCCTGGGAGTGGGTTATGAAATTACAACCAAAAATGTGCTTTATTGCAATTAATTCATGCCTTAACTAAAGGGGGAGTCTTGTATCTGAAATCTGAAAACTGTATTCACTTTATATAGAAATTTATTTGCCGATCTGAAACATTTCCATTTGACAAACCAACAAAAACAAAACAAGTCTTTAAGGAAGCAAATACTTTTCTTTTTGTTTTACATCACAGTTCCCACACGTTGCTCTGAGTGTTTGGTGTCGCTTGCGCCTTTTACTTCCCTTCACTTGCTCCCGTCCAGACTCAGCCATGTTGCTGCTGCAGACTCTGCTCACCACCATCTTCTACACGCCGCTGGCGCCCTTCCTCGGCAGCGCCATCTTCATCACGTCTTACCCGCGGCCCGTCAAGTTCTGGGAGCGAAACTACAAGTGAGGCCTTTGCCGCCTGCCGCACGGCCAAGCCGGAAAAACAAGCGAGAGGCGTTTTGTCGGCACAACCTGAAGATTTCAGAATAAAGCCTGTCGGCTTATTTATTTATACGCCTTTCTTGATTTATTCATGTAATGTTTACGCATTCATGAGCAGAGCTAGTTTATCTAATAGGAAAGTTGATAGCAGGAAAAATAAAAAAACACCTTTTGCCTCCTCCTAAAGCTGAGCAAACCACCGACACGCAGCAAGTCTTCCCACTCTGTCTCCTCTCACTTATTCATGAGCATTTCCACGAGAGACATCTAAAAATACTCTGACGGCTTTGTTGTGCAGTCTCTCTCAGAGGCTATGTTTAGAGCCAGAATGAAATCCTGGAAGCTGCGAATCGCTGGCAGCCTCAGCTCAGCAGGGGTCTGATGAGAAAGTCGTCAGTTTGAGTCCTGATACGCGGCTCTGGGGAAGGATGAAGACTGTTCAGTTCGAGCCGCTCGAAAATCCGACTTTCACGAAGCAAACGTTTAGGTTTTCACGTGAAATTATTGCATGATTGTAAAGGGGAAGGAAACAGATTTTTGAGGTTTTTGTAAATAGTAATCTGGAAAAGTCTGTAGAGCCATCTTGAACAGATTCTTGTTGCACAATATCTTTGTGGCGAGTGACGAAAATGGCTAACGATCCTGTTTCATTTCCTGTTCCTGTCAGCACAAAGCGCATCGACAACTCCAACAGCAGGCTGGTGTCCCAGGTGGACAAGGAGACAGGTTAGGTCGCCGTAGTTCTTCACTTCTCTGTCCCCCCGTTAAATCCTGTCAGAACATGTCGCGTTTTCTCTCCGTTGCCCCCTTCAGGTTGCGACGACAACAACCTGAACTCGATTTTTTACGAGTACCTGACTCGCTCGCTGCAGCACTCGCTGTGCGGGGACCTCATGCTGGGCCGGTGGGGCAACTACAGCGCCGGAGACTGCTTCATCCTGGCCTCTGACTACCTCAACGCCCTCGTCCACCTCATCGAGATCGGCAACGGCCTCGTCACCTTCCAGCTCAGGGGCCTGGAGTTCAGAGGTACAGCTGGACCGTCCGCTCCTCACTCAGCTCCTCCAGAAATGAGCAAACAATCTGCTGGAGCTGCCCGTCTCCACCAGTGGACTGTTTAGTCCATTCGTCTTTGCGAAACAAAGTTATGCTGTTTAATTTAAGAATATCAGAGTATTTTTGAAGCACCTGGATATCATTTTCTTTTTTTACACCTTACAATCATGCACTATTTAGTGCAGGTCTGTCAAAGAAATTCCACATAAAATACGCTTAAAAGGGCGGTGTTATGTATTTTCCAGGCACATAGTCCCATATCACAGCACAACAAAGTAACTATGTTGCCTCCATTTGCTGTAAAAATGCTTCGTCTATAGTCACACATAATGGAAAACAAATTGGACTTTGTAATTTGGCGCCTTGAAATTGGGCCTCTGTCTCTTTAAGAAGCTCCTGTTCTTTAAAACACTCCCCTTTCATCATCACAACAATGCTTCTCTATTACATTTACAGAGGAGTTGGACTGAAAAAGTGCTAGTTATAAAGAAAATAATCTGCCAGTGGAACAAGACATTTTTAAATGATTGAGTACTTTTTCATCAAAATTATGGTATTATTAACTTAAAACAAGCTCCTACATTGTGTTGTAAAGTTGCTTGTAAATTAGTTTAGTCTTTTTTTAAGTGCACTAAGGTTTTGTGCATAAGAAACTAGACCAAACATACTTAGTGAGATTTAGTGTTTCTGCAGCGAAGACACTGCCAATCGGAGAACTTCTAGTTGAATTGGACTTCAATGAATTTGAAAGGGTTAATAATCAGCCTGTGTGCGTGTGTGTGTGTGTGTGTGGTCGTCTCAGGCACCTACTGTCAGCAGAGGGAGGTGGAGGCCATCACCGAAGGCGTGGAGGAGGACGACGGGTGCTGCTGCTGCGAGCCGGGCCACCTGCCTCACACGTTGTCGTGCAACGCCGCCTTCAACCTGCGCTGGCTGGCCTGGGAGGTGACGGCCACCAAGTACCTGCTGGAGGGATACAGCATCAGCGAGAACAACGCCGCCACCATGCTGCAGGTGTACGACCTCCGAAAGCTGCTCATCACCTACTACCTGAAAGTACGTTTGCTCTCCAGCCCGAAAGCCCCGGATGAGGGCCGCGTTCAGTGGTTCGATTGCTCCATCTCCCTCCGTCTCCACCCGCAGAGCATCATCTACTACCTGGTCCACTCGCCCAAACTGGGCGCTTGGCTGAAGGACGCCAGCATCCAGGAGGCGCTGCAGTCCTACACCAAGTGGCACCACATCGAGCGGGACCCGCAGGTGTTCAGCGTGAAGATCGACGAGGACTACGTCCACTGCCTGCAGGGGGTGACGCGCGCCAGTTTCTGCAACGTCTACCTGGAGTGGATCCAGCACTGCGCTGGCAAGATGGAGACGGTACAGACCGACTTACGGGCCAAGGAGCGCACGCTGCGACGTGACGTCTTTCTCATGAAGATTCGTTGTTTTGTTTATGTTCGTAATTGATGTTTCAGCCTGTGGACAGCGACGAAGACTCCCCTCTGGTGACGCTGTGCTACGCCCTGTCCGTCTTGGGAAGGAGGTCACTTGGCACGGCGTCGCACAACATGTCCAACAGGTAAAAGACAATAGCGCACATGTATGGAAAAATTACTACTTTTCATAGTTGTGCTGGTGAAAATTCGCAGGATTCTGTGTGGCAAAATGAAAAAGGAGGTAGCTTTAAAGAACAACAGAAACTTTCCTAAAACTTCTTTGTTTTGAGACAAAAGGACCAGAAAGCATATGTTTAACATACTGGAACAAGAGTGACTTTAAAAAGACATTTTACAGTGAGGTCAGTTGAACCGTAGTGTCTTCTAGTTAAATATAAAAGTGTTCACAGTAAATATTTCTCAGCCTCTGAAACAAAAGTGATTTGACAGAAATGACCTTTGCTGTGAATTAATAAAATAGAGAAACTAAACTGATCAGACAGAGTTTTCACAACTTAAATTTTTAACAAACAGAATAAATGTATCCATAGCTGTAGCAAATGTTGGATCAGCCAGTTTTGTCATCTGGATCAGACTATATCCAGATGAAATAAAAAAAAAAACTCTGGCCACCAGGGTGTATTTCACAAAAACTTGGTGGTTTTCGCAAAACATACCCAAAACCCAATTTGGTAGTTTTCTTTTGACTCGTCAAAAGTTGATGCAAATATTTCTAAATTTAAGTCTGTAGTTCTGGTCTGAAAAATGTTTAGGAAGCCTCATATGATTTATCATGAATTCCTCTAGTCTAGTTTAACCTTAAACAATTGGAGCTTTGTACTGAGTCCTTTCCTGCAGCTGCAATGAAAGACCAGAAGAGGGCGCCAACGGCTAAATCCTAAAAAAAACTGAAACAGATTTTTGTTGTCAAGGAGCTTTTTTCTTCATCTAGTTTATTATCAAAGGCTGCCTCCCATTTTATTCCCTCATTTCAAGCTCTAATGTGGCTGCTTCAATTATTTGGGGAACAAACAACAAGCTCTTCTTCTTCTCTTCCTCCATAAAGCCTGGAGTCCTTTCTGTACGGTTTCAACACCCTGTTTAAAGGCGACTTCCGCATTGCCACCAAAGACGAGTGGGTTTTCACCGACCTGGACCTGCTGCAGAAGGTGGTGGCACCTGCCGTCAGAATGAGCCTCAAGTTGCATCAGGTAAAGCCGACTCCCGCAGAAGAATATACAGTACTGGGATTCAGTGGCCGATTTCCCACGAGTGGTTCACCGTTCACTGTGACTGTCCTGCAGGACCACTTCACGTGCCTGGAGGAGACGGAGGAGGCGTCCATCCTGTACGAAGCCATCACGAACTACCGCAGCGGCCTGGTGATCTGCCACGAGAGCGACCCCGCCTGGCGCAAGGCGGTGCTGTCCAGCCGCGACACGCTGCTCACCCTGAGGCACATGATCGACGACGGCACCGACGAGTACAAGATCATCATGCTGTACAAGCGCCACCTCAGCTTCAAGGTCATCAAGGTAACGGAGACGAGTGCCAGCTCGCAGGCTGCCCCCCTCGAACGCACCGTCGCCACTATGAGACACGGTGGTGGCAGGTTTATGCTGTGATGGAAGCCGTTTCATGGAGCCAGACAGGGAAATAAACCCGACTAGAGGCTGTGAAGGACTTTATGCTGGAGTGGAGATTCGCCTAACATTAAAATGGCCTAGTCAAAGTTCAGATCTAAATTCACTCGAGAGAATGTTGCAAGACTCGCACATTGATTTTCACAAATTTTGTGTATTAGATCTGCCAAGCTTTGAGCTATGATGTAAAACATGACTAGAATAATATTATTAGTCATAATATTATGTCTTGATATTAGTTATATCTAGAAAATATATATTTTTCAACCATTTAAATTTTAAAAATAAACTTATGATGATATCTAAAAAAATAATTACATTTATATAAGGTTATTGATATGTTTTTCACCATGAGAGCTCACTCTATCTATTTGTACCACTTGTGTCTCATAAAAATCCATTCAAATACATGGAAATTTGTGGCTAGCATAACAAAAAGTGAAAAATGATAGCAGCATACTATATTTACAAACTTGACCAAAATGAAAGATTTTTTTAACTCTATTACTTCTGTTAGTTTATTGTAATAATTCACCAAAATGACTTAATAATAGAAATTCTGCTCGACTGTCAGGCCAGCGTCACATTTTGGCTAAGCTTGTCGTAACGAACAAGATGCTAAACATCCATCGGATCTCTTTCTGCAGATCAATAAGGAGTGTGTGCGCGGTTTATGGGCGGGCCAGCAGCAGGAGCTGGTGTTTCTGCGGAACCGCAACCCGGAGCGCGGCAGCATCCAGAACTCAAAACAAGCGCTGAGGAACATGGTCAACTCGTCCTGCGACCAGCCGCTGGGATACCCCATGTAGGCGTGATCCACCTACATGCAAAGAAATAGTACCAAATATTTTTAGTCTAGTTTCTAGTGCAAATTCTTGGCACTTTGAAATAAGACAAAACTGATTTAAAAGTAACTTTTCAGCAACATGTAGGAGTTGTTTCAAATGAATAATTGCTTTAATGTCAATAAGAAAGTTCCACTAGCAGATATTTTCACTTATAACAAGCCATTTGTAATTCGGTAGATAATGACACTTTTAGTGCAAAGTTGCACTAAAAGTGCCATTAAAATTGTCAACGTTGCATTACTTGGTGAATAATGACACATCAAGTGCAAAGTTACATTAAAACCTGCATTAAAAGTCCACAAAAAATATCAGCTTTGCATTAAAAGTGTAATTATTTACCAAATGACACTTCATGATAGCAAACATTCATGAAGACTCCTTCATGTTATACAATCAGTCTTATGAACAGGCCTTCAAATAAAGTGTTACGTTTTTCCTTTGTTAAAAGTGAAATAATCTGCCAGTGGAACTCATACTTTTTCATTAATATTAAGGAATTAAGCTTCTGTCTCCTGTTAAAAAGTTGTTTGTATGCTAGTTTGGTCTTATTTCATGTGTACTAAAACATTTGCAGCAGAAATATTTTAAATATACTTGGTAAGATTGTGTGCTACCAAGTACAGAAGCTGGCTCGTTGTTAAATTCAGATTTTGTCCCCTCGAGACGTAGTATAAAAGAAAGACACTTTTCTTTATTTTTTTCAGGTACGTGTCACCGCTGACGACATCGTTTGCAGGAACACACCACACACTCCGCAGCATCGGAGGAGGGGCTCTCAGCTTGGACGCCATTCGTTCCTGGCTCTGTTCTAAATGGTTGCGGTCAGTTTCCATTCCTCACTCCACCAGCCGGCTTTAAGATCTCGGTCAAATTTACTCCTTTTCTGTCCTCAGTTTAGCATCCGTAGTGTAAGCATAGATCAGACTTTATGTAGTTTGGTCACGAGTTCATTTCCTGAGGTTCCCCAAGTCAAGGTCCTTCCAGAGACCACATGACTTCCACGTGGACTTGAACTCAGCTAGATGATCACTTCAGAGACACAGCTCCAGTTCTGCGAATGCTCCATAAAACTGAAACAAACCGTTTGAGATAATGCAATGCATTCATTTAATTTTGTTGTAGTAACAATTAGTTCTTAGGTGTGGTTTTTTGTTGTAAGTGTTGTAGTCTCTAAGCCCAGCAGCTGTTGACATTTTCATTTTTTGGTGGGTGCCAAAAAGAATTTTCAAAATACCTGAGAAATATTGGAGCTACTGCAGAAACCGATGGTGGTGAAGCACAAACCGATGGTGGTGAAGCACAAACCGATGGTGGAGAAGCACAAACCAATGGTGGAGAAGCAGAAACCGATGGTGGAGAAGCAAAAACCGATGGTGGAGAAACACAAACTGATGGTGGTGAAGCAGAAACTGTCAATATTTATTGAAATTTTGGCTAATTGCTCCAATTATTTGTAACAAAAATTTTATATTCATTCATGACAGGATAGTATCATTGTGATAGGAAAGCTGGGAAAGCAGCGGTGGAAAAAAAAAATCTAGTTTCTGAGTACTACATTCGTCAAACCCATAATTTATAGAAGTTCTCTGGAAATCTTCAAAAGTCGCTTGAGCCATTTCCGAAGGCTTGGCTCTTTTAGAACTGGAGGCGAGGTGTAACGCGCATTATGCTAACCTCATAAAGTGCTCGTTCAGCTGGTTGTGTTATAGGATGAATTTCTCTGGAAAGGACTGCGCTGTAATTGTTGTGCTCTGGCTCCCTCCAGGCTGACTGAGTGCTTCACTGAGGATTTACAGATATTGACTCCCAGTGCTGGAGAGGGACTCTGCCAACCTAATGTAGTTTTAAATACACATGCAGGGACACTGAGGGTGTGCGTCTGGGAGACGGAGATTACAGAGAAGATGGAGAGGCAAATGGACTTTCTGCTCTTGCAGCTGCGTTTATTTCTCTCTCTATTTTTTTTAGCTGCAACAAATCACATAGTCTCAGTTTTGCTGCTGATCGCTGTGAGATATCCGTCTTTGCGACTGCACCGTTCTCTTTTGGGTCCCGAGAAATGTCTTTCCGAACAGGACCAAAGTGTCTCTGAGATCACGTCTTCATTCGAAGGTTTTGCTTTATTTTTACCGAGCGTTAAAATAGATTTTTGTCTCATCATTCAGAATGCATTTTCACACACGTGTGCACAGTTACGCAACATTCAGCCACCTGGGATTGTCGAAGTTTGCAGATGGATTTTGATGGGTCGTCGCCGTCTTGCTTCTGCAGCACTCACATAAATAAATAAATAAGAGGTCTGTGTGTGTGTGTGTTTGTCCTGCAGAGTGCGTAAGGACAACCTGACCAGCTGCAACAGCGGCATGAACATGGAGGATGTGGACTGCGGCGCCGGCGGTTCGTCTTCGCAGAGCCACAACCGGCCGTCCTCTGTCACGTCCAACAGCCTGAGCCTCTACCAGCACAGAGCGCGGACGACGCACAGCCACAGGCATCACAACACCGGTATGTGACCAACACACACGCACACACCCCTCACTGCACCACAAGCCATAGAACGTTTCTGTGGTGCATTTGAAAAAAGACTTCATTTGTGTTTTCGGTCTTACAGAAGTGTGACAAAAAGTATCCGTCCCTGATTGATTTCCTCTGGTTAGATGTTTCATATTAAACACATTTTTAATATCAGACTAAGATTAGCTGAGTAAACACCATAAAGCTCTTTCCAAATGATGCTTTCGTTTGTTAAAAGTCAACAGCGACTTAAACCAACCAGGCCCATTTCTTTATTAAGATCTAAAATCTTTAAAAACGGCTCTAAAAAAAGCATTACACGTAAAATTTTACACATTATGAAACATTTACTAAATTTAACTAACTTAGTAAAATGCTTAACCAGCTGGTGTCCTGGTATGAATTTGTTCTCTGAGAGTGATTGGGGTTAGGTTTCATTTTTACAAATTTTCATTTTGTAAAAAGGAACAATTTTCTTGAATAGAAATTATCTAAGGGATTAAAAAAAAAAAAGCTCCATATGTATGAACACGTCTCTACGTCCTTTAAAGACTTCATTTATGTCTCTGCGCTTCTGTTCCCTCAGGAAGGAGAGAATACCGCAGTCGGTCTGTCCAACCTCAGAGTCAACGCCCTCCTGTAAGCAGCCAATCAGGTCCCATCCTGGACTCTGGCTCCGCCCACGGGCTGGTCCAGCGTCTGTCCAACAGTCAGCTGTCCTTTAACACTTCTATCGCCTCTATTTTCTCTCAGGTAAACACGTTTGTTCCTAGCGACCAGCAGATGCTTCGGTGAAGTCTCTCTAGAGGAGTAACTAAATGTGTTTGTTTCCTTCAGGTCCCTCGTCTGTCCGGAGCAGGAGGGATCAGCTCTCAGCTGCAGGCAGCGCAGCATCAACAGCGCTCCAGTCAGGTGCCACCTTCATCTACCCCTCATTCACCCTCTCCACATAAAAAAAAACACCATCTCACAGTTTCTTTGGATTTTTTTCCCAGGTCTCTTCATCTTCGTCCACACTCAGCCTTCTGTTTGGGAAACGCAGCTTCTCCAGCGGCCTGGTCATCTCCGGCCTGTCCGCTGCCGAAGGCGGCAACACCACCGACACGCAGTCCTCGTCCAGCGTCAACATCGCCGCCGGGCCTTCGCACAGGTCCAGCAGCAGAGCCACGCAGGTTAGGACGACATCACGGAAGCTTATCGCAAACTTTGACTGCAAACGTGAATGCGTTTTATTGGGAATTTATCTCACAGACCTACATAAATCTGAAAATTGTTGCATGCCGTTTCAGCCCTCTATTACGCTGATACCCCTAAATCAGGCGTGTGCAAACTGCAGCTCTGGAGCTGCAAGTGGCACTTTGGACGTTCCAAGATGGCTTCTTAATAATTTGACTAAAAACCACCACATTTTTTTTAAAGTCATTGATTCTGTCACTATCCTAAAATAATGACCCAAGTCATTTTTTGCCAAAAGTTTTTTTTTTTATGCCTAAAATATCATTTGGAAAGAAATAAGCAGTTATTTTTAAAATTAATTTATTTTTTCCCCAAAATCATTTTGGCGAAAAATGACTTTAGGGCACCAGTCACATAGTGTGATTTCTATCACTAAACTGCACACAGTAACTGCATTTAATCATATTTTAAAATTTATTGATGCTCTCATTGAACAATCAGTGGGAAGTATAGGAAAGCTAACAATCACGAGAATACGTGGGGTTTTAAACATCATTAATTAGAATTTATCATGACAGCAACAAATCAACAATCTTATCACAATAAGAAATTTATCTCAATAAATGACAAACAGTGCGATAAATGCCCACTCCTGTCTGCAGGCGCTCTGAATCTGACAGGTAGCCTTAAATGTCTAACGCCTCCGTTTCTCCTGCAGTGGACCTCGGAGCCATACGAGAGCATAGACGCATCCAACTCTAACGCCGCCGTGACGGTGAGAGAGGGCGGCCAGTCGAGCGATCAAGGCTTCAGCCAGGGACTGGACAAGACCCAGGAGGAATCTGCATCTGCCTCAACAGCTCCGGAGCCAGCTGATCAAAAGACTGTCTGAGAAGAGATAGAGGACTGTGTGGGAAGGAACACATGCATACAGAATACAGAGAGAGAGAGAGAGAGAGAGAGAGAGAGAGCACCCATGCACACAAACCTGCCTTCTCCCTTTATCCTCAGCATGTGGTCTCACCTTGTTGTTTGAATGTAAAGTCTGAAAAAACAGATCTCTGATCTGGTTGATGAAATAAATACATTTTTGAATGAAACTGCCTCCTCCTATGATGATTAGTGCATTTTATATCATTACAATTATATATATATATATTTCATAATTATCATTAATGGACTAAAAATGAAGCTTTGCATTGCCTAATGTTGTATTTAAGGCTTAAACAGTTCATTTTATGCAACTCTGTTGTTTCTCAAAGGATAGTGGATTGTGAGTTGTCTTCTAGAATAATTCCTGTGGGCTTATTTTTATGTTTTAAGCCTGTCAGATAATAGCCCGCCGTGTAGCAGCATGCCATGTTCCTGCATCCATTATCACTTCTAATCCCCTGGGACTTGTTGATGGACTGCAGTATATCCAATACAGCCTGATGGGAGGGAGGTCTGGAATGAAAAGCTTTCAAATGACTGAGGATTACACTTGACATTTGTTCGCATATATCAATATTAATATGAAAAAGTTTACATAACAATAATGTTGAGGAAAACTGCACCATAGATGAGGTGCAATGTTTGTTTTCAGGGTCCCGTACTTACAATTTTCTAAGATGGAAGAGTTCCCTCTTCTGTATTGCTCCTTGGTCGCTAGTAGAAATACTGTATATACAGTGCTTGACAATCCCTGAAACTATGTGCAAAGAGCCTGAAAAATCAATTCATGTTTAATTGCAGCTACATAGAACATTTCACAAGGTCACTAATGCTAGTTCCTCTTTGCCACTGCAAAGGTTTTAGGGTCTGGAGACTGAGACGGCCATGGAAGAAGGGGGTTTTGCATGAAATGAACAATTTCTATTTTGATTTTAATGTGAGTTTTGGATCATTATCCTGCCAAATTATCCAATAGCATTAATACTTTTTTTTTTATAGAATGCAGCAGATTTTTTAATTTTCCTCTCATATTTCAAGCAGTTCAGAAGTCATGCAATCTAACTAAATTCCCCGCGTCTTTCGATATGGAACTGAACAAACCATGGATTTTGGTTCGTTCACCAGAAAATCCCCAAGGAGAATGTCTGGCCATCAGTTCCAGACTTTGACCTCAGATAAGCTGAGGTCATGATGTGAAACGTGATCTGGAGTGGCCTTGTCAATAAATGGACTTGAATCTAATTGGGAATGCTGAGGCGCGATCTTAAAAAGGTCGTTCACACACAAAAACCCTCCAATGTGGCCGAGCTAAAACAACTCTGCAAAGATGAGAGGGGGAAAAAAATTCCTTCACAGCGATGTTTGCTGTCAACACGACCAGGTCGGTTTGAATAGCTTTCATATTTACAAAATAAAATAAATTGTATTTACTCAGGTTGTGTTTGTCTGCTGTTCTAATTTGGATGACACCCTAAAAACATTTAAATGCAGCAAAAGTAAAAAGTCTTCAGGGGACAAATCATGTTTTTCAAAACATTGCAGGGTTACACACAAAAGTAAAAAGAATAAATAAAATGAGCTAAATATATGACATACATTTCCAGTATCGACCATAAAAAAACAACCCAATCACATTTGACAAAAATCTATTAATAAACTCTTTATTGTAAGTTGTTACATTTAGATTTCTCTCTCTAGCAGCACTATTCAAATTACAGATATTCAAGGGCAGTAACCATAGACTGTAGTTCTCTCTTAATGCAAAATGTCATCATGTAAACAAAGACAGACATAGAAGATAAGTAGAGTAAAATGTACCACAACATGGGCAGGATGCTAATGTGACAATAACTCATGTAAGGTTCAAAGGACGACTTTTGTGTCTTTTGAGATAAAATGTGACTGGTCCAGCACACGAAGAAATCAGAAATGGTGTACAGCATCTTCTTACAGTTTTTTTTGTTTGTTTGTTTTGTTGGAAACGGTGTGATCACTTGCCACCTGTATGAGGCGTGTTGGAAAATGTCCATCACCGGTTTACAGAGGTTGGTGGAGGGACGGTTCCGAGAAACCAAACAAATCAGTGACAGCCAACGTAAGTAGGACGTGTAACAGGATTATTTTAGTGCAACAGAACTTGCGATTAAACATTCCAACAATTTCTTTTGACCTCTTTATACTATATCCAAAGACACGTTATAAATATGGCACATTATATCCACCGAGAAGCGCTGATTCTGTACTCTGCTGGACAGTTATAGTGCCCACAAAAAAACCCAATTTTGATTTTCCAACCCATTCTCTTTTGCAACTTTTACATTACTCAACAACTTTTTCTATATGTTTTGAATAACATTTTTGCAAAAGTGCTCATTTAAGCTCCAAGTCAAACGAAGGCCAAGCTAGCAGCTAGTTAGCTCAGCTCACCTTGATCTGTCATGGGACAAAGTTGAATAATTTTGCAGCCACAAATCATAAAATTATTTTTGGATAGCTAATTCTTGTCCAAACAAAACAGAACAAATAAAAATTGGCTTACAAAGTGAGTACAGACGTTTAAGGTGACTAGCTTTAGCTTGCTAGTTTTGAGCCTAGCAACCTGCTGCTAGCTTCACGTTATATGTGGAAATCTGATTTAATTTGCTTCTCTAACTCCACTCTGTTACATTTCCACACCAGTTTGACAACTGTTTCTTTTACAACAACTTTAACAGTAAATGTTTTTTTTACTTTATTTTATATCTAGATGTCTACAAACACTGGAGTGCAAATAATATCCAAACTGCACTATCATGCATGGGTTTTCCAATACTAACCTAATTTAGAAGAATGTAAGTCATGTAAAGCTAAGTGTTTTGAACAGTGTTCACACTTAGCTTTTGTAGCACAGCGTTATGTTGCTGCACGATGAGGGTAAACGAGTCTGTTCCATGCTACAGTTCCAAGTAGATTTTCAGTTTTGCCCCAGTGTACTGTACATCTCAAGGTCATGATGAACAGCAATCATATTCTGGAGCAACACAAACCCTGAATAGTCGGAGCACAGTGCTTTGAGATGTTATCAGCATGACTCAAATATGTGTGTCTATAGAGACTTTTTAAAAAAAATCTATATATTTTACTTCTGAAAATGTCAGTGAGTCCACCAACTCCGCTTTTATATATTTAAAACATACAGCTGTGTTCAAAACAATAGCTAGCTCAATCCCTTAACACGCCTGCTGCTAGCTATGTAATTGAACCTCTATTTCAAAGGGTGTGATCAAATTAATGTCAGTGTGGAGTTCAATCGATGAGGACATTCATTGAATTCGTTAAATGGGTTGTTCCTGAAATGGATAAAGTAAACTGGGGAGGCACCAAAATGGATAAAGTACAGCAGAAAACGATAGCCTCTCCAGCTAAAATGATTTCAAACGCTTTAAAATGAAAACCGAACCCCAAAGGAGTTACCTCTGAGTGCTGTAGCAGTTGGAAGAAGCCTAGAAGAAGCCAGAAAGTCTGAAGCGAACAGGTGACGAGGTTACATTTTGACCGAGAGCACAATGACTGGTCTGGACTGATGGAAGTAAGATTGGGGGCTCATTATGTGGATGTTTGTCGCTCTGTAATGTTGGGCCTATTTATGTAACACAAGGGATAATGGAGCAGTTAAACGACAACTAAACTGACGTTGTGTTGTAGGGAACGCCCTTAAAACTGGTGTTTCAGAAGGACAATGACCACAAATACACCAGCAAGCAGACTGTATCTTAGTTCCAGACCAGAAAGATTGACTTTATGGTGTGTTCATCCCAATCTACAGACTGAAAGTAATCTATCAGTAAGCTAACATGATGTTTGTAAGGCAAAACCTAAAAAAAAAGACAAAGGCCTTGGAGTAGTGGAATGTAGTCCAATCATCTGAAGTTGGTCAACTTCATTCAACACAGATCTGGAGCCATTCCAGAAATAGTTGTTCCAGAACTTCACATTAGTTCAGTTAGTCAAAGGAACGTTAAATCCTCAAAAGGTCTATCTATATGATTCCCCCTGCTTCCTGTAGAGTAGAGTAATAACAAATGTGTTTTGTTCTGATTTGAAATCACAGGTGCAGTGCATGTCATTGTACGAAAATAAAAATGTATTACAAATATTTTGAGATCTACTCATTTTTCTTCAACAAACTATTATTTTGAACACAACTGTAAACGACCACAAAGATCCAAAATGTCTTCATTTGCATAAACAAAACAATCAGTCTTTTTTTCATTTTTCCCAAGTGTTGTAAAGTAGCCAGGGAATTCTTGTGAGACAGAAATCTTGATCAAACGTTCCCGTCTTGGAAAAGCTCTTTGAATCATGCGTGTGACAACAGCCGAAGACTGTAGATCATTTAAAAAAAACAAAAAAAAACAAAGAGGGTCATTACGTCATTCTGGCAATTCATGAAACACTCGAAACTATAATTAAGTACCCATAGCTGTCTCTATTAGTCAAACATACTAGAAGAAAAATATGAACCTCTTAAAAGAGTTTCTCATATTTTGAAATGTCTGCATACTGCAGTACTGGAATACATACTCATACAGTATCGTTTATAGCAAATAACTGAATTATTTCATTTATTTAGCACAAAGCATGCTGAATAGAAAAAAGTGTCACTTTTAAAATAGTCTAAAGTGACTCGTCTTTTCAATGTTCTCGTTCGCAGCTTGTTCCTCGACAGCTGCGGTCTATCTACAAAGGCATGACAAAAACCAAGAAGTTTAGGCATCTAAATCAATAAAGAGAAAAGTGATTGCCTTAAACTGTTCCTAGCCAACTTCAAGGAGCACCTACACAGACGTGATCTCTTCCCTAAAGAAGCACAAACGCCTCAGGAAGAGGCACGAAAAAGACCGGATGAGGGAGAGGGGACTCGTGTACGAGGAACACAGCATTAGCGTCGTCGTTTTTGTTGGGGTTTTTTGCTGCTAAATGGGGCCGTTTCCGCCTCGACTGCCTTCAGTGATGTCATGTGTGACGCCATGCTTTCAAGACATGGCAAAAAAAAAAAAAAAAATGAAAGTGAGGACCCGACACACAGAAAGTGAGACAGACCCAGAAGTGAGACAGAACGAGGTCTTGAGGTCTGTTGTAAAGCATAAAGAGGCACCGTACCCAACTGAGGGAAAACCCGAACCGCCATCAGTCAACAAGCTTGTCCTTCGTTAGCCACGGGTATGGACTGTTAGATAAAAAGAGATTAAACTGTTTTTTTTTTTTTGTTGTTTTTTTTGTTTTGGTTGGAGGTCAAGCGAAAACTCACCTCCCAACCTTCGAATTCCAATAAATAGTAAATAAATAAAAGCGACATTAGGTGCTAACTTGATACAAGGTGAATGAGGCTGGTTTAAAATTAAAAAACAAGTAAAAATAACCTGAATCCGCTCCATATAAACGCTACTGTATTAACACAGTGATAGTCTAAGTGGATGTGGCTACGAGAAGTAGAAGGAAGTTGGCACTGTTTGCTGATGACACTGTGCTGCTCTGGTTGGTTACAAAGTCGCAACAAATGTGCAGTGTGTGCTGGCAGACACCAAGAAGGTAAAAAAGAAAAAGATCATTAAAAAAAAAAATTAAATTAAATGGAAAGTGGAGATTTTTTAAATTATATTTATTTAGTTTACGTGGCTAATGGACAGTGCTCGTATCCATTACTGCACCACTTGCCCATTTCCCAGATTTGTTTCAGGTCAGCCCTTCAAAGTAAGACTAGGTAACTTAAATAAGCCTAGTTCCTAAAAATATTGGTAAATGTCCAATTAGAACCAATTCATTAATTTGCAGATAAGGTGACTTTAGTAAAGTGCTGCTTTTATAAAAGGATTATTCCTAAATTATGCTTTAAAATGTCAATATTGACCATATAATTTTGGTGTTGGGGTCATTTTGTCCAGTTGGGTTGCTTTGGATATAAAACAAAGATGTCTCCCAATGAAAGTTCAGCACTGGAAATGTTTCAATTTGTATTCGCAATGGAAACATTTTTGCACATGCAATCTCCCTTCAATTGCTTTGAAAGAACGGGTAAATGAAACTAGCTGCCAGCGCCACTCTGTGGCTAACTTAACGTAGACTTATGGAGACTACTTCAGCTGTGGGCTCTTCAGACATGGCCTAGTTCAGGAAAATGTTATAATAATACGATGGGGCTAGAAATTGTATCGTTAGTGGAGGAAGTCAGGCACCACTGACTGTGTTGTTGAGGGTTGCTATAACCTTAAAAAGCAAAACTCCACAGAAGAATTTGGAATCCTAAACATTTTTAAGGTCATTTTTCTACATTTTGAACCATTTTTCCTCACACAGCCAATTATGCAAATTAGGCATCAACAACATTTAGCAGCTTGTAGCAACTTTTAGGGCAGTCAGTAGCTACTTTCTGTATAAAGAACTTGGCAACAGGATAATTCAAATTCCAAAAATGCTTTATTGATCCCAAAGGGAAATTAAACGTTGTTGTAACTCATTAACTCAAATTCTTCAAAGAGATACGGTAGATAGTGATGACTGTTGGCAGGAAAGATCTCCTGTAGCGGTCTGTTATTATTATATTGTATTATTATCTGTTATTATCTTATATTGTCCAGTTATTTTGGTTTGATTAAGAGTCACATTTCATGAGGGGGAACTGCAGTATCAGAACCCCAATCACTGAAAATAGGGTGTAATATAAAATATAAAATCTAAAGAACCTAATATGCAATTCAGTTATTGAGTATTTTTATGATTATTGTCATATTAAAATAATTACTATAAAAATATATACCAGTTTAAGTGTGTGGGTTACAAAATGGAAGTAAACAGGGCCAGAATGGTAACGTGTGTACACAAAATGGAGGAGGGACAGATTGGCCACAAAAAGTCACATGGTCTTGCTTTAAAAGAAATGACAAAATGTTACACTGAACGTGACAATAATAAGACCTAGACGGCCCAAATACACGTATGACCTCCCAGACTGGGTGTCGGTGTGTTGGTGAAGGTGATAGTGTGGTTGCTCCTCACATAAATACGTTTTCAGTCAGGCAATCCTGCACAGTTCAGCTACTAAAGTCGTAGCCTGAAAGTCGACTACCAACTGCTGCGTCGCACCAAAAACCTCAGCGCTCGGCCGCTCGACGTCAAGACAACACGTTAAAAGTTCTTTTAAACAAGGTTTCTTGTTTTTTTTAATCATCATAAAGGCATATACTCTCTTCTGTCTATATTACTTGATTATAAGAGTACATTTTTGCTGAACAGGATTGAAGAAAACCAGCAAAGGGCAATGTAAACCATGGTCCGTCTAACACAGCTGAGAGGAGCGCCGGCGCGCCCTCTCTGAACTCACCCACAGTAACAGATTTGCATAGGCAAAAATGGGATTAGCCCTTAAACAGTGGATTCCTGAATTCTTTATAGAGATGCAAAATCTAGTTCAGCTCAACACAATTCAAAGCAAACATACACATAAACAAAAATAATATTCAGAATTATCATGTCGACTAGGCCCAGGCTTCTCTTCTACCTCTCTGGTCATTTACACAGAGTTGTTTACAGTGTTAGGCTTCAAGTAGATCTAAAAAAACAATAAAAACAACTTGTACATTGACAACTAGATGTGAAATAAATTAACCAACATGAGAGGTAGTGAAACACCTATATAAATGTTTGTCTTTTCTTAAATATAAAAGAAAAAAAATTAACTGTCAGTAAGGCCAAAGCTTTGCAGACCTCCAATCCCCGTCAGGACACTTCAGCTCTCAACCTTTTTGTTTTTTTAATGTATTTATTTTTTATTATCATTATTATTATTATTATTATTATTATTATTATTTCTCGTCTATAAAACCAAAGCCATGTCTCAAACGCTATCTCACATGGAATCCATTGGGAATTTAAAGACAAAATCAAAAAATCGGAACTCACTTCACATCATGATCATTGCTTGTAAAAATCCACCATCGCAATGCAGGTATTAAAAATAAAATTCAAACAACCACGTGCACTTCTCCCGCTGCGGAAAAGTTGGAATAAATTAGAGGACGACAGCAGCAGAAGCTAAGGTTTCTGCTTTCTTGTGTCCTTGTTGTGAAACACTATCAAGTTTCAAACCGGCTGGCTATTAAACTCCCACCGCCGTGCCGCACGTTTTAAACAGGTTACACGCATCTCATTGTTTATGAATGTAAACTCGGTTTGACTGCACCATAATTTCGTTATCTGGTTCCTGGTGAGACATTCTTGTGTTAGTTAATATATAGAAAACATACAAGCGTATTTGAGCAGAGGAGGGATTTGCCAGCAGGAGTCCATTTTTAAAAAATGGCCGAAACGAAAAGCTACCGCAAGTTTTGACATTTTTCTACAGAAACGAGTTTCGTACGTGAAACTTGACCTTCACCGTCAGATTTTTTTTAATTAATTTTTTTTTTTTACAAATTCTTTGATTCATTTGCCTTTGATGATCAACGGGGCGCATGCATGTGCACAGCTCATCACTCCGCGCAATCAAGCAACATCAGTCACAATCTGGTGGAAATGAGTTTCATCTGGATCGACGAAAGTCTAGAAAGTGTTCTGTGTAATTTATGTGGACTAGAAAAGCAACGAGGTTCAGATTCTTCCCTCGCGAGGCATGGGCCGGTCTTTGAGGTTTAAGGTAACCCAAAGAGGTCAACAACGCTGACCCGGGCCAGAAGAAATGTTGGCTTTGCTGGAGCTTTCTCTGGTTACACAACAGAGTACTGTCCCTCTCCCACCTGTTGCTGAGCACAGAAAGATAGACGTCTTATGTTTTTCCCTTGCCACACAAATTTGGATGTTAGGAGACAAATTGTTATTACACAGGCAGATAGCCTCATTAATAAACAAACTGTCCCATATTCTGTTACAATAAGCAGTTGAACAAAAGCTACTAAATTTAGCAGGCCTTTTTTTTTCTAAAAAAAAAAAACAAAAAAAAAACTGCTTGATGTATCAAAATAAATAAATGTTAGGACATTTTTATAATTGCAGAAATCAAAAGTTTACTGCATACCTCAAGCTGCACGACATATTCAATCACAATCATGCTCACAAGGTCAGAGAGTGATTGGATCAGACTAAGAATTTCACTCTTCATGCACTGAATTGCTCCTTTCTGGTGATGTTTTTGTCCACTCAGATTGACTTTCACAGACTTCTTTTGTCCACGACTGATGAAGACCTTACTGCATCAAGTTCAGGAAGAGCGTTGGGGTCTTCGTGGTGACGGAAAAGAAATTATGACGTACAACGTTCAACGATAAAACTGCAACGTCAGCTGTCCCTAAAAACCACCCAGCCGTGTTTTTTTCACGGCAGCGGAAATAAACTTAAGCAATCGGTTGCCGTTGGATGTACTTGCGTAAAGTTTTTTGTGTTAATACTGTCAAAGCGCGGTTATTGTACCGGCCCATGCCTAACCCTCACTAATCGGAAGCAAATGTCGCTTTACTGCAGATCCAGATTGGCACAAGAACATCAGGTAGTTAGAGAAGGCGTCAACATGGACGCCTCTGTGTGAGAGCGGCGTCACCGATACATTTAGCACTCTCCCGACCGGACTATCTGGTTCCGCATATCCATCAAATCAATGAACACAGAGGCTCGTTGTAATAAAACTGCATCTTATACGCTGCACTCATGCACTTTCTACTGAAGATCCACAGGTAACAACAAAGTTTCTGTTTAAATGTTCATATCATTTCAAAGAAAAAAAAAAAAAAAACAGTGTCCATTGTATGTTAAACATGTTAACAGGACATTTGGCAACTTAACTTTTCTATTCCTGTTCGGTGTTTTATTGTGTCTCATCCACGCACGCGCGCACGCACACACACACTCACACACATTTATAAGTGCATGCTGTTCAAGTCAGGTTAGAAAAACAGACCAGAGTGTGTGAGGGCTGGCAGTGGGAGGAAAGATTAGCACAAGCATCCTATCATCTGCTCGTCTACAGCATGGTTAAACCGTTTTGGTTTAAGGTGAAAAAGGCTTGTGTGGAGCAGATTTCTTTGCTAACCTGGGATTGTAGCCTTTCAGCATTATTAAACCAGCCCTCTGAAAAAAGCAGATCCATTAAAAAAATAATAATAAATCAAAAACCTCTTCCCAGGACCTTTGAAGTCCCATTTGGCACCCAGTTAAGCAATCCTCTAAAAATCCAACACCTCGAGGTCTAAAGCTGAAGCCTTTCAAAGGCCGGGGTTAAAAAAAAGCTCACATGTTTACGCCTGCACCAAAGGAAATTGCTACCGTTTTCCTTCCCATAATTCTCTGCTCATCTAGACAATGTAAGGTTTATTTTTGTTTTCGCCATTTGCAGTTTTGGCCCAAACTTGGCACCTGTGCTTCTCAAGCTGTAGGGGGTTCTTTGAGCAGGCGAGAGAAAGAGGGAGGGATTAAAAAGAAATAATTTTTTTTAAAAAGTATGGGAGGTAGGGATTGTTGGACAAACTGTGGTTGCTTCACAGCAAATCTGCGGCAGCGCTTCTGCCGCCTTCCTTTACGCGTAAAGGCATTGTGATTTTTTCTTCTCAGCGGAGAGAAGTTCGTGAGTTATATAATGTTAGAAGTAGCTGCCCAACCACAATTCTAGCCCTTACTTCTCCCGGTTACATGAAGGAAAACGCTCGGACAAACGGATGGACGGACAAGAAGAAGGGCTGGAGAAAACCTCTCCATAAAAACTGCAGTATTGGTAAAACTGACATACCTTTTTTTTCCCCCCTTCGCTGAGCGTATACAACCAGTAAGAGCCAGCCTTAGTACCTCTCGGAAAAGGTTGCAGTCCGCGGCTTATATTGTCAAGCTACAATAAAGACAGGGAGAGAGTGATAGAAAAAGAGAGAGAGAGCTGCATGCAGAGAGAGCCGATGCTTCAACTGGTTAAAAAGGCAAAGATTCTCCCACTCCAACCAGCCACTGGGTGTCATGTTTGGACAGTGAGGAGGTATAAAACAGAAAAAAAAACAAAAAAACAATGGTGAGGTGGGACAACAACCGGCAAGTAAGGACAAAGCAGTAAAGTGAGGGTAAAGAAAGAATGAGGTTGGATTATTACAGTACGGGAACAGTGGGTTTGTCCTTTACGTCTCTCTCCTTCTCTGTGTCCTCACCACCTGAGGAGTCCTTGTCCACGCTCAACCAGCGCATCGGGTCGGCCGTTCAAACCGACCGCTGACGAGGGTGGAGTCGGCCGCTCGAATCAAACGAAACAGCACAAATTGCTAGCAAAACAATCACTGGCCAGCAATAATGGTCTCAAAGCGACCAATTAACCAGCCAGCAAAGGCCGACCTAGCTCCAGTGAACAACTGGATAGAAATTGCTTAAAAAATATAAATAAAAAAACACAAACAAACAAAAAATAACTCAACCAGCTGTCTTGGATGTTATTTAAGATTGTTTTTGCCTTTTTTTCCCCCCCCCGTCAGAACAGAGAGAGAGACTTTGCTTATTTTCTTCCAAACCTGACTTCTGGCACCGTAGTAGCATTTGAAGTTTTTAAGTAGTAGTCTCGTTGGCGTACGTTGGCAATGACGAACGGTGGCGAGGTTTAGGTGTCGAGGCAGGTGCGCCTCCTGCTGTCCAGGAGGTCTCTGTAAACGGAGGAGTTGAGGAAACGGGGGAAGGAGTCCCGGTGCATCAGGGTGTAGATCTGGAGCTGGGCCTCCTCGTACATCATGTTGCTAGGCTCCGTCAAGCTCTGGTTTATTCCTTCTCTGACCCGAGAGTCCAGACTCACCTGCAGTAAGGAGACGACATGGGTTATTCATCTGCACCGGCGATCTCCAGTGCTCCTCACTGAGACACACGTAGCGGCCCACCTCTTTGGGCGACAATATAGAAACGTAATCTTCATATATAATCCTGGCCTTCTCATCCACCACAGAGGGGTTGGTCTCCTTTTTCAATTCTTCGCAGGCCAACCAGAAAAGCAGGTTGTCCTCGCTGTACTCGGAGCGCAGGAAGTCTCGGAAGACCTCTCGGCCCTCCAGCGAGCGCAGCATCATCTCGAAGCTCCGTGACCACGACAGCAACTCTTCTAAACTGGGACGTCTGTGGTGGGAGGGACAAGCGGCCGCAGGTTAGGGAAAAAAACAAAAAAACAGAACAGAGGCGCAAATAAAAACGTACGACAAACGGAGCCGGACTGCACTCACTGTTCTCCAGCAGCTTCAATACTGTCCATCTTGGTGCAGGTCTGCCGTTCGCTCCTCTCAATTCTGTCTTCATTCCTGTTGAGTACACAAAGCAGAAATTATCGCACGCAGCTAAATAATTGAATTGTCCATTTTTGGGATGAATAAAGTTGTTTTGACTTGATTTAAACAAGCACCAAAACTTATTTCCAGCAGGTCAAATATAAACAGTTCAGTTAAAATTCACTTAACTTGTCAGGGGAAGGCAGTTTTCTGTGTTTCAATAACATCATAAAGTCACACCACAGTGAGAGAAATAACCTTTAGATTCATGTTTGCCCTCATAAAGAAATGAAAAGTCTCTATTTAGTAGTTTTATTTTAATGTGTAGAAACAAAATCTAAACCAAAAGTCCAGAAAAATCACACTGCATTAAATTATTTTTATTGTTAGTGACTTAAAATTATTCCATCCCTAGAATGGATTCTAACGTCCAAATACTGGCTATGTGATCACACTGAATAAATCCACTACAGGACACTGATAATATGCATTAAGTGCACGTCCACAGATTCATTTTCTCCCTTTCCGAAAGAAATGGCAAAGGACGTCAGGGAGAAGATACTGTTCAGCTGTTCACAAAACAAAAATAAGTAAAAAGGAAAAGGCCTTCCTTTAGGGCCAGGCAATAAAATAATAATAATAGCAATCATGATTAGCCATGTTCAATAGAAAACACATTTGATCAATCAGGTTGAAAAGCATCATCTGTTGCCTGCCAATGCAACAGAAAACAAACAGTGAAGGAACCTGTTAAAGTTTCTATAATGAGAAGTCAACCAAAATCCCTCCTGGGAAGTTCCCCCCCAACGTATAATGCTCGAGCCACGTTATGACAAGCCAGTCAATTTGCAACTTTCAGGAGTTTTTCTGGAGTTTGTTTGATATTTTTGTCTGTTGAATTAGACATCGGAGTCTCTTTATTGTTTTGAAAAAGGGGAAACGTACAAATTCAGCCGGGCATCAAATAATTGTTTCTCCAAAATCTTTTTCTTTTTTAAACCATATAGTCTTATGACTATATGGTTTAAAGCTTTTCAGGACAAGGCAAAATATGCCATATTTTGACTGCTACGTCACTCTGCCCAATTGTCTATGGCCTCAGCCTATCACAACACTTGTTACGGTCCAAAATTCATAATTTTTTCCCATATTTTACTAATGCTTTTTCTTGTTTTCTGAAAATATGACTTGGGCAATTATGCTATAAGACTAACGGAACATAACGTTCTTTCATTGATTGAAAATGTAAATGAACACGCAAGTGCAGTAAAAGTATTAGACATCTGTTAGCGATGGGGTGAAACAAATTATAAGCACCCATTCGAAGAATCTCAAAGATTTATCAGAATGGATTTGCTGATCAGATATTTACTGTCAGATTGAATTGCAGACATTTTCTGCATTTATTGGAGGAAACTTGCAGTCAGAAAAGGCAACTGCGCTCCATCAGCCTTATTCAAATCGACAAGTTAGACGGACGGACGGAAAGCACGGTCTCTTTGGGTAGCTAATCACTTTGAGGTGTTGCAGTGTTGCAACATTTTACAGTGTCTCTCCTTCCAGAACAGGTCCAAACTTTAGTCTGTGCAGGAAACACAGAAAATACATTTTGATAGCATCTAAAGAAGACTTCAGTGCAAGACATAGTTTCCTTCACGCATTGCTGCTCAGCTGGAGATTATTTTCGTCATGCAGGCTTACATTTAAGCACATTTGCACCGTGCGACCGTGCAGTGTAGATGAAAGAGATAACAGTTTTAAACACACAACCGGCAATCAATACGGGCAGATTAAAGAGATGGCTCAACAATCCTGACACTGAGACAAAAGTGCAGCAGCAAACATTGATTATTCACCTATCAGCAGATCTTAATCCTTAATTATTATGATGTCGGGCTTTTTAAATGATCTTTTTCTGGAGCCCACTAGATAACATTAACAAAAATGTTGAAATTGTGTCATTTGAAACCTGCAGTGAAGATGACTGCAGGAGGCAGTATTACAGGATCTCCAACCACTAAAACTTACTGCTCTTACATTTAGTCAAGATCTTGTTCAACTCTCAATAAATGTAACTCAAGTCAAGCAGAGTGTCTCAGTTCTAGCACGGTGTGACGTCTTCTTTCACCGGCAGAATCGAGGTAAAGGATGGAGCGGTAAGTCTACATATCGGACGCCTAACGAATTAAGCTAATATTTTTATTTTTTTTAAAAAGGCACATGTCTGAGAGCAGTACCACATCGCTCAGGTTGTCTGGACATTAAAACGCAGCAGTCTTGTGGTGACCAAATGGCAGCAGTCAGTTCTCGAAGAGATGGTCAGCAGTGCACCAAACTCTGCGGTCACCGGATGAAAGGCAGGAAGAACTGTTTTAATTGGACGTCATATAGTAATCTTGGAGAAGGTGAACTGAAAGGGAATCTGTGGAGATTAGGGTCATGGAACGGAGGCCTTCCAACCTCAAAACAGCTGGAGAAGGAAAAGTCATGAGTATGCCAGTTGGTCAGTAATTATAAGAAGGATACAAATACTTTCAATATGGAATTTTCTTTAAAGAAAATGTAAATAATAAATAAAAACCTAGTGAGTCTTTTGATTTGCATATCTTGACAGGTTAAGGTAGCCATATAAGGAATATCTTTATTTTACTGTGGCACATTTTGTTATATGAATTAAGGTAATAATTTTATGTTTTCTGTGTGAGCACCTACTGTGTGGGGTGTGTGTGCGTGTGTGTGTGTGTGTGAACAATATGTTATTTTAAAAAACTACTATTCATTTCAATCAGTTTTTAAAATTATTATTATGCATATAGTTTGTATTAATTTCTACAAAATGTACTTTAATCCTTAAATAGGTATAGGTTTATTTTGAACATTTTGAATTTAATCAATTGGTTGTATGACAACTTAATTATTACTATCATCATGGCCTTCTAAGCTTCCAAAACAACATTATTCCCAGAAGAGGCCATGGGTGGCAACAGGAAGAACTCACTTCCAAGTTGATAGACTGAAAAATTTGTTATTTTAAGCAAACAAATAATAAATGTATAACTTGGATGTCAACTAAAGTTAGCTTAATCTGACCTTACAAGTTCAAAACGTGATCAAAAGCTTATTTTAAAAAACTTTCCGTCATCACAACGGACCTTTGGCAAACAAAAAACAAACATGTTTGTGTGTTCTTAATCTCTTAAATTAACGGGAGATTGTAAAAATGACCAAAGAAATCACAACAATTCCAAATACAAAAATGTATTACAGATTTTGGTCCAAACTAACATCAGTATATTCTAACTAACTGCCTAAGGATAAAAACTAAATTGATAGTTATGATTTACAAATGGCTATTGCATTTCTTTTTGATTTGTCCTCATTTATTTCAGCTTTACTCTTATAATCAACTCCCTGCCCTTTATATTTGCCCCAAGAAGACTGACTTTATTCTCAAAGTCTAAAAAATAAAGAGTTAAATGCGTAATTCTGAATGATTTCTCTCTTTAAATGACCATTACAGTCTACAGTGGAGTCCGGCTGCTAGCTTCTTTCTCCTGTTCTGGCTGCAGTTAATTACCAGTGGACACAAACAATCAAGTTTCAGTGTCCGTCTTTATGTAAATACTGCAAACAACGCGGCAGCCTCTCAGTCTATCGTAGCTCAGTCACACTTGAGAAACCACAGTGTAACACACTGAGAAGTCTATTTTTGGTCCCTCCATGGAGGATCTTTCCGTCCTCTTGCTGTCTCTTGTCAAAGTCCCCATTGTGCAGCAGCAATGGGCTAAGCCAGCCGCAGCCCCCCGGCGCCCTCACAATACGGCTAAATACACAGGCTGTTCTTCACAGCTGTTTTGCATGTGATTGGGGATGGAAATAGAAGACACCCTGACCACATAAGGTCCTTGTGCAAGACTGTGTGAGGATGCTCTCTCTGTGTGACCCTTTAAAATCCTCCTTAGCATTTAGCCTCCAAAACTCAGCTGTGAAGCTCCTCTGACTCAACAACTCGCCTGAGCAAAAAGCGCCGGCACCCAGCACGTTCGGCGACATACATGCAGGCTTTGCTAAACTAAGCAAATTAGCCCTGCCGGGCTGCCGGCCGAAACAGCAAATAAAACATACGTGTTGCTGTGGAATTTGTTTTTCTAGGCTGAGTTTTGGGAGACCCGACACCGGCGCTCGGCTGGGAAACGCACAGCGGACTCACAGTCCGCAAGCTGCGACCACTTCAGATGAAGTGGCGTGAAAGAAGCAGAGCATTCACCATTCACTGCCTGAAAACAATGTTTCATTCACTCCGCTCTCCTGGCAGGAGCCGAGCCACAGTCAGGCAAGCTGGAGGAGCTTCGGATCAGCTCAAGAGTTTCTGGTGCCTTGCTCAGAGGCAGCGCGCTGCCGTCGAGGTTGTGCAACTTTATGGCCTGTGGTCAAGTTTGTTCCGATTTGGATTTTTAAAACGGCACATAAAATTAGGGTTTCATTTTAAATGAATCTTTCTGTAAACGTAAGACGAGCAGCTGAAGAAACAATCATTAATCATTTCACCAAAAAAAAAAAAGTAACCAAAATACCGAGGGTGTGTACAGTATTCATAGACCGTTTAGGAAATGCTGGTTTGTAAGATTTTCAAAATAAGAAGAGGCTCTTTTTACTTCACAAGAATATAAACAGAATAGCCAATATTTGGTCCTAAAACAACAATTTATCCATGCATTTTATTCTTGTTCATCTACAGAATAACTACGGTAGGGCCTTTATGCATTCATTTCAATTAATTGACTACACAGATTTGAATGCGATTTTAAAACGTTTTTAACTCAATTAATGGGTTGATTGTTCCTGCTGGAACTGTTGTAATTGCTCGTTTCTGGTAAGCCCGTGAATCTGACGCACAGGCGACATCTGCAAACAACGACAACAAAGTCCCTCCTCTTGGCCCACTGTGGGCTCATTTTTGCTTCAAAACACAATCTGATGAGACGCTGGAAAAGACTATTGTGTGTACGTTGGATATAACAGCACTTTACACCAATATGATAGTTGAATGACAAGATTAAAAACAATAATTATCTCTGTTGTTGAGCTAAATGTCCATTTATTCAACAATTTAGCTGCAAAAAGGGTTTTTGAACTGAAAATGTTGCTTATTTTGTTAAAATATGGTTCTCACAGTCAGGAGTCACAGTTCTAACACAGGAACATACTTTGATCTAAACCATTATACTGTAGCTCTTGAACAGGTCTTCTGCCCTGCATTTAGCTCCATTTATCTTTTTATCAACCTCTGTGGTATCCTCCACAACATAATACTGCCACCACCATGTGCTACCATGGGGCTGGTGATCAAAGTGATGTGCAGGGTGTTTTTTTTGGGTTTTTTTAAATGAAATGTTTGACAGTGCAGAAATTCAGCCAGCGGTGGTAGTGTTGTTGTGACTTCCTGGAAATGTTGCAAACTTGCCTACATAGCAAGCTCATTTTTACATGTTCCACTTGAATGCAAAGTGCACAGATAAAAACATGCAGTGCACTCTAAAAATAAAAAAGGTTAAGTCACGAGAGGCAGCCTCAAACTGTATCCAACTGTTCACTGAAGTTCACTTCTGCGATTCACTGCCATCATGTAGAAATGCAGTTGAAAACTGTGCACAATTTGCTGCGGTAAAGAACTGTCAAAGTGTACTGGAAATTATAATTTAATATTTAAACAGTTGACCTGTAGCACTTATAACAATTACAAAGACAATAGTTTGTATATCCAGATAATTCCTGGCATGCAGCTATATCTTTTTCTGGGTAATTTAAAACTTTTTAAATCTAATTTAATTTAACTCTGTATTAAGCTTATTTATCATATGTAATATCTGGATTTTATATATATATTTGTTTGTAGGATGTAGATATGACTGCTGGCACAGACATAAGGTGTAACATTCCCATGCTAGCATGCAACGGACATCAGAAACAGCTTCGTAACAACAACAGAAAACTTGTCAACCAGAACTACGAATCATAAACATCACAGTTTTGGCATGTTACTGGTCTTAAAATATATCACAGTTTTGAAAGCAACCGCTTAAAAACCCTTACTTTTTTTCTGTCTCTTACCCAGGAAGTCATTTCAGATAAAATCTTTTTGGGGGAGACCTGAAGAAACCTCCCTCGGTTGAATGTCCACTTAATAAAATGTAAGAGAAGACTCGGGACGAGTCGAGTTTCCTGTGTGGGTTGTTCTCTTATTGTGGACCACCATGTCTTTGGTAAGTCTGGTCTTACCCATTAGTGTTGCCATGGTAATCGTTTTTGAACGTACAGTTGCCTTCTTGGGCAGCATATCAGACTGCAGGCTAGCGAGTAAGCCCATAGCTCGGCTAGTTAACCTGCTAATGTCAGCTGTGTTACTGTAAGAGGAGCATAAAAAAGGGTTTAACATTCTCCACAAAAAGCAGGCTTACTTAAAAACTAAATTCAGAGTGTGTTTTATTTTCATATTTTGCTTTTGACTAAACGAATCTTTTAAAACCGCCTAAACGAATCTTTTAAAACCGCCTACTGTTTTAAGCTGGCAGTCTCATCACAGCTATTTTACTACATGTGACATGAGTAGAATCTCAAATTTGTGAGCTGAAAAAAAGTCTTAAAGTAATGTGAAACTTTGTTCCAAAGGTTTGGGTATATTTCACAACTTTTCATTTAAAGATGCATTTAGACCTTGCAGAACATCCTGCTCAAACCTGCTTTAAACCCATCGCTGCCACTCTTTTCACTATTTAGAAAATCCCTATAAAATACAGGCATTTTATGGGGAAATGTGGTGGAATGTGGACAAGCTTTGCAAGGCTTTGTAGATTTAAATTGAAACTCCTACCATTTCTAAAACAGCCTTGTACTGCTTCCTTCCTTGAAGTTACAGTATGTAACCTTTGTAAAAAACAAAGGTTACATACATACTTCCTCCTAAATCAATTGGATTTAGGAGGAAGGCCTTAGTGCTGTCAATCACGCTAGTGTATGTGCCAATCAGAACCTCTCCCCTTCTCTCTGCTTAACTACAGTTTTTCCCTGTCAGTAGAGCCGGCCATGAGCGATCAGGCTAGTAAGCACGGCCACCAATGAAAGAGGATAAACAGCTTTAAGTTGTTTCTTTGCTGTTCGCACATTTTGCAGCCCATACCCAAGGGTGATGGACAGCGGTAAGGCCCTCCTCCTGGCTCAGATTTTTTTTGTTTTTGACTAGGAGCGGTAGAGAAGCTTGATTGTTGTTTTTTTTCGCAGATTATCTGCCTCCTTTTCAGGAAGGTACGAATACACTCCCCAGATGTAAATAATGGGCGGTAGCGGTCAAACGTATGGCTTGCTTACCACAAACACTTGCAGCAGCCGCACCAGCAGAGGCAGCAGGTATTCGGTCGAGGCTGTCCAGGGGCCTGGGGCGGGGCCTCGATGTGAGCCGCCTGCCTTTTTCTCATCTCCACTCCACTCACGCTGTGGGGCTTCATGCGTGCATGGAACAAACACAGTTGAAACACAACTCAAGAGAGCAGGAACAAATCAACAATCATGCTCCGCTTTCTCCTCGCCGGACAAAATCATCTGGGGAGGAAAAACAAAAAAAAAAACTGGAGTGTGTGGATGCACATTGAGGAGAAAGACGACGCGCCGAGGAAGGAGGAGGAGGACCGAGAGGATTCCCTTCCTTGTTTGGTACGAGGGCTTTCTGGCATCAGCCCAAGTGTTTCACTCAGCTCTGACACACACTAAATGTGCATTTTAATGGGCGCAGACAGAGACAGAGGGACAGGATCTGCATATCACACACATGGACAGGCACGTGCGCGCAACAAACACACAAGTCGGCGCACACTCGCATTAACCCGTTCGTCTCCGGCTTTCAGCGTCCGTCAGAAGATGCAACATCCATCACCGACTGTCTGGAGATAAAGATGCATGTAAAAGTGCTTTTACAGCGTTGCACACTCGTTTTTACTGCAGTTGCCTAACTGATTGTTTTAACCGACCCTATCTTTGGGCCACTTCCGATATTCCCCGCTAATGTTTTTTGCTTCCTATAGTATGAGCTCTTCTTCCCAGTCCAAACACACAAGAACAGCATGTAAAGCAAGCGCCGGGCTTTGTGGTTCAATATCACAGAAAAACTGACAAACTCTTTTTAAATTCTGACTTTATTGCTGTTAATATGCGACACTCCCACTGCATGACCAATGTTCTAGTCCAACTCATGCCCTTGAACTAAAAATAACATTGTACTTCTGTCAATTTGCCTTGTTAGACCTACTAATACCCAACCTTCTCCTCCCTATCATCATGTTAACGCTCACACAGGTCACAGCACACTCCACACTTATTGGCACCCATGGTAAAGCTATTAAAATGCCTTGAATTTACTTTTTTTTCTCCGCTCTCACAAGAGCATTGTTTCCCACAGGAAAGTTTTTCAAAATCCACCACTTAATTTAAGCGCATGATTTTTTTTTTTTGGCCCACATCAAGAGATGTTTAGAAAACCGCTGCTCCAACACTTACTGCAACTTTTCTAGAACTTTGTTGGGATAATTAGGCTGTGGTTGGCTGATGCTAAGTGAGGTAATTCTAATTGACTGATTTGATTCGCCTGTTTAACTTGTTTCAGCGTTTTCAGCTTTTTTTTTTGGACCACCACCATTGTACCGGAGTGTTTTGCTTGTAATCGACAGCACGCTAAAGTAACGCGTGGCGCTTCGCTAGACGCAGTTCGACAACTTTCCATTGTCTTAAAGGCATCAGTGCAACAGCTCAACAGAGACAGAACTTCCTGAATACCTTCAGAATAAGAGTTTGATACATTGGTAACACTTTTTTTCATTTTCTACGCTCAGGTAGAAAATGAAAGGAATTTATAAAAGCGATTTGAAAAACTCAAACACTTTTTGAACTTTACAGAAAATCTAATGTAATTTTTAACACTTTAAAAAAAACTACTTTAGCATACATTTTTAACCAAGACTTTTCTTGACAGAGGACCAACACAAGCAACACTGCAGCAGGAGGATTTTTACACTCGACACAACAAAACTTTGGTCCTTTGTTTTTCTAAAAGCATCTGCTCTGTGCTGATCACTAAATGAGGAGCTGAATTTTACGTTTTGGTGATGCTGCCCTTGAACTTTAAAAATATAATTGTGTCAAACTGACAATTAACCTGCTTCCACCCTTTTGGCATCTCTGGATAGAAATACAGCACAGAGATTTTTGAAAGCTACTGAAAATCCAATATAGATACTTCTCAAACTAGGATTATCTCTAAACACATACAAAAAAATAAAGCAACTATGGAACAGATTTTTTTTAAAAAACCCTCTTACCTGCAAAGTCATATTTCCCCTATAGTCCTTAAAAATCCAAATTGCAATAATGGTGTGTATCCATACAAAAGGCTTCTCCTCTTGTTATCATTCCCTCTACTGAGCATAAACACATGTGATTTCCCACAATGATCCTACAACGGGAGGTAAGCCTGGCACAGCCTGCCTGATATGCAAAAGCACTCGTCAGACCAGCGGAGCGACCATCAGTTATTCAGCAACCAGGCAGCACAGTGGAAAACAGGCGACTGGATGCAAATGACCGCGAGGGTTCGGCTTTGTTGCAAACCTGGAGCAGAGGCCGCATTGACAGGATATGCAAATATTGGTTGGAAAATACAAACATGCTAAGATGAATGACCAAAAAGGGAGCCACCAAGGCTGCAGCATGGGTATTTTGGTTTGGTTTTCCGCAGAATTCAGATCTATCCCAAAACAAGTTTTTAGATTAGCTTAAAATGTAATGGAAATGTTTATTTCCCTACCAGCTTTTTGTTTTTTAGCAATAAATGTGTATGCTGGTTTTATCCTCGTTTGGTAAAATCAGCTGACTTTGAGTTAAATGTTTGCTGCTTTAGAACTTAATGTTTTTTTTATTTAGTCTGACTTACCACATTAACTACTTTTAGTACAAATCAAAAGACTTTTAACATTTTCTAATGCATGGCAATAAAAACACCTATTAGGAAATATTGGTGGCAACACATCTGAAGTGACCAACGAAAGTATGCACACAACTTGAACTTTTCTCAATAGCTTATGACTATTAACTAGACATCGTTTATCATTTATTGTGCTAAATTTTTTAGCACAATAAGATTTTGATTTTATCGTTGTCACGATAAATTACAAGTAATGATGTTTAAAAACCCCTAAAACTGTCAGGTTTGCTACTTTTACCATTTTTATCCATTGTTTGTTGAATAGAGGTGCATCAATAAATATGGGGGAATTATGTCTCTACCAGCTTTTGCCCATTACATCTTTTCTTTATTTCTTGGCCATGCAAACTAATCCTAGCTGGAAGTGTTGAAAATTAAATTTGTAAACATAAATTTACTCGCAGCAAAGAAATCTATAAAAAAATGCGGAGGAAGTTTATTCTTCACTTGATGGTACTAACTTTGAGACTCAGCCTGATGTTAGAAACGTAAATGTGAAACAAATAATTCATCACATTTAATATTAAGTTCTTTAAAAAGATTTGTTAACATCACTATGTCTACTGTTTTTTAACTCCGGAAAACAAAATCTTTTAATTACCGGTTATCACAAAAAATACAGTTTAGTTCATTATCAAAAGTTATAAACAGAAATATCTGTTACAACTGAGGAAAACGTTAGGACATTCCACCTGCTAATAGCTAATTTTACCACTTCTAAATGAAATAGCTACAGTAAGACTTTTCTTGGAGCCTCTTACCAGTCTCTAAGGTTGGTCTGAGGAAAGTTTGTCACCCTATAGCATCTCTATAAGCTCTAGGTCTGGGGTTGGACTAGGCCGAACACGTTCCACTTTCAGTTCTGATCTTTTTCTACGTTCTCTCTGGCCTTCATGTCTTTTTACCAGGACAAACGTTTCCGCCTTAAACACCAGAAAATGCCTGAGTGTGTTTGTTTTTTTTTAAACACTTGGGCTGTTTTTAGAATCAGTAAAAACCCAAACGGAAGTACAAAAACATGCAAAACATGACATTTGCATAACAGGTCTCCTTTAATGTGAACGTAAAAACAGGGAAGTTCAAAGGAAACATGCAAAAGAGTTACCGAAGTATAATTATTCTGATCTGAAACAAAAGCACAATACCAAAGTTCGCCTGCGCGGAGCGGCAGCCGTGACAAAAAGAAACACTTACCATGAATTAATGAGTTCCTAAACACAGGTCAGACAAAGCAGTCATGGCGTGAGGTAATAGGTTGCTGGGTGATAGCAAGCTGGTTGACAAAGTGACTGACGGAGTGTCTCAGTGTCCGCTCGGCAAGCGTGCTGGCTCTTGGGCTCGCGGGAGCGGTGGGACGAGGCGCGGAGGTACTTGTCACCACGGAGAGGAGGAGAGGTTACTGGTGTCACCATCCCTGACCGACGGGCACAGGAGGGGAACGCGAGAGACGAAGTGAGGTGTGACGACCCTTCTCGCTTACTTCCCACCGCGTCGGTCTCCTCGGACCTCAACAAAACGGATCCTTCCTCGACTTGAGAGAGCAGCGAATGTGCGGCATCTGAAAAACAGCAGGTGGAGGAGGGTTAATTCGACTTGTTTTACACTAATAAGATGCAGGATCCAGATTTAGTGGAGCTGAGACTATTTTTCTAAAATGAATTTGAGGAACAAAGAAATCTAAATCCATCTTGTTTTTTTACACGCTTAATAAACTTCGCTTTTATATATATGTATTTATGATCTGTTATGTTATGCAGTTGCAATCTTGTTGGTTTAGGTGCTGAAATGATTTACAGACCAATGTGTCAATTTACAAAGAGAAAACAAGATGAGCCTCTGGTCAGATTGCAAAAAGCTAAATACTTCATGGTCACAAGTTATTAGCATGTGGGGAAACAATTATCTTGTGGCCATGCCTTAATACTGTGTGTTCACAAGATACAAATACTCAAGTCTTGAGCGATCAGGAGAAGGAAATAAAGTTCCACATTTAGCATTTTGCAGCAGACAGCCACAAGAAGTGCGCTTGCGCTATTATTTAGATGCAAGCGGGGTGGTGCTGAGGGCAGAGAAGCAGAGAGTGTTTTACCGATGAATGCTGTTAGCTGCAGTCTGTCCTCTACAACACCTCCGACCTTTAACCATCATCCTAAAAGTGAGGGTCTCATCCTTTTTTGCCATCATGGGCTTCCGTACTCGTGATTACGTAATTTCATCCCGTCTTCACTGAAAGTGGGTGTCTGAACGACAATTAAAATCAAAGGGCTCTTGTGAACCAGGTTAAAAGTTGGGGAGAGGAAGTAAAAGTTTCAAAGCGACTAACTACGACTCCTGGTGTTTGACTCTTTTATTTAAAAATCAGGAATAGGCAGCGATCGTTTGGAGGATTTCCCCGGTTTCTCTCTGGGTGAAGGTGCCAGCTGAAATAAGTCAAATACGACAACATTTTTGTCTTCTGCGTGAGTGAAAACAGCAGGAGCCTTATTTCAGCCAGCTGACCAGCCGTGGATCCGATCCAATTTGAAACAGTAACTATTTAAAACACTGCTGCACATAATGCTGGTAATCAGTCAAAAGCACTGCGACCCTCCACAAAAATCAAACTTTTACTGGATGAGAGAAATATATAGCAATGACGTGGCACCGTACTCGCTTTCTGATTGCGGAAAAAGCAAATCAGTTGTTTTACAAAACCGTGTACAGACTTTTTTATATTCAACGTGAGAGAGACCAGGTCACTGTCGACTGTGAGTAAGACGGCAACTGCTCCTAACCTCACCACAGTCCCCCACTTAGAGAACGCCGAACTGTCCCTTTAAGAAAGGTTTTCCAAAACCGAATCAGCCAACACCAGCAACTTTAAAGAGTTCATGTACTGATCCAACACCAAAGGCTTGTTCAGAACTACTAATGTTTTGTTAGGACTAAAAAAAACGGACGTAAAACACAAGAAGGAATAGTTCACATATCCTCTTAATAACCTATCAAACACTATCTGCATCTTTATTTGTGTGACGCATGGAAACCAACCTTACATGCATCTTTCCTCATCTCCTCTGCTCTACAATAACACAACATGCTGGGTCAGTGCTGTTCCACAGAGAAAACCAAGCCCTGCAAAGAGAGAAGCTTTTATATCTGCTGGTGGCAGTTAAAAAAAAAAAAACTGGGTTGAAAACAAAGGGTTCTGCTGTATTTTGAGGGCTTTTTGAAAAGGGATTTTGTATAGCCGTGTGCAAAGATAGGTTTTTCTCTTTGCATTGCACTTGAGAGATTTTCCACAGCCAATTTCCAGGAATTAGTCATCCCCAGAGTGACTTCCTCAAACATGCATCTGCAAAAAAGAATGGGGAAAAGTTAAAGCAGTGTCGCTAGGAGACTAATGCTGATTGGTTGAGCCGCCCAAGTCGGTGTATATGCAGAGGTTTTAAATTCAAGTTAAAATTTGAATGTCAAATCATTCCCAATTTCAAGACTTTCTAATCATATGCCAGAAAAAGAGCTACAGCGACCCATGTTTTTCCGGTTGCACGGCGAATAAAACTCAGCTCTGCCCCTCCCCCACCTGATGCTGTACACCTCCAGGTCACTGGCTAATTCTGTTAGTTTCAGACATGCCGCCCATCATTCTTAGTAAGGAAAGTGTATTTAAGACACAAGTAGCAAGCTACGAGCAACATGTGTGTAAAACAGCCAATTGCAGGAACTTCTTGAGCAGATAGCTTGACTAATTATCCAGGTAATCTACGATTAATATGCACTTGTTACACCATAAAGCAAAGCATAGCAAAAAGGGATCCTATTCTGCAGAAGCAGCATTTGAAAACTGTAATAATCAATATTTTATACAAGTTTATCACACCAGATTAATATGCCTAAATTGGGTTTTTGGTCATTGGTCACCTGGACAAAGTACAGCAGCAACAATCCTCACTAAACTGAAAAATATGCTAGAAGGACACATCAGGCTTTTAGCAATGCCAAGCATAATTGTTGCTATGAGACCAAACACCACCTGGCATCCTGGGTGATCGCAGGTTCTGTACTGTTTTACTGCTACATGTAAACATCCTCAAGTTAAATATCTGCCCCTAACAGTCTGAAACGCGATGATAAGAGAAGCTCGCAGTGTTTGCCGTGTTTCAGTGACGGGTACAAGTTAATGGGATTTATAAGGAAGTGTCCCAGGATGCAGTTGCAACATAACCTGTGTTGCTCTGACTCAACACACCCATGGGAAACTGCAGTGTGGGTGTTCCTGCAGCTGTGCACCGCAGGATCTCTCTGTTCCAGTAGATATAAAGAGGAGGGGGGGGGGGGGGGGGAGAATAATGTCAGACAGCGGCTAAAATCCTCTTCCAACACAGAAACGTGTCAGGATGGTTTATTTCTGACACCCTCGGTGAACTGTCACAGCCGGGAAAAAGCCTTTTAAAATAAAAAAGGCCCGTGCATATCTTCAGAAATGAAGTCGACACGCTCATCGGACCCAGCTTCTGCATGCACTAGCTGCGCTGGCTAGCCTGCTGGTCTGGGTCGCCTGCAGCTGCTCGAACCATCGCTGCGCGTCGGACCCAACAACCGAGAGACTGGGAGTCTTCCCAGCCGACACTGTCGAGTCACAAAGCTGCCGAAGAGAGAGAGCTGTTCGGTGCCGACTGTCGCACGGAGGCTCTCCAGAAATCAAACGCCACCCACTTTCTCGCTGGCTAGCTTTAGCCCGAGAGCCGCTATCTCTGACAGCGAAAGGAGGTGGAGGCAGCAGCGGCGGCGGCGGCTAACTCTAGTTAGCCCGAACAAGCGGAATCTTACCCCTTTACGCTGGGATGTCACTGTCCTACAGTGATGGGCGTGAAAACGCGGCGTCGCGACGCCTATTTAAAGACATGGCGAACGGGAATCCCGCGGTGTAATCGTGTCCATCGCCGCTGTTTTTCCAGCCATCCGCCCCGCTTCAGCACCGATCTCAGCCGAGCTTCCCTGGATGCACTGCGCAGGCGCGCTGCTGCTGCTGCTCTGTGGCTGCAGTCGGTCAGAGGATGCACCGCTGGGGCTCCACACACACACACACACGCCCCCCACCCCCACACACTCTGTCTGCAACACACACTGGGTCATTACATCTGCAAGCTCCACGACATCCGCTCTACTACCACCGCCCCCGAAACACACGACATGGTTTGAAAACAATGCTGCGTTTATTTCCGTCCACCCGACTGCAGGGACAGTCCAAGACACTTTACTAAATTTAGAAGGCAAGTTTATTCTGGAGGAAACGCATCCTCAGGTTATGAACATTTTTATGTAATAAAAGCAGCTTTAAAAATAGTCTCACCTACAAATAACTCTTGTTTAAAGACTATGAAAGCAACTTATAAATAAAAAATAGTTGAAAATAGTTTCATTCTTTAAATAATATCAATAACATTAAAGAACCTTGCGAAAGCAGAAGGTATGAAGTGCAATTATGATTATAATTACAAATAAAATAAGAAAACAAATCTTAGAGAATTACTCAAAAAATTCAAACACATTATTTTTCTCTTTTTATAGCAGCTTTTAACAACAGTAGATGCATTTAATCTTACTCAAAATTAGCAACTTCAAGATAAATAACAAAATATATTTGCCTCTTATAGTAAAACCATGAATTCCAGATATTTTGTACATTTAAAATAAATATATCCTACCCTATAAGGGATGCATGTTAAGTACTTCATCTTTTCTGTGTAATATTAACAAAGTGCACAAAAATCACAATCAAATAATAATCAGTCCTTTGTCCATATGAATAAGCAATTTTACTTACATAAAAAAAAAACAAGATTTGGAGATGATATTTAATCAGCTCCAAATGTTTAGATATGAGGTATCGCATATCTAATCTGATGTGAGATATCTAATATCTAATCTAAATGATTAGATATCAGGTAGAAACTAATCAGTTTCTACACAGGTCTGGGGAAAACTCTGCTAATCAAAACTGTCATAATATATTTAATATTGGTCAATTGTACTGGTTTGTAATGGTTTTGAATTATAAATCTTTATGTTAGTAGCCACAGTAAGGCCTGGTGATGATGTCTGATTGTGGGAACATGCTGTACAATTCAATAAAAAGCTGTCACAAATGACACAGACAGTTTTTAATGCTCATTTCAGACGTCACTCAAAAACATCAGAGGCTTTTTTGTGTCGATTTAATCACTCAATCATTAATTAAGTGACAACTATTTTATTCTTTGTTGTTTTTTGCTTTAACAAATAGATTGTTGCTCATAATACGTCGGTGGGTATCCGGTGTTTATTTTGCTTGTCTTTGTTTTGTGGCTAAATGCCTCATGCATTTCAAGTGAATCCGCTTTGAAAAGCATGAAAATATGTGACAGTGTAAAAGAGAAAGAGAGAGACAGAGAAAATGAAAAGCAAAAGAAAAACCTCAGTTCATTATGTTTACACAAGGGGGCACCAACACTCTGTCCTCTCTCTTTCTCTTAAAGTTGCACTTACATTCACCTGCTCTGTTGCAGCAATGGGTCCACTTATGAACTCTGTTTGGTATAAAACATACAAAATAATTAGTGCTGCTACTAAGACGGTTAAAGGCAGATCACCAGCTTATTTGAAACCTGCATGTACTTTTAAATTGATTTATTAATTTCATATTTGTCTGGGTTATTTAGATATAAGTGAGTCTCTATAGGAGCCTTTAACAGAAAGGCTCAATGCCTCCCATTCTTAATTTTATAAGTGCAGGACACCGGTGGATCACGAAGAGGATCATTTTCTTTCTTCCTCTCCTGCTTGAAGAGTTTCACTGGCTTGGAGATGATGAGGTCAAAAGCTGTAGACTAAGGACTCTGACTTCAAACACAAGGCTGTGAATTGAGAGCAGACGTTTTACAAGATGAAGACATTAGCACAAACATGACCCTGCACTTTCTCTCATGTCATTTTTTTATTTTTGCAACCAACAGGGACTGGGCAAAATGTTCATATTCATTCACCTGCTGTGGGTTTGTGAGAAAGTTATTTTATGTAAACAGCAGCAGCAGCAGCAGCGCATGTTTGCACTGAACCACTTTTGTCAGCAAATAGGGACAACTCCGACCGCCATTATGTTTTTAGCTCGCAGTAAAAATGCCTTGAAAAAACGCTTTTGATTTCTTTTTTCACCTTTTGTCAAGCATGAAGGTGAAAACACTTACTGAAGCCAGTAAGTGTTGCTTGCATTTCTATTTGACCCCCTTTACACTGATACCCATTAACAAAATCCAGAGCAACTTTTAGCAAATTACAGAAGTAGATTCAAGAAGCTTAATTTGTAAGTTATTGAAACTATCTGACATGTTATCAAGACAGTTGGACGGCCCCCGCGATTTGGTGAAAACATCAATATTTGGGCTAAGCGTCTGTTCTACAGACTGCATGCATAAATGCAGTGAATTTAACAGGATGCCACTAATCATCTCTTTTCAGTGCAGTGTTTTGGTAAAAAACATTCGGTCAGGGATCATTTGGATGTTATTTTGCACCACCCACATATTTATCACTGTACGCCAAGCTCAGCCTTGATGAAAAACCTCATCCATAACAATGCTTCTCGCTCAAAAAAATTTAACTAAAAATATAATAAATGGAATGACCCTGGCTCTAACTCCACAGCACTCTGATAGGACATTTGCAGGATCCTTGAAAAGTAACTTGGCAAATCCAAACACTGCTACTGCGAACATCCTTTCACCAGATACTGCGCAGCATCCCGGAGGTATCGGGATCAAGGTCTGGTGGTTTGAAACATGTTGTTTCAGCACAGAGAGATCTGGGCTGTATTTATGGTCTACTTGGTGCCCAAACCCTGTAGATAAGAGGCAGTTTGAATCCTGCTGCAGTCAGACTCCTGAACAATGGCTCTTAAATAAACGCACAAAGAATTTCTGAGTTATTTAGCTGAATATTTTAATGCACATTTGTTGATAGAGTCTTTCATCGCATGTTATGCACTAAGCTGGACAGCTATGAAAAATAAACTTAAATCTCACCACTATGCACTTCTGTTCAATCAATCAATCAATCAATCAATCAATCAAATTTTATTTGTATAGCACATTTCAGCAGCAAGGCATTTCAAAGTGCTTTACATAATCACAATGCAATATAGAATCAATCATTAAGTCAAGTTACATCAATAAATTTGTAATTGATTACATTTCAAATACAATTCTAAACAGGTGGGTTTTCAGTTGAGATTTAAAAGAAGTCAGTGTTTCAGCTGTTTTACAGTTTTCTGGAAGTTTGTTCCAAATTCGTGGTGCATAGATGCTGAAAGCTGCTTCTCCTCGTTTGGTTCTGGTTCTGGGGATGCAGAGCAGACCAGAACCGGAAGACCTGAGAGGTCTGGAAGGTTGATACAATAAAAGCAGATCTTTAATGTATTGTGGTGCTAAGCCGTTCAGTGATTTATAAACTAACAACAGTATTTTAAAGTCTATTCTTTGAGCTACAGGGAGCCAGTGGAGGGACTTTAGAACTGGTGTTATGTGCTCTATCTTCCTGGTTTTAGTGAGAACGCGAGCAGCAGCATTCTGGATCAGCTGCAGCTGTTTGATTGATTTGTTGGACAGACCTGTGAAGACGCTGTTGCAATAATCAATACGACTGAAGATGAACGCATGGATGAGTTTCTCTAGATCTGGCTGAGACATTAGTCCTTTAATCCTGGAAATGTTCTTCAGGTGATAGAAGGCCGACTTTGTAACTGTCTTTATGTGGCTCTGGAGGTTCAGGTCAGAGTCCATCACTACTCCCAGGTTTCGGGCCTGATCGCTAGTTTTCAGTTGTAATAACTGAAGCTGTGCATTGACTCTAGATCGTTCCTCTTTAGGTCCAAAAATAATAACTTCAGTTTTGTTTCTGTTCAGCTGGAGAAAGTTTTGGCACATCCACACATTTATCTGTTCAATCCACTGGGGGTTTCCGGCTACAGAATATGACTGTGACACGTTTTTGAACACCTAGTGGCCTGGTTTTATCAGAAAAAAAACATAAACCCCTGATCTGATCAATAAATCTAGATTCAATGGTCCCCCGAAGGCTAATTACGTTGCAGTGTGAAAGTTGAAAGGCTGCAACTATAAACCCAAAGAGCAGAAACGGGAAAAGATACAACATTTAAAATGTATTTAATGTCCTCTTAAGTGTAAATAAAAAATGAGAAAGATGAATAAATAATATCTTAAAAATGCAAAGCTTTTCCCAGTTCTTTAGAAATCTCTCAAAAATGTCACCAAAAAAAGTAAAATATTCAATTTGAGTAAAATAATAACATAAAAGCTGATCGAGGTCCTACAGGCAACGTCTGCCAGTTAAAGAAAAAAAAAATTGCTTTCAGTTAGCAGCACTAATATAGTTAAACAAAAGCCTTTTTTCCACTGTCATTCAATTATATATAAACCTTTCTCAATTTAAGTCAACCGGGATTACCAAATTAATCATATTTGCTAAACACCGGAAAAATGAGGGAGAAAAGTCTTGAAGTTTCTTCGAATGCAGAAGTTTGCATACAGTTTCATACAATTTTGTAGAATTTCGTGGGTTAAAAGACTGATAGAATCACATTATCTGCAAAAAGCAAAGATGAGATCCTGGGCTTCCTGAACCAGATAGTCTTGTCTCCATGACAACGCCTTCGGATCCTGTCCGTAAGCACCACAAATGTGACAGCCCTGGCAAAACATCTCTCTGACAAAACACTGCCACCACCATACTTCACTGTACTAGGTTGGTGTTCCTCAGGCTTCCAAACTACTGTAGCCACTATGGCCATACTCCTCTATTTGATTTTAATGTTCTCTGTCCCTGACAACACGCAAGCTGTCATGTGTTTTCTATGTTGCTTTTTGAGTAGGGTCTTCTTCTGCTTCTCTGACAAAAATAAAGTTTTTCTCAATTTTCTTTCTTTATTTATTATGTTTATTTGATAGGGGCAGGCACACGTTAACTCAGACAAACTCAATAAAAAACAAGTCCCAAGTATTTTACTAGAACTAGATTTGTTGCAAGACTATTTAATCTAAAAGCTATTAAAAGGTGAAATGATAATAGTCATTTAACACAATGTTGACGAATAGACGAAATCATACAGACAAAGCAGTAAAATGTACAAACATGACAATAAAAGCACTAAGCATGGATACGGTTATGTTTTAGACATAGCCAGAGTTTTGTTTGCTTTTTTGAACATGCTGAAACTGGTCACAGTTTTTAAATTTGCAGGGAGTGAATTCTCCTGATTAAACTGATTGACTTCTTTGACTCTAATGCCAAGGAAGTTGGTTCATGTTAACATCCATGGTGTTAACATGAACCTGTCTTTCTCCATTTTGCCTCTGTTGACTCTGTTGGCGTCTCACTAGACACGACGAAATAACAAATAAGTGGCACATAATGCAATTTAAGCTCAGTCTAAAAGGTAGATCGACTGATAGAAAACCCGTTTATCCTTGGATTTGAGCAGCCGGCATGGATTTAAGGATAACAAAATAAAACATCCCTCAGACCTCATGCCGGTCCAGCTCTAAATCATCTCTGTTGTTATCTTTTTTCCCCCCCGTGGTCATTGTGTTCGATTTATCAGTTTGAGCCCAGATGGCCTCCCGAGGGTTTTTCTGCGGTTAATTTGTCTCACTGCTCCTCAAGTATATATATAGATGCGTGTCTGTGCCGGCGAGATAAAGCAAAGAAGAGTGAGAAGAAGGTGCGACGTGGACTGAGTTTAGCAGGAGGCTGCAGTGATACACATGGAGCCTATCAGGCAGACCAAAAGTCTCACTGTGTGAAGGGACGAAGGCTGAATGCAGATTCAAGAAGAGCAGCCACACAGAATAGCAGTGACTTTTTCTTATTTGTGTTTCTAAGAAAATCCCAGAGCATTTATATATATAGAGAGAGAGAGAGAATAAGAGTCTGAGTCTTTTCATACAACTTTTTTCAACAGGGATCTGTCCGTTTTTGTGTTTCAAAACCCATTTTCAGGCATCTGTTACTCCCACCACTTTCTGTCACGCGTGCGTGAGCGTGTGTGTGTGTCTGTGTTTTAGCACAAAGCACACAGAAATAAAAAAAGAGGTGGACTTAGATGTCTATCATGGATGTGATAATGCTCTCACCAAATCTATCACATTGCAAGGCTCCTCTTCAGTGCAGCTCTCGCCACAGCTCTTTTCTCCCAGTAATTGACTGGCAGCCTGCCAAGGGAAGTGAGAAGAGTTTATTATGATATCATAAAAAAAGACACTGATGATATAAGGCTTAATAACCACAGCCTAGAACCTAGTTGTAATTTTTTTTTATATGTTTCTCAGCAATAGAGACAATTAACTACTTAATGTTACCTCTTAAATTACTCATCTGCACACTTCTTTTTCTGTTTTATGAATGTTATATGAATGTGAAATGTGGGGGAATTGGTCTGATTCCCCCACACCAACACGCAGATCATATTTTTAAACATTTTCTAATGTCTTGAGTACGGCAGAGGATTAGTGCCACTGAATAAACAAAAAGAATTCTGACTATAATCTCAAAATTTTGAGGGAAAAAAAGTGATTAAAGTCAGATTTTTTTTTTTGTCAGTGGCCCTTATCCAGTTCCGTACTTGGGACCTTCCAGGATAAATTTTTTTTTATCCCTCGTGAATTTTGACATGTTCCAAATGTTTTATTAATCATTTTTCTTCCTTTAGCTAAACCAATGGTGCGGCCCTTTGATTCACAATGCTTTGGGTCTCGCTGTCTCTTGCACAGCTTCTGTAGTGTTAGCTCTAGGCTTCCATATCTTGTCTCATCATCAGAATAACTCAGGAGTATCTCAATCTAGCAGAGGTTAAGCTAGAACTCTGTGAACCCGGGCTTGTTATCTGCTGATTTCTAAGTATGAAATCCAGAGAGAAAGGCAGGGAAAACAGACACTCTGGCAAATGAGATGTCAGCTATGGCTACAGCTTAATCAGCGGGTTTGAAAAACATGGATTCGGTCACAGAAAGCATATCCATATGTCGGGGAAATTGGATTTAAGTCAATTTGCAGTGTTCGGCTGGCACCCGTTACGCTCCCTTCCTAACTGTCTATAAATTTAATGAGTTTCCGTGAGACGAAATAGAAAAGTAACTTTAAGTCCCTTCTAGAACGGTTTCCATGGCATTTCCAACTTACTCTCTGTGCAGGTAGGCCAATTTAGAGCTGCACTTGGCTCCAGGCTGGATTCTCAACTCCGAGCTGCTGTGATAAAAGATCCGGACACATGGGCAGATTTGAAATTGTGCTTTCTCGTGATTTCACCAGCAGCTCACACAGAGCTGCTGTCTGGAAACCCAGCCGTCAACGTTTATTTGTCTAAGCGCGACAGGCTTCAGATGCAACATCACTGCCATCTCATAGATTGTTTAGCACATGGCACGTCAGCTTTTGCTTTCTACCGCTGCAGGAATACAGGCTGTCTTTGCGACAGATAAACACAGACAGTCTGTCTTCTGCTAAGCCTCGGCAGGCTGGGTTTAGTTTCATATAAAAAGGCATAAAAATGTAGCATGCTCAAAGAGAAGTAACATTTACTCTCAAAATGATTATAAATGACGGTCAGTTCAGTTACAACTAACAACAGCAACAGAAAGCTTTTCAGAAAAGCATTCCTGTTGCAAAACATAGACATGGTAATGGTTAAAATTATATTTAAAAGCTTTTGAGGAGACACGTAAAAAAAATATATATATATATAGTACAGACCAAAAGTTTGGACACAACTGTGTGTCCAAACTTTTGGTCTGTACTGTATATATATATTTTCCACAAACTATTTGATGCTTTTCTTGTAGTGAATTAAAACACTTGTTCTTTTAGTTGTTCAAAATGTGCACCCATGATTTTATTTGTGGACCAATTTGCTTTGGTTTCTTAGTTTAAGTGAATCACTTGGCTTGTTGCCAACATCATGTCAAAAGAAATATCAGAAATGCTTTCTCTGAGAAAAACGTTGATGTGTTTTATGCTTGTTTTTTTCCCCCCACATGTCGTTTTGATCGTCTGACACCAAAACTGATTTGTGTGAAACCCTCGGCGGTCTGATGCTGTTTGCTCACCGAAGACCAAAGAAAATACCAGACAGGTTAGGCGTAAAGTTGTGCGGGAGCTTAAACCTGCTTTATAACCTGAAGGTGTTGCTTTCAGGTTATATAGCAACACATCAAACTCTGAGTGGAGCACCGCTGAGTCTGTCACAGAGCACGGCATAACTGCATCAAGACATTAATAAACTATTATCAGCTTTACACAGATACATCTCAAAAATTAGAACATTGTGAAAAGGTTCATTTCTTCCCACTAATTTCAGAATGTAGAACTCATATATTTAATAGAATTACATGGTGTGAAATATTTAAAACTTTTATTTATTAATTTTCTTTTAATGATCATGGCTTACAGATTGAAGAAAAAAGAAGACTCAGTGTCTGTGCACAACGGCTCTCGACTCCAGGCAACGACAGCTCTATGAAGGCTGCTGTTATCCTTGTTGCTGGTGAACCAGTTTATTGTTGCTTTCTGTTTTTCTTTTTCTTTCTTATTTTTGTGAAAATGCTTGCACTCTGTGAGCAAACAGCCTCTCTAAAAATGACCTTTTGTGACTTGCTCTCCTTGTGAAGAGTGTCTTCTGGACATCTGTCCACCCAGCGGTCATCCACATGATTGTGCCGCCTGCTGATCCTGACTCAGAGAGCTTTTAGAGGCTCAGGAAACCTCTGTGGGTGTTTGGAGATAATTAGCTGGTTATCTTACAACCTTCCAAAAAATTTTACTTTACCACAATATTCTAATAATGTGAAACCCTGAGTTGTATTTTTTTTTCATGATCTGTAAGCCATAATCATTTTTCTTTTCCACATCCACCTGCAGAAGAGTGGCAAAAAGAAAGCTGTGACAAGTCCCCTGCTTTGTCCACAATGGAAAGCTCTCCAGAAAAGTATTTCTGTTGCAAAACATAGACATAGTAATGGTTAAAATTATATTTAAAAACTTCTCAAACACAATTTTCTCCACACAGGAGACGCATCAAAATAAAGCTTTTCCACACACAAGCAGAAGAAAGTGATATCTGGTGAGACCAAAACTGAACCTTTGTCACTCTGTGTTACTCTGTAAAACCCATAAAAGAAATCTATTGTGGATTTTGGTATTATTAAAAGAAAATGTACCTAAAAAATTCAAGTAGTACTGTGGAGAACAAGAAAGAAAAGACACACTGCAAAAACACAAAATCCTACCAAATATTTTTGGCCTAGTTTCTAGTGAGAATATCTTCGAATAGCTGTTTTTGGATCAAGATTCAGGCTCGCAATGCAGAAAGAGTTGTTAGTCTCTTCAGTTTCAGACTCGGCCAACACATTTTTTTCATCACACAGGGTTGGGATCGCTAGAGACCCATGTGCTCCTGCAGCCAGTAAGATAAGCTTAGAAATAAAAAAGACCAGACAAACTGAAAAGCAATCAGTTTGTCCAGAACTACCATGAATCTCTCTCTGCAGCACATCATCATTTTCTCATGATAGACAAAAAACAAACAAACAAAAAAAGTATCCTTATTTCTGGGGAGGATTTAGTTTGTGCTCAACAAGGAAACAAAATATCCTCTACAGTGGAAAAACGGCAGCCGGTTTAGAAATACATCCACTCAGGCAGAGAAATGACATCAGGTTTATTTTTTTTGTTGCTCAGATGTTTTTTATGTGCCTTTCATCTAAGATATAAAATCTTAAATAATAAACAAAATTCCAAACCATTTTTTTCTGACCTCACTCCTTTTAGCTGGACTGAGTCATGACTTCACAGAGCGTCATAAAAGCTGTGGCTTCACAATCCTGAGGTAGTTGGAGGTTATTTTTTTATATATATATAAAACTTAACTAAAGAGGTAAACTTAAATGTAATTTATTATGGGGTTTAACGTATTGTTCAGTATTCAGTGTCTGACATCGCTGCATGTTTTCCTCCAGCCTGTTTAAAACTAAAATCCTGCAAAAATAACCAAAACTTGAATCCTTGTTTCTTGAATCTTGTGTTGTGGATAATGTGGAATACTCAGGTGATTTTATATTTCTCGTTTTGCTTCTCAACTATCCCAGCTAGTGGAGAAGTTTGTTACTCTCTGGTCTTTCAGTCCAGATTAAGAAGTAAACATGAACGTGTTGTGCAATGTTGCAGAATTTAATGCTTTGTGTTTATTTATTTATTTATCTTTTTTTTTTCCAAATCTCTAAAACATTTTCCCACCTTCATAAAGGCTTGTCACATCCTAATGTAATAGTTTAGCTGGAAACACTTGTTTACTCCTTTTATTTTTCAGTTACCATCTACTGCAATAATTTCTTTTGCAAAGGACGGGGGATATGATGCATGTGTTTTCCTCCCATATGATGAATTAGGAGGACGCCGGTGTTTAAAAAGCAATGAGAATCCAAGTGTGCTCTGTCATGTATGCTGCTGCCTCAGCGATTAGTGAATCCTCATAAAATGAGAGTTGGACTGCAGAAAACATCGACAGCTCTGGAGTTCACGGGAGAGAAAGGAAAACATCTAGATAGTAAACGTGAAATAAACATCATTTGCGTGCACACAAGAGATACCTGGACATATTAATCTGAATAATAATATGCAATTAAAGCAATGTTTGTAACAGTGATAAGGCAAAAAACATTAAGAAATGAATTTATGTAATGAATGCAATTTTGTTTTTTCTCCAACTCATCTAAAAATCTCAAAAGGTTTCTGCATTTGTACAACACTATATTTTCCCAATAAAATTTTCATTGTGTTGGTGTATTGTCTGCTTTGAGAGTAATGTACAAACAGCAGATTTATTAATTATTACTACGTATAATTCAGAAACCTGAGTTGCAAGCGGTAAAAATATACTTTTGTTTCACCTGCTCCTCCCGTTGTGGGTTCTAAATATTATTATTGTCGCCCTCATTCTTGAGTTTTAATAACTCACCTTGTGAAAACCCTCTAGTTTCTTCTTTGTCAGCAGTCTGCTCACCTGACATTTTGGCCCAGCTCAGCTCCAACGGGAACAAAAAACTAAATCAATAAAAAAAAAGCAGCTAAACCCGTAATGGAAACCCTTATAAAGCCAGCTGAGTAGAGCACAGCCCAGATAAGTAGAGTCAGTGGGGAAGGGGGATTATATAGTTCAATCTGACCAAAACATATCGTTCAAATTAAAATCCCCTTTGTAGTTTATCAAACTCGCTGGGATTTACAAACAAAACAAACTAACAAAAAGATCCGGTCCGTCAATTTAAATTGCATGGAGAAAGGTTCATATGGAGTCTTGGTAATCTTTTGAGATCTTTTTTTTTATTATTATTATTTTTTACTCCATTAACATCCTGCTAATGGAGTGTGTGTTGGTAAAACTGACCTTGGTCTTCCTCTAGCCTTGTCAGTCACACTTCCAGTTTTCAAACAATTTAGCCAAAGCAATTTAGTGTGAGCATGAGATTTCCTCCCCACACCCCACAACTAAATAAACGATTACAATTAAATGGCGTTTTTGCAGTGTACGTTTAATGTCGCTGGAATAAATGAGAAATCTGTTTTGAGGCTTTTCGCACGTTTTTAAAAAAAAAGTAGTTTCACTAATCGTGGATGGTGCCGTAAACCTGCCCATCTGTCAGAACAACAAAGTTAAGACTCGCTCGGCTTTAGCGTCTCATGCTGTGGCGTTTCTGCTCATTAAAGGCACCAGGGCTGAAAATTCATTAGCTTTATATTTGTCTTAATTAAACCCATGTTTGTGCTTTCTGATAAAAAAAAAAACAAAGAAGTTTACTTGGAGCTCATAAAACTCCACACACTCAGGATTGATGCCTTAATCAAACTCTGGCGCTTACAGTAGCACTTCTGCGCTGATCAAGCAAACAAAACAAGCGCGCTAACCAATAAAGTGTCAAAATCCTGATGATTGTAAGTAGCTCTCTGCCCTCGGCGTTCTCTGTAGGCTTTTCAACTCACTAAAGCAGACGAGAGCCGTGACGAAGAGCAACCGAGATTTCCATCGAGTCAGCTATAACTTGCTTTTCCTTCAATTACTTGCTGCAGATGGCAATTTAGATTCTCTGCAGGCTTTTCCGTGCAACTGAGTGCTGCCCATTGGGAAGCTCGCCTCGACGAAACAAAGAACAAAATAAATAAATAAATAAAAACAATGTCAGATGCAGCAAGTGGAGCCAAAGGAAAGCATTGAAGTACAGAACAAGATGTACTGTAGAGTATTGATCTAAACCTCATCTTGAATTATGTTGTTTTTTTTTGATTCAACAGAATAGATGAGAATGAACTAAGATGTCAAGTACAGTTGGAAATCGGCAACAGAAAGCTTGAAAATAAAATCATTTCAGTGTTGGAATGGCTCATTGAAACCTGCAACCTGACAGAAAAGCTGAAACATTTCATACGGAACTGCCACAAATGACACTAAGCCTAAAGGGAACAAAAATCTAAAAATTCTTCTCAGTTTATTTATAGTGGGCTAATTCACACCTCAAGACACTTTTTTAAAATTTTAATTAGAACATGCAGGATCCAAGTTATATTCAGACACACCTAATCAGCTCAAACCAGTGCAACACCATCATATAGGGAGACTCAAACCCAGTTATTATACAAATCAGTCAAATGAAGCTTATGCTAAAAACGTGATGTCGAAGGAAACTCAGAAGACTGCAGTGTTTCTTTCACACGGACTCAGCAATCCCTTCTCCTGAGCAAGCATGTGGCAATGGTGGAGAGAAACCACATCCTACGAACAACAAAAATAAAAAAATAGAAAACCTCAGTGAGAACCAAAATCTACAGAGCCCCATAGGGGACATGGAGGATTTGTTTCGTTTTCTTTTGAGGTTCCTTCGCAATAAGCAAATACACCCTGGTCTGTTTTGTAAACAGTCACAAATGTCTATTTCAAAAGTCAAATTTATACACATTTAAAGAGTCTCGGTGTTTATTCTTAACTCTTTGGTGCAAAAAAACTGATTGAAAATCGATTTGTGTAAGGTTGAGATGGAACTGCACACAAAAACGGCCTTTTAAGCCATTCAGACTACCAGCACAAGAAAGACACAATCAAAACTGTCAGATTACTTTATAACCCCATGAAAATAACTCAGAAATAGTCCAAATAGTTTGGATGTATTTTTTCCTTTCTTTCCTTACGGAGAGTTTCCGTTTATATCTTAGAAGGGATGGAAAGCCAAGGTTTGACCTGTTTTGCTTTTGCACGTAGGTTTATGGTGCATTTCTATCCGGGAAAAAAAGGCATTAAAATTCAAATATCTCACAAACTAGATATTAATATACATGGAAAAACCTCATGGAAACCTTATATTATAGCAGAAAGTACAACGGCCACCATAAGAAAGGCTTACAGTATTCAGTTTTGATGCATGAACTGATTGCGAGGGAACGCAAAAGAAAAAAAAATCCTTTATGTCCCCAAGGGGGTTCTGTAAAAATCAATAAGAGTCCATAAGTAATTTTCCTTTTCTTAATCAATTGAAATTGTTTAGATTTCAGGCTGAATATGTCTGCAGGAACAATATGCCGTCGTACAGCAGCATTTATTTACCCACCTTTTGGAGCTTAGTGTGGGTGGATGCACCCAAATCTCTGAATGCCCCTTTATTTAATTCTACATGTTTGGAACATAAAACCTTTTAGATTAAACAATCTTTCTTTTTACAGTCCAATGAAGATGAGGCTCTGTTTTTTTTTCTAATACTAGCAGCGCAGAGAGGACTGGAGCCGCTGAGTGTTAAGGTGAGAAATCACATCAGTTCTGTTTAAAAGGGTGAGAAAAGCTTAACGTGGTTCTGACTGAACGAACCCGTTGAAGTTGCTCTGACAACGGACTAAATCTGGTTACTGGCCATTATCTTTTTAAAAGGCATTTACCGCAGATTACTTTGTTGAAGATCGAATCGCATTAATCTGTTGACGGCCTCACCAGGCAAGACTCCTCAGGGCTGCTGCCCATGAGTGGGCGCCCGGTGATGGGGACTAAGACCGGCCTCATTCCTCTGCTTTAAATTAAGCTTTTTAATTACAGAGCAGTAAAGGTTCGCACAGGGACCGGCTCTAATGTTACATTCGAGAGGAGAGGACGGTAAACATGTAAACACCGACTGAAACTCCACTAAACAGCAAAAGACTTCCATACTTTCAGAAAATAAGCCCTCATAAAGTACCGAAATCAGCATTTAAAAAATCTTAACTGAATATTTGTCACTTTAAAACATATTTTTTAAATAGATATAAATATATATTTGAATGACTTGGGTTGATTCTGACATTCATGAATTCGTGAATTTCATGTCAATAGAAGTGAAACTATTTAGCAGGATCGGTGGAGGTTTGACAAAAATAATCAACTTCTCATATCTGACCCTAATAATACATTTTCATTTCATTTCCCAATGTTCTGAGTCACGTGATTTTGTGACCATCTTTGTGGACACAGACGCTCAGCGCCTCCCCCTGCACTGCAGCAGCTCAGCAGAGCGATCATGGCGGACAGAGTAAACAGTGAGCTTCTACTGCAAGTGTGAAAACTCTTAAAATCATCGAGTGAGAGACGAAAAGCAGAGAAGGAGAGGAGCCTTTGTGACCATGTCAGGTTGAGAAGGCGAAAGCTAAAGTGCTAGTTGGAGGTATTTTGTTCACAAAGGAGAAAAAGGATGAAAAGTCAAAGGATTTTGATAAGCCATCGTGTAGTTCATTTGAAGTTTGCTCCAAAAGTTTATGAGGAATTCAAACAAACTTCAGTAAAGCTCTCATATTTCCTTTGCTGCTCTGTCTGTTACCAAATGATGGGCACATAACTCAAATGACTCATATGACAACGAGTGACATTTAAAAAACAAAACAAAACCAAAAAAACACCATGAGCAAACGACACATTTCGACATAAACAAAGGTTCCTTCAGGCAATGTCAACAACTCCAACAAAAGCCAAGATGTGACGTGGTTACATCTTTTTCTGATTTACTTCAAGACACAAAAATGATTTTCAGTCAAAGTTTATTTACATAGTATATTTACAACAACCTCAGCTGACTAAAGTGCGTCACTGCAATCACAACGTCACAGGTAGATAAATGATAAAAACATAAAATTAAGTTAGGTAAAAATAATAATAATAATAATAATAATACTATACTAATAAAAAGACTCCATCATTTCAACTTTAGCGATTTCCAAAAACTTGATTTCCCCCCGTTTTTAATGTTTTTTTAACTGATGGTTTAGCTGACTGGCTGGGGTTGAAGGCCAGATAAAATAGATATATGATTATAGAACATCATCAGTTCACGTACTATGTTAGGTGCTCAGTTGGTGAGACGTTCAGTTGCAAGTGGCGTCATTAATTGTTGTCTTTTACCTTTCTGTGAACATCAGTGGGAATAAAACCTGTTTTGCTCTTTCAGCCCAGGTTTCCTCGCTCTCCCTGTAAACCTCTTGGTTTTCATCCTGTCATGCAGTCAGCCCTCAGTGACCTTTGAAAGTGTCTGGCTCAAAAATAAAAACAGTAAAACACAATTATTAAACTTTAGAAAATCTAAATAAAAATGTAAATGGCAGATTATTTATTTAAATAAGTGATATGTTACGCGAAAGGTTTCTGGACAGCTCGGGGTGGGACGAATGGTCAAACTTCCTTCTGCGTTGTTGTCATAGGAGAGGCAACAAAGCCAAAAGCCTTCTAAAGAGTAGCCTGTATAATCACAAGAGGTGCTGATGAACGCGGTCGGCAGTGCATGCAAACAATTACACCAGCACCAGAGCAGATGGAGCGTGTAGGACTGAGGTAGTGGATCTCTTCTGTAGTTTTTCTTTCTCTTAGTTTACACACAGACAAGGCTGCACGGCGCAGTTCTCTGACAGGAAGTAATCAGCGTGAGGGGCAAGTGTCATGAGCGTGCAGGAAGCACCGTTGTTGTGATTAACCTCACACGGTGGGCGGGAAGAACAAAAGCCCAGCAATGTACAACCCAGGAACAATAAACAACAAAACGACGAAATGTCTGCTCTCCATTTGCACTCGCGTAGCCGTTCTGTTGTTGTCGAGAAAGAAAATCTCATATGTGACACAAAAGCCGTTTGGTTAAATAGAGGAACGTTTGCATTGTAAAACAGTGCAAAGATAATAGAATCATTCATAATGTGCAGACAGAATTGGCTTTTTTTTAAAAATGTCATAAAAGATTATTACGTAGCTGCCACATAAAATCTTAAAGTCGTCGAAGGGAGGAAAGCTCCACAGGAAAATTGACACCGCTCATCTCTCTACCTCTCAAACCGGCAGAGAGAGAGAGAGAGAGAGATCTGTCAGCTCTGCTGGAGTGAACCTCGACACAGCCTGCCTTTTATTCTCTCCATAAATTCTTAGTCAAATTCACATCTGGACTGTTTGATGGCAGAAGGACCGAGTCGATGCCTTTCCGAAAGAAAGGTTTTATTACATTCCGTTTCATGGCTGGATGAAATGACGCCCTGAAAATTAGGCCCTCATCGCCGTGCCTGTTTTTGATTGATGTGATGTGAGAGATGGCCAACGTTTTCAGGAGAAGGCAGATTTTATCTCTTCCCACTAATGCTTCCCATTAGTCCTGCTCTTTTATGTGATGTCTAATTCTGAGCGTTGAAATGTTCTCATTTTTCTCTCCAGGCTTGATTACAGCTGCGCCCAGCAAAAGTCCTGCATAAGATTCCTGATTTATTATTAAATATTCCTGTTTGTCAAGTCAGTCAGTCAGTGAATGCTTCTCTTTAGCTCAGTGCTTCTCTTCTGCTCATGTCTTATTGATGGTTTATTTCTTAATCTTCTGTGAGTGAATTTAATTTTCCTCATCCAGTTTTTTTTTTTGAAACATCATTACCAATGTTCGCCTTCATTTCTGATTCCAGTTTTGTTGCTTTGACAATTTTCGAAGTGTACTAATAAGTTTCTCGGTTGTAATTTTCCAATCTTGTTCGCAGCAGAGAGCTTTTGAATTGCCCTTTTGAAAGTGGCACAAATTCTGTCATTCTGTTTATTTTCTCTTGTTGGGGCACAAATTCGCTTCAATCAGCCGCGTGCAACAATTAAAAACAAAAGTCTGCAAGCCTTCCCTTTTGACTGCCAGCACCTTTTATATATTTTTGTGAACATGTGCAAATTTTTAGGAATATTTACGTTTCATTTTGTGTCCTGCTGACACTAATTAGGAAATATTGTTTTGCATTAAATGTTTTTCAGTGACAATACATCACCAAGTGAAGCCTGGTGTCTCTAGCTTTGAATTTAAGATTTCTAATTATTAAAAAGTTCTTCTAAGAAATATCAGCAGATTTCAACAAACCACTACTTTGATGCTTTCTCCTCCTCTGCAAGCACAAGATCATTTGAATCTAAATGATCAAACAACTTTCAGAAGTCAAATTACCTCGGTGTAGTTTTGTATTCATATTTACATTTTGGGACCTGCTACCTATCCAGGGTGCACCTCTGCCTTTCACCCAACACCTGCTGGAGACAGACACCAGTCCAGCCTGAAACCCTGCAAGAGCAAGTCGATGGATTTAAAATTTGACACAAACCTGTAGACATTAGGCGGTGTTGCAAAAGCAATCATACGTATGTCTAGACATTGTCATGCATTCAGTATTTCAATTACAATGTGACCTCCTGGTCACAGGCAGCATGTGCATTAATAAAGTCTCTATGTTCAGATCAAGCCAATGCCTTGTTAGTGGGCTGTGAACCATCTTTAGTATTATTCAGTGTACATGTTCAGTAACTACACATGTTGGGTCTCTGCTGGCTGTATTGATTCCTCACATCGCTATTTTAAATCAGCGAAGTGACTAGAAAGAGAGAGATTACTTCTGCAAAAAGAGAAATAACTGCTTGGGTATAGAGAAGAATACAAAATCTAACTCGTGATACTGATCCGACACATGGGCACCATGTATGAAACGTGATGAGGACCCAACTTGGATGACCATGGAGTACAAGACAAGAGACAACATGCCTATACATAACCAAGAACATAATAATTATCATCACTTTTCTGTTTTAAAAGGAGTAGGAAGGAGTGAAGACGTATTTAATCTTACCCCTAATCCATGTTTCTGTCATAGCAGCTTTGCAACATGGATTATGTTTCTCAGTGCAGTTATTGTGTTTGTCAGTTTTGGTCAAAGTTAGAACAAAAATTCTGTTGTTTAAGCTGGAAAAATTAGACCATATTTCAGAACCAGTACAACATTTGGTGAGCTAAATGAAGGACTCTGGAATTATTCTAGTTCTCTCTAATTGACCTAACGTCATTCAGAGACCGCCTCTGGGCTTCAGGTAATAATCTGCAAATCAAACTTAAATAAGAAAGGCCAGGTTCTGGGTGGGACAAAAAAAAGAATTGAAATATTATATTACTCAAATTCTCTCAGGTTCTGCCTGAATGTCATGATTGTCTCTCAGCTTTGAAACAAAAACTGAGAGCCTCATCTGTATTTCCCACGCAGAGATTTGCTGCAAGGAAATAAAACACTCCGCAGATTTAGGTTTCATGTTACATGACAAGCTAAATAATGTTTGCCAAGATAAATAATCTGGCAAACAGTTCCAATTAAAATTACTGTTTTTAATGAGCTGCAAGTTTTAGTCTCTGTTATGAACCAAGTTCTTTTAAACAATTATAATGCCTAAAATGATTGACAACTTATTTTAGAGGGAACGCTTTGTCATTTATTTGATAAATCAATCACTCGAGTAATTTCCAATTATGCAAGTCTATAGCTAATAGTTTATGTGTGTTACAGTCTTATGAAGCATTTCACTCTCATATTATTGTTAGGAAGGATTTAAGGAGCTTTAAAAGCTGCTAAACATGTCAAGCTGAGAGATAAACGAGGAGAAGCACACCAGCATTTAAAGAGAGGGATATATTTTGTTTGTTTCAGGATTTATTGCAGAAGCTTTTAAAAAAATGGCTCAGACTGAATCCCACAAAGACAAATAGGGCTGATTATCATCCAAACAATTCATTCATGAGATGAATGGGAAGCCTTATTTAATGAGAAAACGATTTCTGAAGTGTGTCTTGGTTGATTCAAAGCGTAATGAATTCCAGGCTCAGCTTGCTGGAGAGAAGATAAATTATTTAGTTACAAAAATGACAGAGGGCTTCGCAGAAAGAAAGCGGTGGCTAAACAGGCTGAAGGTAAATCTGTGAACATCAGAGCAAAATCCAAGTGGGATTTTAATAATTTAACAGCAGCTGACAAGACAGGAGGTGTGACAGATATTTAAGTTGTAAAAAGTTTGTGAAGGTGGTGTTAGATCTTTAAAATACTGATAATAGATTTAATAATATAGCATGTTATAAAATACAAAGAATGTGTACTTTAAAAAACTGTGAAATTAAAGAGAATTTATTCTCAGTAATCCAAAATGTCATGACATGAACCTCCACAAATAGTTTAACCCAAAGACTTAGCAAACTGGCACAAAACCAAGGGATGTAAAAGGATATGTGGCAACCCCAGTTGACTTGTAATTTGGGATAGTGGAGAATGACCAATTGGAACAAAACAATCAAAACAATCTAAAATTGTGGCAGCTTTCAGGTAGACAAAATTCCTGCTTCAGACCTGCACAAGAACACCGGTGCTGTCATGATGTGTTAGTGAGTTGATGAGGACCCAAATGCAGAGCGGCGGAGAAGTGGAGTAGTAAATGTTTAATGAAAATGACAAACAAAACTTACAAAATTCCACCAGGAGGCAGGGCAGAATGCAAACTATGATCCAAGAAAACCACAACTGGATAACGTAAGGAGACACAAGGAATACGGATGAGAATGAATAAGAAACATAGAAATGATGGGAGAAACCAGTGAGGCGTGACCGAGAGAGAGGTGCTTAAGTACTGGGAGGTTGAATGTGGGAACAAAGGATCTGGGCTGATTAGCTGACTGAGTGCAGGTGTAAGATGAGAAAGCAGAAGGCAGAGTGAGGAGAGAGGAAGAGGAAGTGACACGGGGTGAGGCAGTTTGCACTGAAAACTGGGAAACAATCTGACAAAATAACTAGACAGAACCACAACAAAACTAGAGTAACTAAGAAAGGACTGGACACAAGAAGTAAACATAACTAGAATCACTAACTAAAGTAAAAACAGAAACAAGACAAAAATGATTTAAGTAAGAAACACAAAATGATAATGAAACTAGAATAACTAAGAAAGGACTGAAGTAAAGTAAAGCAGGAACAGGAACTGATCTGATAAAAGAAAAGGAAAACAGAAATAAATAAAACCCAAACTAAACAGCCTGAGATCCTAACAAGTGCTACCTTTTCTCTTATCAGTTGTGTCATTAGTATGTTTGTGTGTTCATACACAGTAATGTTCAATAAATCACAATTACTGAAATGTCCAAATCATTTCAGTGTCTACGCTTACAAAGTGATTCACATTGTAAGCATAAACTGATGTTTTTAAGTCTTTATTTCTGTTCACTGTGATGATTTTCTGCTTACAGTAAGTGAAAATGCAACATTGGGAGAATAGAATATTACATCAGATAAATGCTTGCTTTTAAAGAAAAGTATATTCAGTCTGTGCTTGATGGTTATTTTCAAAAGGTAATTTTGATCTGACAATTATAAATCATGCTGTCTAATTTGTTTAATAAACAGCCACCTTACGCCAACGCTGGATGTGGTGGGTTGGAGTAAGTTCTTCCTTTCTTTTCTTATCTTTTGATTGCTTTTTGCTGTTTCTTTTTACTGATTAAATTTTAATTAAAATAGCTGTATGTTTTGTACAAAGGACATAAAAAGTAAAAGCCCTAGCGGGTTTCTTCTTTTGTTTCTTGAAAACATTCTTGCTTTTCATGCAAGCGGCTTCTGATTGTTTGGAGTAACAGGCTTCTAAACAATCACACTAATATGGCTGTGAAGGTTACTAACGGGGCAATTAAGACCGTGGCTCTTTCCTCTATTCAGCTAAACATTGTGGTTGAATTTGCCCTTCTACTTTTGTGTAGCTGTTGTTTAGTGTCTTCAGTGGAGATATCTGAGCATTCTTTGCTGCAATGGACTGAATATAACACACTGCTGAGCCTGGGCTGGGCTGTGTTGTCCTTGGGATGAACTAGTCTGTGTGTGAGATGGTTGATTGGTTTAAAAATGCACTGGAATGTCAGGCTTAGAAAATATCCTTCTCAGTTTCTCGGAAGCTGTAGCCACGTATGGAAGGACAATGTTCTGCTTCAGTGGGCTGAGTTTAGTTTTCTTGAAATACTGGATGCCATTAGCATAATCCCAGTTAGTTTATCCACAGGTTCGAAGGGCCTTCTTGATGTCGCAGCTGCGATTGCTGACCGTTTATTTTCTAGTGAGTGGTGAGATTCAAAAAGCAGGTAATGGTCTGTGTATGTACAGTATTTGTCTTTTGACTTCAGTGGTGAGGTTTCCAACTCTCTCAATGTGCAGTTCAAAAATGGCAGCTTGTTTTCTTTGGCGTTCTCCCCTGTACACTTGATGACATTGTTCACTGAGTTGATGTGTTCAGTAAAGGTTTCCTCCTCTGTGGCTCGGACCTGAGTGTCTTCCACATATCTAAATTCTCTTTTGCTTGTATCAGTTCTGCCACTCTGTACTGCAGTTTGATAACTCTTACAAGCCACGAGTTAATACTGAAACAGATGACATTGTTTTGAATGTGGCAGCGGGAATTATTTCTAAATTGTGACAGATTCCAGCTGGTTTCTTGACTTTCTTTGACATTTTGCTCCTTTGATTCATGTGTTCAGTAATTATGTGTTCTTCCATTCCACTTTACAGCTAACAACTTTGTTAATGGATGAATTCCTTGAGATTTCTTTGTATTTGTGGGTTATTGTTGCTCACATCTGGTGTGAGTTTTTTTGTTCATTAAATATATTTTCTGAGAAAAAGATTAACGTGTTAAATACTTATTTAATCCGCTGCATATGAGTAATAGTACAGAGGATCCAGCTGCTTTTGACCTGAAACAACAAAAAATGTTACAAAGTCTTATGTAAAAGCTCTGATATACAATCTATCGTTCTGCTTAGATTTTATTTCAACATAAACAGTGTGGCATTATCAGGTGGAGCTGAGCAGTCTCTTCTTGTTAGGAGGCATCTGCTCTGGCTAGCCGGCAACAACCAATTATACTACTAGAAGTCATGTCAGTTCACACAAAGATGTAGCTCACAACACCAGGAAAGCAGCAATCCTGAAGCTCATTAAACGCCACGTGAAGGCAGCATGTTGAGCCTGACGTGAAGGAAAAGAGACTGCAGCATCGTCACTAGGGCTGGAGGCGAGCAGGGCAACTATCCTATGTTCGGACCCCCCAAAAATGGTAAAATAAAGGTTGTAAATTACAAATGTAAACACAAATGAAAAGGATCTGATGCAAAATGATGACATATGCCCTTATGTTGCACAATCACAGCACAGAGGAGGTTAGGGACCACAGCCGCCTGCAAATAGCTAAAATCCACAAATACTTGAGACTGTCTAAAAAATGCTTATAACTGACTATTTTTACAGCTAACACACCAAATATACCCTAATATGCATGAATACACACAGCGGAAAAAGCCTCCATATTACTGCAGAAGCTAGTATCTACAGTCTTACTTATTTCATCCAATCAGCACCAAGTAAAACAATATGGAGGACCAAAACTGATTCGGCCAGCCGTTCTCAAGCTCCCTCCTCAAGCGCTCGGAGGTTCACTGAGGGACTGTCAACAAATTTCTGAACCAAACACTCCTGTCAAACAAATGTTAATAAATGCCTTGCCCTGTGACCAACTGATACAAAAAAGTGATAATTCATGCTTTTACACGAGACACACTATCCTCTATTAAAATTTTAAGTCATATTTAATAGTTTAAATAATTTTAATATTAAATAATATTATGTTTTCTTCAACAGCTTCCATACTGTGTGCCCCACTGACTAAAAACCAGTGTGAAATTGTTCTACTAAACTGTATATATGAGGCACACGCAAAATATCACAAGGTTGAAATCATTTGTCTTTTCTGCTTGTTAAGATCTCTTGTGTTTAGGGGGGAAAAAAGTCTTTAATAAAAACTGAAAGATCGCCTTCAACATGCAGTAATAAAATGAACTGAGTTTTCAAACTGTGGGTGGATGAATCACAAGAGGTTATTATGGCTGCAAATCTTTTCAAGAGGAAAGGCTTAACGAAGGAGAAGAAAATGGGCATCCTAGCAAAAAGTAGAACCTATTTTTCTATACAATTGCTTAAAATTACCTTTTTTTAAACAGATCAGTAGAGGAGTAGAGGACAGGGAGAGAAAAAAAAACACTTGTAGAAGTTTAAATTAGTTTCCTAAGAGGCCAACTTTCTCCATTTAATGTTAGAGCTTAAACAGCTGATTCTTGATAATAAAAATGTCCTACTATCCTATGAGAATGAGCCTCATCAAACTTCTTATCTAAAAAAGTTCATGGTCTCAGTCACAGCGAGAACTTAAACCAACTTCAGCCTGAAAGGAAACGTGACTTTTCGTGTAGATGGCTTCCATGCAGACCGGTGGATTACGTGAGCTGTAGACAAGACACTCAGAGAAACACACAAAAAAAATGTAGCTCGAAGCTTTCCATCAAAGTTTACTGCAGAAGATTTGTGAAATACTCCGAAAATACATCCTGGGTCGGATGAGGCCGAAGCTGAACGTCTTTGAATGTCATTGAACATATGATGCAGACACCCAAACATACAGCCAATATTACTGTGGACGGGTTTAAGATAAACAAAGTAAAACTGAGAGTTTGGCTCAGTCAGTCAAGTGACTTGCATCCAATTGAAAATCTATGGAAATGAAAATGTAATGTTTACGTAAAACCTTGGGTCAAAAGACATGCAAGTAATTCCCCATTCAGAAAAAAATGAGACAAAGGTGCATTTCTCTTAACCACTTCCCGAAAATGGCAAAAACAAAGAGAACGTCCCATTTAAGTCGCAGGGTTATGTGCCAATCTGTTCATGTCCAGAAATAAGTACAAGAGAATAGCTATCCACCCAATCATGTTCACATCTATGGTAAAAATTACCAAAAAAACCCCCCAACTGACTCATAAAATAATCCACATCAGTGAGCGATGAACTGTGTCCCACTACGTAAAAGTGAAATTTAGTTAAACCTTTACTTCACCAAACAAAACTAAAACAATTTCTTACTTTCAAAGTTAATCTGAAAAAGCTGAAACACTGAAAGAGGAGAAAGGTCGACAACATTGACATGCACACAATGAGCTACGTGTTCGGTCTGCAAAACAATTACATAAGTTGTTACAAATGTCTCTGGAAGCAGGAAACGAAATCAAAGTGTCACGATGTAGGACATTTTGATGAACGTTTATGAAAAATGAAAGGCAAAAAGACGACTTGGCTTCAGGGGATTTGTTATAATGACTGGTTTAAATCAGGAGGTGAAAGACCTGGTGGAGAAATAAAATTACTCTTGTTAAACAGCTATCAGTTCGTCAGGAATCCTTCATGAAGATCTGAGAGTGTGAGGCAGAGCGGTTTTCAGAGGTGATGGTAATTCGGAGCCTGGCACCAGATGGTTGTGCCTCCTCTCAACGAGACAGTCAGGCTGAGAGGTTAAACACCGAGCTGAACAGAACCGAGGCGGCCCTGATCCACAGAGGAGCCGAGCACTCCTCTCTCCTCTGCCACTTCAACATTCTGCCCAGGGTTTTTGCAGTTTGAAAATAAATATTTAAGCGGTTTCTCTTTTTGTCATCCGTTTTAACATAAAGAATGTCACTGCTGCCATTTATTTAGAGAAAGGAGCTGCTTTATTGGTGGGAGTGTAAACGCGTATCAACAAAAGATTGTCCAGGGGCATTTTCCAGGGGCAAAATCCCTCGCACACCTTTGGCTGGACTGCTTCGGCAGAGAGAAAGAGTGAGAGAAAAAAAAGATTTTCATTAAATCTCTGCAGCAGCGGCAGAGACTGATACTCGTTGTGTTTGTGAGCATCAATAAAATGAGTCAGCATCCTTTGGGGCTTTGCTTCCTTCCTCACTTAGCTCTGTAGGTTATTAGGAGAGACTCCTTCAAGCTATTTTCCTGGAACAGTAATTCTGCGTGTGTGTGTACGGCGGCGTGCACGCGTCTGAGTCCACTAATGGATGTATCCACTGTGAAGAGATCCTGTTTGTCTCAATAAATATAAGAAACATACTTCCTTAGGCCCCCAAAAAAGGAGAATTGGATCTGACTGAAACGTCTCTGTTGCCTCTTGTCCATCATATTTTTCTGTATTTCCTTTCTTCTCTCTCTCTCCCTTCAGGGCCTTGACAAAAACAAAAAATAATGGTTGTTTTTCACTGAATACTTGTTGCTGATGGCTCTGGCTTGTAACCTGAGCTAAAGCAGGGAGAAACGCTCTCCCACACAGATCAGTGGATCAAATATACATGCAACAAGTTTTATTTAAATGTTTCTTCCTGCCTATGCAAACTAAGCTGACGTTGTTTTTGGTTCTATGTGTTTACTAAATCCTTGAGATTTTGGCTCAGGATCTTTTTTTAATGTTCGTCTTGGACTTTTCCTTCACTCTGATTTTTACCTTCAGGGGAAGGAAAAATAATGGCGGCCAAGTCAATGTTCTAGCATAATTTCAGCAGGGGGGAAAAAAATAACATTATGAGCTCCAAATAAATAAGTAATTAAGAAAAAAAACCCAGCTACACATTTCCACTGAGAAAAACTCCCCTTGATATCCAGGCATAACTCACTTGCTATTATTACTGTGCAGAGCCGGAACCAAATGCAGGAAGATGAAAACAGTTTCATTTACAGGAAGGAAATTCAACAATTTTTGAAAAATAAGGTCCAGGGGAGAACCAAGATAATATACAACATGAACACAAGGGAACAGGCCGGAGGCAATAATCTGACACAGAATGAGAAACTAAGTAGTGTTTATACTGGATAGCTTGATTACAGGTGACGTAACGAGCATAGGCATGTTTCTGGATCTACATCCCTCTGGGTTCTTTATTCTTACTCATCAAGATCTTTTTTAATTTGGCAACGTACCCAGATTTGTTGTTGTAAGCAACTCAGGTTTTTTAAAAAAAAACCCCAAAAAACACTCCACAAACATTTATGTATTTTTTGGATTCTACATGATAGAAAAACACAAAGTAGTGCATAATTGTAAAGTGGAAGAAAAATGAATTTGTTAATTAATTAAGTAATTGTCCAAATTTTAAAAAATACCCCGTTTTATTTTGTCTTTTGGGTTCAGCAGTTTTTGTTGTCTGTGCTAAACCAATTCCCCACCACAGCATGATACTGTCACCACCATGTCCCGCAGTGGGAATGGTGTCTCCATGGCGATGAGCAGTGTTAGTTTTCACCATAGAGTATTTTGCATGTTGAACACATCTGGCAAGCTAAAGTAAACCAGCCTGGTACAGCAGGGTGTTGTGTAATTGGTGCCGTCACTGACCATCAGAGCAAGTTACTTTCTACTGAGACACTTTCTATTTACTGATTACAGCGCTAGTGCAAGAAAAAAATCATGAAGGTAAGTTGCAACATTTAGACAAAGTTCAGATCTGACATGATCCTTTACTAGAGTCATCTAATCATTTTAGCATAATTTGACATGATGTCTCTTTCTCTGATGAAGAACAAGGATAGATTCACGGATTCACACAGAAATAAAATAGCTACTTTATTTCAGTGAAAAAGGTCAAACTGACATTAGAGATGATGCATTTTCCAGCAAACAGCATTTAATATAATTATTACTTTGTCGAGCGAGCTCAGAAACGAATCTTGAAGAAACTAATGGATCCTTCGGGTCCGGCTGGTAGAGGACGGCGTGTACAGAGCAAAGACAGGATGCTGTGATAACGATAAAACCTCCTGCTTCATCCACAGCCACAGCAGTGGATATCACAATCAAATCACCTTTGCACCAGTTCACCTTCTTGTTAACAATAAAAAAAAAAAAAAAAACAGTGACCAATCACAAGGCGAATTTCTGTCATGGGATCATTGCAGTGATTCTCTGTGTTAAACCATTGAGCCAGTGTTCCAAAAAAAAAAAAAAAAGTGGCTTGTGAGCGTTTAGTGGTTTGATGAAAATAATCTCCTTCGATCCGCACTCCACTTCATGGGAAGCATTTCACTTTTTCACTTCATACGCTCACCCTGACCTCTCCTGCAGTGTGACACCTGCGACCTTGTCAAATGTTGCGCCTCAGAATTCGAACGAATGGACAAAGTGACACGACCCACCAGAGTTGGAGCTGCTTTCCTACGTGTGAATAAAGACAGATCTTTTAGCTCATCCTGTGTGAAGCGAGCGTTACGGGAAAACAAAAATACAAAACTTTCCCGTCTTATCTTTGGGATTCTGTCTCCAACAGGGTCGGCCAAAACCCGAGTGACGAAATGAAACGGGCCTTGAAGAATGTGTGAGGTTTATTTCCGTGGATACACAATCATCAAGTTGAAGAGGAAGCTGTGGAAGCAATAGCCCATGTTATGTCTTATCGCTGAAGGGCTTTCATTTCACAGAGCAGCGAGCGGTTTTATCAGCTGCCATTACAAAGTTATATTGGCAGCCATGAATTTCATAGAACGCGGGACTGCATCAAAATCTGCAGACAGAACTGTCCATGTCTGCTTTATCACACGGAAGGTGAAAGGAGCATAGCAGATGATTAGATTTGCTCTACTTTGACGGATCTTCAAATCGATCGTAATCTGAGCAGGGGTAAATAACGACGCATGATTGTGTAGACACACAGTACGCAGTCTATTTGTTATTTGTAACTTTATTGTGTCTACGGCCAGATTTATATGTTTTTCACAACCGGAGGAAGACGTTTTAATTAAGCCGCACAAAATCTGTTCTGCATAAAACAGAGGCAGTTATATTTAGATGTGAAAGTAATGAAAGTAATTAATCGAACATTTCCCTCCCGAGTCGCTGACCAAAGCGGACGCAAAACAGATGCCGATACGAGACCTACTCCAGGGAAAAGGTAGGACTTCAAATGAAATTCTTTGATTCCTTGATTGATAACATGCAATTTATTTGCTTCATTAAGATTCAGGTGAACAGAGAAGAACAAGTTGATGTTCCTGTCTGATCAGATTTTACATATACCAGCATATCTCTGAGTTTCATCCAACTGATGCAGACATTTTCACATCAACAGCAAAGAAAATTCTGGCACCTTGTTCCTCTAAAGACTTTTCTTTTTTTTTTTTTCCCCATGAGCAAAGATGAATGGAGTGTTTGTCTTCAATGGAGAAAAGGACAACCTGTGATGTCGATGGAAACAGGTTGCAGGGAAGGTGTTGGGTTAACTGGACTCTGAATTGCCCTTAGGGACAAGCGTGTGTGTGGTAAGCTGTTTGTCTTTTGTGTCTCTGCGTCTCTGTGATGGACTGGAAACCTGATCAGGGTGTCCATTTTCTCACACCAACATACTGTCCCCACCAACAGCACCCTGAGAAAAGATAAGTTGGTAAAGATAACAAATGAATGGATGGATGTTTGTGAGACAAAAGGTTATAGAGAAAGAGTCACATTGCCAAGTGCTGAGGAGGCAGCATGACTAACCGAGACCGAGGATGCATGGAAGGAGGTGTGTTTGGAGAACTGTTAGCCACGAAGGACTGAAACTGACTTAAAGCTGGTATAACTACTGATTCAAAAGTGCACTGACTGAACCCACTGGAAGCTTCAGAAAAGAAAGAGAAGGAGTTTCAGGAAGAAAACTCTGTGTTGCCATGAGGACCTTATAACTTCACTTATGGCTAGCTTGCAGTCTCTTACTCTGCAGTTGTGGAGTCACAGTGTCTGGGGTCATGAGCGCCCCCTGCCATGAGGTAAGAGAACTGCCTGCCCCACCTCGAATCTGTTCTCTGCCGTTTATGGTCGCTCCTCAGCACACGAAACATGTTACACACACAGTTGGTGAGAACAAACACTGTACATTATATAGATAAGCTAAATAATGGAAAATCAGTTATATATTAAAAGGTTTAAAGCCATTTTATAGGCGACGTACAGACAGGAGGAACTAGCTCCCATAGAAAGGCAGCCAGTGCAATTAGTGAGAGGTTGATCAATCCCAGGTGAGGCTCAACTTGCTGCTTCCTCACCAGCTTTGTCTTCCAGCGATTTTGAAGAAAAAATAATCAAAATTGGTAAAGCTAAATGAAAAATAAATACTTTACAGTATAAAACATAGGATGAAAATAGCAATATAAATTATCTTATTATATTATTCTTCCATGATGACAGGTGAGGCTCTGCCTCACCTGCCTCCACTGACCACACATCACTGATATATATATATATATATATACATATATATTTACATTATGAAATTGTGTTTGTAATACTTAGCAAATGTGTTAATTAAATTAATTTACCCCTAACTGGTAAAGTTTTCAGCATTTTTTATTTTACTGTACAATTTTTAGGGTATCTTATGTTATTGTAATGAATTCACTGAACCTTACCCGGGTCGTTGGTATTATGTGGTTGCAGCAACAGCCTTGATGTAGTTTCATTCCTGCTAACTCTCTTCAAACAATAGCAGCACTCAGCCACCACACTAAGAGCAAGAACAAAACGACACCACGTCTAACAGGATGGACAATTTACAGCTCCAAAGTACACACACTACACAGCAATGTCTCTAGACCCACATGGCTGGTGCTGCTGCTCTACTGATCTCAGAACATCTAAAGAAAGAAACTACTCCACTGATGACATTGCGGCAAGAGAAGTGCAATCTTTTTTGCAGTGTGTATATATTTTAATATGCAGGTGGGTGAGACAGTATTTGAACCCCACGGTGATTTCCAGTGTCCACCAACAAACAAAAGCCTTTCCTCTTTGATTTCATTCAAAAGCAGAGAGGCAGAATAGCAACAGCAAGTCATAAAAAGAGCAATAGATGAAAGTTATGAATTAATCCTCCATCAAAGCATGGAAACTTTTCAGACAAACTCAGCATTAGGGAGTCATTTTCTGAAGCTGGACAGACATTTTTACATGACAACAAACCAGGGTTATTTTGAAACAAATTCAGATAAAAATGTGGGGGAACGTCAACGTTTACATCTCAGAGAATATGATATGGTCATCATACCAGCCGCTACTGGTATGATGAGGTATGCAAAAAATGAACTGATAATGCCTTGTCAATTGCTTTAATGCAGACGAAGAAAAAATTTTTTTCTGATACTTTCTATTGCAAACCTACAGCAGCATCGCCAGGAATAAGGTGGTTAACTTCATTTATAAGTGACTAATAGAGGTGGGCACATCGATCCAAAACATCAATACCAAGTCAGTAAAAGTGAAAATATGAGCTTTTATTGCATCAAATGCCCCACAAGCTGCATTTACTAGCATTCAAACAATTACCCGCCCATTTGTGGATAAAGGACATGACTTTGGTTCCTTCTGTTATTTCTATCCATTTTTAAGTCTACTTTGAAGAAAAAAAAAAGTATTCTGTGTGCATTAGTCGCTCAGTTTGAAGCCACTGAGGTTTCTTTGTGACTCCTGTGTCACTTTTATTGTCAATCTACTGCATAAACTGTTTTGCCTGACTGTCGGGAAAATGTATTAATGTACCTTTATCATTGACTATAACTATAAAACTGTTCACCAATAATGAAAGGTTTTTAATTTACAACCACAATTTCTAAATGCATTGGAGAAATAATAATAATAAAATACATAAATGTGCTTCTCAGCACTGCGACACATTACACTGACTCTGCATACATTTGCTCAAGATAAACAGTTTTAATGTGCTTTGATGGCCTTTGGTTTGTGTTCCAGCAGATGTATTGATCAGTCTGGGTTGGCGGACGCTTATTATGCAGAGAGGTTTCTTACCGAATTACTAAAAGGAGCTCCATAAATTTTAATTTGTCAAAAGAAGCAGTCACTTTGACTTCACTGTGTATTTCACCAGTAACATCCAGCTGTTGATGGCATGACTCATTTGAACATGTTTAATCCAAAGCTCTGCAAGATCACTGACTACAGTTTCTCCAATACGAAGTCACGATGCCAACGTTGGACGATAGATAACGAGCGCTACCGCCGTGGCTGAATTATGAATATATTATCTCGTGTAACTGTTGACATCAGTCGTTGCCATGATTTTCCATGACTTGTCTCGTGAACGAGCTTATTCATGTGTGATTTTAATTCCATTTCGTATTTAATGGAAACGCCACAATTGAGAAATTGTGGTTTTTTTTTTTCGACTAGGACAATATAGAGAAAATTTATGTATATTTGAAATGAAAGTGCAGCGACTGTAGGAAGAGGCATCCATTTATCAAGAAACATCTCTCCAATTTTGCTGTGCTTATAGTTTTTTAAAGCGTAGCGTAAAGGACTCTGTGATCAATGCTTTGTTGACAAAGATAATTCAGAGACTCACTTTGGGATTTGGCAACAACTGCCTGCAGGTGAGGCAGAAAGCTTTAAATGGAAAATGTCTTACAGTACTCTGCAAGCTTTCACTATACCCTTGACTGGATAAACTGTTCCTGCTGAATATACTGTATATACTAGAACGCTGTTTATTGCGACATATGGCACGCAGAAGGAAAATAAAACATAAATATCTGCAGAAGCATTTCATTTTTCTCTACTTTGAGATGTTTTATGTGAATTTGTTTAAGTCAAACAAAAATGGAGCAACCTAAAACCACAGAACCTTTTAAATTAGCTTCACAAAAAACATATTTTTTTAGTGAACAAGGTCAAAAACCTGAAATGCCGGCATGTAAACAAGACTTACAAATATAAACTGTGCAGAGAATAACATCTCTCTAAATCCTACATTTCTACTCTAAAGTGGAACTAACAGAATTGGAGCTAAATCAAGTAAAATAAAATTTTAGAATCCATTTCGATCTCACGTTGCTTCTGGATGACCTCTGATTGATTGATTAGGTCCTCCTGACGTCTCATACCTGAGCAACTACATCATCTGAGTCCTGCTACTCAGAGGGAATTACAGCCCATCAAGAAGCCTTGTCCACCTGGATCAGAGAGAGGCCTGACTCACTTGTCAGATTCGGTTGCAACAAGTGTCTTACCAGCAAGGACAACGTCGCAACAAATGGATTTTAGAGGCTTAATGAAGCAGGAGATTTCGAGATGAGTCACAGAAGATGAAATGATGAGTCACCTGGGGAGACTTATTGTTTGATGGTTGGGAGGAGGAGACTCAGCGTATGGGAAGTGACTTTTCCTGAGCGAACTTAGATTCTACAACGAAGAGGAGGGGATGGATGGGGATGGAAGTGAAGAATGAGGCCAGGAAATACAGAATGAGGCTGATGAGGAAGAGGTGAAGTGATGAAGTGATGTCCTGCAGGGGGAAAGTGAGGACGGGGAAGAAAGAAACAAACTGAGATTGAAGGGTGAGCTTGGTACAAGTAGAAGGCTGGGTTGATTTCTTATTGCGCTATGGTAATTTTGCATATTTTTTCTAAAGCTGTTCAAGATTAAAATCTTTTTCCAGTCACCCAGGACATTTATTTATGTAATTTAGTAACTTCGTTTAACTTCCCTTCGTTTAGAGCCCAGTTTGTGAGCCCAAATGTTGAACAGTTGGACAAATAAACGTCTGAACGGTCACAGTTTTCTGAGCTACAATGAACACAGCATCAAGCATATTACTTTTAGCTCAGTTAAGCAACAGCAGCCCACCTAGGGAGACACAGTAAAGCCTCATTTGAGTCAAAGAGCAGAACTGGAAACAAAGAATAAGGAGATTTCTCACCAGGATGTCATTTCAGTGTTTGCATCCCTGTGATTCATGTAAAGTAACTTCTCCAAATGGGAAAACAGCAGATGTCACCACACCAGGGCAGCCAATTTTTGTAAATTAAAATACAGAACATCCGGCAGCGTTTTCTTTTTTTTTTTTTTTGTTTCTGTCATTTGTTCCACAGACTTTGGGATTTTTATAGAAATTCATACTGTAAATCATAAAGGAAGATGCTAGAACCTTTGAAACTGCTAGGATGTGAGTTTACACAGGCCCACGCAAACACTTCAAGAAAATAAGCCATCATAGACGAGGTGAGAGGAATTTGAGAATAAACAAGACTTATTGTTCATTTGTTATCCAGTTTCATAATGGATCCAAAAGCAATTTATATTTCTCATTTTAGTCATTTAATCCTAAATATGTGACCTGATACCCATAAATAATGTTATACATGCCTTTAATTACACGTTTACACAATATGATGTAAAAAGAAAGTCAGAAACTTTCCTGCTCAGGAGAAGGCAGTACAAAAATATCAGGGACTCAATGTGGGTAGCTAAGTCAATGAGCTGCCATTTTACAAAAATAACAATTGACCTTTGGACATTACAATCTGAAGTGGACTATCTCAAATTACATGTAGGATGAGACTAAACTATGTGACAGTCTATAAAAATGTGTTATGTTGATTGTTTTTTCCTTTACTTTGTTGTTAATTGATTATATGTAAATAAGCTGAGCTGTTTTGTATGAAAATGTACCTTTTTAAAAAAAATATCTCCTTAAATAAAGTCTTAAAATGGAAATGAATGAGTTGTGTATTTTAGAAAGCAATCAGTTCTTTATATATATATTTTATGGATTCGGTTAAAAATGCAAGAAGCATTTTACTGCAGAAAACTCACTTCCCTCCCTGACCTCTGCATCAAATCAATAGCTGTCTTCACCAAGTCATTAATATTGTGTTGCAGCAAAGCTTATCTGTTAAAATCTGATTTATTTTTTTTTCAGTATACGAGTGAAAAAACAACATTGGTTTCTGAGTACAGATAAAAAATATTGCATCTCACTTTAAGGATTTTTCTCCTGCATATTGTTTTTCGTCACAAATTGCTGTCTGGTTGAAAATTCCTGTTGCCAAACTTCATCTTATGACTTTTACACAGTCTGTCTTGCACATCCTTCACATCATGGATAAAAGGATTCAATGCATCTGGCCAAAGGGGATAACAACTCAGGATTGAGTGATAGATTTGCTGTTTGGGTTGATGAGAAACGTAATAGACAGCTGGAGGAAGAAAGGTTGCTTCCTTTGAGCTGTAACTATCATCTATCCACAGAGGCAAAAGTGAAGTAAGAATAAAGCTGTTAAGGTAACTTACAAAAACACTTTCATGCTCCAAAACTCCAAGAAGGCGTGAGCTGGAGATAGTTAAGCTAAATAAATCCAAAAGCAAACCAGGAGCAGCACAGAGGAGTGACGGAGGACCGGTGAACCACCAATAAACAATGAAAACCACAGCTGAGAAAGAGAGCAAACAGGCAGACTGAGGGAAGAGAGAGAATAACAGAGGAAGAGCGAACCAGACACAAAGAAACTACAGACCCAGGGGGAAATGACCTGAAAATAATCTAAGAGAAATAAATCAAACTGTACAAACAACAGAATGCAAGAATAAGCCAAGACACCAAACAAAAAGGAATGGACCCATGTGCCAAAACTGAAGTGACAACAGAATATTTTCTAAGAAGGCCTTTTCTAGCAACAATAAACCCAGAAGCAACACGGAAAACCAAAACGCAAACCCCTGTGGCTTGTGACAGTTGATTTAGATTGACCTAAAATTGTAGAATAAATTGCATTGCCTCACTTGGCTTTAAAATAAGATGTGATTCTGTTTTTAAAGGGACGAGTGGCACCCCTAAAAAAATATTGTATAGAAACAATCGTTGTTGTCTTTCTTCTTCTGTTTGCGATGTTTGGTCTGTGTGTGCCAGCCTCCCTGATATTTTTGCTCCACACACACTCACAGTGGCCACAAAAATCTGGTCTGCACCTGAGATTCATGAAGAGTTTTGCTAGACGTCCGTGGGCTGGTACAAGAAAGTGTGAGTTAGGCGGTAAAATAGATATTAGGTTATAAATTAGTATATAAAAGCCATTTCCTTGGATTCCTGAGAGACAGATGAACTATTTAAACATCTCAGATTGTTTATCAGACTCCAAAGCGCTTCACGCTGCCACATTCAGTCATTCATGCACATATTCACACACTGATGGTGGTGATAAGCAGCACTGTAGTCACAGCCGCCCCTGGGGCAGATTGGCAGAAGCAAGGCTGCCATCCAATCAGAGTCAGCGAACCCTTTGACCACCACCAGCAGGCGTCGGGGTGAAGTGCCAAGGACACAACGACCGAGACGGATGATGTGGGAGTTCAAACTGGCACCCCACCGGTTCTCCTCCTAACTCCTGACACACCTTCACCCTCCCTAAAAAAAACAAAAAAGTATTATTATAATATCTGAAGTCAACAGGAAATCCGTGCTCTTGGATTTGTCTAACGGAGAGAAACCGTTAGGAGACATCTAAAGGAGAGAAACCTGCTAAAGTGTTTTCTGATTGGAGTCACGGCTTTCAAATCAGGACATTGATGAAAACACGGCAGATTAGATAGGAGTTGGGCTACGGCTGGGTAATAAATCAATAACAATATATATTACGACTGATACATGATTGTTATCAATAAATAATACGTCTGACAGAATGTTAAATAATTTCACCAAACTCTGATCCAGTACCGCACAGCATTCTGGGAAATGTAGGCTGAGGAAAGACCTTAGCCGCTCTGCCTCTCCGCTGAGCAAGGCTGGTGGCATCGACTGATTTGCTCTTTGGTTACTTAGCAACAGCTTGTTGAGTAACTTACGCAGCAGCAGTTTAAGGTTTTAATCATCTTGGCCACATAAGTGCTTAAAAATAAATAAAACAGCTCAAGAGCCATTTTCTGGGTTTCTTCTTTAAGTCAGACTAAAAAACCATTGACTGAGGCGAATGCTCAACATGGCTTCCATGTCCTTCATTATTGTTTTGTGTCTGTGTTCCGTCACATTACTTTTGAAACTCTGGAGTCCTCCTGTGTATGACGACCTCAGCCATTTAAAGCTCTCACCCAGTTGTAATGGGAAACCACCCAGACTCTGTGGGGTAGAGCTGAGCCCAAACAACAGGGAGGCTGTTCGGGTTTTTTGTCTATTTCGTCTCTCCGGGATGTGACCGGCAGACAGAAATCAGAACGTCACTGGATCTTCAATCTTTAAACACCTGCCAGTCTCACCTGCTTTAACTCCCACAGTTGCTGCACCACTAAGCCCCACTCATTATTATTCCACCGACGTGGAAACCTTTCACTAACCTTTGACCTTTCCTCCTCCTGGATCCTGAGTACCCTCCAAACTCTATCCTTTCCACACTCCTTGCAAAAATAAATTATTCTTTGCCTCTGCTTCTGCTGCCGAGCCTAAAAATGTTGCCTGCGCTGGAGTGTGGCTCCAAAAAAAGAAGAAGAAAAAAAAGAAAGTACTTCTGGTGAGGAAATCTGCTACATTGGTGAAAAAAAGAAAGAAAAGGAAGCATAAGCCTGCATGCAGCAAAAGCTGAAGGATTAATTTGGATAACTGGATAGCAGAAAACGCAAATGAGTTTGACCACCGCAGGAGAATAAACCTGAAAGTTGTATTTCCACCGATTTAAATTGGACGAGTCGATGTAAACACTAACACAGAAGTTAAAACTTCTACATCAAAAGATTTCAATTTACATTCAAAGCTTTGTGTCGCTCTGACTTCCCTTTTGTATCGAATGTGTTTTTTCTTTTATGAGAAAACGGAAGTGGGCGCAGAAAGTCAACACGTCCCGTGTCTTGAATAAATTTACTCCTTTGACTGATTTCTCGCCTCTTCTCCGTTCGCTCCAGAATTCAGCAGCCTGCTGGCTTGCACTGTAATTCCAATCACGGCGAGGAGACGTCTAACCGAGAGAAACCTGCTAAAGTGTTTTCTGATTGGAGTCACGGCTAATAGTTTAGTGAAGAACCGATTCTCATTTCCTCGGGGAAAATTGAAAAGGCTAAACAACTCCAGTCGAAACTTGGTGATGCGCCTCTATTTTTGTGCTGCAGTTAAACTTTCCTTCCAGCTACATATTCTCTAATGATAATTATACCTTCATTTTGTCTCTCAGGCATTCTGGACTTGAATATATCGAGTTCCCGTTCTTTTTCATCGCATCCTGTCAGATTTAGCTATTTCTGATTGCGGCTCAAGAAATGTTACTTGAAAACCTTTAATCTGCATTCTGTTCTAACCTTTTATGCAGCAGAAGGAGATACTGATGTAACTCAGAGGTAATATAAGTGCAGTAATATTAGATTTTATAAAAGGAAAAGAGTTTGTTTTGTTGTTTTCAAGGAATGGAAATAAGTAAAGCAATATCCGATCTGATCTAAGGTAGTTTATAAGGAAAGAAATTGGATTTTTATCTCAAGGCTTTCTAAACTGATTGTGGTGGAGATAAAGTGGCCGTTGTGCAGGACTGTATGAATTCACCCCTCGTACTATACCACAACTACATCTCTTTCTTTATTAAATTCCTCTCTTTGTCATTCTAAGGCTCCGTTCAACATCCAGCTTGTTGCTTTCACCATGGTCAGGCGCCTTAATGCAGCGAGTTTCTGCTCGTCCATGGGATTGTTCAACACTTATGCTAATAAGCAACTGAGCAGGTGTTACCAACAAAACAGACTGTGTGTTTAATTTGCGTATAATTTGGATGGCAACGTTTCCCGTTCACGCTGCAATGCCGTGACTGTGTTTTTACAAATTGTGCTTGAACATTTTCTCGTTCAAAGGCATCGTGTAAGAACTGGATGTACATAGTTTAACACCTGGGATGGTCCTGATCGGTCCGCCGCTTTCCTCCCTCAAATTGCTCCGTTGCTAGGAACCCCAGCGTGCTTAGCAACTCCTCGGGTCATTCCTGTGTTGTGATCCAAAGTCAAAAGCTGCGCAAAACACAAAATGACAAAGACTCACCCACACTGAATTTTAGTATTTTGTTTTAACTGGGAAATTCTTTCAGTCTTTATAAACAGTCCTGTAACATTTTAAAATTTCTCTCAGAAAGACAAAGAGCCACTATTGTCACCACTTCTTTCAACATCCATTAAAGTATGTGAAACGTATTAATCTCCATGCATTAATCCATATGTATGCCTGTGAAGATGTATTATTTATTCATCATGTGTTTCTGAGTGCAATGGTTGTTTGGATACCAGTTTCCCAGCATTCCCTGGAAGTGTCGACAAAAGGACGCTGACTGTGTGAGGAAGTGGATGTACAGTAGGCTCACATTTCTGCTGTCCATCTGATGTTTGGTGTGGAGCAAATGCCTGGGTCACTTTTTCTGTAAGTTTGTACTTTTTCTTCTTGAGCCCACTGGCCAGAGGATTCTTTCATTGAAGATTTTTTTCTTTAATAACAGACAATTTTCCAGCAACAATTCCTGACCTGACGCAGCCTGATATTGTGTCTGCGCTCGAACTCCTCTAGATTGTGAAGGAATGTAAACTGGTTTTGTGTTTTGTTTTGTTTTGTAGCTGGAGGAGTTTTATTTTTTTCTTTCCCCCTCAGACGTCTGCTTACACACACAATTCATTGAAGATGCTACACCGTTTAAAAGGTTGAAAATGTCACATCCAATTCCTGAGTTAATGTAAAAATGTGTGAACTCTTCATAAACTTTAAACTTACTTTTCTACATTCTAAAACTCTTCTCTGCAGGAAATCTAGGATTAAATAATGGAGGAATGGTTTTAGTTTTAGTTTTAGTCAAAACTCCCAGCATGCAATTGTTTGCAAAGTAAAAATTGTGCAGATAATTAGTGTGAAGATCCACATCTTTGTTCATAAAAAAACCACTTAGCTTTCAGCAGGAGACATTTGTATTGAGAGTAAAAATCCAATCCCTTTGTGTTTCGTCACACAGATGCATTATTAATCGTGTAACAATCATAAAAATGCCACAATTGAGGCTCATCGTCCTCTCATGTTTTCTTTCTCTGTTCACTGCAGGTTTTTTTTGTTAAATCTTTTTATTTTCAACTCCATCATCTGGCTCCAATTGCTTCGAAAAGCAAAACCTGACGACCTTTGGAAAGCTTTTCCATCTCAAAATAGAAACAAACATGACAGCCAGATTATGGTTCAGAAGTCCAAATGTCCAAAGATAATAACAAAAAAACATTGCTCAGCTGTGAGCCTACACATGTCCAAATCCCTGAAGGGTCTGCCGCTGCTTGATGACAAAGCTAAACTTAATTCATTAAGTGATGAACTCGCAATCAGATCAAAAATAATTAACAGGATCCTTCCTGCTCCACAGACAGATAGGAAGACAAAAACTACGTCAAATGTTATTAATTAAAACTGATTCAACAGCAAGAAGTTACCTGACACATGGGAAAAGCTACATTGAAATATTAAGATTGTACACAAACGAGTATTTCCAGACAAAATCCACTGTCCAAGCAAAAAAAGGATGTCAGATATGACAGATACTTACCAGAGACCCTCAAATGCCTGCTTGTCTTTATCAGGAAAAATGAAACGTTTACTTTGGACAGAGGCCTGGATGTGTGTGGGTTTACGTGTGGATATCTCAATGCGAAGTTGTTTTCAAAGCAATGCTCAGAACTTCACTGAGCGTCGAAAACGAGCGAAAGAACGAGGATGAAATATCCGGAGACAAAGGACAGGCAAGATTCACTCTTCAAAATGTCAAACCTTAAAAATAGATTCGGCTCAAATCTTTTTTCTTTCCCCCCCCCAAAGTTTTAAAGCACAACTCAACAAATGCATAGGCGGATTCAGTTATTAAAGCAGCTGCATGGTTTATTTTAAAAACAGGCAAACATTTTGAGATGAACTATTGTGAAAGTGCAAAATGATCATCTTGTCAGTGAATAAAAGTAATTATTTTGTCACATTGAGATCTACTTGGCGATGCACAGCTCACTTTTTGTAGAAAACCAAATGGAAACTTGTAGTGTTTTGTTCAACAGCTAAGAGCTGGCTGAAATGGGGATATGCAAATTAAGAAAATGTATTTAAATCAAGTAAAGTCAGTCATACTTCATCAAATATGTGTTCATAAAACAAGATTTAATTTTGTTTGAGCAATAAATTGTTTATTTTAATATTGTACAGATCTGAACTGAAAAAACCCAGCTTTAGTATTTTTATATTTCCCCAAGTCCTGCAGTTTAGTTTGACAACACTGAATTAAAAATCTAATTAAAAGACATCAAAATTACTCCAAGTTGAGAGAGCGTTTTCTCCTGTAATTAAGGCATTAATAAGGCTGTTCTTGGTAAAACGATGAGATGAACAGTTGTCAGTTTTAAAGGCTGACTATAATCTTGAAACAACATAAACAGACTTAAGATTATGGGCCCACATAAACTCAGACACGGGAGAGAAAAAGAGAGAATTTAAATGTCCTCCTTGAAGATCCATTACGCCGTCATCCTGCATTGATCTCAGTGTCGTTCCATTCATTACTAGTCATAATACATCTCTAACAATGCAATATTTATTGCCTGAAATTAAAATGTATATATTATATAGAGCAATCACATGTAGTGATATATGCCATGCCTTTGTGTATGCGTGTTTTAATGAAAACCCAAAATTCAATCTCAGAAAAATGGAATACCGTGAAAAAGATTATTATTGGAAACTCATGATGTCGCAAGCTGATCAGCTAATTAACTCAAAACACCTTCGAAGGTTTCCTGAATCTCTCACTCTGGGTCAGCCACAGGGAAGACTGCTGACAGCCATAAACACCATTCACAAGGAGGGAAAGCCACAAATGGTCATTGTCGAAGAAGCTGGCATGTTATCGGAAAATTGAGCGAAAGGAAGAAGTGTGGTAGGAAGAAGAGCACCAGCAACAGGGAGTATTCTGATCTGGAGAGGCTTGTCAAGTGAAATCCATTCCAGAATACCCAACCAAATATTAAAAGTATAGAAATGGACGCGCTTTTCAGAAGCCTGACATTTTTTTGCTTAAACATTTGTTTTTGATTAATCTAATGTGATATTCTAATTTCTTGAAATAATTTGCATGTGCAATGAATTTCTGTAAAATGGCAATTTCTGGGATGACTGGCAAGAAACACTGCACATTGTGCAATATTCTAATCTTGTGGGATGTGCCATAAGCAACAGCTGATATTTTTAGACATTGAATTTTAGGATTTCTCTTTTCATAAGGCACAATCATCAGAACTACAAGAAACGAAGGCCTGAATAGACGACAAAGAAACAGAAGCTTCTCTCATTGGCAGGAAAATTCTGCAGATTGCACAACGCAGATGAGAAGCCCGTGTCAGCCGGACGGGGCGGCCGGGGAAGCAGCAGCGAAAACCTTTTAGAGAGAGAACCAAGAAAACAGTAGGAGGCCGTCTTTCTCACTGTTGCCATAACTTGCAGTTAAGCAACTTTCAAGCATTCCTGGGATAATGGTGGATCATCCTTCGTGATGTCTGATTGGGTTGAATCTAGTTGCTTTTTTAACACGTGAAAGCCTACATGTGTGCTTCAATGTGGGGTTTGGGAAACGCTTGCAAATCAAAGCATTACAGCGGTAACAGAGACGTACAGTATATGTATTTGGTGTTCTGAGTAGGAGAGCTTGTGTTTTCCTGTTGGAGTGCTGATTAAAAAGAAGAGCTGGGTTTAGAGCTGATGGCTGGGTTGTTCGCTCTTGTGCAGAGGAGGGCCGCTAATTGGACAGTCGGGAAGATGTGGGCTTTCAACCAACTGCTGGGCTCCTCATGCTCACAGAATACTTAAAACAAAGTCACTGCGGCTTTGAAGATTGTGTTTATCGCTCGAATGTGGAGCATATTAGCAAAAACTGACAATATTGGGCTGTAAAAGTGTGTGTGTGTTATTTTACTTTTCTGAAATCACAACTCCACTGGAGCTGGTGACGGTTTCGCAGATGCTCAGACGCATGTCGTTGCTGAAGCATCTGCAACTGCACTTCCCTCGTGAAATCTCTCTGGTCACAGGCTCTGCTGGAAACCCAGGACCTTGATTAAATTCTTTCTTGAGTTCACAAATGATGAGCCACCATTGTTAAATGCCAGTAATTTCAATTAAAAAAGCAAAGTTAATTAGCTGCAAACAGATTGGAAGAAAATGAATGTGACTTTGTATAAGGATTTATACGCTCGTCTGTTTCTTGGGGTAATTATTCTGCTAAATGTGAAGTGTTGCCTTCAGTGACTCTTTACGCTAACTCGTCCAAACAGGGTTCATGTTGTGAAACAACTCGGTGTTAAGACAGCTTGACATTGTAACTCCGGCTCCGACTGTGGTTCTCATTTCTGCAAACAAAGACTCTGGCAGCTTTCTTTCTATGTTGTGTCAGCAGTGATATTTCTGGGTCTGTTTCCTCTGTGATTCTGTCTGTTTCTATTCTGGCTCTGTCCGCCGTCTTATTTCAAACACCAGCTGCACCTACGCCGCGACTTACTGAGTTATTTCAATAAATAAGAGTTTTTTTTCCTGCTGTTTGATCATTTAAAAATGTTTTCGTTTTTTTTTTTAGTTCATTGGCTGAACAGGAGCAGGAACCAACCTGGCTAGCAGCCAATGAAAAAGAGAGGTTAGGATTCGACATATGTTGTGTTTTTTCTTGAAAACTGTTTTTAATAACCACTTTGCAATATCACAAACAAAATCAAAACACCAGTGGGCAAAACATACATCTTTGATGCCTACACACATTGATAAAGCCCACTACTCAAATAAACTAAAGAGCAGCAGAGCTAGCAGCTACCGTCAGTGGTGTCCTGCAGAGAGCATCCTCATTTGACATTTAGGAAGAAAGGAAGAAATATGAAAAGCTGAAACAGTTCACTGGACTTAATCCTATGTATGTCATCAAGAAAAAAAAAAAGTCTTACAAGTGAAGGTGGGGTACAGCAACTCTTAAGACAATGACAACATTTGAAAGGGCTCCAAGGTGAACATTTTTGTAAAGTAGAAAAGAAGCTGAAATGTTATTTGCAGCAGTGTTCTTGTGAGATTTCTAAGGTCACCATATAAGATCCGAAGCAAGTGTAATATCGGAAAGTTTCTTTATTGACAGTAGAAAAAAAACAACTTCATCTTATTACATTTTTTACCTCCTCATTTTGCCATCAGTCAAGCAATGTTCATCTCTCAGTAATGTTTTTAAAGCTGAAGTCCACTGACTTTCTTTTGAACTCCAACTTTAAAGACAAAAGAATATTTATCTACAATTTTCAGAAGTTTAGATGTGGATTAGGTGGGAAGTTTTATTTTTTTGTTGTTTTTAAAATCACCTTGTGATCAACTGGGCTTTCGGACACACATACACTAGTCAAAACCAAAACCATAAATGCTGCATCTTTACTCAGAGTCATAAATAATCCACAATATTAGTCAAGATGGCACCAAATTATTAAGAACTGCATTTTGTGGTTGAACCAAAATACAGATAGGAACTGGAAATTGTCAAAGAAAGAGCCAGGGGAGAACAATGAAGACAGAAAGAAAGACGTACTGGCTCTCTGCCATCCCATTGCTACCACCACAAGTATAACATGTGGAGGAGGATGTTTGCTCGAAATCTGGGTAATTGCTGTGTAGATATGACAGCTTTCTGTGCCTCTACCACCAGTTTCAGGAGGAAATGACATTTGCATTTGCAATTTAAGGGGTTCGTTTGGTCCCCGATATGAAATAGTGGAGTTAGTTTATGGGGTTCACTATAAGAATTAATGTAAAACTCCATACACTGATGCTTGTGCTTTTTTTTAACTCCTTCACTTCACCTCCCAAAAAAATGTATCAGGACTTTTTTTTGCATCCTTATGAATACATTACGCATTTGAACTGGAGTCTGATAAACTCCAATCATCCAGCCTCTTTGGAAGCATGAATGAGATCCTTTTTGTTGCAGCCGGAGCGGTGATGATTTGCACAAGCTGCTGCGGTGCCAAGAGCACCATCATAAAATAGCTTGGCGCTCTGGCAGCGTACTGTTTGCATAGTTAGGTTGTTATGAGGCCAGTATGGCTGGGCCCCAAAACATTATGGGATGGCAGAGCTGTGATGCTGTGCACAGGGCACACAGCAGCCAACCCCAGACATGCTGCATCCACAGCAGACCCTGCACACACCGTCCGTCCTCTCGCTAATTTTAAACACCAAGTTGTGGTCTTAGACTGGTGTAATAATGGCTGACAACAGTATTTTGAGTACGTCCACTGTACTGTTTTCTTATATTTCATAGCTTTATTTAGAAGAGTGGATTTTAATAGGGTCTCTATGCAGGCTGCTCAGACCAGAGAACCCTAATAAGAAATAAAGAAAATGTGCGTTTTCCAAGTTTCAACTATTTGTCCACACAACACTTTTTTATCCTTGAGTGTAGGAACAATTTTATGCTTAAATGATGTCTGGCTTAGTATTAAAAGTCATCTCAAACTGACCGGATGTTGGAGAGAAAGAGCAACAAAAGAACTGCTGAACGCTTGTAGAAATGTTGACGACTACCGCTTTAAAAGATTACCAGAAAATCTGGCACCTGATGCAAAATACATTCATTTATTTGGTGTTAGTTGCACATTTTAATTTTGTGGAGTACTCATGTGACTGACTGCTGTGATCATTTCAATCTTCTCCAACCTATTGGTTTAATCATCATTTCTATCTAAATAATGAAAGCACAAACAATTTTGTTGTGCATCAGGTACTGCTACCTTGAAATGGTACAAATTTGCTGCAGTTTGAGTTATGCTGGAGCAAATCATCTTTTTGAAGATATGAAAATGTGTCTAGACAGAAAAATCATGTTATCCTAAAGCTATCAGGGTAATTTTAAAACATGAATGCTGAAATTTAAGGTGCTTTACTTTGAGTACATCCTTAGCCATGAAACCAAAGGCAGCAAAAACAATTTTATGAGGCTCATTGATGTGAGTCGTAGGATAAACAGCAGTGTGAATGAAAATACAGCATGAATAGGTAGTTTAAATACTGCAGTATCACAACTGATGGTCATCCTTTCGGACAAAAAAGATCCCCAGGAATTAACACAAACACACAGAATTACACACAAGGTAGCCAGCAAGGTCTGTGCCAGCATTTGTTTACATTCCTTCTTTTAGCAATCCCTGGCATTTCCTACAAAATGACATCATGCAGGTCGTGCACAGGCTGCAATTCTGCTGGTGCCAGATCTCACGTTGTTATCTGATGTGACACACCGGCCATTATCTCGGACACAAATATCCTGTTAGCTTCTCCGATGCAAGCTAATTTTTTTTTTAAAAAAAGGCTCTGTAGATGTTCTCCGGTTGATTTCTTTCCTGCCGTGTTCCACTGCACAGACGAGATTAAACACGGGGAACTGTGTTAGCTCTTCTCCAGGCATCCCAGCTGAGACATTGTGGTTCAGCAGGCAAGCAGCAGGGAAATGACTCATCATCATTATTGTGGTCTATATACACCAAGTAAGCCAACCTGGTAGGAAGAAATCATCATTACCCTCTGGCTTTGAAAAATCACTAGATCAGGCTGTTGTGGGGATATACTGTATGGAGGTATTTAAAAACACAACTCAAACTCATTACTTCCTTTTGAGACATCCTGGAAAAAAAAAAAGTTTGGCAAAGTAAAAGAAAGATAATTGTGGAGTCTAGTTCAAGCTTGAGAAAAATCTCTAGATGCATGAAGGTGCTCTGTTCATATGTCTCGCTATCGTACCGCTCCGGAAGGAAATATGTTCTGCATCTCAGTGATGAATGCATTTTAATGAGAAATGTGAGTAATCAGCCTGTAAACAAAAGCAAAAGACCTTGAGTTAACGCAGGCAGCTGGTGAGAGTGTCATTTTCTACAATGAAATGAGTTGTTGACCGATATGGACTCAAAGGTCAGCCAGTGATTAAAAAGCCAATATTCTAATAGAAATTTCTATAAATCAAATTACAGTTTGTAAATCATAATTTGGGATACAGTCTTCCTGTATTCAGGTTCATTCCTCTTTCGAAGGGGTTTTGTTATTCTGAGTTATCTCTGTAGTTAGGCCACTTGAGGACAAACTACTTTTTCTGACTTTGCTACTTTCTTCTTCTACTACTGCTCCAATTTGTTAACTCTATGATTTCTTTGAGTGTTTTCTCTCCATAGACGATACGCCTGATCTGGCATTCAGTTTTGGCTGAAGTGCCTTCCTAGAGGAGGGCATGGGCTGAGACACTGCTGTCAGCAACTCAACGTTCTTCCTCTCCTGCTATTAACTGTTTTACTGATCTTTAACTTAAAAAAGTACAACCACATTATTTCTTTTGTTTCGCTTTTGTGCATCTGCTCAGTCCTCTTGAAGCCCCATTCGCTTCGTACTGAGCCAGGTTCTACTGGAGGTTAAAGACGGGTTTTTTTCTTTCCACTTTCACTACATGCACGGTCGGCATGAGGGATTATCTACTGTCGTAATCGTAAGATAGTAATTGTATATAAACATGTGTTTATGTACCACATATGCTTTTGTCAAAATAAAAGGCAAAGAATGGTGGTTGAACAGTTTCTATGAAACCTCGGTGCTAGCCGTGATGCCACTACTCTCGTCTCTTTGCCACCAGGAATCAACGTCAGAGAGAAAAAGACATCAGCAACGACTCTGGAAGCAGCAGCGGCTGCCTCTCAGTCCACGGAGAATTATAAAGACATCTGTTAAGTATTGAGAGAATCTTATTCTAAATTGATAAGTATTACTCACAAGTGGAAAACATTTCAGATGATTGTCAGTCTCTCTACAAGTGGATATCCCGACAAATCCACGCCACGGTCAGACCTTTAAAGGGTTTCAGAAAAACCAAAGAACTGCATGTCAGACTCTAAAGGCCTCTGTTTCTAAATTAAACACAATGACAGTACAGTTAAAATCAAAATGAATAAAAGGTGCCTCAGACATGAAAAGGGTTCAAAAAATACAACGGTGAAAAGCCAGGACCAATGGTGCCAGTGGGCATCGGGGATTTAGGGACTACTAAACTAGAACAGCGTCATGTTTGCGATGCCGAGTCCAACTAAGTGATACTGTACTTTGTGAGAGATTGCTGATTATAGAAAATAGATCCTATACTGGCTGAGAAAGTTGGAAAGTAATAAGAGATTCCTGCCAAACTGAGCAGTATAATCAATGTAAAATGGAGAGAAGGATACATGAAAGAAGCTTTTAAGGAAATATCACAAATTGTTCAAATATGAGGTTCTAGAGCCAAACGATGACTCAGAGTTCTGGCTGCCTGCCTGAAACGGGACGATGGAGAAGCAAAGGAAAGAAAACAATAAAACAAAAACAAAACAACGTTCTCCACTGCAAAACGAAACTCGTCTTCCCAGTAGAAAAATAATAAAGCCACACTGAAAGTTGGGACTCAATAACCGTCAAGAGGAAATGAATAACAACATTGTGGCATCACTCAAAACACTCAGACAGTTTTAGTAGCTTGTTAGAACAATGCCAACTACTGCTCTTTTTAAAGAAATACAGTGAATTAGTTCAATATTGAATTTACCATTTTAGCTCAGCTCATTTCTCATGTGGCCCCGTTGATAATATAACTACTAACACCTGAACTAGATTCTTTATTGTACCATCTTTATAAATCAAACCCACTTAATAAAGTTAAAGCAGTTAAATAGAAAAATGTGTTTTGAATTGTTGGGTTTGATTTTTAACTGTGGCAAAAGATTTTTTAGATTTTTTTTGTAGTAGGCTAAATGTTTCACGCAGCACTGTGCTTTACAGCTGGAGGTCTCTGTTCAGCTCGTCATGCTGCCTTGAAAAATGTATATTATGTCAAGCAAATCACCACACAGGGAGATTAGATTAGTTCCTTAGGGCGAGATTAAATCTGTCAGAAGTGACAGAATCAAAGACTAAAGCTGTCAGCTTTGAAAACCGCTTCCTTTCCCCCGCCCCAGGTCATCATTTAGAGCCAATTTAAACCAGAGCAATCTGCAAAAATGAAATGTAAATGATGCATCTTCCAATTTACTACAGTCCTGAAAATATATGCTGTGATCAAAAGAACTCTAAAAGTGTTTGCAAATGCAAACTAACACCAGAGAGAAGACACTAAAATCATCAATGGAGAAATTATTTGTTTCAGTCTTCTTTGTGTCGGGTTTTTAGCAAGCAAAAATAAATAAATAAATCATATTCCTTAATTTTGCAGACTAGTTTATCACTAGTTTATGTATCTTGTTTCATCCTATTAAGAGAAAAGCTTTAAGGGGGTTAAACTCATGACTCTTTAGAAAATAAAAACCTGTCCTGCTGTATTTGTTCAGCCTGTTCTTTCAGCAGCTGAAAGCAGAACAGCTCATCATTCAAACACAACAAATCTGTTATGCATGATACGCACTGTAGCGGTAATTATTCTCCACCCGGCAATCCAGCAGAGTTTAGGGTAACGCCATCTCCAGTGTCAGAACACAACAAACATCACACCTCTGCAATGTTTTGTTTTTTTCTGAGCTTCTGTTAAAATAATTTGACTTGAACTGCACAGCACCGACAGGAAATGAGAAGAAAAGAGACCAGATGGTGGAAATGTCACTCAAGGCCATAAATCACATCAAGCTCAGAGTGCTGAGGTTTTGTTGTCGTTTTTCTTTTGCATCAGTTTTTTACCTAAAGCTGAAAAAGTATTCATCATGTTGGAGCACAGCGTATTTTCAACTTGCCTGTCAAATTGCACCTGTTCATACACCTTCAAAACAAGGCACATTTAAAGAAAATGGCCACCAATGGTTTTCATTCAAACAGAAAACAAAATGCCTGATTACTTTAAAGCTTGTGATTGCAGATGTGTTGTTCTTTTGTCTACTCCGCAAAAAAAAGAAAAAAGTTTAAAAAAAAAAGGATATGACTGCTGGGTTAACAACCACCTGTCAGGCATGCAGAGACATTTTTATTTTGCTCTGAGTTATAGCATTCATTGTTAGCATGGCAACAGAAAAAATGTTTTCTCGCATCTCCAAGCATTTAGCAAACAGAGCTGCAATTCAAAACTCAGTGTGACAAAGGCTTTCTCATATTCCTTGGCTGGAGAGAATAAACAAGTTTCAAAGATTGTAAAGGAAAAAAAAGTTCCATACACCCTTTGAAATGCTTTACTTTAAGTTTATATTAATGATAAGGTGGTGTGTAGTTAGGAAGTGACATAAAAATGACAGCTTCCAAAATTGGTGGCAAATAAAAACCTGAAAAGTGGGTTTATATTTGCCACTCTTACAGCCCCACAAGGACTGCCAGCTGACTTGAATGAAGTATATTTTGAAGTACAAGACCTGCCTTCAGTCTGTCGAACATCAGCTGATTTCAGTTACCAATAAATCCACATATGCTGCAAAAAATACCATAAGATTTTAACACATGAATTTGAAAAGTTGTCACCGTCTGTTTCTGTGTGTTTCATAAGGACTTGTAACGCCTTTAGTTGAAACACCTCTTGGTAATTCACAAGTGGATTATAGTTATTAGTGCAAACACACAGCCAGTGTGAAAACTGACTGAAAAGGTCATTCTGTAAGAAGCGTGAAAAACAAAAGTCTTTCAGTCACTTAGGTACATTAATTTCAGACATCAAAAACTTACCGTTGTTGTGTACGATTCAAAGCCTGCCAGCCTCCATGCTACCGTCCATATTCTTGATGTGCCTTGGTTTTATGTCAGACATAGGATAACCTCAGACAGGGGTGTCAAACTCCAGAGCTCAAGGGCCGCTGTCCTGCAGTGTTTAGATGTGCCACAGGTACAAAACACTGGAATGAAATGGCTTAATTTCCTCCTCTTTGTGTAAATAAGGTCACCAGAGCCTTAATGACCTAATTATTCTATTCAGGTGTGGTGCAGCAGAGTCACATCTAAAAGTTGCAGGACACTGGCCCTTGAGGACTGGAGTTTGACACCTGTGCCCTAAGATGATTGACACGAACGTGTCAAGTTTTGGATTTGAGAATACAGGAAATGTCGCCATCTGGTGGTACCATCAGGAGCAAGGGGTGGAGAGGGGCACTGGTGGGGGGAAGGAACTAATGTACAAGCGGTGACTAGGAACTAGCTAAGTTTCTCGCGTAAGAGCGAGAAACTTAGCTATTTTCTTGCTCTTACGCTAGAAACGTAAGACCTAGCTTTATTAGCTTACGCTAGCTCCTACCTAGAAACGCTAGGTTCTAGTTTGTAGTCTAGAAACTAGTGTAAGAGCTATATGGAGTTAATGTGTTAACTTAGGTTCGGGAGTAGGGCCACGCCCAAACCACACCTTTAATTTCCAGGCGGCCTATTTATACTCTGCTCATCTCAGTCTATTATGTTTCGTCAACTATCAGACCCGTGACTCTTGCTACGATTACAAATCTTTGAATTCAACTCACCACGGAATGCAACGTGGCTATTCAGCTGCATCCTTCTGATTCAGACGATGACCGTCAATACACCCATCTGCTTACTGCATGCTTGCTTTCTCAGTGACCTCAAAACTGTCACCTCCATGTAAATCTGGCATAATTTTTTTATAGCTTATAGTTTTCATAGACTCAGCAGGAGAAATGAGAATAACCTGTCTTTCCTTGCAGGCTGCTGGAAACGCTGACTAAAAACCAGTTCTTTTTTTAAAAATAATGGTGGCATGCTGTCTGCAGACACAGACAGGACTGACCCAACATGGTTTTCAGAACCTTTCATAGCTGACTGACTCATGGCTGAGAATTATTTGAAAATAGTGAAAAGCAGGGGATGTCTCTGAAAAATACTCAAGTAAGCGCAAAGAGTCAAGACTGCTCTAAAAGATTACAAATTATTTTTGGCTTCTTGGAAGCAAAACCTGATTTTAAAAAAATGCCAGATGATGTTTGTGTTTGGAACAATTCTTATTAAAATAGCACAACTAACATCTACATAACAAAAAGCACTCAACCCATGGCATGAAGTGTACTGCTTAATTTCAGGATTTTTGTTTTTAATTTGTCAGATTTCTAAATGAAAGCAAACATTAAACAACAGCATCAAGCGGCAGTAGTAATACAGGAACGTTTCATGTAATAGTCTTTGCCCATTTACAGCCGCTCTGTAACGAGGGGAGCGGGAACATTACCTTGATTAAAATCAATTCTTGTTGGATTATGCTGAGTTACACTCCTTTGCCTAGCTCTCCTATTTTAATGCAAATACATTAAATAGGAAGTTAAGTGGTCCTTGTGGACAACTTTTCAAATTATTCCTGGACTTCGCTGCTACTGCCCTTAATGGTTATATAAATTACATCCAGTGATATATTGCTGTAATGCTTTTCTTTTACTTTAGCAGCGTTTACACATGCCGGTGATTTTATTTATTTAATTATTCCAGTTTCTTCTGTCAAAGCCTGAATGTAGGTCTCTTGATTTTTTTTCTTTTCATTTTCTGCTGTGTGTACTTATATGCTTCAGTGTTTTTGGGTTTGTATAATCGGTGCATAAAAAGGATCAGATTGGAAACGATGAGAAGGAAAAGGTCTAACTGGTCAGCAGTAAAAAGGTAAAATTACAAACCAGCTTTAATGATTCTGATGAAAAACAATTTCTGAGGTAAAAATATCTGTCATGCAACATGGACAGAAGACAAATCTCTCTTCATCCACAGAACAGGAAGGCTGAACGGAGACTTGTTAATAATAAAATCAAACCTGGGAATGCAGCACAACGTGACTGGACTTCTCAACCAGAGCAGATGAAGGGGTGTGGATATATCTGAAATGCTGCCGCTATTTGTTATATATATATATATATATATTTATATATATATATGTATAAATATATATTCAGTGAAACACCTCCACCGCACTTATCAGTGCAAACACACAGCCGGTGTGAAAGCTGACTGAAAAGGTCATTCAGAGAGAAGCCCTCCAGTCACTGAGGTACATTTATTTCAGCCATCAAAGACAGAGTATTGCAGAGCAGCAGCAGCAAACCGCAACCTTTTCTGCATTAGCTTTGCTACGTTTGAACAAATTGTTTCTCCGTAGCCTTAGGTTTGTTTTGTTTTTCGTGTTTTATTTCCTAGATTCAGTTTAATTTCTCTCCCTCGTCACAATTAATTGAATTTGTGAATGCCACACCTGCATCTATAGTGCCATCCTTCTCCTTAGTATTGTTTTCTTTTCCTTGTTTTCAGTTCGATACACAGCTTTTCAAAACTAATAATTACTTTAGACCGTCTTGCTATTTTGCCTTGTGCAACTCCAATACGCTATTGCCATTTTAAAAAGCATGAAACAATACATTTTTGAGAAGCGGAAACAAAAAGGAGACGTGATTTACAAGATATTTTCCGAAATATAATCTGAAAAGCATGCTATCCATTTGTATTTACCCCCTCATCACAACCCTTGATGTAACATGGCCATGTCCTAATGCTTTTCTTTGGAGGGGAGAGGGAGCATTGTAAGATTTCACTGATGGCAGAAGAAAACCTGCCAATCAATCAATCGATCAAGTTTATTTGCATAGCTCATTTCAGCAACAAGGCAGTTTAAAGTGCTTTACAACATAAAAAGACAAAAAAATCACCAGGTGAAACATTACATTTTTCCAAGTGCTGTCATTACACATCAAAATGTTGGTTAATGTTTCATTTATTATGGCACAGAAGCAACTCTAAACAGGTGGGTTTTTATGGTCTAGATTTAAAGGAACTCAGTGTTTCAGCAGTTTTGCACTTTTCTGTAAGTTTGTTCCAGATATTTGGTGGATAGAAGCTGAATGCTGCTTCTCCATGTTTGGTTTTGGTTCTGGGGATACCAAAGCAGACCAGAATCAGAAGACCTGAATGATCTGTAAGATTGACACAACAATTATTTACAGCTATTAAAAGGTGAGAAAAACAATAAATACATAAAACTGAGACAGTCTATGTTGGTCCATGACATAAAATCCCAGGGAAACATACAAACGTAGCAGCTTTAAAGTGTCATTAAATGAGACCACATCAGCACTAATCTGATGAAAACTTTCCTTCATAAACTTTTGACACCCTGTGCAGAGAATTTGAATCAAATCCCATTTCTTTATATTTTTGCTTCCAGCTAGCCAGACTGTATTTCATTATTCTTTTAAAAGTAATCTTGATCAATAATTCTCTCCAAAGGGCTCATAGATTTTCCCTTCAGTGCTTCTACCTGACCATGACTGCAGCCGGTACAGTTTGTACAGAAAAATCAGGAGTGGGCAACTGGACATGCGAGAAAAAATGTCTGAAGTTGATGAGCAGTAATGTCTTTAAGGACAAGGGAGGGGGGAGAAAATACAGCAAGGAGCCAACAGAACCTAAGATTTCATTGTAAATCTTAGGTTAGGACAAGACACATTGTCCTTTTTTTGATATACTCTGTTACATAACGTTCTTATTTATTAAATCCTTGAAATAACTTTTTTGCTGCTTCCTATTTTGTACTTTATCTTTTCATAAATTAAAAAAAAGAAACATGAACATATTGTGTCTTTGAAGCAAAGCCGCATGTTGGTAACAAAGTGCCAGAAACCTTTTCAGTTTAAATAGCTCCTTTGTCATGTTTTGATGCAACACTGGTTTATAACTTGGGTTTAAACACACGATCAGATGGCAAGCCATTACTTTCTAATGTTAGAGAGCTAATACATTATTACAACATCGTATGTCCCACAATTTCAGCATCAAACAACTCCATAGACTGTGACAGTTTGATGTTTTAATGAAGAATTCGTGCAATTGTTTCACTTTTTCTTATTTCCTTTATTTCACCAGGTTGAGGTCAAGATCTCATTTTCAAGAGGGACCTATGCAGAAACCTGCAACACACGACAACCCGGTTACACAAAAGTAAAACAAACTAAAACATATGCACAAGTTTTAAACAAATTACAAATCAGTTTAAAAGCAGTGACACTAGTCGATAGAATCACATTACGTTTCCAAGAACCGATCAAAATTAGTCCAACGAAATCAAATCCGACATCTGGAGTTCAGACTGCAGCTGATTCCATGTCATAGGAGCCATTACTCTGATTGTCTGAACACGTGGAACAACATGCACAGGAAAAAATGTTACTGGAACTTAAACACCAGGAAGTGACAGAGATGTAGGAGAGAATTTAAGCAGGTTGGATCCGAGTAGAGTTTTATTTGTTTCTCCGTACGCTTAAAGGAGGCTGTTCGGCTTTTGCATACAACTCACAATGACGTGTAACATGCCTGCTTCCTGTTACAACACTTAGAGCACAATGATACACAATGATTCAATGATTGAAGACATTTGGTGGAAGCATTCATACATAAAATATCTCCATAATCCAGGAGTCTGGATTATGGAGATATGGAGATATGGAGAATGTGGACAACTGGAGAATTTTCTTCTAGCTTTGAGAGAGAAACAGGATCTTCAATCTTCATTTTCAATGTTCGTATCAAATTAGGTGATTTTTAAAAGAGAACTCTTTAACTAAAATAAAGCCAACATATTTATAAGTACTGACAAACTCAATTTGGGCCACAAAGAGCAGTGGTAAGCAACAGAGGGATCTCTGATAGTTTTTTGAGTGTGAGAAAAAAAACCCATTGCTTTTGTCTTATCCACATTCCTCTTTGGTGATTCATTTTGTTTCAATGGCATTCAGTAGAAGAATCCCATTTGCAGAATAAGGAACATTACCTTTCTACATATTTAGCACTGCGGCATTTAAAATGTCAACATCACATTATCCAGCCTGTCACAGGTGTCCCAGTCATATTAATTCCCTGAAAATATAAGCCACTGCCAGATAAACTTTGCAACTCCCACTGAAATGTCACAGCATTGTCCCAACAATGATATTATTGGATCTAACACTCTGCCTGCTGTTTTGTCCCTGGGGTGCACAGGTGGGGACACAGACAGCAGAAGGATGACGCCTGGAACATTTGTTTTTAAATGGCCTGCAGTCGAGTGTAGCCTTGTGACCAAGTTGCAAATAATTATTCACCTAAATATTTCACGTTGAACTGTGTAAGATTTAAAAGTGGGGGACCGCATCGGACGCCACCTGCATGTAAATAGGTTCATTAATAAATCGCAGCCTCTTTGTACGGCAGCAAAGAACTAGACTGTAGCACATGTTCTTTCAATGTGAGAACTGCAGAGAACAAAAGTTACAAGACGTGTTTCTGCACGCTACCTCCATACGTAAAGGATTGTGACAGCGATGTGTTACTGTTGGAACGAACTCATCCAAGTTCAGTCATCTTGTCCTCCTCATCCTAACACTAAGCACTCCGTTGTTGCTGGGCATGTCATCATTCATTGTCATGTGCTTATGATTTTTTTTATTGACAAGCTGCGCTCACAACTCAGCCTGCTCACTGGCAACACCATCGCCATCTTACACAAGAAAGATGATGGAAAAACTTTTTTTTTTCCATTTTCACAGAGCAGTTCAAGGAGAGTTGTAAAATCCCCTTTAAAGGATGATTCAGTCCCAAGCTGTGCCTTTCTCCCAGCCACTTTTGTTGCCTCATAGAGCTCATGTTTGAGGTGGTCATCATCACAGTCTTAAAGAAACCAAGACTTAAAACGGTTTCCTCTTCTGAAACAGCTTCCTTCAGAGAAATTAACGTTTTAATATTTACAGTATGTGTGTAATTAGAATTTATTTTCTCCCCATCTATCTTTTTACTGCCTCTCTGGTTGACAGATAAAAGAAAAACTGTAAATAAGATATAACCATAGTTTCATCAAAATGTAGATTTAGGTTTTATCTAATCTTCATATCTAAGATTTTTGGCCACAATATATGACTTTTAAATTCGTGCTAAAAGCCTACCTCTTGATAGTTGCTTTGATTCATGATAACTGGAAAGTAAATATATAAAAATGTATTTGATGTATTGCTAATTTTTATTGAACGAATCAAGGAAATGAAATGGAAATGTATAATTCTGATGATCGCATTTTACTAAATCTAAACTTAAATTATCTTTACTTACTTGGATTCAAGTTTGAATATCACTTTGTGTATTCATCTGATCATTCAAATGATCCTGTTAGAAACAGGAGAGAAAGAAAAATAAAGAGACATTTTGGGAAGGTGAAAAAAGAAATATGTGGACAAACAACTATTTAAAAAAGGAAGCCTTATTAATATATCAAGAATGATTTGTGCTTCTCGAGATTTAAATGCTGTTGCTGTTGGCAGTATGTGCAAATTTGCAAAACAGTTTTAGATGCCAAAGAACATTGGTGTAAAGGACAACGTGAGAGAAAAACTATAAAAAAAATCTAATAAAATTATCTTGAGCTATTTGAATACCCAGTAAAAAAAGTGTCGTCATTATGAAGTTTCTTTTAATGTTTCCACAGCTTGATAAGTGGACAGACTCTTAAAACTGGATTAAAATACGGTAGACTGACTGATCTGTTCCTGAACTGACGTCTTTAATTTTTAAAAGTGGGATTCAGTTGAAAGGTTAAGAGCAGAGGCGACCTCGCTCCAGCAGACATCTAGCAATATGTCTTTGGTCAGAGGAAACCGATGGATAGTCTGAGGAGGGTCAGGACGAAAAGCAGATGTTTCCTTGATCCCAAATTGATTTCAAACTTAAAAATATTACAGTGGTTCATGCCAGCAAGAATCTTTTAAACCCTTTCGCCTTACATGGTGCACGAAGCGCACAAACAAAACACAAGGGTCTACCACCAAAGAGGACTTCTCAAAACATCTTAGAACATATGCAAAACAACATGTCCAAGAATAGAAGTTTTAAAATATTGCAGTTCTGTCTTGACCAACAAAAACCGTACTTCTATATCAATATAACTTTAGATGTACTTCATTTCTCAGAAAATAGCTGGGTCTGCCCTGTGGTGGCAGTGACTAAGGATTCAGTGTGACAAACTAACTTAATTTTCATCAGTGCAGACAGAGTGTCTGCACAGGATAGAATGAAGTAACTTTTTGTACTGATTGGAATGTATTATTGCTGCATTGCTATGAATTTGTTCCAATCTAGTGACCATTGTGTCATAAACTGGCCTGATCTAAACTCCATTGATAATCTGTGGTATATTGTCCAGAGCAAGATAATAGACACAAAAGCTAATATTACAAGGTAGTCTTGTTTTCCATTCAGTGACACAGGTGGATCAACTCCATGCCATGCCGCACTGAAGCAGGAATTCATACCAAAGAAGATCCAAAATGACTCATTTTTGAATTTTAAATATATATATTTTTTGTTGGCTTTGTGTGATCATGTTAATTTCACGAGAAGATGAATTTGGTTGTTCATTAGCCACAACAATAAAAAGTAACTAAAATGCATTTCAGTTTAGTGAATCTATGCCACATGTTTCACTTTCTGAACTAACTACCTGAAGTAAAATAACTTTTTGAATATATTCCGAGTTGCAATCTGCCTCCAAATAGGTTGATTGAAAGCTATAAGGGGGTTTGGAAATGAAGGTAAAATCTTTAGAAAGGAAACAGAAAATATGATCTGAGTAGAAAGTAGAAAAGAGAGAAGGTAGGATGCAAGCACAGTGAGAGGAGAAAGTAAGAAAAGACGTTCGGGAAGAGAGAGGAGGAACCAATGAAGTTCTGACTTGTGAGCTAAAAGAGGGACATGAACGGAGGAGGATGATACGGAGAGACGCGGCGTTTGGAAAAATAAATGAAGAGCGAAAATTTATTCACTTCCACGCTTCCTGTCTGCTCCCACGCGGCGTTACAGTGCCACGAGAGGGTCGTCAGTGAACTCACCCCTATCTAGCCTCACAGCGCATTTCTACAGCACGTCGCGGCGCGGCGCAGACTCGTCCTGCTTGCGGGGCGCACCACACGGCACAAACAAACACCCAGCCAGGCTTATCACCCAGCCTCCGAGTCCGCAGAGGGGCAAAGGGCCATGGAGAGCGCCGCTAACAACTCAGACCTCCGGAGCCAGCTCCCGTTTATCGGTCAGAACAGCAGCATCTGCCGGAGCTTCATCGACAACAGCAGCTTCGCGGAGATGCGATGCGGCGGCGACGGGAGCGGGGACGACGGTGTGTCCCGGAGCCTGGACGGAGACGCCAACCCCGTCATTATCGCTATCATTATCACAGCTGTTTACTCCATAGTTTGCATGGTGGGGCTGGTGGGAAACGTGCTGGTCATGTACATCATTGTAAGGTAAGAGCAATTTTTAAAAGTAGAGAGAGAGAAAAAAAGAGTGTAAGATACGGCTTGGTTGCCTTTTTGTGCCGATTCCAAGCTTTGTTGACGCTTTAAAACTCTCCCAGCCTGTTGCTGCTGGACGAATAAGTGTGCGCATTTGTGTGCGCGCGTGTCTAATGGACACGCTGTTTCCAGCTGGGCTGCTGTTCGTGCGTAAAATGCGTCTACAGCCTCCCCTCCAGCGCGCAAAAGGCGCCAACTCAACGCAACTGTAAAGAAACGAACACACTTTTCTTTTTTACCGCTTTATAGTATGAAATTATGTCTTTTGATGCGCCTCTTTGATCCACAGCGCAATAACCGAGCTGGGGAAATCGCATTACTCCCGCGTTGGCGGGGAATGAAAACATGATCCACCGTAGAGCTTCTATAAAACCCCCTCCGTGTCTCTGGACTCGGCGCTTGCAGTGCACGCACGTCGGAGAAAAGCCCATAAATAGTTGGAAAATGCGCTTAAATAAGCAACAGATGGCCACGTGTTTCTCCCTGCTCAGCTTCGCAATTTTAAGATTTTACGCACAAGACTGGGAACCTTTCAGTTTCTAATGAAGGAGCCATTAATAGCGGCATTATGTCCACTATTTTTACTCCTTTTATTTTAATCCAATTTTACGCACAAACAGCCCATTGTGATCCACATGCTATTAATTGACATTTTGAAGTTGTGGGTAAAGAAATGTCAGCTTTGGAGAGTCTTATCTGAATGTCAGCTTCTGCTTCTGGCATGGTAGAAATTTGCTGCTCTCCTCAAACATCAAAGGCTCTCACAGCATAATTAATCTGGAATCAGTGTCATTGAAGCAGTGGGTCTAATTAGATATGGAAAGCTGAAATTTGTGTTAGCAAGATGCACCTGGTCAAGCTCTTTCTGGTGGATTAGAGAATATTATATTGGTAGAGGGAACAGCAGGGACATGACAGATGCGTTCCGAGAAGAACTGGCCACTGGAGAACACTTAAAGGCTGAATGATCATCGTCGAGTGTATGCAAGGATTATGTGAGGAGACCTGGGATGAAGGGTAAAGGCTTTCTTCTCTCGTGTGCAGAAAACCTCAAGAGAGAGATTCTTGTTGATCTCTTAGAGGCGGCAAGCAGCAGTCAGGCAGAAGGTTTGCTGTGAGGAGGTTATCAAACAAGAGCTTAATTCCATCTGGTGGTAAAGTGCAAACAAGGAAGAGAGTTATGTGCACATTTACTTACATTTTTTTTTTTTTTTTTTTTTACCAATTGATGTTACACAACTGCTTCGTCTTATCGACATATTGATCCATTTATCTCTGTGTGATTCTGCACTCAAAATTTATTCAACCTTCATGCGGAAATTATGTTTAATGGCAAAAATCTACAAACTGGCAGCTGTTTGTAACAAACGAATCATCCAGACTAAAACTACAGGTAGTTATTTTCAATATTTAACACAAAATGTCGTGTTTAATGACTACTGCGTCTTTAACTTTTGGAAGACTTGCTCAAGGGGAAAGTCCATCAGTTGGTTTGATATTGATATATTTTTTTTGAGTTTGCATGTTTCTTTTTCAAATCTCACCAGAGATCTTCAACAGAGTTCAAGTCAGGTGACTATAAAGCCGCTCTAACGTTTTACAGGATGTCCTCTTTGACCAAGGTAGATTGATTTTTGTGTTTTAACCAATGGTTGAGTCAATTTTACTCACCAAACACACACTACAGATTCCTAGTCCCAGAGGCAGCACAGCAGCCTTGGAGCACCACTAAGCCACTACCATGCATCACTCTGTGGGTAGTTGGGAATTTCTTGTACTTTCAGGCACAGTGATGTCTGACTAGGAGAGCATGGGGCCTTTTCGTCGTTAGTCTCTGCTTTGCTGTTGAAATTGAAACCTCATAGGCTGCTGCCATCATGTCTCGCAGTGGGTGGACTGTGACCGAAAAAATGGCCCCGAGGTTTTTTGGCTGTGATTAATTTGGTGATATGCAACGGTACACGACACACCCGAGGTCATATGTGTGTGTGATGTGTTGTTTCAGATGTGAAAATAAAGTGCAGCAGCCTTCAAGGAAGAGAGGAACCATGTTAAAACATTTCTGTGTTCTCTCGCTGCTCAGAGTCCTCCATCTTGGGAGAGAAGGCCACAGTGTAACAATTACCCATCTTCAAGTAAAAGTGGATGTCGAAGAGACTGTCTTTTCACTATTTTATGAAATATACCGTTAAATTATGCCTAAAGTAAGATATGTAAGATTTGGTTACATTATGACCGGCCTGCCAGTGGATGAAAGTTTCTGACCACCTGCCACCTTTGGACAATCTCCTCTTTTCTGCTAAAGGGCCAGTGGAGTTACTGGCCCTTCAACTTTAAACTTGCAACATTTTCTTTCAGCTGACTTGCAGGGAAATTCCTGGTCTTTGCTTTGTTTTTGTTTCTCTTTTTCTCTCCTTGTAATTTTAACGATAATAATCTTTTCAGAAAGATGTCCATTTTTCTTACATTCAATGAAATCCAAATAATAGTCTCCATATTTTGTCTCAACTTCTCTGAAGCACATTTCATGCAGTTGATGAATCCCTTGGCTGGTGCCTCAGACAACAGCCGATTTCCAAATATGTACTCTTATAAAGAAAACTATTGGCTGCAGTTGAGACAAAAAATTGGATTTAGTTTTGAATTTTGATCAAATCTGTGTTCTTTTTTTTCTATTTTAAACTGTTCTAGGTGCAGTTTTATTGGGAAAAAAAACTGCACCTAGGTTTTAAGAATGTTTCTAAAAAAAGAAATACATGGTAAAGCACATTTGTGCCAGATGTTGTCTACCATAAACTAATTGATTACAGCCCATCTGCCCTGCTGCTGGTTTCAAAGTGGGAACACAGCTGAGATGGAAGTGAAATTCTTTGAAATGTGAGTTAGGCACCTTCATTGTTTTTAATCATTGCATTTCTGCAGCCTCCGATATGCAGACAGCTTGAAATTCAAAGAGTGGCATTATTTAAATATTCATAAATTCATCCTTGGAAAAAAAACAAAAACAGGAAGAGTCCAGGACAGATCTGGGTCTGCTCAGTTTTTCTTGCTCTTTTGCAACTCGCTGCGCTAATGAGGCTTTAAGGGAATTACAACGCAGGTAAAAGCTCAAACCATAATCCATTGGGCCTGTAAACAATGTCATTGTTCTCTACTGCAGCTTTGCATTCATCTTTTCTCTTCCTCTTGTTGGCAGTGTGAAAGTGACCTGCCATTTTGACGATGACAAGCAGTAAATGGATGTTTTCCTGTTGTCTTGAGCTCTCCTTCTCCGTTTTATGGATGTGCCCTTGAACGAAGTTTGGCCAGATTAAACCGAGACAGTTGATGGTAGTTTTTTTATTTTTTATTATTGTTTTTACAGTCTGAAAGCCATTAAGCATCTCTCCCTCCTCTGTCCCTCGCTTCTTTTTTTTATCTCTCTCTGTCTTTGCGATTCCTCTCCTGCCCTCCGTGAAACTCCGCAAACTTTTGCTGCACAAACAGAGAGGAGCGGAGAGATGCACGCCCGATTGGAAAAAATAATAATAATAATAAAAAAATCAATTCTGGTTGAGCAGAAGGGAGTTTGAGCTCCGTAAGGAATACGCTTCCTCTGCCGCCAGAGCAGATTGCTTCCTGTTGCCATGGAAACACTGGGAGGTGTTTTGTGGAGCCAGACGATGAGCAAAATGAGTCCGCCACTTTCCCCAAATCTCCTTCCTCCACAGCCCATCCAGCAGCATGAGCAGCGCCTTCTGCTTCATATGGATTGGGGTTTTTTTTCACACCCAGCTGAAAAACAAATGCTGCCTTGCGAACGTTTGTTGAGTGATCTTGTAAGATCAAATTGAGCGCAAGAGTCTTTAAACATTTCTAATTTTTTAAATATATTTCTCCCCAAAGGAGCCAGAGCCTCCAGATATCTTAAAAAAATAAGTTCTCTTCTTTTTCTTTTGGCTTTGGACTTTGGCAGCTGCAGCTTTTTTTCATTATCTAACCATTTGATGAGGAATAAGTGAATAAATGTTAATATAGATCATTTAAATGCAGGGGACACCTGAAAACAGTTCACTTAAAAAAAATGCAACTAAATCTAAAGTCTCACTCCAACAAACAGAATATAAAACAAATATAAAACAACGCATCAGGAGAGCGATGGAAGGAGACCCTTTAATATCCTCAGACATGTAGCTGAAATGTCTGAGATGTGATCTTGGAACATCTAAAATAAGTTAGTCTGAGTAGCTGGGAGATAGATTAAAATTGACAAGGTAAAGTAAAATAATAAAACAAAAAAACTTCTGACACCGATAGTGAGTCAGTGCAAAGATGAACTGGAGATAAACAACAAGCAGCTTAGCAACAAAAAAAACAACAACAACAACAACTTTGAATTGGATTTGTGGGCACTTTGCGTCCACAGCCTCTAATAAAAGCTCAATTTGTTCCTACTGTTGCTTCAAATCTCTGGAAAGAAAGCACAGATTGGTAAATGTGGCTTAACAGCTCATGATCAGCTGCAGGAAATTGTCTCTCTTCTTTCCTCTGTCAGGTGTTTGATGGATGTTTTCCCATTCTTAGATTTCTTCTCATGGGCTTTTTGCATGGGCGTGCCCGAAAAGTTTTCAAAAGAAGAGAAAATGCTGAGATGTCTGCCTGCTGTTTCTGACTGCAAATTCTAAAAATTAACTGCATTATTTACAAATAACCACATGAAAAGTGACTCTAGTGGCTATTTCAAAAGAATCAAAGGTTCATGTTTGATAGAAGCAGAAAGAGTGGCCCTTCGTCTTCACAGTTTTCCTGTTATGTAATGAAATTTCCACAACAGCTTAACACCAATATCGCACTTCTGAATTTTTAATGATTATTCTTTTTATATATTTCAGCTGAAACTGAATGCTTAATTTACCTTAGTGGACTCAGTTTCATCATGTTTGTGCTACTATTTCCATTCACTTACACTCTGAAGCGAAAGAATAAAAATCAGATAAGTTGGAAAATTCTACTTTTTCAAACTTGAGTCATTTATTGGAGGTTTCCAACAAACCAAACAAACAAAAAGCAAATTTGACCTTATTTTTCTGTTTTACTGTATCACAATTTTACACATTAGTCATCTGTAATCATCTGTTTTTTATTTTTTCTTGACATTATTATACATAAGGGGATTTTAGAAGATTTTACCACTGTACATTTGGATCATATAGTTTCTGAGGAAATTGCAAAGGTATTAATACAAAATGACAATCAAAATTTGGCATCATATAATGTGTTTTAATGACTAAAAACAAAAAAGACTGAGAGTTTATTGATGTTTTTGAATAGATAAGATCTTCATCAATTCTTTTAGGTGTTGTCTGTTTTTAATAGTTGCTTTAAAGGCTCAGATGTTATTGCAAACATGAGAGCAAAATGTTTTTTTTTAAAAATGGTCAGGCGTCATATCACTAAATGAAACAACCTAATGAGACGGAGGAGGATACATTAAGGCTTATCGTTATTTTGGGCTGTTGTTGGGTTCTTGCCCTTGTGTTGCTACCGGCAAACATACTGGTATTTTGTCACAGTTATCTTCCTAAATTGTCGATGCTTCGGGGCTGTTGTTCTGGTTTATGAACATATCTCGATTAAAAAAAACCAACAAAAAAACCAACAGCTCTGTTGCAGCTGCAGGGGTCGGTGGTGGTGGGGTTGGATCTGTTTGTCTGTCTGTACAGCAGCACATTTCAGATCAAGGCCTCTCCTATCTCCCCATTTCCCAAACACAAAAGGCATTCATGCCTGAAACTGAGTTTGTTTGTCTTTTCCTTCCAGCAAAATCAAAACTTTTCATCCTGTCTCTGTCCTTAGCTGTAATTTGACTGTGTGGTGGCAGAGGATGATTATGTAAACACGTTAACTCGCAGGACAGGCTCCAGTTTGACAAACAAAAATCAGTTCACATGTTATTGTTTCATGTTACGTCCAGTTTCTATTCGTTTTCAGTTATTGAGTGATAGGCTTATTCATTAAGGACGTTGTACTTAGACAAATGTGTTTGCATATGGCAAAGATGTGGAATTAATCCTTTCAATAAGTGCAGCTGGTGTTGCAAGAGGAGTTAGAAACTGAGAAAGAGTCGACATATTTATTCAGAAGTGAGGGAACAAAACTCCTGTAGTACAATATATATATTTTTTGCCTTATCTTGTTAAGTTTTACCTAAGCTTGTTGAGTTTCTCAGAACATCTAATTATACTTTTCGAAGCATTCTCTTTCCTGCAAGAGAAATGACGTAACACAGAAACCGATTACTTTGGGCACAGTTAGAGTTTAGTAGTGATTCCAGCCCAGGATATGCCCTTGTCTGTCCTACTGTCACAAATGTAAACATGTAAAGCTGGGAAAATTAAACTTAAACTGTGAACTTTGATCAGACAAAACCGATATGGAGCTTTTCAATAAACAAACAAACAAAAACACTAATTGTAACTGTGGCGACACAAAGGGAAATAAGTGGGGAAGAAAATAATGCCCACTGCTGTGGGGATGCTTTGCCTGTAAAATACTTGAACATGTCTTGAAGTGCATAGAAGCATAAGCTATTGAAATATTAGCTGACTTTGTATAAAAATCATCATAGGTTAAAAAAAGGCACCTGGTGACCTGTTAGTATCACAGGTTTTTTGTGCAAATGCATGGGCAAATAAACACAGAAATAGTTCAGCAGACACAAGCTCAATATTTTTCTATGATGATCTCAACAACCAAACTGAAGCTGAAGACAGCATCGGAAACAAAATGAATGGATGTCAGCCAAAAATGGGGTTGTAGCAAGCAATAACAGCAGAGGTGCTAATAATTGTGCCATCGGAGATTTTGAGGAAAACTGTTATTTCTTAACACTCAATAAATATACTCAAATTAAATGTTGGATTTCAAAAAGAATAAATACATTTTAAGTGATTCTTCTTCAGTAGAAGCGTAATTTACATTAGCAACGTGTTTGTATCTGTAAAAGAAAAAAAAAGGTCATGGTTGGGTCAAATGCCACATTCTCACAGCTTAGATCTGTTTTCCACCTCGAGCTTTAAGGCTGCCAAGGTTACCAACACGCCAGAGGTTTTACATGGAGTTTCCCACCCACCTGACCGTGAGCGAACGCTTAATTTTTAAACAGAATTAAAGGTCAGAACCATCAGCTTGCACAAACCGCCTGTGGTGTTGTTTCTTGACGGACGGGGACTACCTGCAGGAAGCAACAATGGACAGATTTCAACACGTTTGCAGTGTTTTAAATGAGGGGATTATTACATAATACACCAACTTCAGCTTTTGAAATGGTTTCAGACACATCGCTGCAATTAATAGGAAATGGGATGAAAGAGGACGCCTCCGAGCTAATTAATGCAGATTAGGCCTCAGTGTGTGAGCATGATGTCGAAGCAAATCATCAGGATCACCGAATTCATTTCAGCTCCTCTCCGTCGTGAATGGGAAACGGCTCTGATTGCTTTGCGTTTCCACGGGTGATGATGGATGTCTTTGCTGAAAGCGGCGTTGAACCTGCGACGCGCCGCGTAATAAAATTGCTGACTCCCGGTGACGACGACAAGCCACTGTGACCCCGGCTCTGTGGCGCCCGCACGTGCAACGCGAACGGTAGCTGGTAGCCAGATGACGGCTCCATAATTGCCGCTCGCATGCAGATTTTATACCTCAATTATCTTGTTGGAAGCTCATTTGGCACAGATGAGTCAAGACAAACGCGTGAGGGAGTAACGTGCACATTTGGCGATCATAAAAGCTGCCAGAAGAAGAGAAGCACAGTGAAGAAACCCTTAGAATCCAACTCAATGTTGTGTTCTTGTTTCTGTTTAAAAATGAGCAAAACGGAGTCAGAGTTTATACATGGGGGTGACAATTACAGAAGCTAATCTCTCTGTTTTTATGAGCGATGAGGTTTTCAGTGCTACTGGGCCTTCTTGGAGAATTAGAGCTCTGTCTGTCTATTTCAGCAGGTTTTCTGTCGCGTTACAGACAAAAAGAAAGGGAAACAAGGAGACCAAAGAACTGTCGGGGGAAGTGGATACAGTCATTTTTCTGAGGAATGGAGCAAGAGTCACCGACTGCGCTCTGAGAGAGAGAGCGAAGGAGTGATGAATAATTAAACAGAGGAAAGAACAGAATCATTTTATGTTTTTTTTTTCCTAATCGAAGATTGATGGACGTTCTTAGCTCTTTTATCTGCCTGTCATTTACTGACTGATTCGCTCTGCTCCTGCTCTTTATATTCTACAATAGGAACTGTATAACATGCACTTTTTTACATCAAAGCTGACATTTTAAATAACCAACCGGAGGGGCGATTCACTCAGCCACCGAATCCTTTTGAAAGGTCAAACGTGAGCAGTCAAAGTGCTGCGTCTTGCAAACATAGTCAAACTCCTTGAACCTTTTAACATTTTTTTCCTGCCGCTGCAGCAAACTTCTATGTACCTTTCATTAGCGATTTACACGCTAGCCCCACACAAAGCAGCTCACAGTTGTCACATGAACGGAGACGCACATGGCTTTGAATTCTCTGCATATAAAAATCTGAAAAAGTGTGGCACGCATTTGTATTCAGGCCCAGTTGGTCAATACCTCGTAGAATTACAGGATTGAATTTTCACTCATTTCACTAAACTCCGATGTGGAGCCGCACAGCATTCTGGGGGATGTAGGCAGAGGAAAGACCTCTCAAAGCTAGTTAAGGAAGGTGGGTGGTATCGACTAAGTCTCCTACTCTTTGGTTACCCAGCAACTCACTCGTTCTTTGGTTACCCAGCAAAAACCTGTTGGGTAACTTGCGCAGCAACTGTTTTCAGTTTTGCCACCGTGCCTCACAAGTGCTTAAAAATATAAAACAACGGTGTGAACTGAAAGAAAGAAAGAAAATGAGTACAACAACTCGAGAGGAAACTGTGGATAAAACAGGAAAAGGCCATGTTTTATCCACTGTTTGACAGCATTTCAGATATTTAAAACAAAAAAAAAACTATTAACGATCAATATTGACTGATATAAAATCCTGTCCCCCTGTCCCAAGTCCTTTGCAGCCTCTACATGTTCTCCTCCAGGATTAGCCTGCGTTTAACCATCTTCCTGTTATCTCTGAACAGGAAGATGTTATCTCTGAACAGCTTCCCTCATTGTCTCTATGTCCCGTAGCTTGTAGCAAACATTAATTGGGACTATTTTCTATTTTCAGATGATGGATTGAACCGTTCTCTGTGTTCTCTCGAGGCCTGAGGACGCAGTTTAAACCTAACATCCTAATTCCTGACCTGTTCACTGTTTTTTTTGGTGGCTTACATGATCCTTTTTGTTCACTAATGTGCTCCAACAAACCTCTGAGGCATTCAGAGAAAAGCTGGAGCTATAACGCGATTAAGTAAAACACAAGGGGACTAACTGGATAATTTCTGGAAGATTTAGTTATAGGATATCAGATTAAAAAAGAATAAATAAAAATGCACACCACACTTTTCAGACTTCTATTTGTAAAACATTTTCAATCATTCTCCTTCCACTTTGCAAATTGTGTTCTGCTTTGCTTTGGTATAGTGCATGACGCAAAAAGCTCGTGGTTGTAACAAACAGAAGGGTCCAAGCTATTACTTTGTTGAAACATCTTGTAGTTTGTTACTGCAGTCTGAGAGGGGTGACGGACCAAAGGGACTCTGACCCTCAGGTCTATTGTCCATTAAAAGCAGCGTTCCTAGGCAACAAGCAGAGCATCTGGAGTCGACCTCATACGCCACTTTCATTTCCACAGAAGGTAATTTTTTTTCAGGGGTGATTAAAAGGACAGAGTCTGTATTACGGTTGAAATTGGACAGTTGTACTCTAAAGTAGTCTTTTATGCCTTCAAGTGCTTTTTTCTCATCAGCCTTCAAAAAGTATTTGCCACGAAGGTTGTGCTCTCATAACCTTCATACTCCATGTGTTTTGGGGGTTTTTCTACACAAAACCCTCCGCTCTCTGGGTCAAAAAAAAAAACGTTGCGGCTTCCGCAGCTGAACAAGTGTTGAGGTTGTAACCCTTCATTCGTCTTATTTTTCATAGATATTGATCTCAACTCCTCGCTTGCAGTGTGAAGGGATCAGCATCGTCCCAGTGTGTCGCCTCTCAGTGCTGATGCATGTGTTCATGAAGTGTCTCTGTCAGTGATAACATGACAGGTCCGCAGAAGAAGAAATCATTGAATCATTGCATTTAGATCCATGTTCGTGTTACACCCTGAGGCCGTTTCGCATTACATCCACACCCCGAGCCGGCAGGACGGAGTGTGGATTGTTGTCAAGCCGGAGGCACCGAGTGCTTATCTTTGTCAAACACATTTCAAATTTTGAGTTGCAACTCAAAATGGGTGAAAAAATAAAAGTGGCCAAAGTCTGATTCATAAAGAAGGGTTTTATCCATCCATCCATTTTCTGTTCACCCTTGTCCCTAATGGGGTCGGGAGGGTTGCTGGTGTCTACCTCCAGCTACATTCCAGGCGGGAGGCGGGGTTCACCCTGGACAGGTCGCCAGTCTGTCGCAGGGCAACACAAAGACATACAGGACAAACAACCATTCACACACACACTCATACTTAGGGAGAATTTAGATAGACCAATTAACCTAACAGTCATGTTTTTGGACTGTGGGAGGAAGCCAGAGTACCCGGAGAACATGCAAAGGGAGCATGTTCTCCCTTTGCATGCACAGGGAGAACATGCAAACTCCATGCAGAAAGACCCCAGCCGGGAATCGAACCCAGGACCTTCTTGCTGCAAGGCAACAGTGCTACCAACTGCTCCACTGTGCAGCCCAAAGAAGGGTTTTAGTTTTAGGTAATTGTTTAGGTGGAAAAAATGCTCTCAGACATATTGGTGGTTTGATTCAACAGAGCGTCAGAGGAAACAGTAAACATCCCATCTATCTAATAGAAGTGTGCGATATTGCAGATTTAGGTACTGATCTGATACTAAGTACATACGAGGCGTGTATTGATACTTTTTATATAAGTTTTATATATCGTCAAAGTTCAGGCCTTAAGGTGTTTTTGTGTTTTTTTTCTTTCTTTGTCCATATTCTGACCTAAATTTGAATAAAATAATTCAAAGTTATCTACAAAATACTTCCATAACTACTAACATGATTTTGTGCATTTTTCCCAAATAAAGTGCAAAATATAATAATAAAAAAAATAACAGTTTTTGAGGTAGACTTAAAAAATTAAATAAGATTTCAAGATGGAATCTGATACTAAAGCATCGATCTTTGCACACTGGTATCAATCCATCCATGCATGCACACAATTCCTTACGTTGCCAATTTAGTTTGACAAATTAGCATAATCGTGTGTTTTTGACTTTGAGAGGAAGCCAGAGCCGATGGAGAAAATCCACACCAGCACAAGGAGGACTTCTCTGAACCCAGGACCTTCTTGCTGCAAGGCAGCACTGGTAAAAGTTAAAATCCTATTTTTACAATAGTTTTTTTTTGGCTTACAGATGGGCGTGAAGTCCTTTGTGTGTCTATCACTTTGTTCCAGCTGCAGATTTGGCACCATTTCGGCCTGACAATCCCCCAAACACACTTGTCATCTCTCTGTTTTATTTCAGATGTATAATTATTCATCCCGGTTCTGTCAGTTTGATGCATCTATGATTCATGGCACATGTTCTGTGACAACGCCGACAATGCATCTTGTCCAAAACTGATCTTCTGTCAGAGAATGTTTTTGATCCTCGTGGAGTCTAAGAGCTTCAAAGCAAAAACAGCGATGTAATGAATGAGTAGAGAAATTATGATTAAAACACGCAAACTTCTTCTCATTCCATCAGTTTAAATGCAAGAGCTTAATTCACAGACTTGTCATGGCTGACAAGTCTGTTTTTATTCTCCCCTGAAGTGGAATATAGAAGCGAAGCAACGTGAAACGTCCCAAAGCAGGATTATAGAATCAAATAGAGAATCTTTGCAAAGATGTGCCACATGTTCTCTGGTTTTTGTAAATAGTCCAAACTCACTGTCTTCATGTTTTGACCTTCAAGTAATAATTGACCACTATGACAGTCGTATGCTAGAGGTTTGATTATACTAAATGATCACAGTAAGATCCGAGGTAAGAATGGGCCGACGGAATTACAATAAAACTTTGTTTTCTGTAATCTTTAAATGTTTTTGCTATTTTTATATACATAATCAAATGAAATATATTATTGCTTAATATTATTAGTAGTATTAGATTATTAGTATTATTATACTATGACAATCAGCAAAATGATTGTCATGGCCACTCTGCTCTCAGACTCTCCATGACAACAGCCAGTAGCACACGCAGCACCCTTACTTAAAGAAGGCGACCTGCACCACTTTGGTGCATGCAATCAACTGCAATCTTTGTAGATTGTGTGCAACACGCCCACTTACTGCAGTACAATTTTTTATTTATTTTTTTTAGCTTATGCAATTTGGTTCTCCTTATTTGGATTATTTACAGATCAGGCCCCAAGATGTCATGCTTGATTCACTTCATTAAACGCCTTCTGTCCGTATCGCAGGTGTAATTTTTGCCTCCTGTCTTCTGGAGCTCCTACTTTGAGCTTGTGTGTTGAAGTAAGGCTCAGTGCGCCTGTCGTCTGACTGACGCAGACCGAAGCACATTCAAACAATGAGTCTGCAGGGATTTTTTTTTTTGACAGTAGAGTCTTTATGAGGATGCAATAAATCTCTGAGGCTAGATTTACAATTTAGTTTGTGGTTTGAGGAAGCTAGTATCTTCACTTGCTTTGAATCTGGAGTTTTATCATGTAGTATGTATTCTACGTCAAAAGGAATCCTCTTTTCCTTTACAGATTAAATGAGCGCGATGGGAGATTGGTTTCTGCTTTAGCAAACGTGAGCTCCTCCTCATCGTAAATTAACTGAGTTGGTTCGGCCGTTTGTCAGAAAATTAGAACATTTTTCATAAAGAATGAGATGCCAATGCAATCAAGATTGCTGACCAATCGGAGAGGCTAAGCCTCATCTCTGTTAAAGAAGCTGACAAATCTCTACATACAACCTTATTAATGAGGACTTGAATGGAAAAACAAGTAGAAAAGGATTAAGTATGTAAGAAAGTGATTTAAAAAATCAATCGAAAACTCTGTTTCATTAATCGAGTATTTAGTCAATACAAATATAACTTTGTGAGTCGTAATTGATCTCAGAAAATATTCAGCTTGATTTAAAGTTTGTAATTGATAAAAATATTGTGTTTCCTTACGATGCATGTGAACATCACTATAAATCTATGGATATATTAATTTGCTGCACTACATCAACTTTTGACGTCTTACTAATTTATGAAGATGCGCTTTTACTGCATATAAAAAAAGCCTCGTAATTGTGTGGTTAAAGAGGCCTAATAAATCTGAGCATACACATTTATATATGTGTATGTGTATATATATAACGTTGTTATATATGTTTCTTGCATCATGAGAGAAATCCTCTTCTATTACAACCTCCAGACAGCATAAACACTTGGAGAGCTGCATGTCCTTCCCACTTCCCCCACAGGAACACATACAGTATATGCAGTCGCACTCTGCAACCCGACGTCCATCATGTTGTTTGTCACAGAGTGCATGGACAGTGTTACTGTACGCATACCGATGTGAACAGCTTGTTTCTGGAGCTGAGACTTAATGGTTCATCTGCACCCGGCAGCAGCAGCAACCCATGAATCACACTCAGGGCTACAAACACACAAGCCGGCGTCACCACAGAGGCGCCGGGGTAACAATAAATTTTATTTAGTTGCCGTGTTATAAAATCCATACAAAAGAAGCTGTTTCTGTTCTAAACTGTGGACCACAAGTGTGTGGGTTTCAGTTTTGGCGTTTCTTAAAGTTTGCCGCTGAAGACTGACGACTCGGTGCAGACCAGTTTCCAAATGGCAGATTGTTCTGGTTCGTTTATTCCAGCTCTAATGTTTCCCCGTAGCTGACCTCTCAATTCCAGGCAGCGATTTTTATGATGCGTCAAATAAACACCAGGCAACTAAAACCCGTAGGAAATAGCTTTATTGACTGTCATTAGCAATGAGCTATTAGTGGGCTTGTTGCATAACAACGTTATGTATTTTAATTTAAAAATTGACTTGTTTGAAGTCTTAGACTTAGTAGCTACTGTATCTTTTCGTTTGCTGTGCTAAAGTATTATTAGGCAGCTAATGAGAATCAAACACCATTAAATAATGAGCAAATCTATAATCAGAGCGTCATATCAATCAAGCAATCAATTTTATATATAAAACACTTTTCATACTAGAAGGAGCTCAAAGTGCTGTACAGATATAGATTATTATATTCATAGATTTTTCTCTGGAATGTAATTATTTGCACAAAATCCACCTGTTTCAGTTTTTTCCAAAATATTCAAAACAAAAAGCAGGTTTGGAAGCTGAAATCCCTTGAATGATGCTGCTTCACACTCTGCCGGCCGGTTTGCCAAGCAGCCAATCCAGGAGCTCCACTTATTTTCCTTGGTGTTGATTGGCTGTTTCCCAAAGAGCAGAAATGAGGAAGACTGCAGACCTTCTGCTGCAGTGACGGTTTCCACTGTGTGTATTGATGCATATTGAGATACAGTATGTCTGTACTATTAAAACAAGCAGTTATAAACATTTTTAGAAGGAGGATTTATGGATTTGAGCTATTTGTGAAAAACTGGGGTTTCTTACCCCCACGACTACTGGTGGATCTAGTGTCATAAAACTCTTTTTTTTTGTCACTGTTGGTAAATGTGAGTATTTTTAATCCACTCAAAATCATTGAAATAAGGAGAAGGGCCAGGGGATTTTCTCCCAGTATTTCCAATGATTCATTGGACAGATATCAACATTAAAATACAGAAACATTTAAATGTCTACCATTCAGCTACGTAGAAACTCAGCTTAGTGACAAAATATATTATCTATGCTGTCCAATCATTAGTTATCGCAATTTATTTGCATAAAGCACTTCATTCTTAAGACTAGTATCTTTAACTCACTGCAAATGTCAGTGAGGAGGTTTGTTTTGATCTCTGATTTTCTTTGGAAGAATATGGAAAATAAACAGGTAAATTCATTACCCCTAATAATATTTTGCGACAAACCTGCCTTAGTTTCAGTAAAAAAGGTCGGCTGCCGTTGCTTTGTCGATACATTGAAGTGTTATATAATCCATATTTCCTGACTGGTTGCTAACAAGAAATCAATTCATTGTATTGATTTTCCAACGCTTCTTTCTTATCAATTAATTGCTGTAGAGCAAGAAGTTCATTTTAAACCCAGTGAAGCGTTATGGTGTAATTTCATGAGTTGGATTTCAGTTTGCAACCTTGTGCCTCTAATTAATTTGACACAAAAGTCATTACAGCCTCGCTCAGCTTCTTATAGATAAAAAAAACCCAACAAAACCTGTTTGTGTAAATCCATTTCTCTGGCTGTGTCAGACCTGCCTACGCGCATGCACTGCTAATTGGCAGCAGAACGCATTTGCTGAAATGTAATGCGCATTTAAGCAGAACAAAAGCAACAAACATAAATTATTCAGCTTGACCGAACGACTTTCTTTCAGTTTTTCATCTCTGTAGGTGTACCTGTGCTATCAAACATAGACCGGCTTTTATGTCTTGATTCTTCTAATTATGTTGTGTTATTTTGAATTATATTGTTGGAGGCAGGCAGGATTCATGTGGAAAAGTGTTTTATTTTTAATAACTACAAGCCAGCAAATATGGAGCACCCAGAGAAATCGATTAACCAAAGGTCAAGATGAGGAACAAATTCAAACTGGTGAATAGTAAAAACAGCAACATGGAAAGAAACGACAAACAGCAGAAGGTGTGCAGCATGGGGGGGGCAGTAAGGAGGTTTTCTGCAAACTACAAAGGGAACCAGGAAGCGTATCTTCCCTGTGAGTGTTACAGCTGGAGTGACGAGGTTAAATAATGAATAGTAAACAGCTGAGAGGGGAGCGGTCGAGTGTCAGAGAATGACAGGAAGCAACAGTGAAAGACTGCAGACTGAAAACAGTTCAGATGCCCTAAAAGGCAACGGGAGGAGATTTGTTTTATCTTCCTTTTTTGAAGACCCAGTTTCTGTCCGACCAAATTGTTTACTTCTCTTGACTTTATAAGTCACATAAAAGCAAAATTAACAACATTGTAGATGAAAATATTTCAAAGTTTTGGGGTGTGATGAAACATTTCTTTTCTAATAGAGAGCATAAAAAAAAATCATCCAATTTTTTTTATGATTACGAAACATATATTTCTTTCATTTCTACAATATTAGAAAAGAAAAGTGAATTTTTTTTTAGTCTTACTTTTGGCTTAGGCCTTGAAGGGCAAGTGAAAACTTTTTTCTGTTGTTTCAGTTTTCTTTTCTTATTTAAGAAAGCAAAAGATATTTAGTTATTTTTTCTTATCCTTTTTCTCCCTCTCTCTCTCACTCAGTCTTTGCACGGCACAGACTGAGCTCACAGAAACAAACATTTTCTGACATCTCAAATTTTCTCCAGGTATTTTTTGCAATACCTTTTCCTCCCACAAAAAGGCTGGTGCCACCAGCTGCAGTGGAGATTAATCAGCTGTTTATTTAATGAAGTCTGGCTCTACAATACGTATTGGGATTTCTTTTGGCAAGAATTAGATCTTAAAGAAACAAACAAAAAACATAAAATAAACCTAATCATGAAGGGTTTTCTCACAAGACAGTGAAGTGAGGAAGGGATGAGATGAGGCTGCAGTGATTTCCGAGACTCCCAGTGAGTATCGAAGTTTATGCTAACAATCTTAACTAAAACATGGATTTGAACCTTGAAATTTCTCTGAATGATTACTAATTGACTCCTGATTAAAACATTGTTCTCAGTGGGCGTTATAACGCCACACTGAAAATTACACAGAGGTACTGTGAATATCTTTAATAAGCACTACATGCAGTTAAAGTATATTTCTGCAACCTTTGCTCTTCTTATCCTCGTCTCTCAGACCTGCAGGTACGAACTGAGATGTTTTTTTTTTTTTACAAGCCCAGTTCAGAACACTTGCTTTAAGCCCAGTTAATGAAAAAAACACGCTACTTCCTGTTAGCAAACACGCATAATAAAAGCGGCCCTCCTGAGACTCTGTGTTGGCCACTCCGGCCTCCTGGTTTTTTGTCTTTTGCCTCGGCTCCGTTTCTGCTTATTGTTGTGGTCCCCCTCTTCCAGACGACTGTTTATATTTTAGTACAGACACATTTGGAAGAGACGCTCATAAGTAAGATAAGAGATGACACAGTAGTGACTTCTTGTCTGTGAAAACAAACTGCTGAGAGATGGTTCCTGCATTGCAGGAGAGCAACATCTTCCTCAATATTTTAGGATATGGCTTAAATCTCATCTAATCTCTCTTAGGGAGCACTAGATAACCATAACATGCTTATGAGTATAGCAGAAAATGTGTGTTTATGTTCACACTTTGTAGCCTAGCCAGTAAAAGCCTGGGAGAATTTGTGACTTAAAGCAGAAAACTCGTTAACAAACACCTAATTCTGCTCGTTTACATGGAATGGGGCAATTTACCTTGGTGCGTTGCAGGGGTAACCCACGGGAGACTCGTCTGAAGTCGTCTTTATGAGGATCTTCGAGGCAGCGAGGAGATGTTGGAAAATTAGATCCAGCTTCATCACATTCGCTCAAGTGAAACAGCTTTTATTGCATCGTGAAGTGTCTCGTTGGCCCCAGCGCAAATAAAGCCTGACATAAGTGTGGCAACCTGGGGGTGGATTTTCTTTATTAGGAAACCCAAATGTAAGATGTTAAAGTTTAAGATAAGGGAAACCGACAACGCCACCTGGAATAACTCCAGGAAAATAGAATAATAATAAGGACACAGGTACGTTCTACAGGAAATGAGACAAGATTCAGACAATTCTACAAAAAATTTATTAAACTTTAATAGGTTGTTTAATTTAACAATAACCTGAAATCGAATAGTTAAAACAGTGAATGCATTTTTAATAAAGTTGATTATAAAATGTTTAAATGTCAAAGGAAACTGAGGCTTACCAGTGGGGGGAGAGTAGTGAGGAAAGGGGCAACATCCAGTGAAGAAAAGGGATCACCCTGGACACTACAAACACACACACACAAAAAGGGGTGTTCCAACAAAACACACAAGACAAGACACCGCCACCAGGGGTCACCACCGCCACCACAGAAGCCTCAGTCCCTAAAAGAAAGACAAAAAAAATGAAACAATACGAGTAAAACAGTGATACAATAGCACTACAATATTGCTTTTTTTTATCCCGTTTGTGGTGCCATCAATACTCCCGGCAGCGGGGGAAAGTTCATACAAATCTTTTAAAACAATTCAACGTAGGCAAAACAGCAGCGAGTGTACATCCAAATAGAATAGTTGTCAGGGACTCGGCAGGAGGCTAAAAAAATAAAGTAGATTATTAATACAACTGCTGATAAAAACTATGACTTATGGTAGCTGCTTACCTGTAAATTACCACACGGCCAGATTAACAGATCCACAAGTTCACCTACGGAGCGCAGCTGTAACAGAATACTACATAAAGGCTTCGTTTACATGAGACGGATGTTACCTAGCCATGCTAGCGCTTACCTTACCGGCAGCAAACAACCGAACAAATTGGTCCAGGAGTTGGAGGCACAGCAAGGGAGGCTAAACAAATCAAACCAGCTTGCATTAATGGCTATGATAAAAGCTGACAAACAAAGAAACAGCCACGCTTACCCAGCACAGCTCAGCAAACAAACTAAGCAAAATGAGTTGACGTCATGACGCAAGTAGTCATGTGGCAGGTAGAGACCTGCTTATATGCAGCAGCTGAAATTGATCTTAAAGTGGCAGCGTACCATTTATGCTGCTACAATCTACCCCCCCAACTTGCATCGACGCCCCGACGACGACCCCAAAAACACTAGCACCAAGGTCTAAACAGTGCAGAAACAGCATTACAGTGTGGATCAGGAGAGTGTGCAGCCCCATGCACTAATCCCATTGGTCTTGGGAGATGGTGGACATTGGAGTGCTGACCTGCTGTTGAGCGTGTAGTTCTTCTCATTACCCTTGGAAGGCCCTGATCTTTACTCGAGCTGGCAACACTAGGAGCTTGAGATGCAGATGTTGAAGGAGCTTCATGAGGATATACCTCGGCAGACAAAGGAACCGTGTTGTTTCTGACCAGATGTGGGTTGGCTGGCGGAGAAGGCGGTGACTGGTGGACATTTACCCTCAAAAACAAATCAGGATCAGTTTCATCCTCAGAGGATGAATCAGTCAACAGTGGTTCCCCAATAGGGGATGCTGGAATGTCACTGCAAACAACTGGCTTCAGTAGAGACCGGTGGACCCTTTTAGTTTTGTTCAACTCATCTGCAGGAGCCACAGTGTAAACTGCTCCAGTATCACCCAGTACTTTTAGGACCTTATACACCTTGGAGCGCCACAGATCCTGAATCTTGTGTCTTCCTTGTTGACTGGTGTCTCGAAGTAGGACAAGTTGGCCTTCGTGCAGAGGAGAATCTTGAACATGCTGGTCATTATTTCTCTTTCTCCTATCTGCAGCAATCTTCAGCTTCTCCCTGGCTTCCTCAAAAGCCAGTTGCAAGCGCGTCTGGTGCTCTGCAACCCACTTGTCAACACCGCCAGCACTTGGTTCTGATACATGGCCAAGCAAAAAGTCTAAAGGAAGCCTAGGTTGTTGGCCAAACATCAGGAAGAAGGGACTTTCTCCAGTGCTTTGATGTGGTGTGGTGTTATAACAAAAGATCACTTGTGGCAAATAAGAGGTCCAGGCTCTTTTACTGGTGGTGGGGAGGGTACGCAACAGGTTATGAAGCGTACGATTAAACCTTTCACATTGTCCATTTCCAGCAGGGTGGTACGGTGTGGTCCTGGACTTCTTGATGCCATAGAATTGACAGAGCTGCTGGATGAGGGAACTTTCAAAATTACGCCCCTGGTCTGAGTGAACACGGGCTGGTACACCAAACTTTGAAAACCACTCTGTCACCAGGACATGAGCCACAGTAGAGGCACGTTGATCTCTGGTTGGTATGGCCAGGGTGTACTTGCTAAAAACATCAGTTAAGACGAGCACATTCTCCCGCCCATCTTGAGAAGGCTCCAGGATTGTGAAGTCCATGGCAAGGATCTCATTGGGTCGTGACGCTAACAAATGGCCCATATAGGTCCGTGCAAGAGGTCGAGTATCTTTTGCCACTTGGCATCGCTCACATGACCTGCACCAATCAACGACATCAGAGGACATTTTTGGCCAGTAACATCTTGTTCTCAGCAATGAGAGAGTCCTGTCCACACCTTGATGGCCATGGTCCTGGTGAGCCTGAGTCAGGACCTCCTCCTTCAAGGCTGTGGGCAGCAACAGCTGTAGCATCTCCTCAGCACCATCGGGACGAAAGGTCTTGCGGTGGAGGACACCATCCTTCTCCACCAGGCGATCCCACTGCCTCAGGAATGCCAACAGAGGTGCAGGTAAATTCTTTCGCTCTGTGCGGTCGGGTTGTTTCTTGCGAGCCCAAAAGGTCCAAAGTTCCTGCAAAACTGGGTCAGCATGTTGTAATACTTGCATATCCTTTGTAGTGCGTTCAGGGAGGACTGTGATGGCAGCTTGCGTAACTTCCCGTCTCTCCATCATCAACTGCAGAGATTCAGGCAGACTACTCCCTGGAACAAGAGCACCAACCTGTTCTCTAGTAGATGGATGTTTTCTGGAAAGAGCATCTGCGTTCCTGTTTGTACGCCCTGAGCGATACTGGATCTTGAAATCAAAGGAGGCAAGTTGTGCAGCCCATCGATGTTCAGTGGCACCCAGCTTGGCAGTACCAAGATAACTGAGGGGATTGTTATCAGTAAATACAAGACATTTATGGCCCAACAAGTACTCTCTGAATTTTTCAGTCATGGCCCATTTAAGGGCTAAAAATTCAAGTTTCATGGAGCTGTAGTTATCCATATTACGTTCAGTTGGCCTTAATCCTCGGCTGGCGTAGGCAATGGGACGCACCACCCCGTCCTGTTGTTGGGAGAGGACAGCCCCCAGACCACCATGGCTCGCATCAACCTCTAGGATAAAAGGCAGAGAAAAGTCAGCGTAGGCTAGCACAGGTGAAGTAGTTAGCCTCCTTTTCAATTCCTCAAAGCTCTGTTGGTGTTCTGCAGTCCAGCCCTCAGCGATGTCCTGTCTTAGCCGCTTCTTTGTTTTTGAACTGCTTAAACGTCCCACTAGTTGGTGAAGGGGCGCAGCCAGCTTGGCAAAGCCTGCAACAAACCGCCGATAGTAACTGGCGAACCCAAGGAAGGACCTCAGCTCTGTGGATGTGGTGGGGCGCTGCCAGTTAACCACTGCCTCAATCTTAGATGGATCAGTTGCAACACCTTTGCTAGAAATGACATGGCCTAAGTATTTAACTTCTCGTTGAAGAAAGGAGCACTTTGTCAGCTTTGCCTTGAGACCCTCTTTCTTCAGGCGTCCAAGCACCATCCCCAGGCGCTCCAAATGCTGTTCCACAGTGGAGGAAAACACAACTATGTCATCAAGATACAGCAGCAATGATTGATTCTGCTTATCAGAGAAAATGCGTTGCATAAGCCTCTGAAATGTACTGGGCGCATTACAAAGGCCAAATGGCATTCTATTCCACTCAAATAGACCAAATGGAGTACAGAACGCCGTTTTATGACGATCTGCTTCTGCAACAGGTACCTGGTTGTAACCACTTGCCAAGTCCAAGGTAGAGAACCAGCAAGCACCTGTAAGTGCATCCAAAGACTCCTCAATGCGTGGTAATGGAAAGGCATCTTTGCGGGTTTTGCCATTAAGCTGCCGATAGTCCACACACATCCTCAGGCTCCCATCCTTCTTTTTGACTAGCACAATGGGAGATGCATAGGGGCTGCAGCTCTCTCTGATCACATTAATACTAAGTAACTGATTGATGTGATCCTTTACTGCTTCATAGTCTGACGGTGGTATACGCCGGTAACGCTGGTTTACAGGGGTCTCATCAATAAGGGGTATGTCATGACTAATTATGGTTGTACACCCCAAATCACGGTCATTTTCTGCAAAAACTGATGAATAATCCCTAAGAAGGGTCCTCACCTGCCCCTGGTGTGTGCAGGGCAGTTGGGAGAGGTCAATGGCCTCAATTTGGTCCTGCACAGTTGGGAGTACAATCTGAGAGGACACCTTAGCTGTATATGATGGCTCTTCTTTAACACCGGCAGGCAGACTAACAACATTAACATGATGCAGAGTACCTACAACAGTACGTGGGTAAAGCAAGATATCTGTAGAGCCTACATTAACAATTGGTATGTAGGCTGTGCCCCGCACCACACGGATTAGGGCAGGGGAAGCAAGCAAACCTCCTGGCAGACCTGCCTCAGGAGGCTGGTATAGTACAGCCTGTGACAGCTGATCAGAGCATGTAGCAGCCACAAGCTTCATAACCCCACCTGGGACCCTGCATGCTGCACGACCCCGCACCTTTACCTTCCCCACATAGTCTAATGGGCCCTGCAAGCTTGCCTGATGGCACTTTTGCAATGCAGGCCAGATTTCATGAGGAGCCTGGGGGACATTGTCCTGACTGAACAACCCTGCGCCATGCTGCACAAAAAGCTCATGATAGCATTTTTGGATTACATTCATGCCTAAAACACCTGGCGTGGGAGCCACTGTGCCAGGAGGATCTTTTACAATTAAAACCCCGCAGTTTGGGATGTCTTTGCCGCAAAGCTCAACACTAAGCTCTATGTAGCCAAGGTACGGGATATTTAACCCATTTGCTGCCTTAAGCTGCAACCAGTGACAAGGGCGTAAACCATCAGGGCCACCAGACTTGAAATGATCCTTAAAGAAACTTTCTGTAAGGGTCGACACCATAGAACCAGTGTCAATTAGGCAGGGCACCTGAACACCTCCCAAACACACATCTAAATGAGGACACGATGCAACAAGCTTTGGCGTTTCCATACCATTATATGGTGCTGTGACTGAGCCAATAGTGGCCCCACCCGAACTGCGGCTCAACAATTCAGTGGGAACTAGTTTTCCGAGACCGCAGAATTATGAGGCAGGGAACTCGAGGGCTGCTGAGGGCCTCGAGTGTGAAAACGGGAAGGGACACGTACACCATCACATTCCCTAGCATAATGACCTGGCTGTTGGCACCGTCTACAGACTATAGGGACATTACGAGGGGGACGACTCTGTTGGTGAGTTTGACTAAGAGAGGCAATGCTCTGAGTGAGTTGATTTAATTGCTCTTGTTGTCGTGCCAACATATCATGCAGTGACCTCAATTCTGACCCCTGATCCTTTGGACTAATCTGAGAAGTGCCATGGACAGCATATTGAAATCCAAGTGATGGAACTGAAAGACTCCGAGCCCTACTACCGCCTGATGATCCCTCCAGTTCCCACCTAATAGCTTCAGCCCTGACATCAAGTATTGTAGCTGCAGGTTTCTCCCGTACAAACTGTTTCAATGCACGCCGCAGTGGACCATCTAAAACATGCTCCACAAACTGATCCCTCAACAATACAGCAGCATTAACCATGCTAGTGGGTACACAAGCTTTAACCTTCTCCATTAATCCCATTAGTGCAAGGGAAAATTCTTGAAGGGTTTCACCCTCCTGCTGCTTTCTAGAAAAGAAAGCCTCTTGCAATGAGACATAGGAATCAGTACAACCATATACCTCTTTTAGCACTCTAATAATGCAAGCTGGATCAGTCCGTTCAGCACTAGGACGGTGTCTAAGTTCCTCTCGTGCCTCACCCTCCAGATGATCATACAAGTAAAAAGCCTGATCAACAGGTGATAAGTGACGTGCCCTCATACAGGCCTCAGCCTCCTCCAACCACTCATTTAACCCTATTCCTGATCTTCCCCGGAACATCGGACATTTCCGGTCACGAGGCACAAACACCAACCTCTCTGACACAGGGGGACCCAAGGCAGGCAAAGCACTCTGAGATGTGCTTGAAGTAGAAGGGGCAGTAGAAGTACCTGGGGCCGAGCGTGACTGTTCCTGTCGTAATCGCTCGTTGTCTGCTTTCAATTGGGCAATCAAGTCCCGCATTTCTTGGATCTCCTCCTCCTCCATGACCTGGATCCTTTGTGATTAGATAGGCTCGCTGCTGTTTTGCCTGTACACACAACACAATTCTCTTCCAACGCAAAAAAAAAATACAACGCCACTACACAAACAGGAAAAAAAACAACAAAACAACAAACAAAAAAAGAGAAACAGCTGAAGAATCAAGTCTCACTTTACACAGCAGATCCTGCCGACAACGCCAATTTGTGGCAACCTGGGGGTGGATTTTCTTTATTAGGAAACCCAAATGTAAGATGTTAAAGTTTAAGATAAGGGAAACCGACAACGCCACCTGGAATAACTCCAGGAAAATAGAATAATAATAAGGACACAGGTACGTTCTACAGGAAATGAGACAAGATTCAGACAATTCTACAAAAAATTTATTAAACTTTAATAGGTTGTTTAATTTAACAATAACCTGAAATCGAATAGTTAAAACAGTGAATGCATTTTTAATAAAGTTGATTATAAAATGTTTAAATGTCAAAGGAAACTGAGGCTTACCAGTGGGGGGAGAGTAGTGAGGAAAGGGGCAACATCCAGTGAAGAAAAGGGATCACCCTGGACACTACAAACACACACACACAAAAAGGGGTGTTCCAACAAAACACACAAGACAAGACACCGCCACCAGGGGTCACCACCGCCACCACAGAAGCCTCAGTCCCTAAAAGAAAGACAAAAAAATGAAACAATACGAGTAAAACAGTGATACAATAGCACTACAATATTGCTTTTTTTTATCCCGTTTGTGGTGCCATCAATACTCCCGGCAGCGGGGGAAAGTTCATACAAATCTTTTAAAACAATTCAACGTAGGCAAAACAGCAGCGAGTGTACATCCAAATAGAATAGTTGTCAGGGACTCGGCAGGAGGCTAAAAAAATAAAGTAGATTATTAATACAACTGCTGATAAAAACTATGACTTATGGTAGCTGCTTACCTGTAAATTACCACACGGCCAGATTAACAGATCCACAAGTTCACCTACGGAGCGCAGCTGTAACAGAATACTACATAAAGGCTTCGTTTACATGAGACGGATGTTACCTAGCCATGCTAGCGCTTACCTTACCGGCAGCAAACAACCGAACAAATTGGTCCAGGAGTTGGAGGCACAGCAAGGGAGGCTAAACAAATCAAACCAGCTTGCATTAATGGCTATGATAAAAGCTGACAAACAAAGAAACAGCCACGCTTACCCAGCACAGCTCAGCAAACAAACTAAGCAAAATGAGTTGACGTCATGACGCAAGTAGTCATGTGGCAGGTAGAGACCTGCTTATATGCAGCAGCTGAAATTGATCTTAAAGTGGCAGCGTACCATTTATGCTGCTACATAAGCAACACACTAAGATGCGACAGTTAGACTTAATCAGATTTCTAACAAACTATTTGCCACCTGCAACCTGTTGGGAAGATTTGAAAGTCACTGAGAAGTGTGCAGCAGGAAAGCATGCATAGATGATCTCGGCAGTGGAAGGGACTGATGGGGCTTCATATCAGATCGTTAGATGATCTAATGTATTAGAATCTCTTTCCATATTAATGCTAATCTGGTGTTTTCACAGCATGAATGCTTCTGAGTACTCTGCTGGAATTAACACAGAAGAAGAAGAAAAAAAAATCCCCTGCAGATACGACAGTGAGTAAAAATGAATAATGGGACGGTTTGGGAAATACAACAAGGTTCTTAACACAATGGCATCGAGCAGAGAAGAGGAAATAAAACCTCTGTTATGAGAATCTAAACGGTCTTTTCATGGAGAAGCTAGACTGTAGAAACAAGATTGTATTTATGTATTTTCTTTTTGTCACTCTTATGTATTTCACATCATCATTTAATTGCAGTTTGCAAATGCAGACATCAGTTTTTTTTATTTCTTAAGGGACGAAAGATATCCAAGCCAACTTGTCACTAGGCAGAGAAAGTAATTGTAGATCTGTTAGTTCAATTTCAACAGCGACAACCAGACATGTTTACTGCTAAACTTTGAGGTATAGGAAATCACTTAAACAGAAACTGTATGACTACACAAAGTATGTTTCATACACACATACAAAAGAAAAAAAAATATTCTGTGCAACGACTTACTCCAGTAAGACGAGGCCAAAATGTAACATTTTGGGCGACATGAAAAATGTTTGAAAACTAACACTATAAATCACCCTGAAAACATATCGACTTTGTGTTTGTCTATCTGCTAAACAAATGCATAGAAATTAGAAGTTAAAAAATACTTAAGATCTGCTTTTTTTCAGGATCTGCATAAGCAGAGAATCAAAAAAGGATGTTTGACAGAAGCAAAAGTACGTAGAGCGACTAGAATTTAGGTGCATTTCAAAGCCAGAGTTGAGTAAATATTACTTGGTTTTGTAAAGGTTTCATCATTTGAATGTTTATGATACGCTTTTCATTTTTAAATTTGTGGAGCAAATACGGCCTGGTTAAATGTCAAACGCACCTCGTCACACATTCAAATGTCTTAAGCTGAGAGAACCGCGTTTTATTCAGTTTCAGATTTTTGAAAGCATTTCCTAAACCCACCTCCTAATCTGTCTGTCTCAAACTGGTGTTTAGCATTTCAGCGGGGGTGTGAGTAATGGCCGCATAATTAATCACTGAACTTTTTTTTGTCCTTGTATTCGCGCCTGAAGCTGTTAAGCGATAAACATCCTACACATCTTTCCTGACAAGAGGTCTAAACTTCTAAGCCTCTGTAGTCTGTCTGTGTTATATCTTGTTCTCCGAGGTAATGGATGCTCAGCGTTTGTTCCAAGTTTTCACGTTACTGACTGGAGGAATATTTCAGTCAAGTCCTGTAAAATGAAGAGGTATTTAAGGCCTGGGTCGCAGAGTGCATTGTGCGCACTTCTCTGCCGTTTCTGTCAACACAGGAGAAAATGGACCGAACCTTTTAGCACCACTCTTACTGATTCCTTCTGCTTCTTTTAAAAACGTGTATTTAACCACCGCTGCCGCTTTGTTTCCATTTCTTTCAGAAGCTCCATTTTTAAAAAAAAAATGAATGTAGTAGCGTAAAATATGCAGCCTAAATATGCGGTCATATCCAAGATTTATTGTTGGTTTACATTTCAGACGTTTATGCAAATAAAAGATACACCAAAATGTGTACACAATCCCTTCTAAGTAGTCTGGGGGAAGACAATTATTTGTCATGCCTTAAAAGTGTCTGAGCAGTGCATTAAACAGAGCCTCTGACTGCTGCTATTTGATGTAAAACATCGAAATTTTTCATAGTATGATCCAGTGAATCTAGAATCACAAACATAATACGAATCTGAATACAATATATTCAGATTCCTCGTAAAGATATAACAATAAAACAAGACATTCAATAAATTCTGATTTTGTTGCAGTAGCAGAATTTCAGATGGAAAAATGAACCGTATGTTTAAAAACAAGTCATTTTTTCTTAAACAAAATCACCTGTGCTACTTTTATTCACTCCTAAAATCCATCTCCAGGTAATGTATCTGACCTAGTTTGAATTTGTGCTTAACTTATTAAGTTTGATCAGATTTTTAAAGAAAATTATTTTAATTGAATCAAGCAAAAAAAGCTTACAGTTTGTTTTCAAGATCAAGCAACTTGATTCAGAAACACTAAAATGCTTTGCTGTAATTGTAAGTAGTTGGAGTTAGTCTTATATATACTGTATATATATAATTTCATCATTTCATATTGGTAGTTCACATGTTTTGCTGTTTATTTTAACAATGGCACATCATCACAATGTTGCAGTTAGCACAGTGCTATGCTAACTTGAATAACTGGTGTTTACTGGCAGATTTTCTTTTCTCGGGGTAAGCATACAAAATGTCAGTTTAGTCGAGGTTTTCTGTTGTTTTTTAACTCCTCGGTTGTCCATGTTCATTTTTGCCCTGCTGTTAGCAGCCTGCCTTGTGTAAGTCCTCTTCTTTTCTTTTGTGATTCAATTATTTATTATGTTTAATGAGTCTCCAGTCTGTGCTTTGATCCCGCCTTAAATCCACACCTAAATGGATATTTTAAGAATAAAAGTCCCCTGTTAGAGCTCTAACTGAATAGTAAACCCACTAAGCTCTTATTTTTCCAGTAACACCCTGGAAAAGGCTCCATCTCTGACGTATGACAACACATCATAGTTCACATTGTGCAGCGCTGTACACATATCGGCACCTGTAGAAAATCCAATTAATTCATATTTTATTGCAGCAGCATGATTTGACACTGGATATTTCAGAAAGAAATTGCATATTTAATTTGAGCGCGTTGTACGAGAGGAGCAGGAAATCACAAGATCTTTTATCTTCTACCTGCTCCTTTTCAAACAAGTGGTGTATAATTGCACGTCGGTTGGCATGACTCTTATTAGCTCTAAATAAATAAATAAACAAACATTATGTGGGGAAGAAAAAAAAAAGGTTTGCAACAAAATCGCTGGTGGCAAATCTATTGGCATGACCCATACCAGCACCTTTTTTACAAACGTAATGGAAGAATTGAAAAAAAATTGTATTTTACTTTTTTACATTGATAAGAGCTGTTTTCTAGGGATATGAACGAACTCCTTTTAGCTGTTCTCCACTAAGCAGGCTCTCTGTCCAAGGCTGCTTTGGACGGTTGTTAGCATTTACTGGACTGTGCTCAGAAGATCCGAACAGATCAGCAGGGATTCTTCGACAAGTGCAAAGAACCCGATCAGAAAGAATAAATCAAATTTAAAGAGAAGAGCATCAAAGACAAGAAACAGGGACTGGAAATGTTTTCATGCTGTGAAGGAACAACGGGATGCTTTAACAGTGAGAACTTCACAGATCCTTTACCTGTGACAGGTGTTTTCTCTCTCTCTCTCTGTTTAGGTACACTAAGATGAAGACAGCCACCAACATCTACATCTTCAGCCTGGCCCTTGCAGACGCCCTGGTCACCAGCACGCTTCCCTTCCAGAGCGTCAACTACCTGATGGGCACCTGGCCGTTCGGGGACATTTTGTGCAAAATGGTGATGTCCATCGACTACTACAACATGTTTATCTCCATCTTCACTCTCACCACCATGAGCATCGACCGCTACATCGCCGTGTGCCACCCGGTCAAGGCGCTGGACTTCAGGACGCCGCGGAACGCCAAGATCGTCAACGTCTGCAACTGGATTCTCTCCTCGGCCATCGGGCTCCCGGTGACGTTCCTGGCCTCCACTGTCACCAGTAAGCACGAGCACATGGTTGTTATGAGCAAAGACACTCAAAGGAACATAGGAAGCTTTGTTTGAGACCGAAGATATCTAAACAACTGGTTATGCGCGTCACGTAATTTAATAAATGCTGTGCACCCTTTCTGGAAGCAACAAATAAACTAAGACTGTGAAATCGCGTGGAAATGTACTTGAAGCGTATAATGTTTCATTGCAAAGCATTTATTTTGAAAAGCTATTAAAAGAGGAAAAAATTTTTTTTATAAAATCTAAATCCAGTAGTAAAACAAACCCCGGAAAAGCTATGATATACCAATATTTGGGGGCTCTGCAGCTACTTATTTCTGTATTTAACAGAAATTAATGAATAAACTAATCTGCCTTTTCCCACATCTTGGCCTTACAGCAGTCCTACAAGCTCACCCACGATAATAATGCAAAACTAGGTCTGCTGATTAATACTGTGAGGAGAGAACAGCTTTAGGGTATGATATAATAAGACTGTAACTCCAACACAAGCATCAACATTATGGCTGCCGGCAGAAAATCATTGACAGCAGAGGGTCAACAAGTCAGCGAAGACCTCTGCAGCAGGGAACTTGAAAAGAAAAGTCAGTAACCTGGTGCAGTAATTACATTAGATGAACTCTGTGTTTTACCAACAGCTAGTCTGACTGAGAGACATTTACTGGACACAAAACCTACAACCTCCTTGATTATTTACCCAAAGAATTTGTGTTATGTAAAATCTGCAGAGCGTTATTGGCTGGAATGTCACCAGGTATATTTCTGAATGCGTTTCTGCCTTTGGTTTGGGCAGGATGGCCCACCGAGTCTGACTTTGAACAATAAAACCCTCCAACACAACAAACATGACAGACGTTAGTTTGTACTAACTTCTCCCTACAATTAATCGTTTAGTCGTTAGCATCTTTCTCAAAGTTAGGTCTGTCACAATAATCAATTCAACGCATGATAACTTAAAACAAACTCAATAGTTTCCATTGGCATGAATTATTGTTTATCTCTTTTTTCTCTCTCTTTCTACCAAAAACTGGATGATAAAAGTCTTAAGTTTTGGTGTTTTGGTCTCAACTAGCCCTTATTTGGAAGGACAGTTTGGTTTACAGAGATTTCAAAATTAATTTTATTTATTTTGGATGTTTCAAATGTCTTCCAGTTCCAGTGTTAAATGTTCAGCAGAATTTGTCAGGTAAGGAGTTTTAGGGAGTGAAGGCGAACCAGTAAGCGGACGGTGGTGTGGCGTCTTGCAGTTTATTTTCTCTTATTTAGACACGATTGAGCAGTTCACAGGTGAGACATAGATATACACAGGAATCCAGCAACAGACAAGGAAATGACTCGTACTTAAATACTACAGGGAACAGGTGAGGGGAATAGCTGATCAGGAGACACAGGAGACAAACATGAGACAGAGCCTGGAGAATGACCTAAATTAAGAAATAAAACTGACATCCGACAGAAAACTAAACCCATGAAACAACACATCCCAAAGCACTGACATCATGACAGAATTTAAAGTTTGTCGATCTTTTAGAATGTGTTCTTGCATTATTATTTTGCCATTACCATCATATTACTCAAAAATGGTCTCAAAACAACAATATTATATCGCAATAATTTCTGGAACAATTTATCGTCCAGAAAAATGTGTTATTGTTACAGGCCTACTCAAAGTGCAAATTTCGTCTAAGTTGTTAGCCTGGAAAGAAGAAGTTGTCTTGCTAATGTTGCAGTTCTCATGGATCGTGCATGACGTGATGATGTCATCGAGCAACTTCTAGTGACTTTTACGATAGCCAATAGCTACTTTCCTTGCTGAGAGGTTGACACCCGCATCCAGTTTCTGTATGGAGTTCAGTCCATCAGCACTGGACTCAACAAATGACATTCGTGAAAATTGTTAGATGAAAATTTCTCATGTCTTTGAGACACAGAGATGATTTTCATTAAAAAAAAAACAATTTAATCAGTGGTGAAAGACAAATTTTAATAAGGTGCTAGTAAAACCTGTCTCAGTTGATGATTAGGCAATGACTCAACTTAAAGGTTTAGCTCCTTTAATTCTTTCAGTGGAAGCGTTGATAATCAAAAACAATAAATATAATAACTGGACAAGTACACACAAAGGGCTCATAAACGACGAATTTATGTTGACTAATAACTGTAAACACACACCATTTTGAACAGATTAAACAGGGCCTTAATGAGCGCCCCTCTAGCACAAACATTGCTGTGAGATCTAGTAGCCTCTATCTATAATATAGATTTCATAGGAGGGCGTTCAGCATGTGAACAGTTGCTCAGCAACATAAGTTTATCATAAAATAAGCTTTTGATGTTTCCACATTTAATGGTTCAAGCTGAAGTTCATGCTTCTGAGAAGTGCTTGAATCAAGCTTTGTTGAAAAGAAATAAGCAATTACAAGTCTTTACTTTGACCAAGAGGAGAAAGAAATGTTTTATTCACTGTACTCATATTTTATGCCACAAAGTGCCCCAAGGTCACTTTAATGTCTTTCTCTTTTTACTGCAGCTCTGCATTATATTGAGCCTTATTAGAAATAATTGTGTATGCCTAAGATACATTTTAAATACACTCTTCAAAGAAAAAGTAAGTAAATACAACTGTTATTCATCACACTTGCAGGATATTCATCCAGCTGTTTCTGTATTAACAAATAATTACATGTCAGACACAAAAAGATTTAGATTAGATCCCCTAAAACATTACTAGATATGTTTTAGGGGAGTCAAAATATTCTCAAAACTCAACTAAATATGTAATACTTTACTTATAATTTTTTTATGAAATTACACTAAATGTATACATTTTTAATGCAATTGTTTTCATTATATATTCAGATCACCCATCCGTCGTCTACACCGATTGACCGCTAGGGTCATAGGGTCGCTGGTGCCTCTCCATCTCCAGTGCTCAGTGGGCGAGAGGCGGGGTACACACACTCTCTTATGAGAGACGGCAAGGAGGAAAGCTGCATAAATAAGAAGGGAAAGTAGCTACAGCTGTTTTCATCTCACCTCTAATTTATCATTCTAATGATTCCTTCTGCAGAATTTCAAATAAGCCAGCAGCCAAAGTGTCGGTCGGAGTACGCTCAGCAGTTGCACAGTGTATGTACTTTGGAACCTGGGTTACTCTGAAATTGCCTCCGTTCACCAGTGGAGATTAATGTCCCTTTAAAGGTGGCAGAAGGGTGGAGGGGTCCAAGAAAACTGTCCTCCCCAATGTAACAGACACTTCCTTTAGTTAACATGATGTCACGTATTCACGCATTGAAACTCCTCTTCTTCCTTCTAACCTGAAAGTGGGTTGATGCAGTGCATTCTGGGATTAGAAGTTTTTATTCCAATCTCCTTGTTCCCTGCACATAGTTCAGTTTTCCGTGGCGTCTCAACACGGCGACAGAACAATTAGGAAAGTTCTGCATGCAAATTAGTCCACACACTAGCTATATAAAAAAAAATGTATGGATTAAAATCTCTCAGTTACTAGCATCATGCACAGATCTCAGAGGCCCAAAGAAGCAAACCCAGCAGCCTACTTAAACTTAAAGGCAAAAGGTACCAGGACTAACAGAGGGAGAGGAGTGGCTGCCATGCAAAAGAAGGATGAACAAACTGTTCTCTCTGGTGCAGGTGTTGGATGGATGAGTCTCCGGGCTCCACCAGGAAAAGTCATTAATATAGGAACAGACATTAAAAAAAAGAAGGGAAACTTGCTGGGTAAGATGAATGAGTCAACGCAGCGGAAGGAGTGAAAGTCAAATGCAGTCTTGCAGGAATTTCACAAAAGTAGAGCAACATACGATATGATAGAAAAAAAGAATTGTCCAATGTAGTCGAATCAGGCTAGTCCTAGATCACATAATAATTGGTTACTGTATTATGTTTTTATGGTGTGAAGCGCTTTGAACTGCCGTGTTACTGGAATTTGTTCGAGAAATAAACTTGACATAACGAGCAACCTGATTCTGGGGGACAGTGCAATGAATACAGCCCAACATCTAACATTTATTTTAGATTTATCCACTTGTAGCTTCGGCATCATTGAACTTGGACTTCAAAATCACTCCGAGAAATAAAAATGGATCATTTTAACTTTTCTGAGTACACAAAAAATTCATTTAAGGGCTAAAAAAAGTGTGACATTCAAAACCAGGCAAAACACTATTGGGAAAAAGTATTTAAGCATATTTGTCTTTCTGCACAGACGCCAACATTATCGACTGTAAGCTAGACTTTCCCAGCCCTGCATGGTACTGGGAGACCTTAATGAAGATCTGCGTGTTCATCTTTGCCTTCATCATGCCCATCCTCATCATCACCGTCTGCTACGGGCTCATGATCCTGCGGCTCAAGAGTGTCCGAATGCTGTCGGGCTCCCAGGTAAACACAAAAGATTTTTTTTTTCTTTGCACATTTAAAGAAAGCTTAAACGAATGTTCTTCAAAGCAAAACTCAGATCTCACAGGCTTTTGATTACATATGATTGGAGGATTGGCTTTTATCTCTTTAATGAATTGGTTATATTTTAATGAGTAATCAAGCACAATGGGAGACTGTCTGGAATGAAATGGCTTGCTTACCTCCTCCTCCTGTAGATCAGCTCTCCAGAGCCTTGTTGATGACCTAATTATTCCATTCAGGTGTGGTGCAGCAGAGGCACATCTAAAAACTGCAGGACAGTGGACCTTGAGGACTGGACTTTGCCACCTGTGGTCTAGACGCAGGGGTGGGCAATCCTGGTCCTCGAGGGCCGGTGTCCTGCAACTCTTAGATGTCTCCCTGGTCCAACACACCTGAATCCAATAGCTGAATCACCTCCTAAGTGCAGTCAAGTTCTCCAGAGTCCTGCTAACGACCTCATTATTTGACTCAGGTGTGTTGAAGTAGAGATGCATCTAAAAGTTGCAGGACACCGGCCCTCGAGGACCAGGAGTGCCCACCCCTGGTAGAGCATGCCTTGAAATACAGTCCACTCAATAAACTCCAGATAAAACAATTAGGTGAAAACAGCTGAAGCAAGAGGCTGTAATTTAGTTTTAATTACATGCTTAGCACTCACTCTAGCTTGGCTCCTGTGTTTTATATAAGAACTTTAGTTCCTTATTATAAAAAAAGAGACGTAATTAATGAAATCTTTGTGATTACCTCAAATGAAATGATTCCTCCACTACATTATCTGTTTTTTTGTTGTGCTCCCATCCCCCCTACAAATGTGCCACACAAACCCGCACAGGAAAAGGACAGGAATCTTCGAAGAATCACCCGCATGGTCCTGGTGGTGGTCGCCGTCTTCATCATCTGCTGGACCCCGATCCACGTCTTTGTCATCATCTCTGCTCTGATCAACATCCCCAGCTCCACCCTGCAGACCATCACCTGGCACTTCTGCATCGCCCTGGGCTACACCAACAGGTACGAACCGCGCCGAACCCCCAGATCTGTTTGCTGTGATCGTTTTTAACCTTGAAGTCTTAACTCAGATACAAACTGTCCCACAAGGCAAGTAAGAATTGATCCACTGATGTTTTGAAGCGTCTCCTAAAACTGGGTGATAAAGGATGCCGATTAGGAAAATAAATAAATAAATCAGAAACTCTCGGGCAAAATGCATGGTTTGTCAAGTTGTGCCTCTCACAGTTTTTCCACAACCCAATGTAGTTGACATAAATAAAAAGTAATGCTTAGGATTTTCAGTGAAAGTTGATTTCGCCAACATTTGACCATTTCTCCTGTCCTCCCATCCCGCAGTAGTCTGAACCCCGTTCTTTACGGCTACCTGGACGAGAACTTCAAACGTTGCTTCCGTGAGTTCTGCACCCCGAGCGCTTCGGTGCTGGAGATGCCGAACTCATCCAGAACCGGAGCCACCAGCCGCAAGGCCCCAAGGCGTGAACACAACGGCACAAACACGAGCGAGAGATCCAATCAGCAGGTATTCAACAGCAGAAATAAATCTTAAAGATAAACTTTTTAAAGCTTTTCTACTAAACCGTCACTGTCTATGCCTTTCGTTGGCACAAAGTCAGAAGTTTGCAGCTGGGTGAGACAAATGGAGGAGGAATCACCCAGACATGACACAGACATGTTTTTTTTTTTCCCTCTCTGCAGGTATGACTAGCCTTGGAGGGGTCGTCGGTGGACTCCCGCTGTTGCGGAGGAGCTGCCAACGACGATCTCAACTCTGAAGTCACCCAGGTCACCACAGGGCTATAATTAGTGCACGAAAACCACACAGGCAAGCCTCAAAACACAGAAACACGGCCGACACAGGGGAGCACAGATCACCTTCGCCTCTCCCAGCTTCTGTAGTTCTGCTGGAAGTCGGGTTGTAAACCTGCAACTTCATCCTTTGCGATTTGAAACAAATGATTCTGCCTTCAAAGAAACAAGACATTTTTAAATTCAAGAATCATTAAAAAAAAAATCACTTTTCTAGTTTGAGAAGGACTGTATGCTTTACAGGTAGAAATATTTCCTGGTAACAAGACAAAAGGATTGACTGATCTATAAAACCACTTTTACAGCCTGGTAATATGGTTCTTTCTGCCTTATTAATCCTAACCCCCGGCTCTAGCTCTCAGCTTATCTGTAACGCTTTATGATGAGCTAACAAATCAAGTGTTTGCCTTTGTTCGTTGGCCTTCATGCCACTTTTCCTCCAGATGTTCTTTTGAGAATGGGTTTGGCTGGAGACTGTTGGAAAGAAAGGGTTTGTGTTTTGTCGCTGCTGGAAGACTGCGTGGTATTTTGGCCTTCAAAGAGACTTCACTGGACGGGAGGTGAAATTCAAAACGATTTCCCTCCACTGCGCTTTTCAAAATGCCTTTGTACGGCTGCGGCATTGGTGGGGACCTCACCTGGACAGTTGACACCGACCGCTCCGGCTTCAGCCACTTCAGGGCTGCTCCTCCCGTTGCCGTACAGCAGTCATCCCGTTTCCTCACCTAAGATTTCACCGCGGTGGACGAATGAAAACTGGAGAAATTTCTGAATGTACATAAAGGGAACCATTTGTGTTTGTCGCAGTGAGTCATTCTGCCAAACTGTGCTCCAAACCAGCAAGAGGACGCGTCTGCCTGTCTGTCTGTGCAGCCTGCACAGCATGCTGTTTTAGTGCAAACACGTGTCTCTGCTGGTGTGTGATTAGCCGCTGTAGAGCAGCCATTACAGCAGCTATAGCTTTTATATGAAGGAACTTAAAGTCGAGCCAAACAGGAGCGTACAGCACATTGTGTTAATTCTATGTAAATATGCTTGTGCCGACATGTTGTATCTACATGTAAAATGCCTTGTTCAGTCGCTCTGCTTGATACTCTCTAAACCATATATATTTTTTAAAAAGCTCTGTAAAAGAGGAAACTCTTTCTAGATGTAAACCTGTGTAAGTGTTCATCTGCTTAAATATATGTGGTAAATGCAAACTCATGGAAATTATCGTCACCAAATGGAGATTTGTTTTTGTTTCTAATCAGATGTGTTGGTAACTGCAAATGTTTTCAAATTGATGTTGCAATGTGACAAACTTTCTGCTTTGAGTAAAATGCGTTGCTGATGTCACTTTGCGCAGATAATTGGTAAATTTTTACTTGCACGGCTTTTCAGGCATCTGTAAAAAAAATAAAATAAAATGTCAATTGTAATTTCTCGCAGATGGCTGAAAACGTAACGGCTGCCACCATCTATATAATCCATAAACTGTATGTTTGGTACTTTTAGACATCTAAGCTCGTAAAGGCAGAGTAGCGACACGTAGCGGCAGCGTTTCCATGGAGCAATCAACCCAACCGTAGCGGCTTTGTTTGATTTGTTCTTCAGGAAAATTCACAGAGCAACTCAGAGGAAAACAACTGGACAATTCATGCACCAGTACATAGACACAAACTTAATCTGGTAAGTTTGCAGCACCCCTAACTTTATTGAAGTGCATGACATCCAAAAACAAAATCTTACCCCAGAAGATCCAGAATGTCAAATATCATGAAGATTTGAGTTTTAAAATTGTGAAATATAGGAAGTTTTTTGCAAACAAAGTCTACTTCTGGCTATAGCTACAAAGTTAATAAAGTTGTATTTGAACAAACTATTTGAAAGAAATATATGTCCCAAACCATAGACATGTTCCTTAAGGTAGGGATTATAAATTTTGCAAACGTGATTCCAGCCCTATTTCTGCAACGTGGAGATGTTTGTTTTGCAAAAATGGAACGACAGATTGGGACGAAACTTTGTGGTTGAAGCGAATGGCAGAAAATTAAATATGCGGCAACTTATGAAATATCAGGAAATCTGCATTTCATATAAATTGATATAACTCATGAATATCTAAATCTCTTTGGAAGATTATTATGCAAATCATTGCTTCAGTTTACACGTGAAACCGTAGTGCATGTTGACATTGGTGCTAATAACCTGTAGCAATTTTTTCCTACAAAACATTTATGATGGAGGCATGAGTTTGTGTCAGATACACCAGGATCACACCAATAAGAATTTGGTGACTCTTTTGTTGTTTGGAGTAACTGTTACTACAACATTAGTACTAGGCTGATATGGACGCCCGTTCCCAGAAAAGGGTCCAATCAACTTGAATTCCTGCATATTTTTTAAAAGGTAAACAAACAAACATCAGTGCAGGTTGAACAATAGGAAGTGCTGAAAGCAAGAAGCTCACAGCTCTTCAGAGCAATGTAACCTTGCTGTCAGACAGTTTGATGATTTTTAAGCCCAAAACAATTTTCTTGGTTACTGGTGTGGGTTTTTGCTTCTCATTGGGTTAAATTATGGAAGAAACAACATCCAACAGGACAGACATGAGACAAAGAGAGAAAATGGAGAACTGTACCTGCTGAGGAGAACTTAGAGTACATTTACATGTGCCTTTTTTTCCAGCTTCACTATGAGAATGTAAAGACGACATAAACTGAAGAAATAATGACTGAGATCTTGTGGTAAGACAAAAACAATGAGGAAAAAAAACCGTTTTCAAACATTTTGAGATGAGTAAAAATATGACGCCTCCGGCTTACTTCAGCTTTTGTTCTTGTCTAAACTGTTGTCAAAAGGAGAGGTTTAAAATCCATTTCTTACTTTAACCGTAGAGGCACCCTTGAGCAAAATTCGGACAGTTGTGTTTCTATGATTTAAGAGGAGTTTTGTTTTTCATTTTGACTAAGAAATACAACATAATCACATTTGAAAGACATGTGGCAATCTGAAAGCCTGACCTCTCTTTCCCACTGATTACAAACATATTTTAATTTTCATACAAGGCTTACTTTATTATCTTTGTTAAAAGGCAGACAAAACCTCCACTTATTTTTTCTTCCTAATTGTATTTGTTTGCTTTTGAATCCCGTTTCTTCATAACTTCAGAAGTAAATTTTATGCAAATGGCAAAACATTTGACTAGGATATATAGGATATATTTTGGGGATAAAATTAAGTTTTTAAGGTTTTTCCCCCCCATAAAGTCTCCTGTATGCCTTTAAACAAAACAAAACAAAACATGTCTTTCAACATTTCTTTTCATGCCAAACTAACTTTCAAAAAGCATTTTTCACAGTATTTCAATTCAATTTTTATGTTCATTCCCTTCAACATTTCATGCTTTATTTCCACTAGAAGAATACATTTTGTCAATATCTGCCTTTGTAGTTGTTTTTCTTTGTGTCTAAAACAGAAACACTTTATTCAATAAAACTTGTATTTAACAAGTAAAGAACTCAGCCTTTAGTTAGATATTAAATTGCATCCATAACGAAACATGTCAATACTTTATAGGACCAGCTTGAAAAGAGATTTTCTTTTCTCCGGGGGAAGCAGGTGGAGCATGAGCGAAACGAGGACCCTCAAGGGATAATATGCTGCTTTCATGAGGCCAATACTTGCTCTTTGAACAATTAACCACTAAAATGTCCTGCTTTTTAGGACATCATTTAGATGATTTACAAAAAGACATAAACAAAAATATAGCAATAATAAAGACAATTCTCCACACGGAGCTCTGATTGCCGCTCACGAACACAAAGCCACAGATTACCGCTACGGGCCTGCTGCTTTCTGTGAATAGTCTAAAATACAACATTGTTCCTAAATTATTGCTTCTGTAATCAGATGCACAGACCTGAAGCTCGAAAGGCAGCAGAAGCTGCGCGGCAGGAAAATAACATAACGATGTTGCGTTTGCATTTACTTGTAGCACAAGGAAGACAACGACTGTTCATTTCTGAGCCATTTCATCTGCGACGCATCATGACTTGCTTGTGTTGTCGTAAATAACTCGTCCCGTGACTTATTCCATGCCACGAGATCCGGTTTTGAAGCTGCATTTAATCTGTTGTCCAGACGCAGGTGTCTCGTTAATGGATGCCATTCTAAGATGCTTTATTGATATTATTATGGAAAATGAAGAGCAACTATAAATGTCACTGAATGTCTTTCTTTCTTGCTCCTGAATAAACGATCAGCTGCTCTGAAGTTTCAGCGTTTGGTATAAATTTATGAACGATGGTCTGCTCTCCACCAAACACACGATAAAAAGATCTCCGTCTCTGTGCGCTGAGATATGAAGAGGAATAACAAAGAACGATATCAAAGAGCCGTGGAATATATAACACGTTATAGGCAGTGATGCTGTGGACTGAAGCAGGTAAACGTAGATATATAGAGATATAGATAAAACAAGTTGAGGACAGAGTGAGGTTCTGAAAGAAAAAAAAAGATAACTGGTAAAAACTCTGTTGCTTTCTGAATTTGAATTGAATTTATTTTTGTGAGCTGAAAACTCAAGTCAGTAGAAAATGACTTTATTTCAGACCAGTGTGTTTCGGCTTGTGGCAAACTGACGAAGGATGCAAGTGGAAAGGTGTTTCTCCTGAAATCGAGTCGTTTCCTAGTAAGGGTTGTTGGAGTCTTCACCTCAACACTTCTTTGATCCTCTCCTTCCACCTTGGGAGTTGGTGAAGTTGTGTAAGAAACGTTTTGGTTCTAATTGAAGTGATTTTGCTGGAGAAAGATCACGAAAGTAGTTTGTTGCTTTTTCCCCCCATTTTCTGGTTGAGGTTCCTGGAAGACAATATGCTGATTTCGATTCAGATAGTCAAAGGAAAGAAAAGAAACTTAAATGTTAACAATTTTTAAAAGATGATTTAATTTACTATGGGTGGAAGAAACCTATCCAAACCAACCGAGTCATACTCCCTAGACTTTAATGGCAGAAGCAACTGGCATCAAATATTTGCAGTAAATGTCAATAAGTTTGTTTACAACACTTCAAGATTGGTTTTCTTGTTTTAATTCAGCCACAATGGAGGATTTGACCGAATGAAAAGCCTGTTTGAGGTCAAATCCTCCAGATTTTGACCAGGACACTCAAAGACCTTCATTTTGTATTCTTGCCATTCAAAGTTGGACTGGCTCGTCTGTTTTAGATCTGAATATCAAACCCCAGTCCTGCGTTATTCAGATGCGTCTCTGATCCAACAGACCAGACGCAAATGGCTCAGTTACCTTCTCAGTGTACAGCCTCATTCCACAGAGTCCAGTCAGTGACCAAATGATTTGACTACAGCGTGTTGAAGCAGAGACATACTTAAAAGTCCCAGGATTCTGGTCGTTGAGAACTGGAGTTTGATTCCCCTTTCCTGGGTCTTTGTCCTGCTGCATTAACTTGATGTCCACAACTGGTGGTCAGACATTTTCCTCTAGCATTTTATAGTAGAGAGCAGAAATCACAGTTGCATCAAACACACTTCTAGAAACTACAAGGTGGTCCCAGACCATCACACTACCTCCACATTAGGTAAGATGTTCGTCTTTTTATGACATTTGTGGACTTCCACTTATATATATATATATATATATTTTTTTTTTTTTTTTTTTTTTAATTTTTTTTGTCTGAATCCCATTTTCGTCGCAGCCTCTGAGCCGGGCTGTGACACTCAAAAGTGAATATCTGCGTCGATGCGTGTCATCGGTGTGACAAGACCAGATGAGACAGTCACATTGATTAGTCATGTTGCCAATCCAACAGTTTACTCCTGAGGGGAAACTAATCCTAACTAATGCTAAGGTTTCGATGACAAGTATTGAAAATTGTAATTTTGGCAACAAATTGAACAAGATTCACATTTACGCTTTTACGTTTTAAGCACTTTGAATTGCCTTGTTGCTGAAAATGTACTATAGAGATAAAATTACCTTACTGCAATTTGTTGACAGACCATGCCATTGTAATTCAGAAAGGAAAGAACAGCACTGCAGAGCTCAAAGTAAGAAACAAACCCCAAAAGAAATGGGAACATAAAACATTCTATACCTTCTTACCTAGTGTGTTATAATTTAACTTTGAGCTATTTCAGAAAACTGGTTGATCTGATGCTTCACACATGTTGGAGAAACGCAGGCTTCACCTGGACAAGATTTAGAAAGAAGGTCTAATGGAAAAGTGTAGAAATTTGCTTGACAAACTTCTGCTTAAATGTTGTGGAGGCCAGGATTATTCAAGAGACCCATTTAGTACATTTTGGAAATGAAAGGAAAAAGCAGAGAAGAGAACCCAATTACTCACATGGACGTGCAAAAGCATTTGAATCATGTTCCCAGAAGTGAGAAAAAGCTTTTCTTGATGTGCACAAGTGACTCAACGATTCAAAGACTGAACAAGCACTTCTGAGAATTTCAATACTCTCCTGAGAAATGACGTAAATAAACCTTGGATACGCTCAATATCCCAAGATCCCGTCTGCGTTTTGGTCCAACTTTTAACATCGCAAACATAGCCGGGAAATCTTTAGAGATTCAATTTCAAGTGAAATATTAAAGAATTAAGTTTCTTGTATTCAGTATTATCCCTATGTTTTAGCTTTACTCTAACACAGGGGTCTCAAACTCCAGTCCTCGAGGGCCGCAGTCCTGCAACTTTTAGATGTGCCTCTGCTGCACCACACCTGAACAGAATAATTAGGTCATTAAGACTCTGGAAAACTGATCTACACAAGAAGGAGGAAATTAAGTCATTTCATTCCAGTGTTTTGTACCTGTGGCACATCTAAAAACTGCAGGACTGCGGCCCTCGAGGCCTGGAGTTTGAGACCCCTGCTCTAACAGATCTGTCTTTGTGCTCAAAGTCACTGCATGGGTCTGACTTTGCACAGACAGACTCAGATGTTTCTCAACAAAAGCATATTTTCAAGGTGCAACAGAGAAGATAAACTTCTATTCTATATCTTTTCTGCATGCAGCACACTTCAGTCCATCTCAACAGATCTAGAGTTCAAAGTCAGTGGTTACAAATCGTACAGTTGAAGGTCACTCAATTTGAAAAGAGCCTTAATTACGTCCTCTGTCAAGACTGGGATAATATCTGTGAAATAATTCACCCATTTTATTTGATTGACCTGCTTTGTTAAAACCGTCATTAATGCATTACAGAAAAGGGCAAACTGAATGAAAATGTGTAGCTGCGTAGGTTCTACAATGTTATTCACAAATTAAGCCACGAACGCTACATAGAAACTCATCAGGCCCTCGTTAACACCTACGAAGGCATCCAGAAGGTTTCGGTTTTTATCCGTTCAGAAGAAAGCGTTGTGCCTAATCTGTCTAACAAAGATGAGGTTTTGCATATTTTCCATCTCCATATCACTAAATAGCTTTCTAAAGACAAAAAAGAGGTCGCAGTATCTTTAGAAGTGCCTGAAAGGCATTTAGTGCATTGAAATATAAAGACTTACAACTCTGTCTGTGTTCACTGCTGCCATGGAGACGTACAGCGTCTCGTCTAATGAGAGCTGGCAGCCTGATTACTCCTGTCATAGCAATTATGATCAATGGCTTGCTGGCCGCGCTCCGCTTCTGCTCGACAGCGCTGACATTCAGACTTGCTGTGAAGGCCCGTTCCTCTTGTGCGGAGAGCTAATCGGTTAAACCGATGATGACCCATGAACGATTTGAGCTCAATGATCTGGTGTTAAAAAGGTCAAGTGTCGCCCTGAGGGAAAAGTGTTTTTGAAAAATATTAAGAAGGACCTTGTTATTGAAGTCCGGGTCGTCCAAAGTTTGCACGGAGATAAAAAAGAAAAAAAAAAGAGAGAAAGAAAGTTTAGTTTTTAGTTCGGAAAACTCTGTGATGTTTTGTGATTGCATGCTGGAAAGCAGTAAATAGCTAAACTGAAGGGAAAAACTGGCATCGCTTTTGATGAAGCCGAGCTCTAAGTACACTCGGTGAGAGTTGCTGTCCACTCAGGAGTTAAGCATGAGGGAAAGAGTGACATGTCACGACGTTGATCCGTGCCTCATCCCCAGATGTAGAAAGCTTCAATTTGTTCTGCATTGCATTTTCTGTCGAGTGATCGATGCAATTTTCAGCTTTATTGTTTGGTGCAGGACCTAAACGCAGACAACCAGGCAAGACCTGATGATGGCGAGTTTAATGAGGGGAGAGAACGAGTTACAAAGGACATGACACAGGAGAACATAAAGTATACAACAGTCTGGAGGCGACGGAGAGACGAGGAGCAGCTTAAATAACCGGTGGCTGATCAGTAACGGGCTGCAGCTGAGAGATGAGACCAGAACCGTAGATTGAGGAGGAACAGAGAGAAAGAGAGAACATTTAAATAAGAATAAAAGTAAATTAGATATAAAGGAATAGTTTCGAAGATCATATGGGGGTATAGTTTTTAGCAGTATGTTTAGTTTTTGAACGGGTATTTTGGGAAGAATGTAGTAAATAAAACATCTGATTCATACTTATGATCTAGATTGTACATCTAAAATAAGACTGAACAGCACAGGGCTGAGGAAATCACAAAAAGGAATAAAGTAGATTGGGAAGACATGCTAAGTGCAAAACAAATCCTCTAACAATGTTAGTTAATTAAATCCAATTATAAATACTGTCACACAGAAAAATACTGAAGAATTTGTAAGTCTTGATTTTCAAAACAGTTTTGCAAACAATGTCAGCAGACATCAGTTTTGTGGTCAGTTTCATAAACTTCAACTAAGAGTAATTTCTGTCGTATCACACTGGCCACATGTGGAAGTACAGATGTTAAATCAAGTCCAATCAAATTTAATTACCACAGCTGGACTCAATTTAAGGTGAAGGCGCTTGACAAGGATGATCAGCGGAAACGGATCAGTTTTGAGCTACATAAACGACTTGTACTTAATTTTTACTAAATTTGTAAAAGCTTTTTTCCACACTGTTGTAATGCGGTATTTGTATGTCAGATTTTGAGGAATGAGATTCATTTAATACAATTTGCAATGAGGCTGTAACATAGCAAAATACCGGAAATATGAAGGGCTGTGAATACTTTCTGGATGCACTGTAAGCCACTGACACACTTAGCAGATGAACAGAGATATGACTTAGGTTGTTGTTGCTGTTTTATACCATTCCTGCTGCTCTCAACTATAACAGCAATAAAAAAAAAAAGCTAAAACCACAAATTGACAGTCTTACATTTGATATAAGATTCAATACATAGGATCGAAGTATGTTGCACGTACTTCGATCCTAAACAGCAGAGGCAGAACGAAAATGAAATGTTTTGTTCGCAGCTCTGCTAAACCTGATTTAAAGCAGCTGGAGGTCAGCTCAGTCGCAGAGCAGTACGTCTCCATCAGCGAGGCCTTTTCCGCTGATAAACGGCACGCTGACCCTCACCTGCTAAACGGAGACAAGCATAAAATTGTGACTGCGAAAGGCGGAGAAGATGGCACAAAACTGCAGGAGTGGTGGGGGTAATAAAGTCGCAAACTGTCAGAAAATAAAGTAACCGCGGGAAGCCAGCTGGTCCAACTGGAATCATTAAGCAAATGAGAGGAACGCCAACCGAGTCCCACCGTTCACAGATCTCTCAGTGCTGACCGGTAGGCTACCTGAGTTTATCAGCTGAGCAACCAGCCGTGGAAGTAAAAGGCCCCCAGGGAGCAATTTGTTTTAGCTCCATCTCTCTCCAGCTCCACCCCTAATGGCTGGAAATATGCTCCGACTTACAGAGTGTGTGTTTAAATCACAGGAAATATCGCTTACTCCATTTTTTTCACACACTAGGCTATCACTCAACGAGACGGTGGGGCACAGGCGCCGTCCCGTCAGGTAATATTCCCATCCATCCATCCGATTTCATTACCCTGCCCTCCTGCCGGTGCTTGGCTGTGCCGTTTGCACGGCTGCTCACTAAAAGATAGGCTATCAAAGTTTCATTATCGCGCCTCTGCGACTACTTTTCCACCACAGGTACGGCCCTGCGAGAGAGAGATAAAGCTGCATCTGTTTGGTGAATGGTGAATGGCACACACACATGCACACCCCACGTGTAATCTCCCTTCAAAGCCCACAGACCCTTCAATGCACTTCATAAATGTGTGACCTTTTTCTCCTGCAGGCCTAAAACTTGGTAGTCACGTTTCCTATCTGTGGAAAGAGCAGTTGGAGGGCATAAAAAAGTAGAAAACTACCTGGCAAACTGCATGATCTCCACTTCCTGTTGTCTAAATTTAAACATGGGCATGAGGCCAGAAATTTGATTGCTTTGTCAGCTAAATCTTGCAACTACATCTTGACTAATATTTCTATGTGAAATACACATTTAAAGAAACACTCATAAAGATTGTGTTCTGACTTTTATTTTTTAATTTTCTTGAACTTTGATTTTGTTTGAGAAAGGCTTTCTCGTCCTCGCTCCTGTCATTCCGTCGCAGGGCAGCTGTGGCTACGATGTAGCTTACCGCCATCAGTGTGTGAATGAACGGATGAATCTGCACATTCCACTAATTTTAAAGTGAAAACTTTCAAACTCCTTGGACTTGATTAAGCGTTATACAAATGCAACTCATTTACTATTTGAAAAGTTTCAGCTGACTGGGATGAGCGTCCTGTTGGAACGAGGGTTTTGGAAACTTTAGTCGTCTAGCTCTTGCGTTGAGGTATAATTGATGAATTTGGAAGTTGTCCTCCATGTTATTTCATTTTTGTGCAATACCCTAAAACCCTGAGCAGGCCAACTGAACCTCAGCATGATGCTGCCACCACCATGATGAGCTGTTTCTGCACATTTCTTAAGTTTGAGAGCTCGTCGTCGTCTCCTCCATCATTGAAATCAATCAAATCAAATCAAATTTTATTTGTATAGAAACATTTCAGCAGCAAGGCATTTCAAAGTGCTTTACATCATATCAAACATAGAAACACAATGCAACATAGAATCAATGAAGCCAAACAGCTAAATTTTCTGTTTTGACATTAAATTCTGACGCCATTGAAGGTCAAAGCATTTCAGTCCTTACCAATACTGTTTTAGTCCAAAACTCACTACAGTGAGCAGAGTGTCCATTTTTAAGTTTATTATGGGCTTGAGCTTTGACAGACTTTCATCTAAGGGCCACAGTTTGGCTCAGATGCTTGAAATTTCCACACAGGAGTGTGGAGGAAAATTTAAATTTCATTTAATTAGGTTATGTGCGCGTCTGTGAAAGGATTTTGCACCAAAGAAAAGGGCAGTTAGTTTTTAAACGTTCTACTTTCACCGCTCCACCAAATGTTTGTACAAGACTTTTAATCTGGAGAAGACACCTGTTTTCTCCAACATGAAGCTACCAAATGACTCCCAACAGAGGCTTCAACAGGACAAAAATCCCAAAATACACAAAAAAACATTAAGCATTTCCAATGGACAAGTAAGAATACAGAAAATGTCTGAACTATAATTTAAAATTCAGCCATGTGCCAGGAAGCCAGCGATTAAATAAGGTCGACTATTTGTCCCAAGAAACCGTATTAAATAAGTTCTGGTAGAATTATGCCACTCCATAAACTGTTATTAGATATTTATCAAAATATAAATGTGGGCGTTTGTATATTTAAGTCTATAAATGGTTAGAGAAATTAAGGGAACACAAAGTTAAAATGTTTTAACTTACAAGTGATGCTGATTGCATCACACTCAAAGCCATGTAGACGTGACGGAGGAGCGCCACGTTTCTCGTGGTTATGGAGGCGGGTCAGAACTTCATCATCGAAATACTAAAGAAGCAAAACGCCTGAGTATTGCCTCACAGACTGCTCTGCATATGAGATGTTTAAAATTCAGAAATCTTAAGGAGAGGCGTGATCAAAGTGTCACGCAGCATAACGTAAGCGGTTTTATTTATGCTCTCCACATTTTATTAGTCTCACTTCTGTGTGTACGATTTAAAAACGTGTCTGTGGAAAAGACTTTGAGTTTTGCAGCTTGTGAACCTCAAAGTAAGAAAACAACATCTAAGCCTCCTCTGTCCTCTGTGCAGGATGTTTTTCTATACGTCAGTTCCTCAGCGAGAGGAACAGGACAATACAAACCTTTGTTGCAGACAAAGAAATAATTTTCCCACAAGAGAACGTATCTGAAGAGCAAATGCGGAAACATTAAAATACCTTGGTTTCTGAGGTATTTTACAGCACAAAGTTACATAGCTGCATTTACTGTCACGAAACGTGCGTGACTTCAAATTGCAGTGCAGACTGAAAACATTCATGCCTTTGATCAGATGCAGAATTCATTTATTACTTTACATTTTTTATGCATTCTGATCATTCCAGTTAGAATTACAGTCAAGCAGCTACATGCAAAACTTTGACTTAATTGCAAATGCAAAGACACATACTGTAGGTCTCTGCTGTAGTAGAGGGTAACAATGTGAAAGGAAGAAAAAGTTTTTTTATCTTTTTTTTGTGAAAGTACTGGCATAAATTTGAGAAACATACAATACCGTTCCTTCATTCCTTCATTCTCTCATCTCTGCCGCTCTCCGCTGCAGCTTCTGGTCTTACTCCATTTAACTGTTCATCACGGTGGGAAAGGATGGAAACTAATAAAGCTTCATGTAATCTTTCGGGTGCTTTCTGTACATAGGAACAACATCTAATCTGCACACACCGGGTTTGGTCTTCCTGCCCAAGGGTTTCTGCCTGCAGGTTTTAATTAGAATAATATTTCACGCAGATCTCTACAGAGGAGGAATCTTTTAATTACTTTATCCTTCACACCCAGTCATTCTCATCAGGCATATTTCTCCACACACGCCGAGCATTTCAACGCAATCAGTAGCCATGAGCTGCAATCAACAATTACATGCGAAGTCAGCAATCTCGCAGAGTTGGGATTATTATTATTATTCGATTTGAAGCCAGTGTTATTTATTTTTATAAAGGAAAATCACACAGTGCCTTCATGTCGTGCTTTGTAAATGCTCTGAACTTTAAAAATAAAAATTGAATAATGTGTTTTGAGAAGTGCTTTGCAACCTATTGACCTTTGCAACAAAAACCTGAAGTTATTGGTAAACAAGATGAGAATTTGTGGCTGGGCGTGTCACAATAGCGAATATTGCTGGATGATAAATTGTCCCAGAGGAGAATAATGTTATTTTGAGACCATTTTCAAGTAATATAACGGTGATGGCATAACAATGCAAGTACACCATGAAAAGAAAAAGGGCTAGTTGAGACCAAAACAACCAGACAGGAGATTTCTGCCATTCGGTGAGAAGAGAAAAACAATAAATTATGCAAATGGCAACAATTGAACCCATTTTAATTTCTCATGCGATTAATTGATTTATTGCTTGTTGTGAAAGGCCTGTTTGTGGCAGAACTTTAACTCAAACTCATGAGACATTCAGTCTAACGGAGCTCAAACTATTTTGCCAAGAAGAATGGAAACCCAGCCTCTAAAAACGCAAAGAAATGAAGACAAAAACTAAAATAATGACCCAGGGTTTTTGATTATAAATGCATGCCACACTTTTCAGGTTTTTGGTCATACAAAAATGTGGAAATGAACTAGTCTTTTTTCTTTCATTTTTTTTTTTTTACTTAATGTTGATCTCTCAGATAAATTCTAAATAAAACATATTAAAGTGTTACAGTCATGTGACAGAAAGTTTTGAAAAGTTAAGACTATTTTATGCTGGGTATCATACGGAGCAAACAACAAGAGTTGATAACTGTAAAAAATAAAAATTAAACAAACATCTTTTACGGCATGTATTCCACATCGGAACAAAGAGTTTTTTGGAGAGTAAAACAAGAATTGTACACATGGGACACGTGAGGGGAATCAAATCTGCTCTCCTGCACGATTCTCCTTCCTTTCATCAGAGATGAAAGCAGTTCATGGACTACAGGTACAGTGAGTTGATCTAAACCTTAAGTCGGATCCATGAATTTCAGGGATCTGACTTAAAATCCTTCCCTTTCATTCATTACTGACCCATTTAAGTCCCGTTTGCCTTATAAAGAGTTATCCTCCAGCTCTTAAATCTTCTATCTTTCAATATTTCCAATCTCAATATTTATTTTTCATTGAGCAAATCTTTTCCATTGTTTTCTGATTGATCCTTTTTTCCCCCTTTCTTTTTGTCTGTTTAACCATTTCTCTGTCCTCTGGGAAACCTCGTCTGCTTTGCAGTGCTGGAGGACGAATCTTTTTTAAGGGTGACATGTTGTCTTTGTTAAGCCAAAAACAGTCTCTACAGTCTGCCATTTTTAAACAATCGAGGGTTTCAAACAATCAACACTTTTTCATCCATCTAATAAAAATCAGACTTTGTTATTTTAGTCAGGCGAAGGTCAAAAAGGTCAGCTTAGAGAGCAGTTTGACTAATGTAGAAAGCTTTTATATAAACAATAAAGGAGAGGATACTGAGTAGTAACTATCGAGGACTCATTTATGCTGTTTTACTGTCATGACTTCTTTTAACGCTGTAAGAAAATGACTTAGCATTGCCGTTTTCAAATGGAGTTGATGTGTTAACTTAGATAAAGGAAGCGGCTGTCCAAACCACACTTCTTATTTTGTTTCTGCTCATCTACTTTTCAATTTCTTCCAAACATATGTTCCTTATCCTTCCCAGTTTCCCAGTGCTCATACTTTCTTTCTTCACCTCTCAGCTCTAATCCCTGCAGCCTTAATCTCCCTCATTCTCTGTTCCTACCTCACACAGCTGTTATTTTATATCCTCATCTCCCATCTCTTCCTCATTAATCTGTTATCTTTACCTCTTTCATAGCTTATCCCTACGTCGTCAGTCTTTACCCAGAATGCCTCATTCTTGATTTCAAGCTCTGTCATCCCTGCTCCCTTCATTTCTTTCCTAAAGCCATCATCCTCCATCCTATTGCTGCTTCCTTCATTCATCCCCTATCGATACTCCTTTGCTTTCATAAATACCTCTTTCACCCCTCATTCCTTCTTTTTTTTAACCCCCCCAAACACACCTGCGCCCTCCTCACCCTTTCCTCTGTTGGACCTACGTGTTGTTCTCTGTTCTAGGTAGCATCTGGTGTCCTCCTGAGAGAACTGCTGTTTTAATTCAGAACCCCTCTGGTTGATTCTGGTAAAGTTCATCCATCTTGTTCTATTAAGGCGTTCCTGGTTATTTTCTAGAACTCCTTAAATCTGATATTGCTGTTGTCAGCTGAAACAAACCAAAGAAAGGTCTACTGTGATGACTAAACATGCAAGACACATGCAACGGTGATCTCTCCCAATGAGTTTCACTGCGAACTACTTTCAAAAGTCGTTTACTTCTGGCCCCGGCGTCTTGGGGAGCAGCTGCCCGGACTCTCGCGAGTCTGTTTGTGATTGTGTGACGGCTGCTTTCGTGTCTGACTTGGCACCGGCGTCCTCCTGACTGTCACGGCCTCACAGCGTGGACAGATGGCAGAGACTTACCCCAGCAAGAAAACAGCACAGACCAACGCCAGCCAAACACACACACACACCGCCCAACAAGATGCAAAACAGAAGAATTTTCCTTTTGGGCCTGCTGACCTGTGTCCCAATCCGGCTGTGAGTCATCCTACACGCCGGCAAACTGTCTGTGTTTGTGCGTGGCGACATGTTTTGAGCTAACATGTCAGACTTTCTGCTGTTTTCTTGTCACATACCGCTCCATCCCACTGGCCACATCGGCTTTTAGTTTAAAATAAGTCATATTTAGAACCACTTTACCCCTTCAGTACTCAATGTGTTTATCTCAAGCTGTGTCCTGTGCTGCGTTTTAAGACTTTACCTCTCCTTAAGACATTAAAGCGTAGCATGTGACTTTTAATTTTATTTTTTTATGGTTTAATGTACTGGGAGTGTTGACACTTTATCAGCCTGACATGGTGACAAGCAGACAAACCACCACATACCACTATGATCCAAAGCCACGCCAAGAACATCTCGGCGGACACAGTGTGAGTGGGCAGCTCCACACAGATGCATGCATGAGAGCGGATGCGTAGGTGTGCTGCTTTCTCTTGACTCTGCCAGGCCAAATACTGTAGATGTTGAACTTTTAGCTTGGCTTTATGCACGAGCTTGTTGGTGCTTATTCTCGCATACGAAGCGAACGCAGGTACAGCTCTGCAAAATATAATCAGAAAGTTTATGTATTTAACTCAATAGATTTATGACATGTAGATATTAGTTTTAAAGATAATTACAGCTAATAAAAAGCTGACATGTTTATCGCCTGCAGGTTATATCTTGGCCTTCAACTTGTCTGAAAAGCCGGGCCTGGTGTCGCTCGTTTTACTCCTTAGGTTCTCTGTGCTTCTCCAACACGTCTGCCCAGGGCCGGCCCAAACCTTTTTGGGGCCCTAAGCAGATTTTATTCCCCCCTTCACCATCGTCCTCCCCCTCAACATGCCAACACTATTTGGCATGTTCCTATCATTCCTAAATTATTTGTAGCATACCTACCATCCTTAGCGTCATTGGTAATTAGCTTAACAATGAAAAATCAATAGCTGTAGTGTTATTATGGCTATTGACTTTAAACTTACCAACAAGCTAACTTTTTTGTTAGCTAACAAAAAAAATTGATTTTGAACTGTAGAGTGGTATTTAAGTGCAACACATTATTTTAACTATTTGAACATATCAGCTGATAAACTTAAAGCAGCCGTCAACAGGAGGATATTAACCATTATTTATGTAACAACTATAATAATATATTAATAGTTTTTCCATGTGTAGTATCCACTGTTATTATATACATCTTGGTGCTACCAGTCTTTATCTTATCAATTTGCAGTGTGAATTAAATTATTCCAATATTTAAATTTATTCAGATGCAATCACAGTATACCACACACTAAAGCCAAACAGCAAAAAGAACAAAACAAAGAAACCATTAACATTAGTGCTGTGTGCTGCAATGTTTGTTTTGCAGGGACTTGACACAACTCACATTCTTTGATGATCACAAGATTGTTGAGAATTAATTTGTTAGCCAGCAGATAACACACACCAGCACAAAGGTGAATGTTTGTTACAAATAAATGTTTAATATTCAAATGTATCCCATGGAAAATTAAAAAGGTTTCACTCTCATGCTATTTGAGAAAATATCAATTTCTACATTCATTACTTAATCCAACATATAAAGTAGAATTGTTTTCTACATGATTTTAAGCTCATCTCCCCTGGCTATAAGAGTATTTAGTTCAGATGATACAAATACCAAATTGTGAATACTTCTGCACAATTTTTTCCCTCAGTTTTTAAATCAGTAATTGAAAAGTCAACTACTCAGAAATCTGTGTGCTTCTCCCTCCTCTGTTCATTAAGTTAATGAAAACGTTTAACAGCTTGACAGGAAGTCCTTAAGCGTTCCTGAGACACGCTTTGATTTATAAATAGGAATCAGATTTTATGCTTTGCGTTTGTTGTATGTGAATAATAGTTAAAGTTTACACAAAGAATGAATTATAATCTTTACAAAGAAAATCTGATAGAACTCTAAAATCCCAAAGAGAACTCAGTTTAAGCCAGAGAAAACCTGATCATTGAAACCAGAGCAACAAATATCCATCTTATACAAAAAATAAAGCCAAAATGTAAAGTGAGTGCCATCCCTTTCGCATTTCATAAGACGGTGTCTCCATATTGCAAAGTAATGTCTGGGAACATACTTGTTGAATGAAATTACCCCTCACATACAAAATCGAACTACAAGTTAAAACCAAAATTTAATCAAACTAGAAGAAGCTTGTGCCAAAATACAACTCAATCACTTAGTACAAAAAGACACAGTTGGGTGACGAGACATATGAACTTGTTTTTCATCAACTTTACAATCTTCCAGTAGTTCTATGTATTCATATCTCCCTGTAGGGAGGAAAGTATATCTTTCACTCGTCTCCAGGCAAACATGATATTCATATTCTGCTGTTAAAGTGGGTCATACAAACTTTTAGCAGAAAACTGTCCATCAACTCAATCCAGCCGTGATAAAACAAACACCCACAGCTCACGACAATTTACTCTAAGCATCATCGGGTTTGTCTGCCGGTGGCCCACACGGCTGCAGCATCTTCTCCATCAAGTTGAAGCGGACCCGCGCTTTGCTCTCGTTCTCGGCAACAGAGAAGTAGTTGAGCAGGTCGAAGTGCCCCATGTAGGAGCAGTAAGAGTCACGGTGCTGGTTGACCAGCCACTCCCACTTGCTGGTGTCAGCATGTCCTGTACCGATGTACTTGGACTGGAGATGCTCCAGCTGACTGTGGATGTTGTAGCGGTCCGTCATTCTGGCTCAGGTTAGGCCAACAGAGTCTAAATGGGGAAAGTAAAAAAAAAGGTTACAGAGCTTTGCGCTGGTGAGTAAGAAGAAAATGAGGTAATCGAAAAGAAATGTTAACAACACTATTATCAATGTTACCAATTGCTTTTAAATCATAACTGAACTTGATTTTTTTTTAATCCTGTTTCAAAAGTTATTTTATCTGTTAATTTGTGTCAATCTATTAAGCTCTGAAATGTAGGTGATATGACAGCAAATTTGCTCCTGTAGGTTCAGTGACGTGTAGGTTTATGAATGTACATGTATAATAACCATTTTGTGTTTGTAAACTCAGGATGTGCCAGCATCTGCTGCTTCTGGCTTCCTTTTCACCTTTTGCTTTGTTATTTTTATTTTATTTTATTTTTTTCTGTATTCATTTTGTTGGAATTGTAACTTTTCAGGAAAAAATAAGCTGTCTAGAAGTCTTTAATGGTATGGAAACCTCAAGGTAAGAATTGCAGATGATGCCGAATTCATGAAAGTGAAAAAAGAAGCTTTAAGTGATTTCTATCATTAATAACACACAATGTTATTTAATTCAGCATCACAAAGCTGCATTGCACTCATCAGACATTACAGCCATACTTAACACTTAAGCTGAGAAAAAAGCATTTAGATTATGCTTTTCCTTCAATTTGACTTGAATTACAAATAACTGTGTTCCTACATCTGATAAATAGAAAATGCTATAATTTAACAACCCAATTTATAGACTATTTTTGAATAGCAGGTCCAAGTAAATGGAAAACCCAAACAACAAACAACCAAGGCCACTTAAATTAAACATCTGCAACTTTTACCTCGCAGTGTTAGCAGCTCTTCTATTTAAATTAGTATGAGATTAAGCATTGTGTGGTTTAGCAAAGTATCTGCAGGTTCTACAGAATTACTATTGAACGTACTATTGATTACAGAAAATCTGTGTAAATCTAATGGCTCTGCGGGATTTTAGGACAGGCATGTAGTTGCAAAGAAAGACGTATAATATAAATATAATCTTGAATGCAAGATGGTGTGTGACTTCTGTGCACAAACCACGCAATGACCACTATCTATGCATGATCCTGAAAACTAAAGTTTTATTTCTTTCACAGGTCTGGTTACATTTATGCAATGCAAAAATATTTGGTCCACTTTGAATTTCCAGGTGAATCTCAATTTACTTTACGTGTTTTTTTAAGTAAATTTCTTAAAATACATGGAGCAGTCCGTGTCCCTTCACCATTTTTGTGCCATTTCTTCCCTTCAAAGCGGATTTTTAACGTAATTTCTTTAATGTCCTTGTTTTCAAACTTCATCAGAATGTCAATTACATTTTTACATATATATAATGGAGTAAAATGTTTCTTAAGGAGATTTTAATCATTAAAGATGGTGTTTAAGGTGGTGATGTAACGTAAAAAAACCAAAAACTTATTTATTCTGTTGACGTCTCGGTTACTTCTTCCTTGTACCATAGCATATTTACTGATATGTTAAAACGCCACGCTAGTGATGAAATGTCTTGCATTCATTTTTAACTAGTTTCTACGTGTATAAATGCATTATTTTATCTCGCTTTTATAAACGTACCGTTTACAAGCTAAAGATAATTGTCGCGCGTTTAGCCTGCATGCTAACGTGAGCAAAAGCTACTCGTTGTTAGCCGACAGAGTCTTTAATTTACGCTACTCTCGTTTATAAATACCAGTTTTAGAGTCAAATACGTCTATAAATGCGAAACATACTTACACAAAATATCCCACAAAGGAGGTGAAACTTGCTGATTAAATCCTCAATCAAACACGCCTGGACAACCTTTTCCGGCTGGTCCCCTGCAATTGTGATCGGTTGAAACAAAGCCTTCAGTCTTCGGTTCCGTTTCAAATATTTTGCGCCTGTTCATTTTTAGATTCAAACAAGTGCGTGTTTGCACGACAAGTTGAACACACTATGATTAAAATCCATTTGATTGTTAAAATAAGGAATGATTCACATAAGACGAAAGCATGATAGGGCTAATACAATAGTAAATCCAAACAAATTGTTCTGTTTAGCTTCCTGGACATATGGGGATCGTTTTTTAAATATATATATTTTAGTTTCAAATAATAGAGCACTTTTTAAACAGAAAGCCACATCTGCTGGTCTAGTCATGACTGGTAGGGAAAAAAAATGCACATCTATTAATTTCGTTCTTAAATATAAAACAAAAATTGTAGCAACAAATTTGTTAGTTATTTTCTATCAATAGCACATGGTTGTTAATAGGAAATAACCATAAAGTTAATAGTGCACTTAGGAGGACCCTGCAGCCACAGTTTCATTCAGATTATTTCAGCAAATGTTTTAGCATTAAAAATGTCATATGTGACAAATATGATATTTTTGAATACTTGTTTCCTTCACTGACTAATCCATTTGCTGCAGATTGTGAGAGTGCTGGGCTGAGCATGACTGCCAGCAGGGGAGATACTATCCTTACTTTTTGGCCACTAGCAACTGGTTCAGTCAATGAAAAAACGCTGGCCTCTCCCTGGTGAGTTTGACTTAGAACCAACATGTCCTGCTACACACTGCAAATTGATGGTAACTCGTGTCCCTTTTTCTTGTCTCTAGCCAAATATGTCAGCCTTGTGGAGTGTATGGCTCATAGTTTTGCCATCAGATTTTCCCACCTTGGCAGTGGATCTCTGCAGCTCCTCCAGGGTTACCATGGCCTCCAGGAGATGATCCAAGCTTCTGTGATGGGACTATGCTTTAAACATCTCCACATCTTAACTCTAACCTGTCTGATCTGATCCTTTATGATGCTGTTTGTTAATTATTGTTCTTTAAAAAAAAGCCTTTGAGGCACATAACAGAATAAAATAAACACAGAAGGGCACTGCTTACTTGGTGGCTTCTGTTGGAAATTTGTTGCACTGAATTCTGCTTAGAAGTAAAAGAGTAAAGTGGTCAAGTTGGATGCACATGTATGCCCACTTTTACATTTTTTTTCCATGTAAATGTGTTATAAAATTGCATTTATTGTGCTGGTCTGAGGGTTATGGTCTAATAACGGAAAAAAAAGTTCAAGGAGCATTTACATTTTTCTCTTACAGCCTATTCCAGCGCACCAGAACTCCTTAACTCCCAATGTGTTTCACCAATGTCATCTCACTGACCTGGTTTTTTGAGTGAGCAAAGATCCAAAACGTGATTAGTCAGCAAAGATTATTTTAAACCAAATAAGAAAAAAAAACACGCAGCATACAAACAACACAAAAGAATTATTTTTATGTCTTAAATTTCCAATAGTTTTACAAGTGGTGCTAATAAATGCTGCTGTGGTGAGAACTGCTGCGCATCCAAAGCAGATGCCCTGAGGCTGCAGACTGGCTCAGTAAATTCTGCTGTTTTGTTTTGTGTAATATTTTATATTATATTCATGCTTAAATAATGGGGGGAAAAAATGACATTGCCAACAGTAAGCCAATGCTGGACAGTGTTTGCAGAAGCGTGGTGCTGAGCTGCATTTATTCCCAAATGAAAGATGAACTTCTTTAATATGAAGCCTGTAAGAGCAATGTAAGCAAGGATGCAACATGCAAACTCAACAACACATTAAAGCACACAGAGAGACACAACAAGAGGAATAACCTTGTGAATCTAAAACATATTTTCTTTTACACTTGTTTCAACTAAAACACTTGTTTCTGACGGTCACATTGTTGAATATATTCTTTCTTTAAAAAAAAAAAAGTTTACACATCCAGTTTCTGTCCCTCGGGAACAACAATTAGTGTTTTTATTCAACTTTCAAATGTTTTTGAACATTTAAAAGTTACAGAATACAGCATGTGAAGGATGGAGGATGAAGAACAAGAACAGAAAATATCGCATTTCACTTTCTATTTCATTTGTTGATAATCATCCGTCATAAGCTGTAAAAGCTATTTTATAAGCAGTGTCAATATCTTTCTTACAGTTGGTGGCATGTCTCTAAAATTGTCTTTGTGTTTTGCTTCATTTATGTGACTGATCGATAATGTCTGTTCAGATTGTTTTAACAGAAAATTGTCCTTGATGAACTATTTCTTTCAGGTTTTTGCTTCGGCATCAACAAGTAAAAGCTCAAAGCTCTGAAAAACAAAATTGTTAACCGAAGCAATCAAATTCTCCAGTGTTGCAATCCCTATTGTGTCCTTATGCGCTCAGAATTTGAAACCTTTTTTGTCTGAGAGGCAATAATTTTGCTCCTGTCAAATCTGTAAACAATTTTTTTTCCTTCTCTGCTTTCTGTCAAGTTTAATTTCATTGTCAATACGGGCGCACCCTCCCTCCGCAATAACCAAGTCGCGTCGAAGAGCCCATTGTTGCATCGATGTCATGGGGCCCAGTCACCCAAGGAAGACGCCTCGCAGCTTTCTGAAACATTCTTGCATTGCGCACACCATTTCAGATGCATTAAGTGCTATTTTGGCAAGTTCATCTGTGTCAGTTCTTCTTTTTATGGAAATTAAAAGCATGCCTGGTGAGCATCTCGACACATCTCCCCGTGAATTATTTAATGTTGCATGGCAGCTCGTTTCTTTACCTCCATTTCAGGGCACTCATTATGTTCCGTCTCACATGCCCCTTCAGATGTTTATGATAATCGAGGCTGCCGGGGCCAGCCTCTCGTGTGTTGCTTTTACAAATGACACGTGGCGCCGTTTCTTTGCCCATCTGCATTCATGTCGTTTGGAGGCTTTTTTTGTTCGTTTGTTGGGCTGCTGATGCTTTTCTTTTCCCTCTGACCAGCTCAGCCAAATGGTGCAAAGATCCAGGACTCGCATTATTAAACACAGCACCTCACAAATTTGACAGTGTGGCTTTATTTTGGGAACACACGGAAATCACTTTTTTTTTTTTGTTCTTACATAAGTGAGAATTAAATCTCCCCTTGAATAATAGATGCAGTTTTACTAGATTCAAAAGGTAAATGTTTTCACCCACACTTCCTACCAAAAACAAATGTGCGTAACAAACCAAAAGGCTGCCCTCCTTCACTTTCAACACATACCCTCAGCATTATTATTATATTTTCTGATGGATTGGAAGCAGAATAAGAAAAAGTGTGACTGCATTATGAGCTGTACGACAATCACATTTGTCGTGACCTCGGGGAGTTTAAGAGTGATGTCTTCAGTCAACTCGTCTCCAGTTGAGCGGTGAGCTTATACTGGAGTGTGTCGGGGAAAAGCTGACTTCCTATGTAGAGTGTGAAATTTAATTAGCGCTTAGGCTATGTGTGTGTCTGCGGGAGGATTTTTACAACAAAGCAAATTTTTATATTTTCTCTGCTCAACCAAATCTTTGCAAAGATGTTTAATCTGTAGGGACATTTAATATTTTCTTTCCAATTTAGTCCAGACAGAAGATCTTTGAAAACTTGTCTCCCTTTAATAACAAGCATCTTTTCCCCCCAGTCTCTCCTCGCTGTCCATTCTGTTTTAAACCATAAAAATGTGCACCGGTACTTGTGTGAAGCATAGAAACCTCACATCAGGACAAGTTTGTTTTTTTTAAGAACTACTGGTGCCTCCAACTAGATTGGAACATCGTCCAAAAGATCATTTATTTCAGAGATTAGGTTTCTAATCATAAAATTCTGTCGTGAAATAAAAAAATGTTTAGCAGAAAATTGCACTTCATAATATCTAGGGATTTTTAAACAGAGAAATGCTTTGGCGTTCACAATCATTTTAGGTAAATCTAAAAAGTTGACTGCAAAAGAAGCTGAGCGTTGTATTCAAGCAAATCAACTAAAAGTTGAGTGAAAGGAAAACATGTCAAAGAAGGTCCATTCAGGGCATGTGACTACAAGAGCCATGCCAACTGCTGGCGTTGGTTTTATCGAACCCAAATTCTACCCTGGAAATTAAAAAAAAAAAAGTTATCTGGTGACAAGATTTATGGAGATGCATTCTTCATTTTTCAGCAGCTGCCAAAAGTACTAGCAGCTTGGTTCAATCACCCTGGCATTTCTGCCAACAAACCGGCCTGACCTAAAACTCGACAGAGAATCTGTGAATAACAATGCAACTGAGCCAAAGGCTGTTGAAACGACACCGGCTTCCTTAAAACTTCAGCAGAGTTTGCGGTTTATTCTCGATTTCAGAGAAGGCTGGATATTTCCAGAAGTAGTTTTCTAATTTCAGACAAGACTCCTTGTGGTTTGAGGGGAAATCTGTGAGGGATGGTGCGCCACGCGTAGAAACGAGGCGAGGAAAATGTGCACTTCCAGCAAGTACGACAGGAAGCACAAGCCCTCCGAACATTTTGAGATGCTACGGTGTATCCAGTAAAAATTACAAAGCTGTGACAGAAGAGTAGGAGGAAGTTTTCTTGGTTTCACATGAGCTTGGAGGGGAAGTATCTCAATTTGACCTGTATTCAAAAGCCCAATATACCCAATATATGATCTCTGTTAGGAGGTATGTCACGCTTTTATGTAAATGCTTTCTGTTAAACATTTCATCAAAACACAGCAGGAAAAAGCAACGGCAAGGAAGACAAAAAACTTTTTTTCTTTTCATGGCTCTTTATATACAAAAAAAAAACAAACACTATACACATTAAGAATGTAACAGTAGTTGTATCTGGATATATGGTGTGAGATTATTACAGTCCATATTTTAATGATGAATTCTGTCAAATTATATGAAATATCCAAGTCTGGTTCTTTTCAAAGCTCACACCCAATTTGTCAGCGTAGCCTCGTCCAACATCTAACGATGGACGAGGCTAAAATATCTGGGAAATCACAATAATTAACATACTAATAAGGATATGCAGTTCCATCTGGAATGTTCTCCCAATAAGTGACAAAGGAAACAACAACAAGCAGCAGCATTACAACAGCACTTAATTTACGTTGTAAACGTTTCATAAACTTGTGAAAGTTATTGAGTATTTTAATAACAAGTCGCTGCTACTGAGTGTAAAAGTGTTTTCATTTCTGAGTTAATCTTGACATGTAAGATATAGAAACATCTTCTGAGTACAAGTCGATATTTGTTCTCTTTATATATATTTTTATAGGATGAAATAAAAGTATTTTTTAAAGCCTCTCAGTATATTTAGTACAGTAAGATTAAACAATTCACTTAAACTCTACATGATCTTTGATTAATCCAGCATCTTTTTTTTATTTTTTAAAAACCCCTCTATTTTATATAAAATATAAACTAAACACAATTAATAGTGTGGGTGCTTTAAACTCAAAATTTAAATTTAAATTTCCTTGGAATATTTCCCACCTTGGAGTAAGAATGGTCCCATTTTAGTGGTTGTTTGTGTATATAATATTAAACTACTCGAGACGCCTTTAATTCATCACCATTCAGATATTTACTTTAATTGTCTTTATGCCTAAATATTTTTAAATTAATTATTTTAAGCTTAACATAGCTCCATAGATGTTTGACATGCTTCTGAAACAATTTATGGAAAGTTTGAAGAAATGAACCAAACATTGACTTCATTGTGGCTTGGAGAGATTGACCACATGTGGGATCTGTGAAGGTCAGAGTTTGTGCGTTGCCTACAAACGACATATATATTTAAGCAGGAGTTTGTTTTTTCCATGTTTTAAAATAACGGGAATAAAGTAAGACAAGAAAAAGACTGACAATAAAATGTCATATTTGCAATAAAACTGATTTCATTGTGAGAAATATCCTCATCACATCCTGCGTTAACACGCATCTCGACAATTTAGGATTCGTGTTATTGAAACTTGTGAAGTCCGAAGTGGCACACGAAGCCAGCGAAACAAGGACAGGTAAAAGTATTCACACCATGCGTCTGACAAATCTATCAACACGTACATAAAAGGAACGAAGAATAAAACTCAATTCAGACTTCCGTATCATCTCTTTACTTTTAGAGCATATATTTGATCAGTTTACTCGAAATAAAGTGGTGCAACAAAATGCACAAATATAGAGGTACTTAAAAAAAGAGAAAGAGAAAGTTATCAAGACGCATGTCAAGGCGACGTGTGAAAGAGGAATGCAGCTTTGGAACATGTTTCTTTCCTTAATGATTCTTTACATCATGGCTTTTTTAAAGGCCTATTTCAATCTGTTTTTAAATCAACTTATATCAGTTCTTGTTCCAAATTTAGGATACTTGGTTAAACGAATTAGACCTGATTGTTTAAAGCTCAGTTATTAACAACCCCACCCCTGTTTTCTAACCTTTTTTTGGCGTTCGCACCCCATTCAATCATGCTCAATTTAGGCGCTCTCCAGGTTCAGTTTAATATCTTGATTTAAAGTAGTCTAAAGGTTAAAAAAAAACAAAACAATGTTTTTATGTTTGGGTCCTCAGCCAGAAACCAAAGAACCAAATACTGATTACTAAAATGTTGAAGTGAAGTAGCTACTGGGGAAATCAAAAATAAAGTATGTCCAATAAAGCATGAGACAATGAAAAAACGGCACTTTGTTCCAATAATTCAATTCATAGGAATTGATAGTAAAGAGTAAAAGTATCCAGACCTGCAAAATAAGATAATACTCTTGACTTTGCCTAAACTTTGAAAAATTAGGTAGAAACTCTAGTAAACATAATTTTCAGATGGCTGCATCATTGGCAACGTTTCAAGCCTGCATTATATTTATACATATATAGAACTCCAAACGACAAACTAACCTTTTTTAATTAAAAAGGCAACCTAGAATTAAATTCCTGCTTTTTATTACCCCAACTCGTCTAGACGAGGGAGGCGCCAGGCAAGAAGTCATAAACGGAAAAAAAAAAAACTGCAATTGAAGGAAATGATACAATCTGAAAACAGCAAGCCAAGCATGATGTGATCATTGGTTTGCAGCAAACGGCTCGGCGCAGGATATACGACGTCACATGATCAGAAGATGTGCTGAGGAAGCAGGCGTGACTTTCAGTAGGCTGATGATAATTTACACTTCACTATTCAAGCCTAAAGGTGTCCACATCTTCGACAGCTTCAGCAGCTGAGGGGATAATCGTCACCCACAGACATCAGGATCCCAGTCTGGAACGTCTAGGATATAATGCCCCCTAGTGGCGATGTTTGGAACAGATCTAAAAATGGGGATTTCACAGTGAGGCACATCAGAGCGGAACAAGCTGCCTCCCCCTCCTGTGCAATCTGTCCCACAGGCACTGACATCATCCTGAACACCCCCCAATCATCCCCCATTTCCTGTTCCAGGAGGATGTCCATATTTGGGCATTTGTAAGATTATGGCATAACTTGGCAAGAACACCACTCTACAGCACATCTGAGCCACAGTCACAGTTACAAAAGCAATGCTGCTTGTCTTTCCACCCAGCAACCTCTCACTACAAGGCATGAGGTGGAAAAAAAAACCACACAAGCAAAACAAAAACAATAAAATACCCAAAGGTTCTGATATTCTACAATAAATAAGAGGTCCTATTCAGCGAGCTATACACAGCACTGTAATCACAATAGATATGTGCAAATGTTTCAAAGGTGCCTTAACATGGCCAACGCCTTAAGACACACATGTAGCTGTCATTAAAGACATAAATATGTATCACCAAGAGCAACAGACCCCCGTCAAAGATGATATTGTATATGTTTTAGCAGGAGAAGCCAGGTTTAAGTAAATCTGAGTGAAGGTAGCACAGTTTTTATAAACATCCTCATATCCTCTGACAGAGAACAACACCATGGCTCATCTAAATACACATGGTTGGTTTTCTAAATGAAAACTAGGTTTTCCCTGCTTCGACAGGCCAAAGTGTCCGTTTCAAAGATGTCGACAGGCTTCGAAGAGAAACGAGGAGAGGAGAGGAGAGAGAGCCCTTATGGCCGATGGAACCTGAAAGCAGAAACACAACAGTCATGTCTATTAAAACTGAAAACAAGCAGACCACAAAACACCAGCAGAGACTGTTTAAACTCAACAAAATAACATGTCAGATTCTACAAATGTTTCTATTGAAAATTTCCACTGTTCCTCGACATTGCTGTCAATTTTGTGTAAGATTACAGCTATTTTTAAACACAAAACATTTGCCTTTTTCCACAATCCATGAAGCAACGTGATAGAGCAGTGTGGAAAAGGGATATTTCACCGTTTATGGATATTTGGACAACTTAAACCAGTTAAAGTCTGTAACGTTTGAAGAAATGTCTGGACTGGTTTATTCTACATTTTTTTACTCATATTGTGATTAGTTTAATATCACAAAATAAAAACAATGTAATTCAGTTTGACACCCAGATGTAGAAAGAAGGATCTAGAGGTGAAAAAGCACAGAAACATACTGCGAACAAATGTATTTTTTATCTGCTAGTAATTTAAAATCAAATTAATCAATGAATTGGACAAAAACTCAAGTTATGAAGAGTTAAAAAATGACGGTGATTTGCTGCATAAAACTTATTTGTCACTTATTTGTAGAAAATATAAAGGTTAACCAAGTTATTTTTCTCTTCTTTTAGACGATGACAAATAAATTCAAGCTTTTTTTAAACACATTTTTTTCTACAATTATCTAGACAAAACAAAATTTCTTTATTTTGCAGGTTTTTTATGACAAGAAAACCAGACGCATCAACGAAGGAAAACATTTAGCTGCTGCCATGGACAGGTGTGTTTCAACAACAGGAAACAGGTACTTTGTTTACCCTCTCCATTTCCACTGCATTGACCACAGTAAAAACAAATCACCATGGTGCTCCAGGAAAAAGCCCTGGAAGTACTTTCTTTTTAAAATTGTCCTAACTTTCCATGGTGCAAAGAATTTCTGATTGTAACTTGGAATTGTCTGGGAGATAATTAGAACATTTTTAAGAAACTGAAAGTACAATATTTAAGCAGGTAATCGCTCTAGTGGGAGGAGGTAGAAAACTTTGTTAGTCTGAAGCTGTTTACATTTTCTGCTGCCTAGCCAGACTACAGCAAAACACAGGTTTAGATTTGGTTGGACTTAAGATGCAAAATAAAGATGACTCGTATTTTGGATGTTCGTTTTAGTTGATATTTTGAGTACAAAACATGCGATCTTGTGTTTAAAATGACATAAATCTCATAATTTCTGCATATTGCCAAAATACGTATTTCTACTAAGTTATGAAGTAGCATTAAAAAGCATCTTTGCCATATAAATATGAGAAAAGGGCAGTTTTATGACCTTAAAATGGGCCATTTCGCTGCTTTTGTCTGCCCAAAAATACTAAAATACAATTTCTATAATAAAGGAAAATTTAGGAAAGGTTCCCAAATGGGTTCTGAAAGCCCACAGTGCCACAGTTAGTGTTAGATTTATTTTACACCCATAATGAGACAAGGAAACAAAGGTATTTTTTGTGACGTGTTTGTTTGGACTCAGACTTTTAGTTCTGTTCACAAATCCAATACTGCTCAGGTGTAATAACATCTGAGAGATAAATCTAAACATAGGCAATCAGCACTGGCAGGTAATGAACTGAAACTGACCCACCATGACTTTAATAAGGAGAGTGGGAAAGGCTTTAGGAGGACACAATAACACGTATTGATCAGCGAGGGCTAATAAACAGCGCGGCTTCAGGATTCACTGAGCTAAATGACTGATAAAGCCTCAGAGTCAGGTTAAGTGGAGTGAAATGACTGCAGGGGTACCTTGTAAACTGTTTGCTGTCTTCATGAACCTCCATCTCTCGGCTCTTAAACTCATTCAGCTCTTTGCGGATAGCGGCCTGGGGGACAGAGGACGCACAGACACAAACAGGCGATGATGAGAAAATCTTTAAAAACGATACCCGAGTCGCTGACCTAACTCAGATTACATTACTTTTTAGATGTATTTCCTTTGAATAACATGAGCTGCTCAGCAACAAAAGTTCCCTGTTTGTCAAGTGTCAGATAAAGGACAAATATGTGGTTTAACACCTCATGCCTATTGTCAGGTATGGAGGAGGAGCTGTGATGCTGTGGGCCTGGTTCTGTTCCAAAGCCAATGGGAGTCTTGTTGGAGCACATGGCATAACTGACGCCTTGAAATATACAATGAAATTTAAGTTTTTCAGTGTAAGATTATGCCTCTGCAAAAAAGAAACATTTATTTAACATCTTGTAATACTGTGATATAGGGGATATTTTTTACAAAGAGTCCCAATATCTGTGAAAGGTGAGGCAAACCTTTGCTGCAGTTATGGAATATATAAATAAGCCATCATGGTTTCATGATGAAAAACAAGACAAGGGAAATAAAAGTTTAGCAAAATCTAGTATTAGAAAGCTCCATTAAAATAGCAAATTTTGAGCTGCTTCACATTAATTAGCTGTCCTAAGGAAAACATTAGGTTTATTTGGATCTATTTATCTTTTATAATGGGAAGGACTTATATGTGTTAGTACATCACCGCAAGTACTGCTCCACTCCTCATTCTGTTATAGGAAATGTTCATTTTGAAACCTTTTCAGAATGCAGATTTTGTTTAAAAGATTAATTTTACTTAAGTGGCAAGAGTTCGCTGATAAAACATAAAACTAAATTATATATATAGAAAAAACCCCAAATAAAATTAGGTCATAAAATCATTTTTATTACATTTCAATACAACTAAAACTGGTTTATGCAGACGCAAATATGCTAAGTGATACAATAAGAGAGCAGCATAATAAGGACATTATGCCCTCATAATAATGTCCTTATTTTGAGGGAATATAGTGAAGTACATAGTAGAATATACCAGACTTTACCCCTCAAAACTATTTAGTCCAGGAGCTGGATTAGGTCGAGAGCTCCTGCACCTTAAGCAAACAATCCATTTGACATTTTTCAATCCTGGAATTGCTTTGGCATTTAATTCTAATCTCTTATAATCAGGTGCACGCTCCCATTAGTGTTCAATGTGACCCAATTTATGAACTTTGTGTGATGTACAGTTCCCAACAGTAGCAGCAGGGGGCAGACTTGGCACATAGACTGAACTATGATCAAAACATCCAACACCCAAAACATGCTAAGAGACAGTTTCTACTGGTCCTGTTTAGACAAAACAGCTGTGCTGAATAAAAATAGAAAACGTATTGTTAAATTATCTCTTACTGTGCTTAGTATAAGTGTAAAACTTTGTGCTTCAGTTGATTATTTGGTCCTTTAATCTACTAATCAGCCCATTCTTAATCTAATACATAAAAAGTACCCTCAAATAATAATATAATATTAGAACTTTTAGAAAAATTGGGATACAACTGAACTAACAAAGGACAGTAAACGGACAGCAGTACCTTGTCGGCGGGAGTAAGCCGTGTCCAGGGTTTGTCTGCCCGACGGTCGTAATCCTTGGCGTCCGTCACCTCCACATACTCATTAAACCGCAGAATCCTCCGAGCAATTAGCTCTGCCACTGTAGGCCTCACACTCAGCTACACACACAAACAAAAACGGAGATGCTAGTATTAAAAAGGAATTTTGGTAGAAAAAAAAAAGTCTTTCACAGAAGAGAAAAAAACTCTAAAGGTTTCTCAGCTCCTCTTCCACCTACTGAACCCGAGATGAGCTCATCTGTCCACAAAAGCCAATTCTTTGCCTCCTTTCATGCCTCATAGTAAAGCCCATAAGTGTGTGCGTGTGTACGCCGTGTTAACAGTACCTTTCTGGTGAGTCTCCTTTTAATCTCTTGCTTGGCTTCTTTCTCCTCAGCTTCATTTTTTTCTGCGTGCAGAGCGTAAGCAGAGTCATTTCACTCCCATCATGTCTGCAACAAGCTTCTGCTTTTATTTGACATGGGATTTCCTAAGTCAAAATACGCGGCATTAACTGTTCAAATTTTATAAGTCGCTAAGATATGAGACAATATGATCATGTTGTTCTGTTTTTCAGACGGTGAAATCGAAGCTGGATTGGTTTGCCATGTGAATTCTCATCATCCATCCAAGGGCTGAAACTACTGAAGTTGGGGAAAAATAACTACCGGCCAGACATTTTATTGCTCCAGCTGCTTTTGTTAACTTTTAGAAAACATATGTTAACATATTTCTTAAAACTTTCACTCTGTTGTGACAATATAACAAGAGACAAATAATCTGTTAAAAAATTTTAAATGAACCAGAGAGACACACTGCCTGTGTCTCCCTGCTTCTACTGCCATCTGTAGACATGCACAGCTTGCTCAGAAACACCCAAATAAAGCTGTCAATCATGGTCAAGTACTCAGTGCTCAATGTGCCAATTATGGAGAAACAACTTACAGTTACAGGAATACTGTTTATTCGTCGTCATCGGTGGCAATGCTAACTAGCCTGAGAATTCACAACAACCCCTGGTGTGGTGAGCTAGCTGTAGAAGGGTGTGAGCGTTGCATACTCAAGCCTGATTGACAGTGCTAAGACCCTCCTCCTGGCTCTGATTGATTGGTTGTTTCTGACCAAGTGGTGTATGTCTGGTGTATGTAGTTAGAACTGGGAGTACTGGGAGATGGTAGAGGAGACTGAGTCACTTTGTCATGACAGCCTCATACATACTATCATGACAAAGTAACAGTTTTAACAGATGTGTAAAACAACATATAATTCATAAGTTACCTAGTGCAGCTTTAAGTAGATTGGCTTCAGTTTAGAAATTTCTCCGATTCGAGAAACATAAAGCAAACTGTCATCCATGGCAAATGTATCAATGTCTCTTCAGACAGACTTGCATGCACAGTCTGTCTGTGCATGCCTGATTGACAGTGCTAGCTCAGTCTTCTCCAAGTTGGAGAATTTAATTTCTGCTCAGTGTCCTGAGTCCCTTAAGTGTCTGTCCATCTGTAAAAAGGAGATGTAACGCAGGGTGTCCAAACTTTGTGGGCCAAAATCGTTGAACCAAAAGAACTTGTGGGCCAAGAACAAAAATCAAGCAAATATAGTCGTCCATTTATTTTGTTTTGGTTGGAAGGAAAGGAATGTTATTCATTGTAGATCCAAAACTTGTGTTTGGTGTCTTAAACAAAGACATCTTGTTTTCAAATACTTTTGGGTTCGATTGAAGAAATTTATCCTCAGTTATAAGAACAGGATTTGAGAGAAGCAAAGTCGGCTTTTTAGTAAAAACCTCTGGATGGACGTGGTTCAAATTATTATAAAAGTTTAAACGTTTAAACGGTCATAAAAAGACCAAACGTTTTGGTCTTTTTATGACCAAAGTTCATAAAAAGATGAATACTTTGTGTTGTACTTAACATCTCTTATTGTAAGACAGTTATGTTGTTAATAATGTTACCCTGATTTCAACTAAAACGTCTCCGCTTACATCAGTCACTTGTGATGGACGGGGCAAATTCCGTCCAAGGGCCACAAATGGGCCCTGAGCCGCAATTTGGACACCCCTGATGCGATGTTTGTCTGTTTGTCTGATTTAGGAGACACATCAGGTTATGTGAGGAGCTGAAGGAGGCTGGACAAAATGAACTCTGAACAACTGGAACACCTCAGCTCCATGATCCCACACATTCATTCATCACTTTAAGAAAATGATGACCACAAACCATGTTTCCTTTTGGAGCAGCAAGCAAAGGACGTGCATTAGCATTTTCAAGATGTGTTTTTTGTTTCTTCTTCAAAGATTCAATTTGTTTATTTTCACACAACAAGATTACATAATGAAATTACAGGACTTGATCTGTCAGCCAACTCCCATTTTGAGCTCTTCAGCTGTGAAAGCTGAGTTCCTCTGCGCTTGGGATGAATTTATTTGCTCTGCACCAGCTGAACACGCTAAAGTAGCGCCGAAAATCTTCTTACGGGTTCACATTTATGTGCCGAGCTGAAACGTCGAAGGAATGGACAAAACCGTTTTCTACAAGAAAGCCTTTCTGTGCATTTGGTGTTATGCTTGCCTGAAACGTGTTTGTTTGCAACGCCAAGTCTATCAGTAATATCCCTAAACCCTGCCCTAATCTTCACATGATGAAGATTAGGAAAAGATTTCATAGACTTACGTTTGAGGATGTTTCTCTGCTCCAGCTCCTCTGTGGTGGGTCTTTGGCTCAGGCGTCTAAAACAAGAAGATTATGCCCACATGCCATTTTACAAAAGGGCTAACAGAATATAACTGAAACATTCCCCTGACCTCAGAAAGGAAAATTAATATCATTCTAACACATTTAAAATCTATTTAACACCTTTTGTTGCTGATTATAATAGATCCAGTGCCGACTGCCATCATCCTCAGTGCTTCGCCGCGTATCACTGGTACTATTACACCACCCACACCAAAGCCATTAAATCATTACCAATCTGTTACTGTCCCACAGCTAAGCCAAATCTATGACAGGTAGCACCTACCCACACTTTCACAGCATCCTTTAGTGAGTCTCAGTGTGTGTACCTGACTAATTTGGAGCCTATCTGCTGGCGGAGCTCATGCCTCTCCGTCTCTGAGCTTCTTGGCAGAATGTTTTTCTCCTCCAACTCCTCCTTGCTGGGTCGGTTGCCCAGCTTAATGTTCAGCGTGTCTCGTCGGCGGATCTTGCTGGCCAAGGAGTCTGACAAGAGGGAATGGAGATCGATAAATTGAGTTCTTAAGGCAATGGAAAAACTTGAAGTAAAACTTAATATTGACTGACGATTAACATATAAAATATTAAAGCAATCCATTGCTGATAAACTAGACAAGTATACGTGAGGGTTTTTTTTATTTGTGCAAATTTAGGTAGTTAAGCAAGAGGTTTAACTGACTAAAATGACTAAAAATGAACTTGACAGCTAATGAGGAAAGTTTCAATGTCAGTTCTAGTACAATAAAAATAAAACATGCCAGTACACTGGTGAATCAGATTATGATTCACTTAGATGAGCTTAAAAAAAAGAACAGTCCAAATAAAACTCCCCACACACCTTGCTAATTTTCATGTCAGACACTTATTACTACATCACTAAATTGACATCGTACTGTTTGTGTATTCATCTTCGTCGTCCTCTTCATCATCATCGCCCCGGTACAGGATGGGTCCATCTGAATCAGAATCACTGGTCTGGCTGTCTCTTGGCCTATTGGGGATGACCGTCACCACAGCCTGGTCCGTCTTCACGCTCAGACCCGGCTGCTTTTCCGAATCGCCTGCTGCTGACCTGTACAGACCAATAACAGGCCAATAACAGGCCAATAACAGGTCAATAACAGACCAATAGCAGACCAATAACAGGTCAATAACAGACCAATAACAGACCAATAACAGGCCAATAACAGGTCAATAACAGACCAATAACAGACCAATAACAGGTCAATAACAGACCAATAACAGGCCAATAACACAGCCATAGCACAACCTGGGTTCCTTCCTAGCTTAAGCATGGGCAAATGATTAAGTTATTCCTTAACAAATTGACTGATTAACAGTTCAGTGCAAAAGAATTCATACACTTTTAACTTTTTATTTTGTTATGTTACAATAAGACACGCTTTTTATTAGCACTTATAGCGACGGACCAACACTGAGTTCCGCATCATTGTGATGTGCAAAGAAAACCATAACTGGTACCCAGAGTTTTATTTGTGAATTATTGAGGTGTGGTTTGCATATGTATTCAGTTTTATTTGCATCTAAAGCTGAAAATAAAACCGCTACATTTACAGCAGCTTGGCAAATCTAAAAAATAAAATGCTTAAAGTTTTTCTTGGGTAAAAAACTCAAGCCGAGAGTAGATGAAGAGCGTCTGAGTAACAGATTCTCAATTGGATGTAGGACTTTAACTAGGCCATTCTAACACATGGATAGGCTCTCATCTAGAGCACTGACTGTATGTTTGGGGTTGTTAGCCTGCTGCAAAGTCAACCTCTGTTTCAGTCTTCAAGCAGATTTTCCAGGAATGATTTGCATTTACCTATACTCACTTTCTTTAACTTCACTAACTTCTCTTATACAGTTACTCTGGACATCCTGGTTGCTTCTCTAATAAATTCTCCATTTAGTGTCCGTTTAGTTCAGGGAAAAGGAGTGTCTGGTATTTTCACCAATGTACCTTCCCTGTTCTGTTATCAGATAATGATTTGAACAGAACTCTATTAAATGTTTATAGCTCTCCAATGTGCTCCATCAAACTTCTGCGATTTTCACAGAACAGACTAATACCGAGATTAAATGACATATAAGGAGATTATTTACTCATTAAGTGACTTTTGAAGGTGAATTGTTGCTGTACTTTTTAAAAGCAGGATTTCTTCAAAACGTGTGTCATTTGTGTCTATGATTATGCAAAGAAACATTACGTACAAGAGAAAATAAGAGTCTGACTGGACCTCTTACAATCAGTTGCAGAAAAAATATCCATAGGGACTATGGCAGAACTTTAGCATGGAATGAATTATTAACGTCAATACTATCGGACTATATGATCAAAAAACAAAAACTGGCAACACAGAGGCAGATAAGTATAAGAGTCACAAGGTTTTACCTGGAGTCGTTCTCTTTACCACAATCGGTTTCTCCTTGCTTTTTCGCATCTTTTCTGTCCTCTAATTCTGTCCTTTCACGTTTCTCCCTCTGTGAGCGGTCGTCTTTGTCTCCTGTGAAGGAGGTGTCCTCTGTAGTCTGGTTGATATGAGAGGACTGGTCTGTGATCTCAGGAGCCACAAACTTGTGAGTCTCTTCCCTTGAAGGAGTGTCATTTAGAGCCGATTTAGACTCTAGATCAGCTTTCGAACAAATAGCCTGATTTCCCTCTGCCTTGCTTCCTGAGGGTTTGGATGAAAGAGGCTTGTTGTCTGAGGAAGGCAAAGATGATTTTAGGTCCTCAGGCTGACTAGCAGCCTCTGTGGAGGTTTTCTGAGGTTCGGATGAAGAAGCTGAAGCATCTGGTTTCTTGGTGGTCTTGGCAGGCATCCCTTCAGACCGGGCCGCAGCATCCTTGGGCACCCGAGAACGAGGTGTGGCGGTGGTGGAGGTGGTGGTTTTACTCGCGCCTCCCGTCTTCTTTGGGTTTGAGGATTTGGCTGAGGAGGAACGGAAAAACCTCCAGTCAATATAAGAAAACCAAACATTAGTAAGCTAAGGTTGCCTAAACAAGCATGCTGTAAAAACAATCGTTAAAATTTCTAAGACTTGGATTAAAGCCCCAACAATATAAGTTATACGTCATGATCAAATGAAAGTCAAATGAAAATTATATTCAAGATTGTTTCAGCAACTAAAAATGCAAATAATGTAAAGCCATACAGTAGTATTTACATATTTAAAAAAAAAGAAATTAAATAATTGTAGAGGAGATATTACAAAGTGGCAGAGCTGGGGACGTATGCAGCATTTTGTGTTTGTTTGATGGACGCTGACAAGTAGTGTTTCAGGAGTGAAGTGCGAAAAAACACTGAACAAACAAAAGGAGCTGGAACGAAGGCAATGTGTAGCAGGAAAGGTGTTTTTGAAGCGCTACTGAAGAGCTCCTCTGCAACTATTTTGCTTTCTAGACTTGCTTTATTTGTACTTCAAAACAATAATAGTAGGGCTTTAGGAACGTTGCACACAAATTGTAACCACGGTTTGTCTTCCAGGAAAAGCAACGTGAGCAACAACTGCGAAGTATGCACAAATGTAAAATTCGAAAATGAATCTCATTAAGACCAAATCAGATGAGTGATTAGGAAATTTTGTGTTGATCTGGAGAACTACAGGGTGTCAGTGAAGGACTCTACCAATTTACCTCTATTGGATAAGAAATGTGTCAGTGGTCTAACCCTCTTTACGTTTGGAAAACACCAACAGCCACAATGTTTATTCTGAAAAACTACAACTTGTCAACATCATTTTTGTCTTTGACTGCCACGGTTTACAGAAACCTAATTTTTTTTTTCTGCAGCAGCGTTATCATATGTCCTCCAAAGTGACAAACAGGAAGCTAGCGAGTGAGGCTGATTTCCATTGAGATAAGATGACACGCTCCATCATCCAGGAGGAACAGAGGGGAGATGCTGATTCATCACATCAAGAGGAGTCAGCTGAGGTCACTTGAACATCTTTAAACGGGTGTTATGATGTTGATGTGTACCTTTTTAGTTAACAAACCATGATAAATAATGTTTATTTTGTTTCTGGAAATATTTCTACACGACTACATTTGTTTTTCTTGTAAGTGCGGAAAAGTAGCCTTCGTTCGTAAAAAGCCGTGGAGAGGCAGCTTTGCTTTGTTTCGGTCGCTTACTCTAGCAACCCAATAAAATAATTTTAAACTATAACACAGGAAAACTGTCTTGTTTTTTATGACATTTATAACATGGGTAAGCCTTCATATGGGTAACCCACCAACTCAAGATACACCACAATAAGCTGCACATGCTAACTGGAAGCATTTCCTCTGCAATCTAATCTCAGATAGCTGGAAGACGATGGGCTGATTAACTCATATGTGCAACTAAAAATGATCTTATGTGTACTGATATAACTGTCAAAGGCAGTTTTAGCCACTAAGTGTCAGTATTATTCTTGGTCACATGGTGAAGCTAGGATAGATGTAAGCAGAGGAAGTGTTCGTAGTAGAGGTGTGGCAAATAAAATATGGCAAATAAACACAATAGTATGTTTTCATTTAGTTGTTCCTTAGGATTCAAAGGAAAAACGTGTTTAAATTACAGGTTGTTGAGGTTAAAAGAAGGCAGTGATGCATGTTCAAATCTCCATACAGCACCTTGTCACAATCTATCTATAATCTATATAGTGGTAGAATCAATGTTTCTTTTGTTAAGGATGCTGGTTTATCTCTGGTACAAGATGGATTCAGATGTCCATACAAACCACAAATGCGTGTTAGTTTTTGCACTGAATCCCCCAGAGAAACATTTGTCTCTGATTCAGACTTTCCTTTCTCTTCTCCTGCCTGCTCAAAGTTTAGCTTCCAATGTGTATATCAGCAGTTACTTGCTTCGCATCTTTTGTCCGAACATATTTATCTCATATGACTCCTCCAGCAGATTAGATAACTGGTGAAGGTGGTAAAACCGCAGCAAACTGGTCATTTTTGGTGGCTGGTTTGCGTCAAACCAGCCACCTCAGCAGACACCGTAGCACATTTGAAGACAGAGAAATGCTTTTGCGTGGATCATAACTTTGTACTGTGACTCCACAATGGCAAACAGTGTAGCCAACGGTCCAAAACTAAATATGCACACATGAGAGGAGCTGATCAGATTATAAAGGATGCTGTGTGCTCACTTCAAAAGAAGTTTAACCTGAAACAGTGAGTGCTTTTTAATGCTGCGCTGCAGGCTATAATGTTTCAAGGTTAAAAATGAAAAAAAGAAAATGAAAAACGAAACACCTAAGGTGATATGGAATAAAGCCGCTTTTCAAAGCTTGTGTAGCGTCTTTGTGTTCATGTAGAAGAAGCCAGAGAGAAAATAAAATGTTTGAACTTCAGACACAAATAAAAACAACCTCTGTACAGCTGCTTTGGTAACATGTCTAGAGAGAAAACTAGAGAAACGTTGTTTACGCTTCTGTGGACTCGACGACACGGAAGAAGAGGTGTGATAAACGTGCCCTCACAATTTCATCCAACCAGTACAATCCACACACACATACACTCCTGCACTTACTGTAATATAGAAGTGTTTCCACAGCTATACACAAACCATCACTTCTGCTTTCTCAGAAAACAGAGATAATAAATGAAGCACTTCAACTGCAGGAAGACTGGTAATCCCCTCTATTAGAGAGAACTTTTGTAGCCACTTGACCTGACTTACACATTATTGTGCTTTCAGGGTATCAATACACCTTGAACATGTCACACATGTTACAACCATTAACCTCAGTGTGTTTCCTGAGGATTTGACAGACCAGTTGAACATGATTGTGAAATCTCCAGAAAAGAATGTGCCATGTCAGATGTTTCACATCATTTTACCTAACCATGCCTTAACCCCTAAAACGCTTACGTGTAAGTGAATGGGTTTATGAAGACACCGGAGTACTCAAGAGGACTAAGGGGGTTTTAACTTGTACATAACTGTGGCATTGATGTTTCTGGCGTCTTCCATGATCTTCAAGATGATATTTTCTATCACTAATGTTCCCCAAAAAACCTCTGAGGCCACAAGAAAGCAACTTCATTTATTCTCAGATTGAATTAATTGTGAATTGACTCTTTATTAATTAGCTGCATTTCTGAAGGCAAATTGTGGCATTGGATTTGATTTTAGGGTGCGAAAACATATACCGATTTTTTGTATATATACAAAAACAGAGCAATACCTAAGTAAATATATCCATCCATCTGTCTATTTATCAAAACAAATAAAACCCAGTTTTCTTTTCCGTCAACTTAACAATGAGCAGCTTCTTTGTGTTGGTCTATTGCATAAAATCCCAATGAAACACACAGATGTTTGTGGTTGTAGCGTGACGAAATAGCAAGATACCAAGTGTACGATGAGGTGTACATGCACACATGGTTAACAGGTGGAGTTTATTTTAAGGAGGGCCGTGTTACTTAGTTAGTTCTTTAGGGATACGGCACATTTTCCATGCAGGGCGGCAGACAGGCAGGCAGGGAGGCAGCAGCTCTCAAGGGGATGCAGGCTTCAGTCTCATCCAGCTGAACTTACCAACCCCTCGACTTGTGGTGTTAGTGTGCCGTGGGTTAGCTTTAGCCTGCGTGGATGCGCCTGCCTTGCCTGTGGTTTTAGCTGCCTTTTTAGCTCCTGGAGCACCTTCTTTGTGTCGCGTTGCGGTGGCGCCACCGGCTTTGGTGGCAGTGGCCGCAGCGGCACTTTGCTGTTTTTTAGCTGCAGCGTCTCGAGGTCGCACCTGGTTTGTCCGGGCAGGTGGTTTAGCCACGCAGCTCTCTGAGCAGTTCAGAACAGGCAGGAAGGAAGAAGTGAAGAATTTGTAGAATTAAAAAGACACTGAGCATTTGCATTGCTGCAAAGAGATGTACCAGCTGGCATGCAGGCAACAATAGACTGTGAAAATAGTAGAGGTAGTGTTGGGGAGGGAAGAGCTGAAGCCTTTAAATAGGCTTTGATAGATGATGTATGTGCATTACTTTCCCAGCTTCCCAGCTCTCATGGTATCTGTTGCTTTATTTGCTAAATCTGCTCCCTTTGGCTTTCTGACTATTGGCAAATTGCTACAAGTTCAATGCTAACGCAATTGAGTGGAAAACATCACAACACTTAAGCAGCATCAGTCTGAGGAGCAAAGGCCCGAGAGAGTGGGACGCATTAGGAGGAGGAGATGCTGCACTGCTTGGACTGTGGCTCCCTGCTGGAGGCTGATGTAATGGCATTATCAGTTTGAACACATTAGGCTCCCTCATTGATCCCTCAGAGAGGTCAACGTCAGCTAGAGAACGGACACATTTCCAGTTTCAAAACCTATAAAAGGCTCAAAAAATATTCTGGACATCAAAAATGAACCGTTTAAAAACAAAAATAGTCTTAGCAGTTTGTTGGGTTATTGTTGCTCCTGGGAGCTACAGCAACAATAACCCAACAATTTTCTACAGATCTGATTCTGGCATTTTGTGGTAAGTGCCTATTAGTGGAGATGTACCGAGAAATTTGCTGGTGACTGGAATCGGCTGATTTTACCCTTGACCGGCCATGTCCAGTTACGTTTTCCGATCAGTAAATGCATCAGATTTAAAAGTTAAAAGACTGTGATGACAAAAATCTTGTTCATTGTGAAAGTTGTTAGTGAGGGATGCCGTTTTCAGCATCACAGAGGTGTTTCAAAATGAACACAAACAACTTTGAAAAAAAAAAAAAAGACTTCTCTTTATAAAGACTTCAGTTTCAACTAAAATCTATATTGCTAGATCAGAACTATGGAAAAATCTTATCTTCACCAAGAATGAGAAAAGTATTTATAATAGTTGTAAAATGTTTTCTGAAATGAGGAGAAAGGGGAGTACTGTTATGTCTAAACCTTTAACAAGTAGAGAAGTAGAGATGGAAATTTGCCTGACTCCTACAGGTCACAGCAGGGCAACAATTTACACAGGAATGGATAAAAAGAAGAAAACCAAACCACCTGATGTTTTTTCCTCTGTGCTGATTGGTCCAGCGGCTTGTTCCTCCACCAGAGCGTCAGGAGACTCGATGTCCACTTTGACTTCCTCTGGAGTTAAACTGGACGATGCATGGCCGTTCAGATTTTCACTACTGATCGGTTCATCTGAGAAAAAAAAAAAAAAAATGCTGCCGTCACAGATTTGCATTCACTTCAACAACAAGCAACTTTGGTGACATTGAAGAAAGTTAAAGTTTTCTGAAGTACGCGAAAAACTCCCCTCGTGGAAAAAAATCTGTAATTTCAGCCAAGGTTAGAATATTTTACAAATTTACAACTTATAATGTGCAAGTTTGTAATAATCATGCAGTATGGAAATAATATTCACACAGTTTGGTGGCACATCCTAGACCGGATGCCAGAAACAAAGACACACAAAATAAACAAGTGTACACACACACTTTCACACCAAAGGGCAAATTAAAGTGGAAAAAAAAATCAACCTAACATGCATGATTTTGATTTTGATGAAGCCGGAGAACCCAAGTATTCCCTGGGAGGACGAGCAAACACCAAACAGAAACGTCTGCTTGGGATTTTAATCTGGGACTCTTGGTGCCAATATAGACAAAATGAGACGAACCTTGCTCAGGGATAAGAACCCCCTTCCTGATGAGCTCCTCTCTTGTTTGTCTAGTGGAGATTTTTCTCTCTAGAACTGTAATAAGAAAAAGATCAAGATGGATGTGGAACTCGGTAAAGAAATGTGATATGCTCTCCTTCAGACTTCCTTTTGGTAAAGTCAATCATTTTACACAGGACTCTAAAATGTCTATACTCAAATCATCACTCCTATCTCAAGTAATTGTCCTGTCTTATTGAACCATTAAAAAAAAAGTAGCAAAAATAGAGTAGTGAGGAAAACCTTGGTTAATCGCAGTCAGTGTTGAAAGTGCAATCGTCAACAAGATTGCCGCATCATATTTTCCTAACATCATGTAACCCAAAGCATTCCTCTGGGCATACCAAACAGTATTTGCAACATTGAACAAATGTGGTTAGAGGGATTGCTGAATGTTAAATTTCTCAGCAGAATCACAAAAGTAAATTCCATATTTTCCACTTTGTGTTGAGTAGGGCTGGGAAATCAAATACACTGCTCAAAAAAATAAAGGGAACACTCAAATAACACATCCTAGATCTGAATGAAAGAAATATTCTCATTGAATACTTTGTTCTGTACAAAGTTGAATGTGCTGACAACAAAATCACACAAAAATCATCAATGGAAATCAAATTTATTAACCAATGGAGGCCTGGATTTGGAGCCACACACAAAATTAAAGTGAAATAACACTACACGCTGATCCAACTTTAATGTAATGTCCTTAAAACAAGTCAAAATGAGGCTCAGTATTGTGTGTGGCCTCCACGTGCCTGTATGACCTCCCTACAACGCCTGGGCATGCTCCTGATGAGGTGGCGGATGGTCTCCTGAGGGATCTCCTCCCAGACCTGGACTAAAGCATCCGCCAACTCCTGGACAGTCTGTGGTGCAACGTGACGTTGGTGGATGGAGCGAGACCTGATGTCCCAGATGTGCTCAATCGGATTCAGGTCTGGGGAACGGGCTGGCCAGTCCATAGCTTCAATGCCTTCATCTTGCAGGAACTGCTGACACACTCCAGCCACATGAGGTCTAGCATTGTCCTGCATTAGGAGGAACCCAGGGCCAACCGCACCAGCATATGGTCTCACAAGGGGTCTGAGGATCTCATCTCGGTACCTAATGGCAGTCAGGCTACCTCTGGTGAGCACATGGAGGGCTGTGCGGCCCTCCAAAGAAATGCCACCCCACACCATTACTGACCCACTGCCAAACCGGTCATGCTGAAGGATGTTGCAGGCAGCAGACCGCTCTCCACGGCGTCTCCAGACTCTGTCACATCTGTCACATGTGCTCAGTGTGAACCTGCTTTCATCTGTGAAGAGCACAAGGCGCCAGTGGCGAATTTGCCAATCCTGGTGTTCTCTGGCAAATGCCAAGCGTCCTGCACGGTGTTGGGCTGTGAGCACAACCCCCATCTGTGGACGTCGGGCCCTCATACCACCCTCATGGAGTCGGTTTCTAACCGTTTGTGCAGACACATGCACATTTGTGGCCTGCTGGAGGTCATTTTGCAGGGCTCTGGCAGTGCTCCTCCTGTTCCTTCTTGCACAAAGGCGGAGGTAGCGGTCCTGCTGCTGGGTTGTTGCCCTCCTACGGCCTCCTCCACGTCTCCTGGTGTACTGGCCTGTCTCCTGGTAGCGCCTCCAGCCTCTGGACACTACGCTGACAGACACAGCAAACCTTCTTGCCACAGCTCGCATTGATGTGCCATCCTGGATGAGCTGCACTACCTGAGCCACTTGTGTGGGTTGTGGAGTCCGTCTCATGCTACCACGAGTGTGAAAGCACCACCAACATTCAAAACTGACCAAAACATCAGCCAGACAGCATAGGTACTGAGAAGTGGTCTGTGGTCCCAACTGCAGAACCACTCCTTTATTGAGTGTGTCTTGCTAATTGCCAATAATTTCCACCTGTTGTCTATTCCATTTGCACAACAGCAGGTGAAATTGATTGTCAATCAGTGTTGCTTCCTAAGTGGACAGTTTGATTTCACAGAAGTTTGATTTACTTGGAGTTATATTGTGTTGTTTAAGTGTTCCCTTTATTTTTTTGAGCAGTGTATATATATTTTTTATCAATTAATCAAATTTTAAGTCTAAGAAGGCCTAAGTATTGGAAAATCTAAATTTTTTTTCACCAATGTTCAGAGTGATGCCAGCCTACACAGGGCCTATCATTTTGTTTTACAGTGTCTGTTTATTCGGACTTTGAATTCAGGTCAACTCCCAGAAGGAATGGCTGGAATAAAACAAAAGTTTTTAAAAAGATTTTTTGTCATTTGTAATTTCTTAAAAAAAAAAAAGAGATTAAAATCAAATTTGGTATGATAGAATCTGAGATCTTATTTTTATGCCATACTGCCTAGTCCTGGTGTTAACTAAAAAATGTCAGCTGTTAGTTTAATTCACACAGAACTGCCTGCTTTAATCACTCAGCAACTGTTGCTCTGCTGTCTAAACAAACAAGTGTGACTTACCACTGATAAAATTAACAATATAGCCTTTTTTATTTTATAAGGTCAGAAACATAAGGATTCTTTCTAGAAAATTATCCTGGAAACAAGCCACAAACTTGCACAGACAAATCATAAAGTAGAATATTACACTAACCAGATATGGGGGGAAAAAAAGAGCCTCTGGTGTTTCCATTTAGTTCTGTCTCTTTTCATTTCCTGACCAACAGCTCAGGAATAAACCAGAAAGAATTACAAACAAGCCATGCAACAGTTTCCTTTTAAAGCTCTTCTGGGAGCTACAGCGGTCCAATTCATATTTAATGTTCCCCACAAACCCAACGGTACAAGCCGTGACACTGTCCAGACTTTTGATTGGAGAGGACAACTCGGCAGTTGTTAGCACAGAGTCAAAAACACCTACAGCTGCACATTTCGCACATCCTACCTTTGGAGAGATCCTGGAACTTGTCGCTGGTTTTCTTCTTCCTCCACTTCCAGGGTTTGAACAGTTTTCCCAGTGTTGACAGTTTCCCTCGCTGCTGTCGCGACCCATGGGCATTCTGGGTATTGGAGGCATTGTCCACCACCACATCACAGCTGGCCACAGATGATTTCTCCAGGCCATCAACTAGAATAAGACACAAATATGTAAAACAATAAATAAATCAATGTTTAACTAATCTGTATGTAGCCTTTAAAGTTTTGTTCATTGATTTATATTTATCCATAGAGTGCTTCACATTAATAAGGTAATCTTTATAGGAAATTTGCATCTAAAGAGTAAAACATGCTGCACTTTAAATGCAGCTTAGTGTTTAAAATAAAATTTATGGCCCTAGATGTTCCGATCCAGCTTTATTTTTATTTTTTTATTTTACTGGGCAAAAACCGTTTTGGTTTTTTCAACCTACTGATTCCAAGTTTTGACATTTCTGACTTTCTTTTACAAACTTTTACAAACTCTTTATTTATTTAACATCTCAAGTATTGACCATAAACAACAACAACAACAAAAATTGTGCTGCAGGTTCCTTTAGGTGGCATTGGCAGAAAATTAGGAACTGAAGATTGTCCAGGTTTATAAATCAAAAATATATACGCACATTTTTCACATTTTTATTAAGCCCAACAGTGTATTAAAAGAAAAATAGCTTTTCATCTTGTTGTTTTGCTGAACTGAAGAAAAAGATTTTCGATTTGGTGACCAGTCAATTACTAGTTACAGCTGATCATAGAAAATTGGGTTTTTAAATCCAGCTTTTAGCACACTTGAGGGACAAAATGAGAATGCTTTTATAAACACTCTTTAAACAACCCCTAAAAGTTCAATTTCATTTAAATGGATAAAATGAACCTTGAAGGGTTTCCAAGTATTCACTGCTTTTTCTCAGCTGCAAGTGCACACTCCAAAAGAAAAACGGTAACTATAACAATCTGACCCCACTTTGACTGACGTGCTCAAAGTTGTCCAACGTATGCAATTGCTTGGCTTCATCTCGCTTCAAATCACCTCTACTACAAGCTCAGAGAGCAGTTCTTGCACCTATGGATTTCTTTTATCCCCAGAGTTTGTCTCTTTTGAGGTAATGGCAAGCGAACACACGCACTGTATCCTACAGGACTTGAGTTTGATGCTTTTTTCCAATCCAGCAGCGTTTTAAAAATCCCTTTTCCAATACAACCTGCTGCTGGTACTCTTAAAAATGTTCAATCTAAATTTATATTCCAGCATTATATAAATGTAGATGCTGGGTGAACAAACATTTTGCGTAGCTTTAAAAGTGAAAACCCCTGCAAAAAAAGAAAGAAAAATAAAGTCTTGGATTCTTTTCAAATCTTATCAGATGTCAGTTCATGTCAAACTGTTTTATTATCGCATTCAGTCGTTCAGCAGAGAGACAGTCATGTCCTGTACTTTATCTCATATAAAAATCAATTCGCTGCTGATTGGTTGGCTTATATGAGCACTGATAGATTGTGTTGATGTCAATATTAGTTGCTGGTGGCAGGAAACAGCCAATATGCAGTGAAAGGACTCAGAGGGTGGATGATGGACAGTGAAGATGGATAAAGAGCAGAATTTTCTGCAAGAGTTCAGCTGAAAAACTTAAGATTTTCTTACTCATTAACCTCGGCATCAGGATGGAGTTTCCAAAATAAAAGCCCACATGGTGCATTTAGCAAATACCGTTTCTTGCATAGAGGCAGGCATTAGTCGACTAATCAACGAGTCCAATATTTTGTCTTTCTTAAAACACAACCATCAGACTCACCTCATCATGCTTAGCTGACAACCACAGAGCCACAATTATGAGTAGCAGCAGGGTGTTGCTGTGAATAAGGTAAGAGTGAGAAACATAATAGTATTTAGTCAATCAAATAGCTACAAGCTAACCTCACTGGAGTTTCTGTGTTAGTTTGGTGCTTTTTTAAAATCATGCTCTTGCTGTAATCATCAGAAACGAACCCTTTTCTAACAATCTACGGAGGAATAGTGCGCCCACAGCACCACAGATCTTCCACCATACTTAACACAGCCAACGAGGTGCTTTTTACACCATCAAATTAATTTCTTTAAAAGATAAGAGCAAATTCAAAATGCTGTTTTAAAGAGCTGGTTGGATATAGTAAGAAATAAAAACACCATCCAAACCAACCAGCTCCTATAAGACAAATTATTTGACCCCAAAACCTAATAACTAGTTGGTCTTTCACTGGGAGCAACAACTGCCAACAAGCATTTATATCAGAGCAAGACGTGTTCCTTTTTCAGATACTGTAAGACCTTTTAGCCTATTGCATGTTGTTAAGTTCTGTTTAGGTTTTTGATTCTACAAATACAGCACTAATCAGACCTTGGGGGTAGCAAGTGATACTGCAGTCAGCTTTCCACAAAATATGACTAATGATAGCTGATTTGTGATTTAACAATTGGGGCAGATGCATTTTCACATGTGGTCAGATCAATTTGGAAAGCTTTCTTCCCTTCATAAATGGGATTTTCATTTAGAATCACATTTTTGCATTTACTCGGGTTATTTGTGCCCGATACTCAACACATTCTGTGATCTGTACATTTAAAAGCCATATAAAAGAAAGAACTGTATCAACTCAACCTTTATTCTGGCTGCAATGACTACTGTAAAAGTCAGTGTGGCAGAATTGCTATTCAAGCAAAATTCAAGGTCTCAAATATATGAAAATATATATATGATTATTAAAAATGAAAGCACTGAAGTGAGCCGGAGAGGCCTAACCACGCTTTCCCAAAACGGCACTAACAGAGTCTCTCGCCTGCACACCAACACACATTTCCTGTTCCTGTGTTGATATAAAATCACAACAATAGGTGCAGTTTAGCAGCTGCATTGTGCAACTAATGATGGGAAAATCAGCAACAGCACTCCTAATCACCATAAGACCAACTACAAAACCTCTTGTGGGCCTCAACTAAACAAGAACAATAGACTTAGTACTTGCTGGGCAGACAGAGGAGAAATACACAGAAACAGTTCGCAGAAGTGAAAGAAAACTTGAGTCCTGAGAACAAAGAGAACAGGAACAGAAAGAGAAAAAGAAATTCAAGTTCAAAGTTCAGGTTTTCTTCATAATCCCAAGAAAGGCTGTGTGATTCATAGCTGGTAGTAAAATATGAACCACGAAACATGCATTCTAAATATAATTGAGTTAAGAGTTGTTTTTAATGGCTACAGCTAATGATCTGCATCATCTGTTTTCATAATGTTTACGTCTCTTATTTAAAAAGGACTCAGCATTACTACAATAACATATTTTAAAATGAAAGAGGAAGATTCTGTCATCATGGAGGAAGACTGTAAAACTAAAGTCCAAATTATTGACCCTCATACAGCACAGAAAGCAAAACTTAACACTCCACATCGTTTGCTGAGTAAGTCAAACACATGCCCAGTCATTTTATTATCATGAATTCAATCTTCAGAGAAAACCAATAACCTTGCAATCCAGACCAAACATTCCCTAAACTCAAAGCCCAGAAGATGAAATGCTACAAGCTTCCAACTGACTGAGGTTTTGCAATGTTGTAATAAAATATTTCAGATTTTCCACTTGAACTGAAAGGCCTGTTAACATACACGCATTTTCAAAAATCATTTAAAAGAACAAAATGACCCAATATTTATTATCATATTTGTCTCATATACAACATCTTTTACAACAATATGTAGTGGTTTGTATAATTTCCTTCTAAGTTCAATATCAAGTTTAGCAATGTACCGTACCATCTCTATGCTGATGATATTCAGCCATATTGCTCATTCAAAGTGTATAACTCCTTAAAACATTACCTCCTCAACTGACTGCTTGACTAGTAGATTTTAGATTTATGGCCAGACCCGAAATCCGGACTGGGTCGGGCCAAAATTATTTGCTTGATGGTCAGGTCGGGTTGGACTAGGGTTTCTGTGGCATGCGCATTTAATAAGCCTGCAATAAATCCAGCAGAGAGAAAACCAAACGAGAACGCAAGACATAAAGTTGCGTTGATCTACTTATTACAGTCTAAATAGAGGAGTTGGTAGCTTACCCTGGAGCAGACGTTCATTAGACTGCGCACATTGTTACAATCCTACCAATCACACGTCCCAGATGATCTAAACTCTATTATTGAGCTCCAGCATTGATGCTAGACATTCGAGCATTGGTGAAGCAAATATAAAATCTAAAATATATTGGGAATGTAGGTATGTTTGTCCAACAAACCTCTGGATCTCAGTGAAGTTAACATTGCCTTTTGAAAATCACTCTGACAACTACACAAAAACTGCTTCTTTCATTTCGGCAACATTCTCAAATAAATTAAAAATGCACCAAAAACTATGATTGCAATGATATTTTATACTTTTACTTCTTCTCATTTAGACTACTGCAACGACATTTTCCTTTGAATAAGAGGAAGTTCAACCATCTCCAGGCATCTCAGAACACTGCTGCTTGACTTTAAACCAACACACAAGAGAGATCTTGTCATTTACTTTTGTAGCTCCTCTTACATGTCTGACCTGATCTCAACTTCCCTCCCCACCGACGGCGTGAGGTCTTCGGGTCAAAACCTGCAAGTTCTAGATACATAAAAGAAACCTGTTGGAAGATGAAGAATATTTGAGGTAGGACCGAGTGATTTAGACCAACAGAGCCTACTCCACGTGTAGAGTTGAATCCTACTGAGAAGCTGTGGCAGGACTTGAAAATAGCTGCTCACAGATGCTCTATGTTGCAATGAACAATGAGGAAAGAATTCAACTTCTAGATGTGCAAAGTCGGTAGAAATGCTCCAAAACATTATCTCAGCTGTAATTACAGTAAAATGTGGTTTGACAAAGTACTGAGTCAAGGGGGATGAATACAAATGCAATCTAAATAAAATCTTTCCAGATTTATTTATTTTTTAAACCAAGCAACATTTTCTTCCTCCAGGTGGCAGGTTTGTGTTACTTGTGTTGGCTTATGACCTAAAATCTTAATAAAATGTACTAATGTTTGTGGTTGTAATACGACAAAATGTGGAAAATGGGGAATCGATACTTTTGCAAGGCATTATAAGAGGGGATGCAAACAAAAAGGCAGGATAATGGGACGGCCTTTTGCTTCATCTGATGACATCTGTTTAAAATATCTGCACTTCTTGGATTACTTAGCCCAGGAAGTTTTTAAAACAGTCACTAAATTCAACCATAATACGTAGCAATATGCCTGATCACTATTTTTTTTAAAAGCATTCCAATTTGCTTTGACTCAAAAAACGGTGGTTGAATTCATCTCCAGCAAAAGCTACAAATACACCTGGCTGTTCCAGAGAGGAATGACCTCCAGATGTATTTTTGAAGAAAGCTCACTTAGCACACATTACTGAGGCTTCAACATCACACACTGAAACTGATTTCACACAGAGCTGTTTTTTCTTTTTTACTCACTTTGACTCGGCCAACCTAGAATAGTGACTCAGGCTTTGGATACACAGCAGATGTGGGAACGGGTAGGCTAATCAGAAACACAACTTGTGACACAGTCGAGATCTGACTGAGGTAATCCCCCACTGGGTTTGTCCAGTTATAAAACTGCTATGCAAAGATACGCAGCCAATGGGTTTATTTGCAGTTACACATCATAAAGTGAACAGAATATTAAATCCTTTAAAGGCAGTTTGTTGTTATTGTTGTCGTTTGTTCTGTACAGTGCTATGCCCTGAAAACAATGTATTGTATTGAAGCCAGTGTGTGTTTTTTCTCAGACGATATAGCAGGGACATGTGTTGAGGAGGAGGGGAAAGGGAGAGGCTTGCTTCCTTCCTTCACTGCAAGTTACCAGGGGAGAGAAGAAATAGACGTCACAAACAGAGGAAGAGGGATGGAACTGGAGAAAGAGGCAAAAACATACACAGAACAGCAGATGCAGGGCACAGAAAGGAGGGAATCGAAGCCTGAAGTTTGGGGAAAACATGTGGTAAGAAAAGATGGAAGAAAGGAACGGGAAGAGAAGACGAACAAGGCAAAAAAGAGGTGTTGGACATGAGGAGAGGGAGGAGCAACCTAACACTTATGTAATTTATTCCTAATCTAAAAGCCAGAGAACCACAGTGTACCAAAACTTATAATACACACAATAATTCACAGGGCAAGCAACCTGGACATTGTTAAAACTGCTACACCATTTGTACCATCACACCGTGGCTTGACTGTTTTTTTGGTTTTTTTTACAGCGGCCATAACTGCTGACAGACGGCAGAGGGCATATCAGTTTCTATGTTAATAATCCTTCACTATGATCCTTCCTGCTACTATAGAGCTGTAAAGTCAGCAAATTCAAGCACACCACAGTACTGTTATGTAATCTATAATGCAATAATGTGGAGCATATTCATCATTATAACAGACAGGGATTTCATTGGGGGGCGCAGGCTGGTTAAAGTAAGCTACAAAAGCAATCGAGTGTTGCGTTGACTGCGGACAGCGCCACAAAAAGGTCCAGTTTGTTTCCATATTGAGTCATTTGTCCCTTCCTGCATCCCATCACCTCAAAGGGTTTCCATTACCTGATTGAAAGAGCAATGTTAACCTTACTACAGAAACAAAAGGATAAAAAAAAAGTAAAAAGCTGTAGTTTTTTTATCGATGGGTTGGATATCAATTTTAATTAACAGTGTTTAAACATATTCAGCTCATTATATGAGAATAGAGATGCACAATGTCTGGAAAAACAAGATATTACAATACTATTGCTGGATGTTGCAATGGTAAGATAAAGTATGACTACCCCACATTTCCCTGAGTCCTTTATTTTCTCTTTATTATAATAACCCTACTGATCTATTTTACCATCATCTACTAAAACTATGCATCAGGTTTGGGACTGACAGCAGTGGAAGCCCATCCGACAGGTCAAATTAGCTATTTGCTCACAGAAGTCCCAATAATAAAGATGTTCCAAATGTTATAAATTACAAGATAATGACTGAGACTGAGCTGTTTTCAGACGTAAAGTTTATTTTGTTTTGAAACAATCTGAGATTTTTTATTACTGTGTTCCCTTAATGTGACATCTGTGTGGTCCGATGAGGCTACCGCTAACAGATTGCTATGAGCCATTAACAGTCCTCGGTCGGTAAACGTCACTGGCTAATAATCAAGCAAGCTCGTTTAAAGTAAACATGTGAGCCAGTATGTTAAGTACTGGCTTCCTTTAACTGTTTATTTCATGAAAATAAAAAGACCATTTACAAGACTAAAGTCTCATTTTCTCCATCTCTGGTGACCTCCAAAGCAGATATAGTGGCAACATCTCTGGCACTGTTTTCAAAATGTTAACAAACCTGATTTATAGGCACATTTATTTAATACAGCAACTTTTTCACAAACCCCCATCCACACCCAAAAAGTCCTACGGAGCGATCAAAAGGCTTTAATAAGTTTATCAACTGCAAATAAAAATGACCATATACTGTCAATACATGTTAACTTAAGAAGGGATGAGCTGATGCTCTGTGTTTATGATTTAAGTGCTTCATACCACATCCTTTAGCCATTAGTCTGTCAGTGTTACACCCTTGCTCTTACCCTGAAGTGATTGCATTTCATTGTCACAGCAGCGAGTTGTTCACATTATGGCTTTCCATAAGTTTTAAAGTGTTGTCACGGTGTTTGTAGTTTTATTGCTGAATATCAGCCGTTTTTAAATATGTGTTGGAAGCATCTTCTCCTTACTCTGTGGCTGAGAACAGAACAACATAGCAACTTCACAACTACTTCTTTTATTATTTCAATATAACAGCCTCAAGCACTGATCCAAGACCTCAAGTATGAAGCACACACCTTCTTACACTGAGCCCATAATATTGGCTTAAACTTACTTCATGTTAACAGCAGGATAGGATCTCTTCAAAGAAGACTTCAGCTTGAAGAGAAAGATTAAGATGTTTTATTAAAGCAAGATTGGCTTATTCTTAACTTTATAAGTGATTTTGTTTGATAAAGAACATCTGTTTTTATTCAACCACTGATTTTCATTCATTTCTGTGACCACAGAAGTCGACGAAGCTGAAGAAGAAGACCACACGTGCTGACAATCTGCATGGGCTTTGAAGCCCGATGGGAATAACTCATCAAAAAAAGATTGACAAACTAAAAACAATCATCATGAAGCCATTTTTTTTGAAAACCCAAAACACTATGATACAGTGAAAATTATGCTGGATATAATGAGTAGATTCTAAAGCTTACATGGACACGACAGTGCAGTTTTGTCAAATGATATTAAGCTCTAAATATGAAGAGTTTGAGTGACTCTGAAGAAGACAAGGCTCTTGTCAGACAGTGTCCTAACCAACCCGACAGCTGGCGTGTTATGAGGGAGATTGTGCTTCATTCAAATGTGCTACTGCGTTATGTGAAGAATCTTGAGTTTTGATTTTCATAGTGTGCCTGGTAACAGAAACTCTAATGAAAAAAAACCTTTCATAGAAAGTAAGGCTGAGTCACCCAAAGTGTCTCGATTCAGCTGCACCATGTTGTCCTCAATAGCAGGAACTTACTAATGTAGAAATAAGGAGCATTCACAAGGCAGCAAACGTCATATTTTTTTTCCTTAGATGTAAGGAACCAATGCATAAAAATCACAAGTAATTGAATAAAACACTGCCTTGGAAAAAAGTAACTCATTTCCTGCCAAGCAGATCCGGGAGCTAGGAGGACATGATCATGGGTCAATCAGACAGCAATGAACTATCAAAAAAAACAAAAAAAAAAACAACTTCTAACATGAGTCTTTCATCAGTCCTGTTTGGCAATGAGATGGAAATTTCAGCCACAACAGAGCTACGCAAAACTGCTGTTACTGTTCAGTGTTGCACCCCATTGATCCACTGCACTAGTGGAAAATGAATGAAAACAAATATCCAAAGGGGGTTTTCAGCAGCAGCACTCGAGCTAAACGGTCTAAGCTTCATGTGGTGGATAAGCGTTCCCAAACAGCACATAAGCCTCAGTTAAAATGAAGGATAGAAATTATTACTGCATTTCTCATGTTACTTCACATGAATGTTTTTCGCAGTAGCAGTAAGTTTGTCTTTATAGTGACGCTTATAAAGCTGTGAAAACAATCACTGTATGAATAAAGCACTATGTCAATAGTTTAGCAATAGTTAGCACCAGTTAGCACATTAATCAAGCATCCCATTAGAAAGAGATTGCTCTACACTGTAAAACTTCCCAAAAAAAGAACATCCTTTCTACAGAATTTAAACATTTTATTACTACGTGTGCCCCCCCCGCAAAAAAGCAGCAACACAACCAGTGCTAGCTGATACTAAAGAATCTATTGAATATTTCTCTACAAAGAAGGAAAAGTAAAGATCAGACTTTTCCTGGTTGATGACCTCATGAAACAGAAAATATGCTGGAGGTGTTTACCAAGGTAGTGGCTCTGAATCTAACAAAAAAGGAATTGAAAAAAAGAACGTCCACCTATGTCTCTAAAATTCATCTGATCATTCAAAACAAAAAACGTGCTTCAAAGTTTATGCCACTGATTGGTATGAAAACAAACGTTATTGACAATATTTCTCCAGAATTTCACCTATCAAATAGAAATCAAAGTTCATTGGTGCATATCTAACAGTACAACAAGAGAAGGAAGTCGGAGCGTACGACTCCAATGTGAAAAAAGAAAAAGGGTGGGAGACTAGATTGGTGCACGGTTCTAAAGAACTACAAAATAAATTGTTCTTTAGAACCATTTCAGAACTACTTCAAATCAGGGTTTCAGAAAACAACAGTAATAATGATGCAAAATCTCCAGTTGCCAAACATCTCATTACAGCTGGCCCTGATATTGGTTGACATTTCAAGATATTAAATTGTGCCAGCTCCTAAAAGAGGAGGCAACAGAGATAAACTCTTGTTAAGGAAGACATTTTGGATCTACTCCTTACAGTTCACTACAGATCTGCAAGATTACAATAAATGTTTTTGTATTTGAATTTCTGTAGAGTGCTGCATATTATTATTTTTTGTTTAATTGCCACTGATTTGACTCTTTTCTCCAAGATGTTTATTCTTTGGCCTGATTATCCAGCTTGTCTCTGGCTTAGTTGCCCTTTAATTTCTATATAGATACATTGTTCGTCAGACCATTACCGATTTCAGGCTTTACTTGATGTGAGCAGTTTGTTTATATTTCCTCTAATTTCTTTTTTTTCCCTCAGAGCTAACATGCATAGAGAAAAAAAAAGTGTTACACTTGCTTTGATAAAGTGTAACAAAAAAATAAGGGAAGGACAGGATGATCTATCTTTATTCATTAACACATACTGCTGTATCTCAAAAGATCAGAATGTCATCAACAAGTTAATTTGTTTCTGTAATTTCCTGTATTTCATCCCATCTTCTGTATTTCTTTCAGTTAATTTTGATCATCAAAAAGTCAAAATTCAGTTTCTCAGAGAATTAGAGCAAAACTAAGATTTAAAAAAAAAATGTTTTTAATAAAAAAAAAGTTCACTTAGCAGAACGTGTGTCTATATACGTACAATATAGAATAGAATAGAATAGAATAGAATTCAACTTTATTGTCATTCCACTGTCACAAGTACAAGCAACGAGATGTAGTTTGCATCTATCCAGAAGTGCTCTACGAGATATAAACATTTATTTACGGATGTACAAGACTATGTATGTATGGACTATAAGGGGTTATAGCAAAGAGATATAGATATTGTGTATAAATATAAATATGGGAGCTATATGCACAGATTATACAGAATATACAGAATGTTAGGGAATGGATTATAGATAAATAATGGCAGATAAAATTTACAGGTTGTATGTGTGTGTGTGAAGAAAACAGTCCGTGATGTGTGTGTGTGTGAGGATAGTCCATGTGTTATTGTTGTATGAGAGGATAGGGGAGTACAGTCCTTATAGTTTATGTTTTATGTCAGGAGGCGTTCAAAAGCGTGACAGCTGTGGGAAAGAAGCTGTTCCGGTGTTCTTTATGCGCACGCAATAGGTTGTGGCTCCTTTTGTATAAGTTGCTGCATCGATGCCGAGTGACATTGAGAAGACCAGCCTGCGGCTTTGCTGAGGTGATGATGAGATTGATTTAATGACAGCCTTTAACTTCTCCACATTGTCAGGTCTTGTCAGACATGTTATCAAGCTCAGTTGTACCTTGCTCATTAAACCAGGTATTGGTAGCTCTAGTAGCGTCAGCAGGAGTCAAGTCCTGCTGGAAAATGAAATCAACATCTTCACAAAACTTCTCAACAGATGGAAGAAGGAGGTGCTTTAAAAAGCGGCTTCGCTTACATGGAGGACACAACGACCCAACACAATGACCACTAGGGCTGCACTGATACTACAAATATAGTGTTCTTGCAATGTCAGTATGTGCAATATACATATTGTAAAGAACTGCTTGAAGTGAAATAATTGTTGGCTAATATTTTCCAAGTGTTATAAACTTGCATTTTTCATACTAATGAAATATTTAGGTGTAAATACTCTTGACACCGGACACTAATGACGTTGCTCAAAATTGATTGATGGAAGCACAGGAAAGAAGAAAAGAGGCAAATATGCAATTAATATCATTGCAATATTTACTAATATTTAGGCACCGATTGCAGCGTTCTGCCGATCACCGATCTTTAAAAAGTCTGACCTGCCAATTCCAATTTTGCCCGATACTGATAAGACCAGTAGGTAAGATCAGCTTCACATATAACACGTACAGTTTGTAATACGGAGTATTGGTCGATCACAGAGCTCCCAAAAAGAAATTGGGGGCCGATTTATGGGTGCAACCCTGCTAATATTATCTGTATCGTAGGTTTGTCTTTTATTTTGCAGCCCTAACAATAAAAATTAATGTCAGATACCGACAACAACCACATATAACATTCACAAAAGAGATAACATCAGATTGTCAACAAGATAGTTGGACTGCAGCACAACTGTTCAAGTCATCTGTTGAAAGTTTTTTTTTTTTACATGCACTGTATAGAGAAGACAATGTTTTCCCTGTTACATTTCCCAAACGTCAGAAAAATCCAAGAATTCTTAGAAATAATCATATCTCATTGGTATTTTGTAGAATAGTCTTTTATACTGTATAACTTGGTTAAAACATTTCAAGCATTTTTTTCACAAGCTTCTGATAATTTACTGGAATTTCAGGTTTCATCTTCCTTCCTAATTTTCCTTGGGACTGAGATCAGACCTTTACGGTCATTCAGTCACTTTCTAACTAATTTAGCAGCATGATTAAGACCATGGGGGATCCATTTATGCCAAAGCTTTAACTTGCTGCCTAATGGCTTGAGATATTGCTTCGGTATTTCCACATAGTGTTCTTTCCACATGATGCCATCTAATGTCTGAAGTTCACAAGTCCTCCCTGCACAAAAACTCCCACGCAACATGATGCTGCCACCTCTGTACTTCTGAACTGGCACGTTGATCTCAGGCTTTCACGGTTTATCATTTTTTCCTCCAAATGTAACAATAATAATTATGCCCAATACTCTCTTTCATTATCTGGGATTTAGCCAAACAGGTATTTTAATATTCCTAAATGGTATAAAACAGGACAAGTTTAGTCAGATTTAAAGTCAATAATAAAAAAAAAATGTCATCAGTCTAAGCAAATATATGGTTTTAAGTGATTATCACTCGTAATCTATATTGGATTTATATTTATTTATATGAGAGTTACTGAAAATTGATGATATTCCAATTTACTTCCAGGCACATGTTGCATTTACAGACTGAAAGTTGTGGGAAATAGTAGTTTGAAGCATTTATTAAGAAAAACAAAAACACATGTAAACAGCTCTTTTATTCTGTAAACCTTTTTAAACCCACTTATAAATATATTATATTAGCGTTAGCCTAATCTTGTTAGAATAAAAATTGAGCTGTGCAAGTGAAATCTCTGCCAAAGTTGTGAAATTTCCTGTCACGCCTTTTCTAAATGCGCAGTGCCCGAGTAAAAACACACTTTTGTAGTATTTTGCCTGCGTTTCTATTAGGTTAACTCTAAAATACGAGTTAAAATGAAGAATTAACGTCAAACCAAAAGATAAAGTACAATATTTTCTGGGAAAACTAACTAACCTCCTCTTCTTCTTCTGCTCAGACCGAGAACTGGCTGCAAAATTCATCAAGTTTTCATTACTCGGAGGCAACAATGCAGCCGCATAAACAGCCCTCGGGTTATAAAACTCCACCGCCTGCTTGTTCGCTGGCTGTTTAACTAGTTTTATGACAGCTGGGCAGCACAGCCAGCGATAAATTTAGAAACGCACACCCCGCGTATATAGATGCACGAATTCATTTAACAGCAATCCAGTTAGCCAGATTAGCACAAAGCTTAGAGTTTCGTCGGAGTGTTTCGAAGTACTTTATGTCAAAAGGGGGAAAGAAAAAAAAAAAAACTAAAGTTAAACAAAGAGAGCAAGAAACGAGCAGACTTCCTGGATAAAGATAGCGGATTGTGTGTGTGAGAGAGAAGCAAGAGGAAGACATACTGACATCACACACACACGCGCGCGCGCACGCATACCCACGCAATAAAAAACACACTCACCGCTCGTTGACTGAGACACGGCAGACACAGCGGTCTGACCCATATTCAGCTCCGGCGGCGAGCCGGACCGGACCGGGTTCCCCCCCCCCACCCGAACCCGCTATCACGGCTTCCTATCCCCGCATAAGCTCCGTCCGCAGCCGTCGAGCGCGTTCATCTCAAGAGAAGAAGTTTCACGCAGAGATGGCCGAGGCGCAGGAAACTTGGTTCATGCACTGAGAGTGAGTGAGTGAGTGGGTCTCTACTACGTAGTGACGTCCCCTCCCACCTCGTCGTCCTGTGAGCGGCTGCAAAATGCCTCTCATTCCACCATGCAGATCAGAGAAGCTGCTGAGGTCTGACACCTCCAGCCGTCAGCTGAAAACTAAACAAGCCAAGGAATATTGGAAACCAGAACTTTATTTAGAGGGGGTGGGGGAAGTAAGTGAGTTCCCTGCTGGATTTAAGTACAAATCTGAAAGTCTGCGTCTTCATTTTTTTTAGACATTTTAATGCCTCTTTTCTTCATCAGATTAAGTTTATGTGACATCTGGCTCCAGCCTGGGCCATTTAAATGCCCCAATCACTCTGACACCCAAAAATTTAATCCAGAATTCCTTTGGAAATTACTAACTAGAGTTCACTGCCGTGAAATGTAATCTCAGAATAAATGCAGTTGAAGGCCTCAGCTGGTTTGGCAAAACAACATTAGTGACCAGACAGCATCACCAACAGCAAGGAAGGGAAGACATGTTTAAAAGTTTAAAGTAGGGTTAGGTTGAAAATGAATAAGTTTCTACCATGACCACCTAAACCAGGGATATGCAACCTGCATAAAGATAAGCACTCCATTATTCAATGTCATGCCTGATGAAGAGAAGGTAAATTATAAGCATATTTTCACAATCTTAGTTAATTTCCTTCCAAGAGTGTGATGATTCCAGAGATCTATGCTGAGAGTTTCTGAAATACAGCACAGGTTGTTGAATCTTCTTTGCAGCAGACTGAAAAGCTCAATAATTGTCCACAGTCATCCCTACAACTTATATTGAACTTCTCCTTTGGCCAAGCTGGAACCCAACATCAGCTTCCCCTAACAATCATCTGGTTGTGACTATAACATACTCGCTGACCTCTGGGAAGATCTGACCCCTGGCCTGGACACTGCCGGATAAAATTAGATGTTACAAAAATAGATCAGTGTTACATTTGCAAACATATTCAGTTGAAACCAGATGGTTATGTATATAAGCAGACATACTTTCTCACTTACTGACATTAAATCAGACTACATTTTTCCTGGGATAGGTCAGCGAGGACTTCAAAAAAATACTTATATTTGCTGTATACCAGATGTTTGTTGTTTTTTTTTTTAAAGGTAGTTTTTCTTTAATCACATGTTGTGTTTTTTTAATCCATACATTTAGTAGTAGAAAATAATCTGCACCATTTCTACATGGATTTGAACTGGCTTTCTAAGAGCAAGAATAGGATTGATTGAGTCTGTGATAAAGGCCTGACTATGTAACACTGCAGAAACAGTCACAAGTCATGGATTTTGGCACAAAAACCGTCATCGATGTATAGGGGGCATCACTTTGTTAGTCCATAGTAATTATAAAAGCTTGAGGTTTGGATGTCAGTGGCCTTGAATGAGCGTCGGTACGGTAAGTTCTGTTTGCTATGAATTCAGTGAGAGTACAGAATGGCTATAACTCTGCTCTGGGTCATACAGGAGACAAATCAGTCAGTTTGTCAGCATGAAATGAGGATGCCGTAGTAGCATCTGGCTAATAATAGACATACTATTAACTTGAATTACACCACGTCTGCCTCTGAATTAAGGCAGGAAAATGCTTGACCGTGTTTGTGTGAGGGGCAGCTTCAGCCATCAGCGTCAGCTGAAACCTCGCAGAACCATCGCCTGACAAGAGCGAGCTATCAGTACACTAACACACAAATACGGGCACAACAATAATTTGCATGACTTCAAGGAACATCGCATCGACTTCATATGGACATTTCACTGCGTTCTAATTAGACAATTCCTTACCTCCACTTGCAAAATTACAAATCTTAGTATCAAATAACTTTAAACTTTTTAAAATATGTAAAGACTCACTTTCTCCCCCCTTTTCTCACAAACCCCAGCACTGAGACTGACTCGGTAAATGGGAGCGTAGGGTAAAATGATTTTTAATTTAGTCCAAGACTGCCATCTAGTGTTCATAAGAGCATAATTTCAAGTCCATCCAGCTCTCCCGCTTGTCCTTGAAAGAGGAGAGTTGGTGCCTACCTCCAGCAATCACTGTCCAAAAGGCAGAACAAGAGTAAAACGACTAAGAAAAAGGTTATTGGACACAATATTGTTGTGTCTAATTGGGTTTTCACTCTTTCATATGCCATAAAAGAGTGAAAAAACAAGTCTTTGGTTTTATTTCATCACAAAAGAAAGGAAAGTCTTGCCTCAGACTTTCACAGAAAGTGTTTTATAGCATGTGAACTCCAAATATTGTCTTATTTATACAGAATAATGGGCAACCAAAATTAAACAGTTTCACTAGATCTTATTAAAATGTTTGTGCAAACCAGGCCCGGCGGCATGGGCGGGCATTGGGGGGCATTGCCCGCCCACAGAGTCAGCGCTGGACTGGAAGCTGTTTGTTGTTTTTACCTTAGAATGGCCAAATTTCTGTTATTCCTATATCAATTTGGTACAGTAGGGGCTTCCGCACTTCCCACATCTGTGTCCTCTGTCACTGTTTTCAGCAGTTAAAACTGTTTAATCCGTTGTTAACACCTCCTAACCTGCTATTCCTAGCCGCCTTTAAACGCAACATGAGCGCTACGACCCTCGCGCTGGGTTTACACCTGTGCGGCAGCGACGGAGGCCTGCTGCTGTGCAGGTGTGTTAGAATTACGCAGGAAACCAGCAAAACGCAAAGAACTTGGCACAGTTTTCCCCCTAAACTAACCGACTGAGTTGAGCAATGCTGTTCAATAATGGTAATGGTAGCTAAATGATGACTAGCTAATAACAATACTAGGCTACTTGTTAAGCTTTTTAACAAGTAGCCTGTAGACTACCGATGTTGTTGTCTACGTTCAGCTACGTAGATTCATTTTGCCCCCCAAAATAAGTCGATGCCCCCTCTGTTAAACTCGTCTGGAGCCGGGGCTGGTGCAACCCTGCTTTTACCAACTTTCATACAACAATCATATGCCACTTCTGCAGCGATTCAGTGATTTATATATAGTCTTCTTTTTTTTACATGTCCATGCACTAATTCAGGTACGGTATCGTCAACTCTTAGTTTAATCACCATATCTGACTGCAGGACTCTGTTAAAAATTTAATTTGGGAGCAACTGAGACAGCCACAGCTTTATAGGAAGGTCATTAGTGAATGAGTTGGAAGTAGATAATTGAAGATGCAGGAAGTCCTGGAGGAGGTGGGAGGATAAAGACAGAACAGGGGGATGGAATTACTTAGAGCGCTTAACAGAGCAAAGTGACTGTGTTAGCATTGACTGTGAGGTGATATTATATACTTCTTCTGTTTGATCAAATTTATTGGAGGCTGTGTGTGTTAAGGAACAATTATCAGGTGAACAGTTCAGACTTGCTAAAGAACACAAGGCAACAAAAAGCATTATGAAGATCAATAAAAACACCAGATAGGTCACAGATAAATTTACGGAGAAGTTTAAAGATGAAATAGGTTATAAAAAAATAAGAAAAAGGTCACTGTTGAACAGTAAGAAGACACGACTAGCATCCAGGGAAAAAAAAGTTATAGGTTGCTAAAGACATTCAACATTCAGCCAGAGCTGCAATTGATTGGTTGAGCTCAGCAAAAGTCCAGGTTTTAGGAATGTGAAAATTAAGAATTGGTGTTCACAAATGTTTTGTGTTCAATCTAATTTAGCTTAAATTTTTTTTACAATCATTTCCTCTTTTAAATGTTCTTTTTTTTCATAAAACACCTTGTAAACCATGTATTATTTTTCTTTCTTTTCACAAGACTGTACTACGTTGTCTATTTCTGTAACAACAAATTCAGAATAAAAAACATTGAAATCTGTTTTTTTTTTTTGAATGTTGCGTAATGTGGAATAGTTAAAGGGTTATGAATCCTTTTTTATCACTGTATATATTATGTTTTGTGTTCAAATTAGTGTATTCTGGGGTTTCACTTAGTGTAAACACGTTTGCCTGTTGGCCTTGTTTTAAATAAAATAAATCATAAATCATATCTAATGTGACTCCAGACATATTTGACTCTGCCTAAACAAAAGAAAATGTGACTAAATACAAAGTATTTTTGTGGTTAACTTTTTAAAGATTGTTCCGAAGTTTAGTCACATTCTGATAAGTTTACTGAACTGGTCCGGTGAAAGGATTTCATTCTTGACATTCTGACAGGCGTTCCGTCAAAGTCAAAACAAACAAAAGACACCACGGTTGAGTTTTCCAAAATTAGCTTGATACCTGTAGTGTATAACTGAGTGCCTCTTTTTGAGCATTGATTATTCTGCTTCTAACTGTTCTGATCAGCTGCAGAACAAAGTTCCCTCTGGATTTAACCTGGATCAATATGATGCTTTTACTTGTAATCTCTGCAAATACACTGCCTTCACAGCTGGAGAAATGGACATGAACCGTTTCATAATTTCTCTACCAGGATATTTCTTTTTTTTTTTTTTTTTAGGAAGTTGGTCCTAAGTGTCCTGGTATTAAATAACAGAGATGAACTGACCGTTCAAAGACCATAGCAGCTGAAGGAGTCGAGGTTCCGGAGAAGTGGGGAAAAGGAAGGAAGAGAGTCATCAAATATTAAGTAGTAGCCTCAGCAGAACAAGAGATAATAATTGTTTAAGTGCTATTTTTTTCCAGAGGCTTTCTCTCCTCTCTGACTTATTTATTAAACTCGATGTCTTCCGTGGTATAGTCCAATCCCCTCAGTTGAGCCTCACATGTGTGCACTTTCACAACAAACTGAAGTCTAAAACAGAAAAGCATACTCCAAGCACTCCTGTTTTGCAAACTTCCTGCTTGTCCGTAAATGGCTTGAGTATGAGAAGTTACTAACTGAGTGACCTTTAAAGAGTCGATGCTGAGAGATTGCCACGCTGGGATCATGATTCAGACTCCAAACTGTCAAAACAGTGAAGTGTGATTCAGCGAGAACCAGCGACCCAGCTAAGCAAAGACAAATTAGGGGTGAAGAGTCCCAATGAAATGTTGTATCCCTGCAGAGTTCCATTGCATTAAATTATAAATGAGAAAAAGTATATTGTGTGCTTAAACAAGGCCTGGAAAAAAGGAAATTCATGCTCGAGAACCAACAGGCACTAACATCAAATTTTCATTTCATCCCTATAGCATGATCACCAGTCAAAGGCCCCAGTGGAAAACGGCTCTCTATGATTCATCAATGAGATCAATAAGTGAGGACTCGTGCAAACAGGAAAAGGCCCTATCATTTTGCTCTTTAAAATTTTGATGAATTCATCTCCTGCTGCATCTTTTGAGTGGTCTAAAAAAAAACCTTACCGCATTCACCCGTTAAGATTTGTTACTTCTTTCGTCTAACCGTTCAACTTCAATTACAGGTCTAGCTATCCATGACTACCAAATCAGTGGAGTGGGTTTTAACCAAATGCTAAATTATTAAATATGTTGCCTTGTAAGTGTATTCATGCCCACTGAACTTAAAACAGTTTATTAGGATTTCGACCAATATACATTGGGCAAAATTGTGAAGTGAAAGCAAAAATACATCTTTTTTTTTACATATTAAAATGCTGTGGCTGGCAGTGGGAACAGTAGACCTACTCAATGAGATGTTTGTGGGTTTGATTCTAACCTTCTCCCCTGCCACAAGTTATTGTGCTCTTGGGCAAAGGAGTAAACCCCAAGTTGTCTTCTGATGTCCGAACGGATGTGTGTTTTGAGAAAAGTTGGCCTAATACGTTTCTAGTGTACAAGTGCTATGAGAAATTCATTTCACTTTAACAATTTCAGTCCACTTATGTGTGTCTTTCATCTTGATTCATCCCCCTTTTCGCTGAAGTCCCTAAATAAAAAATAGCGAAGGTCTGACTGTAGAAATTGGAAAGATCCGCATCTCACGTGGGAGATCGGATAGACAGGACAACTATTAGATGTGCACACTGCAAATGTGAGCTTTTGTAGAAGACTAGTCAGAAGAAAACATGTAGGAGACACAACAAATGTTGCTACTACTGTTGCAGCAGTAGTAGCAACATGATGTGGAGATCCTGGTCAGAGTTTATTAGAAGAAGATTGGAGATCAATAAAGAAGAAACCTGAAGATGTAGTTTGGACAGGACATAGGTCTGGGGTGCACATACCCAGAGCTATAGCAGAATTATGTTAATATGGATAAAGGCACATTGCTGAAATGACTCAGAGTCCAGACCTAAATCCAGGTGATAATGTGTAGCAAGACTGGGAGCATTGATTTTCATAGACACTCTTCATTCAAACGGACTGAGCTGGAGATGCTTGAGAATGAGAAAATATTTTAGTATCCAGATGTGCAAGCAATTTAAAAACTGCAACTCTGCACTATTTTTTGTTGGTCTATCACATAAGAGTCTAATAAAATACATTACCGATGCAAAAGGATGCACTTCTGCAGTGCAATGAAACATAAAATGAATGGCTGCATGTGATTTTGTTCAGGCAGCCGATTATTCAAATGATCAATCGGTATTGGGCTATTGTTACTGCGCGCCCTCCAATCCCACACACCGACAAGGAAAGCGCCTCCCAATTCTGAAAATAAACCTTTATCTCCCATGCTTACAATATCATGCACCCTCATCCATTTTTAGTCGATCTTATCAGCACGGGGTTCTAATGTAAGACCAAAGCAAGCGGCGACTTCTGGCTTCTCTTTCTCTTCACATCTTCCAGTCAGCTTGCCTGAAATCCGATCTCCTGTTTGTTGTATTCCGTTCGGCGCAACCCATAAGCTGCCATCACTGCTAAAATGTTGTCTGCATAAATCAATAGTTGACATCCTGCCAGACCGGGCAGCCAGACCAAAGCAAGCAGGAGAGACACAAAGAAGCGCACGGTGCAGCACTGGCGTGAAAAGAGCTTTGCACCGTGCGGCATGGTTGATAGTAACTGTAGGACAAAAAGGTCAGGGTTGAAGGAAAATGTGCAAACATAGCATGGATGAAAATCTTATTAAGTTAAAGCCAAATGTGGGGAGTAAACACACATCTTTTATTTCTGCACCTGCACGCTCCAACTTTATACGGTAAAATGTGCACACATTTACCAGATGGCAATTATCAGCTGCAGAAACAGTTGGCTTGAGCCTGTCCGCCATGTTTACTTAGTTGTGTTGTGAGGCTATTAGCGTCCAGTTTCAAGCCTAAACATGGCTTGTTTTAAAGTAGGCTACCAGTGGTTGATAATGGTTGCTTTGGCTACCGTCCAGCTAGCTTTTGCTCACACACTGTTCTCAGGTTTAGCACTGTAAGGCTTCAAAATGTTCCACACAACATTTTGAAGCTCACATATTAAATCTAAAGTTAGAAGCGCAATAAAACTTTCTGTAAAAAAAATCAGTTAATGTAAACACTTTTAGTTAAACAGTCGATGTAAAAAAAAAAAATATATAAAAAATACAACATATGATCAACAGAGAAACAGAAGGGAAGTTATTCTTTTAAAAAGCAAGTGGGAATTTCTGCCAGAGATCTACCTGTCAAACAAGCGGATCAATCTAAAGTTATGTTGTTTTACCAGAGCAGGACTCGCCTCTATTAAATATTAAAGCCTGCAGGGAATACGGAGAGTTATCTCCAAACCCAAGCAGCATTTGTGACATAACTGAAGCTGAAGGTGTGGCTTTGTTTCTAACTTTAGTGTCTAAATGCAGAAGTGAAGGTGCTGTCAACCATGGTCAATAGTCTTTTTGTTAAAAAACGCTCCTACCAGCACAGAAATATAAACTAATTGTGCTAGTAAATTATTATAGTTACACAGGCACATAAAGGCTGGAATTACTCTGTCACACTGACACAAAAAAGCCACATAAAAAACAAAAAGGGAACATGTGTAGTGCTCAGCCCCATGACAGATTTCTTCTGCTTTTTCTTTTTGTTGTTACACTAAAATGTTACTGATCATCAAACCAAATTTTCAAATTATGACTTAATTTATTTAAGGAAAGACATTTTCTAAAGCCATCTGAAAATATGGAATAAAGTCTTTGCCTCCCTCTAACAACTGACTGTGTTGCATTCACTGGAAGTTAGTTTTTCACATCGACGTGGGGGACTTTTGACCCTCTCCTCTTTGTAAAACTGTCTTAATTCAGCCACATGCCAGGGTTTTCTTTTAGCATGAGCAGACTGCTTAAGGGCATTCCCCAACAGTTCAGTCTGGACTTTAACTAGGCCACATTGAAACATACTGCATGTTTTAGCCATTCCCAAGGTAGACTTGCTGGTGAATTTCGTCCTGTTGAGTAACTCAAGTGCGAATGAGTTCAAGGTCACAAAGGGATGGCTGGATATTCTTGTTCAGGATTTTTCTGGGGGCAAATCTTCTTCTCAAGCAGAGCCAGACCACCACACTGCCACCACCAAGTTTGACTGTTGGTATGACCTTCTGTTTCAGAAATGCTGAGTTTGTTTTTGTGCCAAATATACGGGAGCACGTACCTTCCAGAAGGTTGTACTCTTGTTTCGCCAGGCCAACAAACCATTTTCAACAAAGATGTTTATTGACAATGGTGAGATGGGCCTTTATTTTCTTTTAGATCAGCACTGGTTTTCCATTTGTGATTCTCCCATGAATGCCAGTTTTGGTCAGATCTTTCTTATGGTCAAATCATCAACAATGACCTCATCTGGGAGAAAACAAGAACTGCAGTGCTTTAGAAGTAGTCCTCGTTTTTTTTTTTGTGACATCCTAGATGAGTCGTTCATTGACTTTTTGAGCAGTTTAGGTAGGCTGTCCATTTCTGAAAAGTGATGCCACTGTTCGATGTTTTCTTCTTTTGTATATGATGACTCTCATTGAGTTTTCATGGAGCCTTTAAAGCCTTGGAAATGACTTTGTAACCCATTCCAGATTAAAGATCTTTTAGCCTACCTCATTTTGCCAGACAGGCACTATTTAAGCAATGCTATGAAACAGTTCAGTGTGACAAAAAGAGGAGAAATCTGCACCGTGTGTTTTCACAGCACTGTGGAGCAAAGAACTGCGACCCACCACCGAGTTCGTTGCAAAGTCCGGCACGCCACACGCACATATGCGTGCAGGAACGATCGCAGAGGCTGCTTTGCCTTGCAAAACAATGATTCACAAATTTGCAGTCATAACAATTTGTTTTGTGGCAAACCCACGCCTCTGTTACAAAACACACAGCTCTGAACACAGATGGACTCTGGCTAAGCCCATTCAAGTCCAATAAAGCTTCCCTCTGATTCCAAGATCATTTCTGTTCCACATTTCTATATCTACATAGTGTTGTTATGGTGGCTATGTCTACAATGGATACCATTTTTTTTGTTTCACTGTAGAAAAAGAATCACTACACCCTCCCAATATTCAAATCATACACTAAGAAGTGCTGCATAAAAAGGAGAGGATACACACTGTGGGGAACTCTAGTGCTAAAAGGTGTGTGTGGATCATTTGCACTTTAAGCACAGCAGCAGAAACGTTTCCCATTAAATACACTGATAATATTGTGACAACTTCTGTAAACAGTAATTAAACTATAGTAGATAACGCAGAGTTGATTTATTCTGCAGCTCTACTCCAACCGATGAACTGACGCACCAGATTTGGCCAAACAAGCCAACACGTACTACGCATTATCAATCATAATAAGTATCCTTCCCTCTGTTGAAATCAGCTTCTATTATTCCCCCCAATTGTTAATAATCTAGAGTGTTCACAGACTTATGAAGCACAGTGATTTGAACCACCATTATTTCTTCACCGTTATTAGGAGTGTCAACAGCGAATCTGGCCGTCACAACGCAACAGAAGGCTGGTGAAGATGATTCAAACGTTATTAGGTGATCTAGCTGAAGCGTTAGCATTTTGAGTGTTAATGCCTGGAGGATGCTGTTTTGCTGTGCATTTTCCATGACTGTATGTTGTTGAAGCAAGCCCAGAATACTACATGCTGTGGGAAAAAAAAGGCAGAGCAGTGCGAGAAAAACAAGCTTCAGGCAGATGACCCGCCACTCAGTCAAGTGATCTTCACAATAGCTAAACAGTCAGAGGCTCTGATTCTGGATGGCGCCGGCTGTTCCCAACGAGACAGATAAGTTATGAATGAAGTTGAGTATGTGAGAGGAAATAGAAGAGGAAGTGTAGGATCATTGCTCTTTTTATATGTGGAAGTTTGAAACACATCATAAAGTCAAAGACAGAACAAACACACCCGCAGCCAGACAGGGAAGTACGCTACTTTTTAGAATACAAGGAGGAAACTCACCGTCATGTTCCATGTTTTGATCCTACGGGGGAATATGAAGAGGAGTGCGAGTTGATCCTTGCCTCTTCCCGACACACACGACCTCTCTGCCACCCTCCCACCCTCCACTGAGTTGCCGTCCTCCCTGTTTTCTGTCTCCTTACGTCTCCTGTGCTCTTTCCCCTCCCTCTGCCTCTCTCCACTTCCCTCCTCCATCACTCTTCCCTCCCTCCCTCCCTCACTGTTTCCAACCACTGTGTGCCTGTGTCTCCTCCTTCCATCCACTTGCTCAGATGAAGAGCATTAAAACTTAATGTTTGTTTCCATCTCAGTTGTTCTCTCCTTCCCACCCTCGTCTCATCCTGCTTTTCTGTCCATCTTCCTGAATGTCAAGGGTTTTCCTACTTACTCGTGGCTCCATCTCTGTGTATTTTTGTTCTAACCGATGCAATCCCAAAAAGAATGGGGAAAATGAGACACTCTCAGGGGTGGAGGAGGTGTATCACATAACCCGAGGAGCACCAAGAGGTTAATGTTACTTTCTTGAAGCAAAAAACTTCAATGTGTATCAAAAAAAACGTAGAGCAAAGGTGGAAGGAAAACAATACCTTGTTTTCAAGCTGGTCAGTTCATATCAAGATGGATGGAGAAAAATGCATCCATCTTGGAAGAAAACCTGTCTGATGCTGCGAAACACCTAAGCCAAAAGCTGAAACGACTTTGAGCTTCGGATGTGTAAAAGCGGTACAGACTTGTGCTAAAAGGCGTGCGGCTGTAATCGCAAAAAAAGCTGATATAAAAATTCATCTCACACTTTTGAGATTTTATATGTCAAAGTAGTTTGAACACCATGTATAATTTTTCTTCTACACCACAACAATGCACTGCTTTGTCAGTGTCAGCCTATCACAAAACCCAATAAAATACTTCAAAATTTGTCGATTTAGCTTGAGAAAATGTAAAAGCGTCACCGCCATCTACTCTTGTATTTTTCAAGTGTATCGGCTAAAAGCAATGTTTAATTTAACTTGATTATTGCAAGTGTTTGATTTTGTTTTGATGAAACAAAAAGAAAATACTCTGGCTCAATTTGTTTTGTTGTAAAAGATGAGTGAAAGAGTGTTTCAGAACAGGGACTTTTTACACAATAAGATCCTTCTTTTAAAAAAGAAGATGTTTAAAAGTCCATGCTTTTCAAATGACGTTTTGTTGCAATTAACTCATTAATGGAAACCACAGACGATCTTAACTCTGTGAGCTCTGCATGATAAATATATCCAAGAACCTTTTAAATATGACAGCCAAAATGCACCAATCAGGTTCTGACATTTTGTTTTCAGATGGTCACTGTTGAGTTGTTTTCTTATTGTAATTAAATTAGCTGTGACCTCTGAGGTATCGTTTTGAAGCAGATTAGCTGACAGTTTACTTCGTAAATGAAACCTCTTTTGTGCTTTTTTAGTCTAATTGTTGCATAGTAACACAATAAGGCCATATCTGAGAACTATGGCTCCCTCCATGACAAAAAATAAACACAGCACACGCTGAACACACATTAGATCAACACAACATCTGCACAAATTGCAACACCAACTAATCAATGTTCAGAGACTCTGGGGGGAGACACAAACCTCAAAGCATCACAGAGAAAAATCAGAGGACCAGACAGATGGTTGCTTTCAGGTTTTCTTCTGACACAAACATCTTAAAAACTGCTGGGTGAAATACTATACCACCAGGGCTATTTTGCTCATATATTGACGACCCAGTTCTAGTTTGATTTGACACGACAAGTTTGGGTTATGGGTTTGACCTGGCATAGTGGCTTATGGTTTCAAGCTAAGTCAGTAATTTTTTCATACATGTTGGTTGGAAATTATTATTGATTCAAATATGCAATAGAACGGATTTGACTAGCCAAGAAAATAAAGCATTGGCTAATGGTCCGTTTCATAACAAACAGTTGAATTCGAATAACTAAATTCACATTCAGTAGACAACACTGTGCAGAATATTACAGTACCATGTTTCATTGTGGATATGCTGTTCTTTATCCTGAAATGCTGTGTTGGTATTATGCCAGAGGTAAGATGACACATAACCTCCTAAAGGTATTTTCTGGCAGATGTGAGGTGAACCATTTTTTGGCTAGCATTGTTTTGGCCTTTGAACTCTACCTTGAAGGAAGTTTTCACAAAGTCTCTATTCTTTTGTTGAATCATGATTACTGATCTTAACTGAGGCTTGTGAGATCTGCAGTAATTTGGTTGTCCTTCTGCAAAGCTGGAGTACTTTTGGTATCCAGGTGTGAATTGTGCCTCTTGTTGGCTGGAGACACAAAGGATTAAAACTTGCTTTGTGATTATTTTCAGATTTTTGTCAACAGCATCTTTCTAGATCACAGTTCTGCAACCATGAGCCCCCCTCTCACTATGTATTTTCATATCATACAACTCGACCAGCAGAAATTCTGTGTGTTTTGTTCTTTCAGATCATGCAACCAGGTTTGCAAAACAACATAACCCAATTTACAGAATTAATTTGCATAAAACGTGTGGGATTCCTGCTAGGGGAAAACCCCATAGACAACACTGGGCTCTGTTTTGTCTTCCTCTGGCCTGCCTGGAGGCTGTCCTCGTGTTTTAAACGCAATCTAAGCTGCTGACCGTTCTCAGCAGCTTATTATGTGCACCAGATTGCACATAATAATAATAAATATTTTGCTGACATATTTTTCAGATCAGATGGTATGTTGGAAAATAATACGATCTCAATGTTCTGTGGGCAGCTGCACTTTCTATTATGTCACATTTGTTCTGCAGTTCCATATTAGCTGTTAGAGTTCACAGTGTCAGAGAGGTTAAGGGTTTATGACTGTCTCCCAAGGTGCATTGGGGGTGTAATATTGATGAAGAAATTTCAGACCCCATTCTATGTTGAGACCTTCCAGCTTATTGTGATCACAAAACCAAAAGAAGAATCTGACAGTGGGCTAATCGCTTTGCGTTAGCCCAAAGTGGTTAGCTTTGGGCTAAAGCAAAAGCAAAATCAAGTCAAAGTCTTGATTTTGATTTGATCAAAAAGTGTTACCTTCTGAGCTCTTTTAGTGTGGTTCATGCAATGAGAAAAGTACTGCTGAAGTCATTTTTTTTTTATTTCACATGTCTCCTAGTAATCAGGCCAGTGTGTAATCTGATTGGTGAATTTGAACCAAACAAATGCAGTTAATAGTTAAATTGCTATTTTCACACAAGAGCAGGTGGGTTTGAAAGTTGCTTGAATAATCATTTCTAAAATATATTTTAAATTTTCTCAAGTTGTCGTTGTATAAAATATGAATTTGTTTGATCTTTAGATTTTGTCTGATAAAAAAGTAAAAACTGAAGAAATCTGTAATGTTGCAGAGACTTTTTTCAAAATGCCCACTTTAGATTCGCACACCCCAATACAGTGACATATTCAAAACTCGATAGGGTCCCGTCTCATTGGAACTCACAGTAATTACATGGACCAAACTCAATGCAGTCAGCGTTAGAGTGAGTTTTGAGGGCTGTGAGTGGTGGTTTTAGTATTAGACAACTGAAAAAAAAGCTGTTTTTTCAGTGTGTGGGCTGGTGTGTGGGTGATAGAGAGCTGACGTGAACACTGTTTCACTGTCTAAAGTAAGACAGACATAATGTCCACACAACCATTAGGTTATTGACTGCATAAGAGCAGCTATATGCAGTAAAGCTTGGAGCTACTTCCCTTTCATTAGTCAGTGTAATTGCTCTATATACTGTATATACTTCAAGTTTACCTGCTTCAATTGTTTTTCTATTTGACCTTCTCTCGTCTTAACCTCTTCACCGATTTCCTAATATCTAAACAACCCAAAGCTGTTGTTTTTCTCTCATCTTCCTAAGCACCAATATATCAGATCAACCCACTATGTCAGCATGGCGTTTCCATTACGTACAAACACGCACTTACTCTACGAACACATCATTACAGAGAGGGGCTGAGTAGAGTTAACATCCTGCTCATTTGCTGCTGAGGCATTTTTACAAATATTAATAGAGTTAAAGGCTTAGTAAGTAACCACAGAGTTACTGATAGACAGATGGAAGGGGAGACGAACGGCATAAGTGAGACTTTGGCTTTTTAAGAAGTCCGACGAAGCGACACACGACGAGCGAGAAGAAGCAACAACTGGCTCATCACCGTCGCCAAAATAAGCGTTACCATAGATCCTTTCTTCCAGCAGCTGTAAGACTATATAACAATCACTGCTCCCAACAAACTAGACATGCACATTTAGTACATGTTTATCTTAATCAACTCAGTTGCACAATCCTTTGGTCGGGCGAATACTATGTTTTTTAATAACTACTTGATATTGCAGGTTTTCAAGATTCCCTTTTTTCTCCATATATATTTCAGCCCATGTTTGTATGTTGGTGTTTGACGTTGACATGTTGGTATGTTTTGGAAATTAATACCAATGATGTACCAGACTTTTAGAGGTCCAGCTGTCACAAAAGGAAGTGTTGTGTTTTTGAAGGTGGTGCCTTAAAACGCATCCGAAAGTGTTCTTCACTTTAAGAGAAGTTTACAAAGCCGTGACATCATCATGTGGGTGTTTCCCAAATAGCTGAACAACATGGCAAACTTGAGAAATTAAAAAATGTGAAAAAATATGTTGTCTCATTATTCTATTAAACCTAACTTATCTAAAATAGGAAATGTTGAGTTCGATTTTATCTCAGAGTGTCAATTAAAATCAGCTTTCAGATGCACGTCTGATGCAAATGTTCTCGACGGCTAGTCATGGAAGATTTCTAGCTGAAACGTGTTTCAAACTTCATGCATTCATAACCGCATTTCTCTTTCAGAGCAGAGTTTTATTTCTGAGTCTTTAACAGAAGCCACAGCAGAGGCTAAGGATAGTCTGTGTGTGGGAAGTGAGGGGTAAAGAGCTGCTATCTGTACAACTCAATGTTTTAACAAGTAGTTATTGCCGACTCAAAGGGGCTGTAATCAGCGTTATTTTGGGAAGGATACCCGAAAGGAGGACAGCTCCCAGCAAGATGATGCTGCTGTTTTGTCTTTTTGTCTGCAGCCCTCTCCTCCTCCTCCTTAATCACCACATATTATTAATTTTTTGCTTCTGCTCTTTGACTTCCATCTATCTTGTTAAGAATCGGTGCTTTCTGTTCCTTTTGTTCCTATTTCCCTTGTCTTTTCATCCACTTATTTTATACATCCATCTGGAGGATAATCTGCTACTAACGAAGATCGGCTGAAGGCCATATCTGCCGGGTTGATTGTCATAAGTGAAAACATGAAAATTAATGCAAACACAGATTTTACACTGCACACAGAATATTGTTGCCTTGCTTTATTATCTTGTGCAGTTGTCAGAGTGTGATTAGTGTTGCTTAAGCTGCATCGCGAGTGCAGCAGTTGAAGTTGCTTTATGAAAATATCCAAGGAGCTTTCACTTTCATATAATCCAATCAAAGTTACTAAAGAGACTTATTGGCCTCAATAAATCACTTTTATGGACAATTGGTGATATTCACATATTTTTCTTATACATAAGAGAAGCACTACATCCGTTCAACTTACAAACTGTTGTGATAACATTCATTTTAAGGAGAGTCGTCTGCGCATAACATCAGTGAAAGTTCTTGTGGGACGTCAGGTAAAAAAATTAAACTTTTATATTTGCACAGATCAATTGATTTCTGCTAGTTGTACAACAAATGAAAGGCCAAAATCAATATTTTTTTTTATATTACATACAAATATAAAACAATAATTTTAATTTATGGATCACACAACCATGAGGATTTTGTTTTTAGTTTTGTTATTGCTTCACATATAGCAATCTGTGAAGTGAAACTAAGCGATACATTACATTTCACCTCTTGAACTGAATTACTGAATTAAATACATTTTTAGAGGATGGTCAAATTTATTGAGTCACACTTGTAAGCGTAAGCAGTTTTAGCAAAATTCCAAACGGATCACTGAGTATAATGGTGAAACGGCTCCCTCTTCTGTTTTCTTTTTGTAACACCGATCATAATTTTGAAAATGATGGTAAAACACCAGTATTTTAACTTCAGATCCAAATAGATTTTGGTCTCACTCTCAGGAAATATCATATGTACTTAAAGCGGATATTCATATCTTCATATCTATGAAGAACTTCACGGGATTGTATCTGAAGACTTTAGACTTTAAAATACTGTTGTTAGTTTACAAATCACTGAACGGCTTAGCACCACAATACATCAAAGATCTGCTGTTGTTGTATCAACCTTCCAGACCTCTCAGGTCTTCCGGTTCTGGTCTGCTCTGCATCCCCAGAACCAGAACCAAACGAGGAGAAGCAGCTTTCAGCATCTATGCACCACAAATTTGGAACAAACTTCCAGAAAACTGTAAAACAGCTGAAACACTGACTTCTTTTAAATCTCAACTAAAAACCCACCTGTTTAGGATTGTATTTGAAATGCAATCAATTACAAATTTATTGATGGAACTTGACTTAATGCTTTGTTTTGATTATTGATTCTATGTTGCTTTGTGTTTCTGTGTTTGTAATGATGTAAAGCACTTTGAAATGCCTTGCTGCTGAAATGTGCTATACAAATAAAATTTGATTGATTGATTGATTGATTGAAGATACAGAAGAGTTAATATAAGGCCTTTGAAACTCTTTAAACACTAGAAGTTCAAACTATGACGTTGTAGACGTCAGGAGCCAAATTTTGCTTTGGACTTCCAGTTTTCTAACTGCTCCAGCAACCATTTCCTGTAATTACAGTTGAAACATAAACACTCAATACTTCCTGTGCAAGTCAAGCCTCCGCATGACAGTGATGCTACAACGGATTAATCAGACCGCAGAAGATGGAAGATCTCTTTAGAAAAAGCAGTGCGTTATTATGGTATCAGCCCATCAGTAGTGATGGCAAATGGGTGCACTAGTGCAGAATGAGGCTAAAGTAGTGGAGCTGGCTGATAGGAAGTGGTTTCAACCACTGTCAATACATAAGCAGGTATGCGCTCTATGCAGCCATGGGCAGCAGGCTGCAAAAACTGTCACACTGACATTTGAGAAAGACGGGGAGGATAAATATGCGGTTACCACAATGGCTGAGGCGTTATACCGCTGGTGCAGTCGTCCTGTCTTTTTGAAGCCATTTTGATACCCTGCCACTGGACCCTGAGTGGGTCTCCTGCTGCAAATAAGGGCCAAAATGCCCATAAGTGATGTCTTTCAGTCAGTTTGTTTAAAGTTTCACTATTTGTGTCATCCTCATTATAATTTAGGAAAACAATAGTAGAGCCCACAAGCTTTAAGTCGGATGTGTTGAAGTTACTGCAGGTGTGATGCTTTAGTAGACATTTGATTTGTCAACTAAAAAGAAAAACCAAACACTTGAAAATCTAAGTGTAAAATCAGCCACACAGGGGTGTAAATAAAAAATATTATAGTAACGGGCACCAGACCTTTTCGAGCACAATGTTGTCTGCTATTGGTATCTGAACCAGGGGTCAGGCAGCGTCGTCTCCTACCTGAGCGGGCTCCCCGGAGCCTGAACAACACTCTGGAGCGAAATCCTGAGGTGTCACTTTGGGAGCGGTGTCTGGGGAAGGGCAGCAGCTGAGTAAAGCGCCTCATTTCTGGGTATGTGTCTCCTTCCTCATCTTCCATCGTCGAGTCCTCCGTCAGCCCGCTAGGAGAGGTGCAGCAGAGTGAAACTTCTCTTTATGAACATGTAGGAGCCTAAGCGGGGGCCCCTCCTTCTCGTTCCCCTGCAAACTTGATTTACGTTCCTGTTTTGTCGACGCCTGTGAAAAAAAATAGCTACCGAATAACAGCTTTAACTGGTTTGTCTTGTGTTTTAAGACCGCAGTTTCAGAAGTTACAAAAAAATAAAAATGGTGGGAGAAAATTTTCCTTACGGCCTAATTTCTGATCTATAACATCATACTTTTAAACTTGTGTAATCAACTAAAGTACTTTTACTGATTAATCTAAAAATATCGACTAAGTTAAAGAACGTGAAAGCAAAATTATAGAAAAAAGACAAGTTAATGTGATTTCAGATTTTAAACAGTAGGGGTCGCTAAATTGCCACTCTGCCCTTCATACGTTTGCTCGAAAAATAGGTTGAAGATATCTCACTCCAACCCTTTTTAAGTATCTTTCTAATATTGCATTTTTTGTTTGTTTTCAATTAGGATCTTAAAATTATATAGTAATATAATTACTATATTACAACAAATCATAATGAAAAAAAATAGATAAAAAAAAATGCAACATATTACAAAAAAATTCTGGAGATGGAAAAAATAATTCAATGTCATACAAAATTCAAATATAGCACAGTTTTACAGTGTCTCAAAACTTGAAACTTGAAAAACTTAATATTTTAGCGAGGTCACAGTAAGACGTTTATAAGTCAATCATATTGTAAGATCTAATTTTATCCACATGCATTCCGGTTAGGTCGCAGCTTTAATCCAGCGCAGTCAAACTCAGAGTGAACATCTTCGCAACAGACGATCTGTGTTCATCCTGGAGCAGCAGTATGACTGTTGTCTTCTGGATCTGTTGAGATGGGCTGAGGGCTGCGGCGCGGAGGACAGACTAAACAACCCCAAGACTGCGTCCGCTTGGTAGGAAGTTGAACGCTGGGAGGTAAACTATGTTTTTCGTCATATGGAAAGCCACTAACTTAACAGGTTCTGAGATTTTTTTTTCCTGTTAGTTTTCCTCTAACGTTTTACGAAGCTGGCTAACCCCAGTCATCTCTGTTAGCCGCGTTAAGCTGCAGTTCCCTCAGCAGATTCCCGATAGTTTTAGGTGGGACATTTACACTATTAGATGTATTTTGTGAGTCATTTAGCTTGTTTCTAGAGAGCTAACATAACCTGGACCAATTCTGGTTGTTCATTTTGTTGCTAACACAACTGTTCAATGGGTTATGGTAATCTAAAATGGTCAAATGTTAACCAAGACTAGCTCACTCTCATTCTAATGCTATTTCGTGCGTTTGGGTTGGTAAACTCACGGACAGATAGTCTTTTTGTTGGTTGCAATTGAAAACTCATTTTTACTTTGACATTCTGATTGTTTTTTTCAACGGGAAGGAGCTTTGTGATGGCAGTCAAACCTGCCGGCCTTATCTGCTCTGTTAAAAGTGGTTTATGGGCAGAAAGTTGAACTGAACCCACCTGTTCTACTCCTGCACTTTGACCTCCAGGGAGCAAGGCCTTCACAGTAAATTGCCTCTGCTACGCCCTCATTTGTTCTTTAGTGTTTTTTTTTTGTTGTTTGCTTTTTTCGAGAGGCGTTCTGATGCCAAATACACATTCACCATGGTCTGCTAGTGATAGCAAGCTGGAAAGGTAAAAATCAGATCTTTTTGAAATTCATAACCCACCATGCTAAGTGGTAGCACTGAAGAGGGTAACAACCCTCTTCAGTGTGGACATTTCTGTTAAGAGAAAAAGACTCAAGACTAGCTACTTTGAGTATCATTGAAGTGTTAAAACGTCACGTTGGAGAAGGTACAGATAACAAGAAGACTGGACAAACAGAGTACAAAATGTACACAGGTTCTCAGACCTTACATTGGCTGTAGAAAGCTTTACCAAAATAGGGTTGTTCATTAATCACAAAACTCTGATTGGTGGAGCTTTAGTTTCTAATCAGATCTCTCTTTCAGAAGTGATTGTCTGTTTTTTTTTTTTTTGTTTTTGGAAAGAATGGCCAGATTTTACTGTCAGATCTTCTGTGATCCGTATTAGCTCTCTTGTAATAAAATCACCAAGATCTGATCCCAGTGATGTTTCTGCATCATCTGCTTCTTCTACACAAAGATGACCACAGGACAGAACAGGTTTATAGTGAGGGAGGGGTGGGGGAATCAATCAGTTCAGATTGCGGTGCCATGCCGCTTCGCTGGTAAATCAGGAACTCTTCTAAGCGATCCGCAGAACATGATATTTACTCACTTTAAAAGTTGCAAATATGTACAAACAGAAACATAAACAGACAGATACCAGCTAAATCTCTGAACCTGATAATTGTCAATGTTTGCTTCAGCTGATAACACCCACTGCAGCAGCAGCAGCAGTAATGGTTTGGGCATTAGAGCCACATCTTGGATCAAACACATACGGTTGATACTGAAATGCAACTCGAATGATTTGGAAACTATATAGAAATGTGTTGTTCCCCCATAACATTGTGTTCCAGAATCAGCTGATTAGCTTGATTCATGTGCTTCTTGTGATGTCACTAACCCAAAAACACACAAGGAGCAAGATTTTTTCTGTGTACCTTAAGTACAGAAACAACAAAACATATTTTGCGAACTGCTGCAGTGGAGATAGATCATCCATTTCTAATAAAATGGATGATCTATCCATCATATAACTTTTGTGAACTGCTGCAGTTCACAAAAGTTCAATGATGGATAGATCATCCATTTCTGATAAAATGGATGATTTCTGACCTCTATTTTTACTCTCAGTGAACATCTACAGCAATACACGCCTGGATAGTGCCTTTAAAATAGCCAAGTAATTCTATGTAATATATAATATTGTGATGATTTTAGGAATACCTTTAAACACTGTTGCTAAAGTATCACCAAATAAGCCCTGACTACTAGTTTTTTTTTGTTGTTGTTGGTAACTCAAAAGCAAGTTTCAGTGTTAAGTTTGCCCATAATGAGAGACTAGAAATATCAAAAATGGGTTATGTTTTTTTTTTCTTCTTAACAAAAGACATGAAAATAAATATGAATTTCACCTGGAGTCTGAAATGTGGCTACAACCAAGCAGGTTGTCAAACATTTTCTTGGCTGGGTTCCTTTAGTAAAGAATTTGTTACATGACAATTGGGTGGAAACAAGATACTTACTAATCTGATCAAATCCATGTCTTAACTCCTGAAGCATTATCTCCAAGTTAGACTATGTGTGTGTGTGTATAGCAGATTTATTTTCTCAAATGCGTTTTATTTCATGCTCCTTTTGTTAAAGAAACCTTTTTTTATGTTTTAAAAATGTCTCTTGCAAAGAAGCCTTCTTTGTAGAAAGAAAGCAGAAAAATGCATTAGTGTATGCCTAATGCTATGGTAAAATGACTGAGATTTTTTCCACAGAAACTCTGTTTATTCATGGCTACAAAAATTCTTGACAGCAGTGACATCTTTCATCATGGGAAATATTTATATATACCAATTAATCAGCCAGAGATCAGAGTTGATCCATTTTCCCTGTCAGCCAAATTTGGACTAGCTTACTTTGTGAGACTTTTCAAATTTCACTCTAATACAATACTGAGATGTGTGAAAATAACTCAGATTTAAGATCAGGTCAGTGGCTGTAGTTCTGATCTAGAAAAGACTCATTAAATGATTGTGCACTAAATAGAAAGTGAAAGACTTAAATGGAAAGAAAGGGTCTTTTTTTTTTTCTTTCCATCAAACCGCTTTCATTTCTAAACCGATGCTTTCTTTCTGTCCCCACCACCGCAAACACTGACCCCGAAACGCGGCTGCTTCATCAGCACCAACTCTTTCCTGGGTCAGACGGAGGAAAGAACCACCATCGCCTACACATCTAGTGGGGCCCATGGAAACCAACAACCTGTTTTTTGTTAAGAGGACCGAGTCTCAAAATGGCATTGAAAAAATAAGGCTGGTCATATTTAGAGCTAGTAATGAATAAATAATGGGGTTTGTTAAACTGAACTCCATGTCTGCACTGTAAGTCTGTATAAAAAAAAAAAACAAGACATTGTAAGTTACATAATAATGTTTCACAAAGCAGACACTTTGGAAAATGAAACTTGTTCAAATGAAACAAAATATTTCCATCTTATTTTTTGTTGCTAAGCTAGAGTTGGCGTGGTAGGTTGCCATGGATTCTGACCAGCTTGTTTTGTCACCTTCAATCTGGGTGTTCAAATTATAAATTATTTTAAAGCAAAAAGTCTTCTTGAATTAACACCACTTGGTTGAAATGTGGCCACTAATTCATACAATGCTGCAATGGGGGGTTGCTGCCAGTCCCCTTCACAGTTTGGTACTTTATAGTTTTGATTCTTTGTACCAGATTTGTTTTTGGGTGTGAAGTGGAGCCAGCCTGTGTAATTGCTTGTTGGTGTCCTGAGGCTTTTCCTGCCCGTCTGCCTCAGAGATCCAATACCTCCCAGCAACACTTTCACTTTTGCCTTTTTGACTTCTTAGGAATCGTCTTCTCTAAACGTATTTGCCATGTTACTGAAGTTTGAAGCCTCCAGCATTTCAACTACCATGCTGGAGTTGAAATGCTCTGTTTAATGCTCTGTTTTGCAATATCGATGTCCAGATGAATCCTGAAAACCAAAAATTAGATTAATCTATGAAATCTATTTATCGTCCAGCCCTAATTTATACCCTTTTAATTGTGATGATTATCTTTTGGTCTTTGCGGTTGGAAGGCTTCTTTCCCATCACCCTAAACTTTAGCTTCCCCACAGATTCATCATCAGATTCAGGTCGGGGACTTTGACTGGACTCCTCCAAAATGTTAATATAACCTCCAGTCAAAAGAAGCCTGTTAGTAAAATCTCAATCACAACTATGGTCATACCTGCAACTTTCAACATGTTTTACACGAGTGGCAGCAACTCTGCACATCAAACTCCTGGCGCCGACTTCAGGGAGCACGCTTGTTGAGCTTCAGTCAAAATCTTACTTTAGTGCAAAGAGAATCCACCTTTATAGAAAGTAAGTTCAACTTAAACACCTGGTCAGCATTATCCATTCACTCATAGGGTGCTCTATTAACTCGTTTCGTAACCGCAGTCCGCCCCTAGCATCTGGATTCACAGGAGCACTTACTCAGCCCGGCCGCCTCGCTCGTGACAGTCGGTATTCGTTTTGTGCTGAGATAGCTGCTTCTTACTGCGGCCCCTTCTCTCTTGCCTGAGTGTCAAACGGGACGACTCTGGTGCACGCAGGGACTCGCCGAGATGCTCACAGCCCAGAGTCCATGCATAACAACTAAGCCTTTTGTCCCCTCTGTGCCCGTCTACCACCACCACCATCTCTCCCTGTCCACCCACACAGCGCACATAATGTTGCGGAGAAAGAGCCCCTTTATCTTCTGCCTTCCACCGACACACATCAGTCCCATATTTCAGGCCTGGTCTCCAAAAAGACAACAGCTTAAACAGGCTGATGCGACAATATGTCCACAGTGACTCGGCACCCACCCACACAGAGCTTTGACATTGAGATGTGAGCAGTCGCACACTTCGAGCATCATATTTTTTGTTGATAAACAACATACAAAGGTTTTTTTCGTTTTTTTTCCCCTAGGGATGTGACTTACCAAGTTAACTGCTTATTATTATTCTCTCTCTCTATGCTTAAGTGAGTGCTGAGCTGAAGCAGGGAGTAGATAGAAGGGGTTGGACAGAGGCTTGCCAAATCAGATGAGTGAGCATTTGGGAGGAGAGAGCTCGGAAAGTGAAAAAGGAGCCGACTGCAAAGGAAAAAGGGGGGAGAAAAAAAAGAGAGAGCAAGCGACGGCGCGGAGGAAGTATGACAGAGAGAGAGAGAGAGAGACAGTGTTACAGGAAAAAAAAAAGAGGCCAAAGGAGAGCAAAAAAAAAGACGACGAGAGAGTGGGTGAGGCTGATATAAAAGGATAAAAGGGCGGGCTGTGGTTAGTGTCACATGATCTGCTTGCTGGTTGGTGCCTGGTGAGCTCCAGGTGGCAGCGAGACCACAGTAGATGCAAAACGAAGGAAGGAGAAATACAACCACCCTCTCCCTCCTCACAAATCGCTCCTTCCACTCTTTTCTTTTTTTTCTTTTTCTCTCTTCCTCTCTCTCTCTCGCTCTCTCTCTCTCTGTGTGTCCCGAAGGAATTCTCCCCTATCCCGGTCGCCCCCTCTCCTCCTTCTCCGCTCCCGGCCCGACGAGGCCGGGGAATGTCCCGGCGGCGAGATGCCTTATGTGGACCGACAGAACCGCATTTGTGGTTTCCTGGACATCGAGGAGAACGAGAACAGCGGCAAGTTCCTGCGACGCTACTTCATCCTGGACACACAGCAGGGGAGCCTGGTGTGGTTCATGGATAACCCTCAGGTAAGCGCAGCTATTGGTGTTAGCTTAGCTCTTTACCTTTAATCTTGAAGAAATCAGTATGGTTTAAAAAGAAGAAGAAGAAAAAGAAGCAGTTCATGCAGCTGCAGTTTGTTGTAAGGTTTCTGGTGATGGAGCGTTGGTCATTTTAAGCAGCCGAATGCCATGTGCCATTTATCTGAGGCGACGATCAGCTTTCCTGCAGCTGAAAACAACTTAAAGCCAACCTCTCTCATTCATCATGAGCACAGAATTAAGTACGGTAAACGTTTCCATCGCCTGGCAGCCTCACGAGGACAGGAGAACTTGTAATTATGTAATTCTAGCTGACAGAATTGGGAAGCACATATTTTAAGCCCAGGAGTAACTGAGGGCAAACAGCGTGTCTGGGTTTTAGCTGTTGGCCCACACCGCTGTAATTCACTTACACTCCTGCTTTTTTTTTTTAATGTGAGGTTCATTTTACTTATTTATTTTGTGTGTGTGTGTGCGCGCTCATGCTGGTTTTGATCTGCTTTGTATCTGTCAGAGCCTTGTCATGCAACATTTCCCTAAATGATGCAGTGCACGAGAAATGCTAAATTATTAAGTTCTTCTCTTTTTATAGGTTGACAAAAGTTAAAATTTTAATGATGTTAAATCTGAATCTCCTAATTTCGGTAACGGAGCAAGGCAGTAAAAACGATGGTAATGGCGTGCAGCCAAAGTAAAGTTGTGTAGAACTGTACAGTCGTGCTTTGCAGAGATTTTTATGAGGTATTTATTTTCAGCTAAAACTTCAACCTCAACAATTAGAAATGTTCCAATCAGAAATTTAAGGCCAGGCATTGACCAAGTCGGAATTGCAGTCTAATACTTGATTAAATAAAGTTTCCATTCAACCAATAAGTTTTCAAGAAAACCTTCTTGATTTATAGGCAACCTTCAAAAATTTTAAAAACTATGTAAAAAGAGCGTCATTTTAGAAAACGAATCTATAATGATAATTTGTCTTTAAAATGAATTTTAATATATTAACTTTTCAATCTATAAATTTAAAGACATAGTTTATTATAAAATGTTTTTGAAAAATCAAAAACCTTGCTAAAGCATGTTCAAAAATATTTAATACTCCAGAACATTAATACAATTTAAGACTAAAGGCTAAAAATAGTGTTCTTGGAGCTCATTTGTGAAATGCTAGCATGAAGAGAAAAATATTTACGTCACTTATTTGTTTTAGAAAATATTGTTACAGAAAATGTGGTAATACATTTTAAATGGTTACATAACTCAATAAATACACATACTTTGGACAGAGGTCTTTTTTTCATATCGAAGGTAATTTGTTAAATCCTGCAAATTTAGAGTTAGACTTAGAAACATTATCCTTCTGCCCTTTTTGGTCACCTTTGTTGATTGTTTTTTTTTTGTGTTTATGAATCATTTATGTTTATGACTAAAATAATAATAGAAAAAGGTTTTATTTACATTTTATTAGAAAAAACCTCCTTGCCATCGCTCTAAGCTTGAGCTCCCTACACAGATTCTCCATCTCTTGCAATTTAGGACTCTAACTCAGTCACTCCCAAATGTTTGTATTATGTTATTTAAAACGTATATCTGCTACATACCTACTGTATGTCTGATTCAAGGTGTGAAATAATACTGCATTTCATTGGTACCACACTTGACTAAAGTGTCCTTCCTGTTCATGTAGCCTCTTCTGTTCTTCCTTTTTCTGACAGCGGTACATGTTTGGGTTTTTTAAAGGTCAACGTCAAAATGCTATTCTTGTGTTGTAGCAGCAGCAGTCTACTAAATTAAGAAACCACAACATGACAACATGTTACCAAAAAATTTGCACGGCTTTATCATTTTGCTTTTAAAGACATTTCTGACTCAACTCTTGACAGCTAAAGTCTTCAGTCAACTCACCTCTTGCTTTTGCCGTTTTCAACTGCGGTTTGCATTTAAGTTAGCCAGTTTGTTTTTAATTGACTTTTTGATCATTTGTCTCTTAACATATTCCAGTGCTTAAGTAAAGGCAGCTGAACTTCTCTCGTTTCTTGACGATGTTTCACCTCTCAACCAAGAGACTTATTGAGTGCTGAACAATGTTGGTGTAAGTAGAAGGCTCATGAGTTGAAGTTAGAAAAATGACAGGAGTAGAGCCACTGTTACGAGAGTCACGCTCAACTCAGTGTTTGGTTCATTGCTGCCCGATGATCCAAACATGTCTCTAATGATTTCATGTGAGTGGTTTTGGTCACACGTTCCAAGGTTTGAATTGCTGAAAAACCACCTGGGGAGACATGACGACATGCAGAGAAGGTGTTAGAAAGATGGAAGCTGATCTGAGGCCAAATTTTCTATTTACTGTTGTCTTTTTACATTTAGTATAGATGACTTCTTCCACTCCTCTTTCAAACAATCTGTCCTCCCTGTTAAAAATGTGCACCTTTTGTCTTCAAGCGAGCGTTCCTTGTCCTTAAGGTGTAAATTACCTGCTGATTCTAGATCCAATGTGATTATTTTTCTGCGTTCTGATCCATCCAGATGTGCAGTTTAGGTTCTCCAATGTAGAGGTTGTAGAAGTTGGTCCTGTCTCTTGCAGCTGCTTCTCATTTAGAAGGCATTTAGTGATCATTTCTACTACAAGTGCACCAAGCTCACCTGTGGTGGAAATGGGAAGCCTGACTTTGACTCTGATTTTGGACAATAACAATGTTTTTTTTATGTCTGAAAAGTCACTAAATATATCAACAAAGTTGCTAAGTTGGCAACAGATGGGTGACCAATGTTAACCACGCACATGCAGATGTGACCTGGTGGACGGGTCTGGCAGTCAGCCCTCTAACGGCAGATCGAAAGGGGACAGCGGCTGATTTTCAGACCTTTGCGGGAGTAGATACAATCGGCATTGGCCGATTGTTGTTTCTTTGCAGAACACCCATATTTGAAACATAAAATAACCTGCCCAAACTATAATACCGTTTTGCAAGACACGTACAAAAACTAGATCTTGATTTCTAAAGATTTGCCACTTAAAAATGCTTAAAGGTCTACAAAAAAAACAAAGATTGGGAGTTGTCGGTAACTCCTGATCCGATTGGTTTAGAGATTATGTGATCCTGCATAGACATTTGCAAACAGATTGTGACATCACTTAAATCAACATTAGTCTTGTGTTTTTGTACTTTTTATTTAGGCATGTTAATGCAAAGATTCCTCTTTTTGCTTTCCTTCTGTAGAACCTGCCCATCGGTACAGACTGTGTTGGTTCACTCAAGCTCACCTACATCTCTAAGGTAAAGGAAAATATAGCATCAGAAACTTTCTTTACACTAACACAGTTTCACTAAAATAGTTTAGTTAAATACGAAGGTGAAACTTTGTACTTAATCCATCTTTAGGTCAGTGATGCCACCAAGCAGAGGCCCAAAGCAGAGTTTTGCTTTGGTAAGTACGCAACCAAACATCGTCGTCTTCCTATTTAACTTCGGCTTGTTTGGTTGACTCGTCTTGTTTTCAACATCTTAATCAACAATTTTGATCTAAAGTTCTAAAGATTATACGTCTTGGAAACAAGCCTTGTTTTTGTTTACTATAACATTTTAAAATGTTCTTTATAATCCTACATATGCAGTACAAGACTGTTGTTCTGCTGATTTTTGTCTGAGGCTTTACTGGAGGTAATCAGAGCTCCATCAATGCTGGTTTTTTAAGATAGAGCCAGCATGGTGGACAATGGTGGCTCCAGACACAACTGGTATTGTCTGTCCTCAGGATGTGTAAAGGCAGAGCTTTGTTTGAAACACACACGTACGCAACCCCCCCCCCCCCCCCCCCCCCCCCCCCACCCCCCCACCCCCACCACACACACATGATTTAGTCAGTTCAGTGTGAACAAGCAATGATAAATGAGTGCTACATGACAGAGCACTGTAGCTTTTAAAAGTGTAAATGAATTGAATACCGGATCATGTTAGAATGTAATGTGTTGCTGTTTAATGCATGATTATATATATTCATACACGACAATATGACTCTATAGTAGAAAAAAATGTTTTAAAGAGTAAATTTTGCTCATATCACTTGCTAAATTTGCTTTTTTAAGGCTAAATTAATCTAAACATAAATGTTCTCAGCATAGATTTTGTTAGATTACTATTTAATCTTTAAAATGTTAATATTTCATCTCATGTGCCATTAAACTATATTTTATCACTTTATTCTCTAAAACAAGAACATTAACTTCCTTTAGATCACTTTTCTTCCCATGAGGTGTGCTACGATAAATCGGCCCCTATTTTCTTAATTTCGGGAAATGTGTGATCGGCTGATACTTAAATTTGAAGCCGATGTTATCCACCAATCTTATTTTCATCAGCAAAGGTCTAATAATTAGACTTTTGCAATAGACGACAGCAAAGCTCTGTTGCCCTGCTGTGAGAGAGGTTAGACTAAAAGACCCGCCCACCAGGTCATGTCTGCAAGTTCACAGTTTACAATAGTCGCACCACTGGTGCCAGCTCAGCAACTCTCCTGCTATATTGAAAAACATTATAGACAAATAAAATTTATATCGGCCAAAATCGGCAAAGATCTTTACTTGACTTCACACACCTTTGAGGACAACATGATCGTGTTGCGTAAATATTTCAGTTACCTCAGATCAGGTTCTTTAGGAAAAAACCTTCCCTTTCTGTTATTGTTGACTTGTCCCTCTCCTTCATTTCCATCCGACTCAATCACAGGAAGTATTAGTGTGACGAATGGCCGACCGTGTTGATGTTGCCGTGTGAGTGCACATTGTCCGGCTGCGTGCGCGCCACATGCCTTGTTGAGGTTTCTGCCGGATGCCAGCATCCTAATTGGGACTTGCTTTGGAGATTGGATGAAGTTATTTTTGAAAGGCCATTTGTGCAGCACATGTTGATAACCACGAGCCCTGCTTCCCCCGCTCCTCCAGGCACTCAGTGGTGTTCAGAAAAGTTAGCCGGTGCTCAAACAGTATGTTGTATTGTTAGAAAACCGAGATCAGAGATCTTCGAAGCCGATTGCCTCATGGATGGGTTTGAAGTATTTGTATGAGAGTTGAAGGTTAACAGGTTTTCCCACCAGTGTGCATAGTTTTACAACTGAGTCAGATCCGTCGCCTGACGGTTACACCTAGATTTGTCATCCGGGCCCTCTACTTTAAAGACCAAAACACTTACTCAACACTTGGTGTGCCTCAAAGACGAGGTCAACATATTTGAGAAAGGTTAACACTATAATTTTATTAACCAGAAAGCGGACAGATTTATTTAGAGAGAAGTGTCATTCCGCTCTGAGTTGGAGCTCAAAATGAATGATCTCAATTGTGTCACAGAGTTTGCTTTGTGCCTTTTACTGCTGTTAGTTGACAGGTAAATCAGCGCCGCTGCAGTGTAATTTATCACAGTGACGTGGAAAGGAAGCAGAAGATACGAGGAAGCTTTGAATAGCGCAACTTAACGATCCATGGGAAAGAGAAAGGAATTCATGCAGTCAGCTTCTGACTCACAACTTTCAAAAATGCAAAACATGTAAAAGTTTGTCTTTCTTTTTCATTTGAGTCTGACTCTGAACATATGATGCTACTTAGTTGTTGGGTCTTGAATCTTTTTTTTTTTTTTTTACAAGGAAATCTTGTTGACTGTGTGGGAAACTCCCTCAGTTCAGTTTGATTTCATCACCACAGTCACCGGGGGCAGTGGCTCCGTTCTGACACTCATTATTGTGCAAGAATGGCAAAGTTTTGGATTAACACTTCATCTTTGCCTTTTTAGTTTATATTTCCATTAGATGTTTCACAAAGTGTCTCAGACGGTGATGTTGTAGGAGTAGTAATGTACTCTGTGATGGAGGCGTTGGAACCAAAGTTAATTTCACCCTTCCTATTGTTCCCACTCCTGTTTTATGATCTGTTAGTCATCAATGCTGGGATGAGGAAGTTCTTCCTTCAGGCCAATGATCAGCAGGACCTTGTAGACTGGGTCATCGCTCTCAATAAAGCCACCAAGATCACCGTGAGTTACACAAGCACACAAAACATGCAGCTTTTCCTTTTCTTCTTAATTATCTTTTTGACAATATAAATCTGTCTTTTCTGGCTGATATTTTATCTTTTTTTTTCCTTCTCTGAACTGATTAAGAAACTGTCAAGGAATTAGAAGTGAGTCAAAACATGACTAACAGGATGCTGTATTGTTTTCCTGAGGTCTGGGATAAAGGACTGCTTCCATTGTTCTGCATAAAATGCTATCCTGACAAAGAGGAAATGGATATAAAATATGTTACACTACAGGCAGATTTTGCATATGCAAATTGATGTTTTCTCTACCTAAAGTATTGAGAAATGTAGTAGAGTTTAACCTGCAGCTAATCGCTACAAATCGACTGTATCTGCAACTTTTCTGTTTTTTTCTTAAGGTGCCAAAGTCGTCAGAAAGCCACCAGAATTCAGAAAACCAGAAAGTTTTGCCAGACGTCGTCGGGCCCAAGAAGCAAGTTTCCTACAGGACGGACATAATCGGTGGAGTTCCCATCATAACCCAAACCCAGGTGAACATCAGCTCCACCAAACAACCTGTCACACACGCTCAAAAGGGAAACTATTCAGAGTTTCAGGGTAAACATGAGAATAACAATTATAACACAGTGAACCCTCGCTATAACGCGGTTCACCTTTCACGGCCTCGCTGCTTCGCGGATTTGTTTGTGCAGTTTTTTTTCACAGTGCATTGTGTTCTGCGTCCTGATTGGCTAAACAGTCTCCGCGCTTCTTCTCTACCTGTGTGCCAATAACGTTACGGTTTTTAAATATACGTTATACAGCAAAATTTTGGTAAATGTTTTTGCCCAGAAGAAAAAAAGAGTGACAACAACTACCGATAACTATGTTCTTCTTTCGAAAAAATCACACCTGCACCACAGGCTTCAGAAGAAAAAGACACTAGAGAGCGAAGTCAGGCCGCAGCGTCACAGTCAGAGGAACAGTGAAATACGCGAGTCACAATTTGTCCCACTGTACTTCGTATTGATGATTAAAATGATTATTTTACTGTAGTTATTTGTAAGAAAGCGTTATATTTGTTTAAAAAATGCTTGGGCCTGAGAACAGGTTTTGTTCTTTGGTTTCAATGTAGAGTATTTAATTATGTTGTATAATAATTGTAAAAAATAAAGGTAACTACTTCACGGATTTTGCCTATCATGGGTTCTTTTCGGAACACAAGCCCCGCAAAAAACGAGGGTTCACGGTATTTGTTTTTAGATATTTAAGTTTGGCCAAAACACACATCAAATGTTTCCCGAATCTTCTGCATTGATAATGAAAGTGTTGCAATCAAAAGACTGGTGGCCATGAAAGCATCTCTTAAAAGACCGATCCTAATTTGGCTGATTCTGAAATTCATGTTATGTTTTTTTTGGAGGGGCTCTGTGCTTCCAAAACACTTCTTTCCTTTTCTTTTCTTTTCTTCTCCTTTCTTTTCTTTTCTTTTCTCTGCCAAGCGCTCTTACTCAGTAAACATGAAGTTTTCTGACTCAAACTGGCTTACCCAACTGGTAAGCTGTTTTTTTTTCCCAAACTCCAGTGAGAAGCCTGGAAAACGTTTGATTACAATCAGTTCAGATAATAATCTAAACATTCTTTTTTCATTTACCAGAACATTTTCAAAAAGAAAATGAATTTGTTAAACCTCTTTTTAAAGTAACTGCTTAGATAAATAATAATTGTACGTTTTGTTCAAAGGTGCTTTGCAGGAATACAACAATATAAAATCGCATCAAAAAATAACTGGTGTATATTGCTGAAAAATAAAATAATTAGTTTTGTTTCACCAGTTTGTGCAAGGGACTCTTGTTTAAGGTGTAAATAAATGCATGACCTTGTCTAACCTTTAATTAATAGAAAAAATGTTTTGGTAAATGGTAAATAAATAATTTCAAATAAAGAACACATTGTTTGCAGAGAACAGTTTGGACTTTCATACCCTTGAATAATAACTATGTGTTTTCTATGCTCATTTAAAACGTAAAACAAAAATGCAGTTATTTAGTGTGCGTTCAATATTTTATATCGCATTAAGTATGCACATATTTTGGTGAAGGACTTTATCAGTTTCCAAATTTAACCTAATAACGATTGTGTTTGTGTTGCAAAGTTTAAACTTAACATGTCAATAAAATGTTTTTTTTCTCCCAGCATGAAGGCGGTGACGGTGCGAACAGATCGGAGCGCGAGGCGCTGCAGCGCTCCCACGGTCAGCTGCCGTACTTCCTGGGCAGGCCAGCTCAAGAACAGAGTGTCATCAAGTCAGGCTACTGTGTGAAGCAAGGAGCCGTGGTGAGGCCTTTAGACGGCTTTTTATTTGATTCCATGTTGGCTTTCAGAAAAATCCTTTAGGTCCTTATTTTACATATTTTGGAAATGTCTCGTTTCCAAGTTTCGAGTAAAAATGAAACACTAATATATTAGAGGGAGAGGCTGGCATCAAAAGTTGATTGGGCATTGTTAAAAAGTGTCATTTATGTGTTATTAATCCTACAAATTATTCTCAAGTGAGAAATTAGTTTGTGATAAACACCTTGAATGTGAAAGACTGTAAAGTCTCTAAAACTGCTGTGGTTTAGCGGGCCTGTCTCTTATGTTGAGGCAAGCCCAAAGCAATGAGCTGCTGACCAGAATCCAACAGTTTTCAACCTGATTTATAGGAAGCTTTGTTAGAAGAAACAATTTTCTAAAACATGTTGCCACTTCGACTGTTCATTCCTACATTTAAGCCGAAAGACAGAATGAGTATTCAAGCAAATAAGAAGAAGGTTTAACAAAGTACAGAAAAGTCACGATTTGATTTGGACGTGTGGCTTTTTAGAGATATTTAAGTTAAGGATCTACTTTCTGAAGGAATCACTCATGTAAGATGCAAACTTTATAATAAGTATATTGCTTTGTATTTCGTTTATACAGAAAATTTTGTTCCAACTGAAGCTGCAAATTGACACGTTTCTCTTTTAATTTTCCTGGAAGTAATGCTAACAAACTCGACCTGTTTTCTTCCCAGATGAGGAACTGGAAGCGTCGCTACTTCCTCCTTGAGGAAAACGCTATGAGCTACTTCAAGTCAGATTTGGTAATTAACTTCCAAGTTAAAATGAAGATCTTTTTTTTTTTTTTTTTTTTTTTTTCAGCAAAAATGTTTAGTGTGAAGTTGCTTCACCTCCCAGTGATGGGCGGAGTAACATCACTCTCAGTCCCAAGTTTCAGCTTGTTTTATTCGCAGTCTGAGGAATTCACTGCCTTCACATGTCCTGTCACGTCTTGCTAGCTCCAGCCAGTTTTACTCACACAAACTCACCCCCTCCCCACACACACACACACACAAGCTGTCCTCAAGACAACCTGCACATCCTGTACCCTGTCCTTGTCAGCGTCAGCCCCTATTTGACACGTTTATCTGTGTATTTGGCTATCAACATCCTCAAGGACACTCTAACAATCAAGAAAATTACAAGCTTTGAGGAAAGTTTGCCATTTTTCTTGTCAGACAGAAACCATCTTGGATTGATTTTAGTAATTATGCTATTAAAATACCTCCAAATAATAATATTCGTCCTCTGTTGTGGGTGTTTTTTGTTGTCTTTAGGAGAAAGAGCCTCTGAGGATGATCCCACTAAAGGAGGTTCACAAGGTCCAGGAGTGCAAACAGAGGTATTCAACATGCCCCGACATTTTCCCGCTGTGTACAATAAACGTCTTTGTGTTTGATAAAGACAGATTCGTATCGGCTCCAGATGTCGAATTTGATTTCACTTGTTTCTGGCTTTCTTCTAGTGACATCATGATGAGAGATAATCTCTTTGAAGTCGTCACCACATCGAGGACGTTTTATATCCAGGTGTGTTTTCTGTGATTATAAAATTAGCTTAGCAGCCGTCTCAGATCCGTCTGTTAGAATCTTGAATTTTGCCACTTTTACCAACTACGGATTCTACATCCAATCCATAGGATTTCTCCGTCTAACACTTTAATTAATTCATTCATTAATTTTGTCTCCACTAGGCGGACAGCCCAGTGGAGATGCACAGTTGGATAAAGGCCATCTCAGGGGCCATAGTAGCTCAGCGGGGACCTGGGAGGTCGGCTGCCACAGTAAGTACCGTTCACTGTGACACATGGACACAAGCAGAAGTCGAGAATTACGCTGACATCTAGTGGTAGGAAGAATCGGCTCATAAGGAACACTAATGTGTGTTGTTTTTAGTGGACGTTCTTGAGCATGAACTGTTAATTTCACTGAAGCCAAAACACAACTAACCTGTTTTTTCTTGATAAACTTCATTTATGCCATATGAGGCAGCAGTTTTAGAATATAAAAGCAGGTGAGCTCAAAGTAGGTTCTGGTGTGGAAACATGCACCCTGCCTTCAAATTGTGCCTTGAAGAACTAGTTATAACCTTTAACCTGTTTCATATTGTGTCATGTTGCAACCACAATTTGTATTGTATTTTTCTGTTGGGAGTTTATGGGATCACAAAGAATCACTGTGAAGCGAAAGGAAAAGCACGCATGATCTGATTTTGATTTAGCAAATAAAAATATGAAAAGTATCAGCAGGTTAGTAACTGAAGAGCTCCAGCTCAAAAGATTTGGAGAAAGGTACAAATGCATATGACTTCCACAGTTTTCAGGTGACAACAACAACAAAAAAAAAAAAAACAAGCATTTCCTTCTCCTCCATGTTCTACTTCATGTTATTCTGTTCCATTAAACACCTATAAACTACAACAGAATTTGTGGTTGTAAACAGGACAAATTTCCAGGAGTATGAACAGTTTCGCAACGCACTTAGTTTAAACAAAAAAAGGGGAAAAAAAGCCAAAAAAACGATTGTGTTTAATGATGTAATTTTGCGGTGTGCTCCTAGAGACTTGTAAATCCATTTTTCTTTATCACCCCCTCATCACCAATCACAAACCATATCCATATTATTTTACTGAAGTGTCCTCTTAAAATGTGACATCTATTAAACAGTCAGCAGATGATGCATGTCACTAAAGATATGTATTTTGGATCCTCAGCTGAATACAACCACATAGAACTATTTGTTCTTAAAATGACATTCTTTTACTATAGTCCCAAAAAAGCAGCTAAAGCTGAAAGGTGCCAGAGAAGTAATCAACACCTCTGTGTACCTCCATTGGTACTTCCTGGTTACACTGGATTCATTCTGTGCTCCACATCTCTGTTTTTTCTTTAGCTGTTGTTCTTTTTTTCTTACTGTCCTCTTCTTTCTTTGTCACACTCTCTCTCTTTCTCTCCTTCCTGTCGCATCGGGACCCCCAGCCCGTCTGCTCTAATCCTGCTGTGCACTGTGTTGTTGCAGATGCGGCAGGCCAGACGGCTGTCGAACCCCTGTATACAGAGGTATACATCTCGAATCGGGGAGTGCAGCGGCACGTATGTCAGCTCGTCTAAATCCCCCTTGCAAACTATAAGTTCACCTTTCCAGTACCTTTTTTTTTATTATTATTATTTCCTTCCCCCTCTCACTGGCTGGCGCTTTGGTTGTTAGATATTTGCTCTTTTCACACATTGAACATGAGACATGTTCAACTGCAGGTTAAGCTTTTTCTTCTATAAAATCTGCAGTGGGTGATTTTTGGTTTATGCATTGCCTAAGATGTGAAAGGGAACAGGGAGAAGAATCTGGCAAGAGCACAAAGGAGCCAAAAGGCTTATGTTATAAAAATATGTATTTTTTTCTGAAAGCATGCATCGTCCCTCATGATATTCAGGGTTGACAGTTAAAAGTTGTTCTACTATTAGTGCCGATGTTGAGTTTTAAAACTTAAGTCCACCATTTCCTTGAATTTTTGTTTTGACAATAATTTAAAATCGGCCAACTTGTTTGTGGAATGAATTCACAGGAGTAACGGATGAATAAAAAAAAAAAAAAAGAACATGAAATTGCAGATCTCATCTTTGGAAAGTTTTCAGCTATGTCTGCATAAATTGATATTTTATTAATGAAGAGTCCACAGTTAATGTTGTGCACATCTCTGTTTGCGCATAGTACAACTTTAAAGCATATTTTGAGAATGTTTTTTTAGGATGGCATTGAATGTGTGAAAATGGCTACCATAAGAGCAGCTAAGGTCTAAATGCATATCTAGTGCTCTTTTTTTCTTTTTTTATTTGTATGCTGCTGTGAAAGGATATTTGCTCCCTCTAGAAATATCTTTTTTTTTTTTTGTCACATTTAGATTCATCAGTTCACAAAGCAAATTTTAATGTCAGACAAAAATAACCGAATAAATAAATAAATAAAATGTTCTTTTAAGGGAAAAAGCTGTCCAAACCAACTTAGGCCTGTGTAAAAAAAAAAAAAATGTAATTGCGCCTCTTCAGAATGAACCTCATAAACTAACTGTGATTAGTCACACTTTCTGACTCAATTTCACAACCAAACATGATTATTACCAGACCTTTAGAAAATGACTTTCTAGCTTCATGAAGCGGAAGATCTCAAAAAGCAACGTATTTTGGCCTGACATAATGAAAAATTCAAGAGCAGACGAGAAACACGGGCAGTGACGGACATTTTTAAGGCTGAATCACAGCGGAAGGGGAAAACATAAACCAGTGGTGAACTTTCCCAGGAGTGGTGAGGACATTGGTCAAAGCAGGTCCACCTCTAAATGGCTACTAGAAGAAAAAGACAAAACAAAAGAGTGGTTAGCATTTAAATGCCATAACCTTAAAGAGGCATTTCATTTAATGTGGGTGAATTGAAGCAATTCTGCAAACAAGAGTGGCCCAAAATTTTCCCCACAGCGTTGCAAATACTTGTTGCCACCCATAATTAGGTTTGGGAGGAAAATACTTTTTCCATGTCAGGCCAGGCTGGTTTGGATCGCGTTTGAAATCATTTGAAAATTTCTCTTCATATCCATTTGTTCTATTTGTCCTTCTCTGGAATTAGAATTTGTTTATGTGAAAATGTAAGTGTGACAAAAAAGAACAAACCAGAGGGAATCCATATGGAGTCAAATACTTTTTCACACCTGTGTAAGTACCAACCACATCCTAAATATGGCTGCCATAACTCAGCAAGCCCTTTCACTATGTCCCCCTTCTCTTGATGCTCTTTCATTTACCTCCTTTCTCTGTTTTTTGTTTTCTCTTTTGCCTGTCTTTCTTACAATAAGTTGTGGATCCTCTGTGGTCAGATTAATCAGCGAATAGAAATGTATCATTATTTAAAAGATTGTCCAATATAAATATGTCATATGGTGTACTTGCAACTTGTGAGTGACATGCAGTCGTTGTGTAAGAAAAACAAGAGATCCAATGGCTGATTTTAAAAAAGACCAAAGGGAAAAAAAAATGTCTCTCTCTCTGTTAAATCCAGGCCTATAGGATAATTTTATTAGCACTGTTCAATATTATTGAGGACTCTGAAGCTGTGCAGTTTATCCATCTGATAGCTGAAATCTTCACTTAAATGTACCTTTTTTTTTTTGGCTCTTCTTTTTTTTTTGTCTTCACCTTTTTATACTGACGTGTAAATGTCTGCATGTATAGATGTACATATATTTATGTGAACCTTGCGCAAGCTTAGAGCACAGTGACTGTCCCAGCAGCTCGGCTGTAAATACTGTTTCTGTCTTTGTCACTGTTGCTGTCATTCACACCTTCTCTTCCCCTCCGTGCCTTGTTCTCTCTGCAGTCTGCTGCAGCTGTGTACCTGTCTTAGATGTGTGACATCCTGCTTGTCTCTCCTCTTCCCTCCTGTCCGCTGCCTGTATGTTCTTTCTTTCCTCTTTCTTTCGAGACTCGTGTTCACTTGTTGATTCTGTGTACCTGTGTGTGTGTGTGTGTGCGCTGTAGAGTTTTAACCCGTGTATGCTAACTTTAATCATTGAATCCGCGCGTGCAGAACCGCACACTCGGGGTTGTTTGCGAATGTCGATTTGCGTCACGATATTTTAGATTTGTAAAATTCTACAAATGTTCTTACAAATAAGTGTCGGCTGTTCTAAAAGTGAGAATCTTCCTGAGATCCTCCTGAATATTGAGCTCAAGTTGCTTTCGGACATTTTGATTCAATATAACGATTCTTCTGATAAATAGTGCTGGGCAAATTTGCTGGAGCACCTGTTCAAGATGTGTAAAAACATTTAAAATAAACTCGCATTTTACTGCAACCACCTACTCTCACTGTGAAAAGTTCACAAAAGTCCAGCCTTATTCCATAGATGAAAGATCTTAGGTTAAGAAGTAATTGTTTTAGCAAAATCACCGGTGACCCAGTTGTTGGTTTGGACAATACAACTTTTCTAACATTTTGCAGAAAGTTTCTGTGACCTTACCTCTGGACAGTCCCATGTTCTTCACTCGTTCTCCTCTATAGCTCATCTAAGAGTTTTCCAAAGGAGTGAAAACTGTGGATAAAACGGGAAAAGTCATGCCACCTGTTTGGCAGTATTTCAGATATTTAAAATAAAAAAACTAATCAATAATTATCTATCGATTGACAAAAAACACTATTGTGATGTTTTTCAGTCATATCGCCCAGCCCTTCTTTAGTCTCATTTGACCATAATTGATGTCCAGTAAGCTCTATTTTTGTGATGGATGTAACTGAAGAAGTATTTTTCTGCCATCACTCTCTGTTTGCTGCAGTTGGGGAATCTAAGATGGCATTCTTCACTTCTTTGAGCTTTGAAGATGCTTTCCCCCCCCCCACCATCCTGCTTACTCTGTGAGACGGTGGCATAAAGAAATGTTGCATCGAATTTAAGCGCCATGGAAACCGAAAATCTTGGTTTGCTTACTAGAACAACTTTTATTTTAAATCGATTGTTTGGATTTCCAATAATTGGACAAATGGATATTGTAGTAAAAGCAAGGGTTTATTCATGTGGGATTTTTAAATGTAATTCCATCGTGAGGATTTTCCCTCAACTTGTGATTAATCTACTGCAATAAAAGACGAATTTAAATCTTTTTACACACCTCTCTCAGGAATTACAACAACTTTTTCAGATCAGTAAAGCTTGCAGAGGCACAAATTGTCCCACCGTGCTGTTGTGCGAGACGAAGTTCTCTTTGAGCTTCTGGAAACTCCAGGAGTTCCCAGAAGCTCACGCTGCAGCTCTAATGCTGCCATGTTTGTCTTGCTAACCCTCCACCAGCTGCTCAGTGGCGACTACTTCTCTGCTTTTCACCGCCTCTGCTGTGTTTTTCTTTCTTCTCCTGCTCCTGTTTATCTTTCAGAGACTGAAAAGTGACTATGAAAAGCTGTGAAATACTAAGCGACAACCAACCACTGCTTCTTCCAAAGGCTCTTTGTTTTCAATTTCCTTTTGCAACCCAAACCCGCTGACACTCCTCTCTCCCTGCTACCAATACTACCACCACTATCTCCAGTCTTAACTCCACACTCTTCAGCTTCTACAACCTTCCGGCTGCTTCAGACTCCACCTGCCGGTGCTTCATCTAGTCTCTTTAAAATTACTCTACCTTTAGCAGAGATGCTCTTTAGTCACTAACGGCAGCCGCCCTCTCTCCTCCCCCCGCCTCCCTCTTCTTGCCACAGGAACACGGCAACCGTCCCACGTTCTACCGCAGCCCAGCGGCTGCCGCCGTCCCTCGCGCGCCCGTACCTGCCGTGCCACCATGCAACCCAGAGCGGGGCGATGCTCTCGCTTCCGGCGCACGCCCGCAGCCTGGCGTGGGACAGCGAGCACTTCATGAGCCTGCTGCCACGCCCCGTTCACAGCCACCCGCCAGCACGCCTGTCCCTGCAGGAGACGCGCCTCGCAAAGTGACCTCCCAGCCGCCCGCCAGCATCACCGTGGCGAGCTCCGAGGAGTCGCCGTGGAGACGTCGGAGCAGCTTCGAGCCCCAGGCGCCTCAGACACATCTGGACATTGACGACACGGATCTGCCAGTGAGTGAGGTCTGACCGACTCTGAGCTGGACTTGAAAGCCTTCTCCCCTCCGCCCGTCGGATAAACAGGACATACCGTGAACCCAGGCTTTGGTTTGCTAAACCAAGCTGCAACACAAACTCATCGTCGGAGCGCTTCCATCGACACCGCCGACCCGCACTCGTCTGCCAAAGACGACCCAGCGCTCACCCAAACTCCTGGACTCTTGATGGGGTCTGAGCCAAGCTACACGTTTGACTTGTTCTGAATGAAATTCAGCGTCAGAGCTTTATTTTAACACACGTAGGCACAGAGATTTTTTTTTTTTTTTTTTAATAAACTACTTTGTGCCAACTAAATAAGGGAGCTTTGAACAATACAAGCTTTTCCCCTCAGTGTCTGAAAAGGGTTTTTAAACTTTAGAGTTGCTTTTTGTTGTTGTTTTTAAATCCACTAATGCTAGACTCCCCGGTTCATTCACACACTAAACAAAGTGACACTGGATAAAACGGTAAGAAGTTAATGTTTGTAGCCAAATGTATTCTTGCTTGAAAATCTTCCACTGACCTTTGTTTTCAAGTGTCTCTTAAGTTTAGTCTGCATTTATAGCTACGTACATCTTAATGTGTAAAGCTGCCACTTGTTCTTTCTCCCACCTCTAGTGGGTTCTCTATTTGGTTTATAGAGAACCAAATCAGAGGCTGAATCAGCTTCTTCTTCAGACTACATTTTCGTACGCCTTGCTTTGTGTGCTTTGCTGCATTTTTAAGTGAAAAAGTGTTGAACTCGTGTGCATTTTGACTAAACGGTGAGTCACCCCACACCTCAACCTCACAGAAAACATAAAAACACTGAAATTAGTCACTCGCTTCATTTGCATGCAAATATCTCAACGACTCTTCAGGTGATCTTTGTTTGTGTTTGTTGTTTATTTACAGACCCGTTTGTTGTTGTGACTTGGCAGATTTGTTTTAAATGCTTTTAGATTTGAGTTTTCTTTTCTTGTACAGATGTACCTTCAGTATAATTCTAAGCAGCTACCTGACGGTGTTATTGAAAAAAAAAAAAATCCTCACAAACAAACAACTCACTGTAATCCTACTAGACAATGCACACTCATCTTTATTTTTCTTTTAAGTGCCTGTCTTACTTCAGTTTACTAGACTCAAGCTATTTCACTCCCATTTCAGTCTGGTGTTTGAATTGTTTCTATTTATTAAGTGGATGACTTGAAAGAAATAAACACTGAAAATGTGCTGCCTGGTGAGAGTTGTGCTTGTCTCGCTTATGAAAATGCAACCAATCTGTAGAGGCATCCTTTGCATACCAATTTCTGTCTCTCTCTATATATAAAGCCGCTCCCTACTGCCCTCCTGTGGAGAGAATAATCTTTACATCATTCCACTAAGTCAATCGTTTTATTTCTCATAAAAAATGGTTCAAGTTGTGGCAACATTTATCACATTACGCAAAGTGATTTATAAAAATGGAAGAAATAAGCATTCATAAAAATATCTAGATCTACATTTTTCTGCTACTACAAACTTAACCACTCCTAAAAATGCCATGTTGATGTCAAGTGACAGCTGATCTCTACATTGTGATAAAAATTGCTCGTTTCTCAGTGTGTAAAAGGTAAGAATATGTTAGGGGGGTTATATTGAAAACAGCTTTTACCTGAATGTGAACAAAATATTCAATATGTCATAAAATAAAAATCTCAGACAACCATTTACTGTGCCGGGCAAACGTGCTGGCACCCCCTGGTAAAGGTGGAAAAGAAAATCATTTTAAAAATATTCTTTTATTGCAGGTTCATAATCTCATACTGACATTTATTCTTATAAAAAAAGTCAAACTTTAAGGTCCTACTTCTCTATTTAAATTTGTTGTGTAATAAACAAAACTGTGTAATAGTTTTGGCGAGTTGCCTTTTTACCAAGTGCTTTTTACTCTTGCTGCACAAACTTTTTGGATGTTGCCTTTTACTTGAGTACAAATATGTTGAAGTAGTGCTACTTTTACTTGAGTACAATCTTTGGCTACTCTACTCATCTGCAAGTAATGGTAGTAGTAGTAGAATATTGCCTATGACTTCTCAGCCTGCATCTTCTTTGAAATATTTTAGATTTGCTCTATGAAAAAATTCTGTTAATAGCTGGATTTTCCAAGAATAGTTTATTTTTGTTGGGCAGCAAAAACTGAATTCACGAATACCGAGCTGTGAGTTGTTGGGATTCCACTTCACATAGTTCACCCCCAATATGGAGCTTATTGAACTCCACATGTTTTAAGTTTGTGAGGGCAAAACGTTGCATCACTCTCAAACTAGTTGACACGTAGATGTCGTTGTGTGATTGCTATGGAAATACGGTGACCCCAGGATAGGACTCGTGAGCCCTTATTTTTACCTCCCTAACCATCCTCCTCACCGTGCGATGTGGGAAGATAAATATGGGCCCTTGTTTCGCTTTGTGGCCAGTGACTAAAAGAAACGGGCCTCTGCGTCACGTCATGTTTATAGCCCAAGGCAACAATTCGGCGAGTACCATTTAGAAGTTCCTAAACATGTCAATTACATGAAGAAAAGCATAATATGTATGAAAAACTGCACTGCTTATTCTCAATTTACTAGGGCAACCAATAGTTTTTTGCCAGCAGTAACAATCTTACAACACAATTTTTAACATTTTTAACAACTTTTATTGCACACCAACATCTGTGAGCTCAGATTAAAGGTTGGATTCTTTAACATTTCATGGTGATATTAGGCTAATATTTGAAGCCATTTTGACTTTTTCTTTTTTTTTTTTTTACATGCTCGATCCTGTATGGTGTACCCAAAGCCTTGATCATGACCCTGAGAAGTGAAAGAGGAAAACTGATTTTCATGAGAAAGTAAAATAAATGAAAACATAAGTATGGAAACACATCTGTCACTGTTCTCCACATTCGTGCATTGTTCTTTGTCTATTAGCATCAACTTTGAGGTTTGACTGTGGGTTCTTTTGGGGAGGGGGGATTGAACTGAAGCTGCGCTGTGCCTTTAAGAACCCAGTTCTCAGCTGAGACACTGAGACATCAGTCGAGTCGAGGCGAGATCACACAGACCTCAGCTGAGTCCATCCCTGGCTGTGTTGACTGCCCTCGGTTGGAGAATGGGTGTTCCTTATGGATGAGGTCGTTTTCATCTGCAGATTCTCCCACCATTTGTTGCCTATGCATTTGCGCAGAGAAGGGCGTGGCTTCGTCTTTTGAGATGCTGCCAGTTGCATTCAGTTTAATTCATACAATAATCATTAAAATTACAGAGCGCTTTTCTTTTTTTAAAATTTAGTTTCCAGCCCCCTTTCTAATTGCCCTCTTCATAGAAATGCTTGTGTTGCCCTATGCTCTCCACAGGGGGTACCAGCCTTCAGTCTCCTCCATTCCCAAACAGCCTTGTACAAACAAACTCCCCTCAATTTAAACCCACTTGGAGACAATTCAGAGAATCCTGCCCCTCACAATCAATCACGCCGTGTTGAGGCATTTTATGACGCTGATTTACGGCAGTGCTGTTTAGTGGAGTCTTACTGTTGGCCACAGACATCTAAATCTAACAGAGCTCTGTTGTTCAGTAGGAAGGTTATGTTTTTTTTTTACTAAAATTGTGTTATTTCAGCCAATAAAACAAAAAGAGATGCAAAAATTCATTAATTAGGAAATCACACAAGGTCGTGGCAAAGATTATTAATGATGGTAATTTGGTATTGTGCTTAAAACATCTAAAAGTTCTCATGAGCCCTTAGCGGTTAAATTACAAAAAAGGGATAAACGTGCTGCATTAGCCAACACAAATCCCTTCCATCGCCCCGTTATTTCCCCCTCCTAATAGTTTGGTTTATCCATAAGGTTTTTGTTAATGCCATGTGTGACTAATTAATGAGGAAGCAATAAAAGCAAAAATAAAATAAAATAAAAAAAACGGCTTGGAAACTGTACTGCAGCATGTGTGGAGATCAAGTAAAGCACACACAGGCTTCAGGCCTTTTTATGTTCCATTACTGAGATTTTACTTTTAATTTATTTAAAGTAGGCTATTAACATCCATGCTAGTAAACACACACGCCCACACACACATTTGTCTCGCTGTCTTTGCAGAGACTTTCCATTGACTTCCATTCATTTCTACTGCAGAACCCTAACCAAAGTTCAATTCACACCGTGGATCTAAACTTTACCCCAAACCCAAAAACACAATGCATAAAATACAGAATACACACCCACACACAACATACTTCTAGTGGCTTTGATGAACCAGTGATGTCACTCATGCTCTATGACATCACTGATGACTGTGTTCCATTTCCCGTTAATCCCAACTCATTTGCTCTACATATCAGATTGCTCTAAATGTCAGAAGAACAATACTTGATTACACATATCAACAATCTTGACTTTACAGCAACACGAGTAAAAAAAATGGCTGAAGAAAGAGCTGACACACCTGTGAGTGATGAGCTTGCCAGCATTTTACGTGAAAACACTTTTGAGGACGGGATGCGCAGGAGGCTGGAGAAGGAAAATCTTGAACTGAAACAGATTGCTGAATGTCTCCGATGTAAGATCGAGCGCTCCAAGCCTCGCGCAAATGCTTGCAGGCGACCAGACCTGCAAGCACAATATGACATACTGGAAAGTCGAAACAATGCACTCCGTGCGCAGCTCGTGTCGGTACGTGCAGAGCTTGATGGGACGGAGCGCAAATACGCGGAAACGAGTGCGTTTTTTTGAAGTTGTCCAACAATCGCTCAGGAGAAAAGTCCAGGAGCTACTGGTAGACCTGAAGAAGGCCCAGATGAGAATGGATCAACAGTCTGGAGAGAGGGAGGATTTGTGGATTGAAGTGGATCATCTGAATAGCCAACATAAGAAAGCTTGTCATGGCATCCAGAACCTTTTTAGGCAGAACATAGATTTGATGAACTAAAATGCTCTGCTCAGAGAAAGGCTGGGTGAATCAGAACAGGAGGAGAACCACGAACCACAATCAGTTTCGAGAAAACTTGGTAAGAGCGTAGGTACCATTTTAAAGACAATGAACCAGACGGGAACACTCAGATACTGGGTGCCACCATGGATCTTCTAATTCCTCTGGTTGGTCCAGTAAAACTGGTGCCTTGCTCTAGCTGGTTGTTCTTCAGTTACTGGTTTTTCTTGAATTACTGGTTGTTCTAGAATTGCTTGTTGTTCTAGAAATGTTGGTTGTTCTTGAGTTACTAGTTGTTCTTGCGTTACTGGTTGTTCTAGAATTACTGGTTGTTCTAGAATTGCTGGTTGTTCTAGAATTGCTGGTTGTTCTAGAATTGTTGGTTGTTCTAGAATTGCTGGTTGTTCTAGAATTGCTGGTTGTTCTAGAATTGCTTGTTGTTCTAGAAATGTTGGTTGTTCTTGAGTTACTAGTTCTTGCGTTACTTGGTTGTTCTTGTGTTACTGGTTGTTCTTGAATTACCCGGCTCATCTCGGGTGTGTCCAGAACGAAGGCGGCCTTGCCCTGCACCTGCCGGCGGAAGCTGTCCGAGTACAGCACCTGGAGGAGGACGAGTACAGAGGGCGTAGGTCAGGAATCCCGACTCTACGAACGCATCGCGAGTGGACGCACAAAAGTCAGAGGATTACTGGGAAATCAGACAAATAAATTAGCAAGGGAGATTTCTCTTTTCTTTTTTTATTATTATTATTAGGAGATGAAAAGTTAGGGGAAAAAAACAGAGTTATGCTCCAATCTTTGGAGCGGGGATAAATAAAAAAGATGAAACGGCGCAGTCTGGAGGACAAAAGAGGTTATGGATTAAACGTAGGCCTGTCACGATAACAAATTTTGCTGAGCGATTAATTGTCTCAAAAATTATTGTGATAAACGATAATATTGTTTGAAGACCTTTTTACACTGATTTAATGGAAATGACGTAATAATGCATACGATTTCTTGCCAAAGATAGATACACTTTATTTTCAAAAGAAAACTTAACACTGGAACTGAGAAACAAAATAAACAAAACAACCAAAAACAAAAATAAAATGGATTCTCAGTCTCCATTAATAAAAAAATGTACTTGAATAAAAACTAAACATACAGCTAAAGTGGAAATAAATACTGCATTCAACCAAAAGAATGTAATCATGAAGTATGTATATTATGTTGCCCTTCATTAATCATTAGATTTAAATAGAGAAGATGGGCACATCGACTACCTGATGCAATAGTTCACACTACATGATTTTTTGCTCCTATTTTTCCTCTTACAACAATCTTAAAACGTTGGTCTTTCTAAGATTGTGTGGTGTGTTACGGTAGATCATCTTTGCCGCTCTGATCCAAATCAGGGGTTTTCCCCGACTGGGAGCTTTAACTCATCCTGTTGAATGTGACAGGTAGCCAATCAGAAAGCGCGGATTCTCCTCCGCGCTTTCTGAGGGGAAATTGAGTGGAATCAAAAACAGCTGACACGGCGCAACCCGAAGTCCAGCTGACATTGGAGATAATATGTGGAAACAACATTAATGTTTATTCAACATGCAAAGAATATAGAAATGACAAGGGGAGGAGTTGGAGCGAAATTGCTACCGCAGTTGATAAACCCGGTAACTTTTCAGCTGTTCTTCGTTAACGTGACATAAATAGGTTCTAATGATTTTCATTCAGTCAGGACTTTACGCTGACACTAGCAACATGCATTGCAGGTAGATTGTAGTAACGCATTGATTAATACCTGGTTTTAAAATTAGTTCACTGGACTTGTAGCCATTATTTTGTGCCCATTGTTGGACACCACACGGCAGGACCGAACCCGATCGAACCGTTATAGCTAGGATTTCTTTTGGCTAATGTGTGGTCTGTCAGGTTTTGAAAATGGGCCGACAGCTCTAAGATCGTGTCATGTGCGCTGGGCTTTACACTAAGGAAATGAGGAAGGGAGGGTCAGTGGAGAGCACCGGAGTTGGGCCTTTTTTCATTCAGTGTCATTAACAGAAAGAGAAAAAGACTGGAAGAGACGATAATGCCGATAATTAAAATGACGTCGATAGTTTTAATTTATCGTACGATTAATTGATTTATCGTTTATCACGACAGGCCTAATTAAACATACTCAGAGAACAGTGCAGTCAGGATAATTAATGACATTAACTAAAGCAAAAAGAGTAAAGGAGAAGTCGGCTCAGTTAGGAAAAGGTTAAAGGGTTTTCTCAGACAGGGGTTCTGGAAGGTGCCGAGCTAATGTTTCCCTGGTTCCTTTTGACCCGCTCCATCTCAGGAGTAAAGACCACAGGCATTCCCTGGGCAGAACCGTTCTTATACAATACCTACAGGACAAGAACCACACCAGAAAACTCTTAACACACCCGCTGGAGCTCACAGATTTGGTCTCTTTGTTTTGGTTGTATTTACCCACAATAGTCCACCTCTTGCTTTTGGAGGCGTCTCTGGTCCACTTGAGATTCGTATACATTTAAACTGTGCCAGAAAAAGTGCTGGAATTACCTGAAGATTTTAAGTTTTTAGGCAGACCAGAGTTCACTTTTTCCGTCTGCATCAAACCTCCCCAGACGAATCTGACTTCTTAGGTAAACAAACTAGAATGAGACATGATATGTAGCTCTAAAGAACCCGTCTCCACTGTACTCTTATTTGTGGAGTGTTTTACATCACAGCATCCAGCGCTTTTCATTGGACCTGTTGGTGTAAGGCTTGGATGCTGCTGCTTGGCCGTGGAAAATCATTACACGAAGCTAACCAATGTACTGTTCTTAAGCAGCTCTGGGCGACATGTGAAGATCAGATTATCATTACTGATGACTCAGTAGAAAGCTGGTGACCTCTGAACCCTGTGCACTTTATCCTCCACGCTATGGTTTTATGTGGCCGACCACTTTGTGGCTGAGTAGCATTTGTTACCAATCACTTTCATCTTGTCATAATGGCAATACCAGTTGACTGGGTAATATTGAATGATGACAAATACTCACCACACTGTTTGGATTTGTACCCCCTTTTGAATTGGTAATTATGCTCTACACTCTGTTGAATTCATGAAAGCCTTATTAAGTGCATGGAAATGTATGGTTTTTAGGTTTAGACACTTTTTGTGACCAATCTAGAATGTAGATTCTTAAAATGTGTGTAAGAATTTCTTTGTTTCAGTCATGGAACAAAAAACTGTAGAAATCTAGATCACAAATGGCTACCAAGAGCCTGAACAATGCAGGATGGGACCTCCTTAGCAAAAAAACCCCAAACAAACAAAAAAAAAACACTAATCAAAAATAACAAAAACACTTTCGTGTGAGAATTGATATGCGTTATTAATTACCAACTGTCTTTAGAAATAAAAGAGGAAACAGCCTGTGGATTTTCTTTATATGACACAGCTTTTGGAGCGGAGATTTGTTAAGCTGTTGCTTTGTGGGTTGTAGTTGATTCTGTGAACGTCTTGGTTGAAAATGGGCCATTTTCCTGTGGGCAGGGAAGAGTGACGACTCACAACTGAATGCAAATGCATGTTCGCTGAGAAACCTTCAGTTTATCGTACAATTAACTGATTTATCGTTTATCACGACAGGCCTAATTAAACGTACTCAAGAGAACAAAATTAAATATCATCCAGGGGGCCATAGATAATTTCCGGCCCGCGGGCCTTGACTTTGACATATGTGCTCTATGTGATGATATTTTTTCCATGTAACAGTAAATATGAAATGAAACTCACATTTTAAACACAAATTTTATTTGATTTTAGGACCCGACACTTTTTTTTCTCCTGTCAATAAAAGTAGCTGTATGACTTAGTATCCTCTCATTTGTTTTTTGTTTTTTTTGTAAAAATCAAATCCAGTAATATTTTCTTTTAACAGTCTTTTAAAAAACTTCAGTCATGAAGTATACAAGAAAGACAGGAAAGGAAAAAGTAAAAACATAAGGGGGGAGGAAAGGCAACATGGATAAAAAAAAAATCAAAGTAAAATTTTTTTCACACTCTTCGTTTTGCATATATGGAAAATTACCAATACTAATCAATTTCATACTTTCCAGACTGAGTATTATTCCAGTTTTTTTTTTGTCTTGTTTATTAAATCCAAACCTCCATCTTTTATCGATGAACGAGTTTAAAAAGTTTTCCTCTCTGGATGTGAATCTCACCTGACATCATCCTGGACTTGATGTTGTCCTCTGCTGGGTCGTAGTCGAACACGCAGCCGGGGTTGGTGCGCCACACCCGCAGATCTACACACACACACACACACACCCACACGTCTTAAGCGATTCCACATGCTCTGGTGGTCTAACGCAGGCATTTGCAAACTCTCTGCAGGAGAACAAAAGATGAATATGTGGACAGACAGACAGTAAGGCCTCATTTGTCAGGATTTAAAGATTGAGACGTGCATTTTACTTCAGTTCCAGTGGCGCCCAAAGGCAATTCTCTCTTGTTTTGTTTACTTTCACAACATTCAAAACTGGTCAAATGAGCTACTCGCACCGCTTACACTGCTATATATGTGACAGTGTATCATAAGCTACTAAAATTAAAACTCACATTTCTAAATTTCAAATAAAGAAAATACATATTTTCTATTCTGTTACACATGTTTTTCCATCCCCAAGAGTACTTGGGGCCCATACCTCGTTTGACAGTTTTTGATATGGGCCCTATGGCTCTCCCTCAGGGTGTCATACTGTTAGGGGATGACAAAAGTTCTCTCAGTTGTGTCTGAACAACATTTCAGTTTTTCAGCACCTTGTGTGTTTTTTGGTGTCACTGCTGGATTAAAAAAATGATTTTCACCCTAGTCTAACTTCCAGAGCAATTTATGTGTGATTAATAATATTTTACTTTTAATGTTGATGAATTGCTCAGCTCCAGCCTCCAAAAGTCACCCCCTCAGCATGACACTACCATCACCATGCTTCACAGAACAGGTGGGAGGTTGCCTTGCATCTCGCCTCCAAAATTTCTACTACTGTCAGATTAGAAAAGTTGTTCCTCTGGTCTTTTTGGTCAGAGTAGTACGTGGGCAAAAAAAAAAATACAAGGGCCTGCATCTCCTTAACACACACACACTCTCTCTCTCTCTCTGTCTCTTGTCATATTGTCCTCAGTCTTTTCCGGGAGCATCCACCACACTCTGTTTTCCCTTTCAGTGCGCCCCGTGAACGCACCACTTTCCATGCCTTTTCCCACTGACTGAAAAGTTGCGTGTGTGATGCGGTGCCAGTAAAAACGTGCGCAGAGATTGGCTGCGCAGAGGTTCTGTTAAATGCCTCTCCAGCTGCAATGACTGCCCCCCCCTCTCAGCACAGAGCTCTCCCATCCTATAGCCCTGCAAAGCCGGGATCCAACTTTTCTTTCTCTATGAACTTCGTGCTTCAGTTTTAAAACTTCTTTCCCTCCCTCTAACTCTCTCCTTTTTTATTTAATTTAATTTTATTTACTTTGAACAATGTTTCGGTCCTTCCTGTTGTGCGTGGCCGCAGCGTCGTTGCAGGCAGACGCGCAGATAACCAGCCGCTATGTTGTCGGATGCCCCTCCGTGTGCGACAAGTCCATGTGTCCCCGTCTGCCCGCGGACTGCCCGGCGGGACAAGCCCTCGACGTCTGCCAGTGCTGCACGGTGTGCGCGTCCGGCGAGGGGGAGGCATGCGGCGGCGGCGGCAAGCTCGGCGACCCGACGTGCGGCGATGGGCTGGAGTGCTCCGTGTCCGGCGGGGTGGCGTACAGCGTGACTGTGCGGAGGAGAAGCAAGAGCGGGATCTGCGCGTGCAAGACCACGGAGCCGGTGTGCGGGAGCGACGGGGTGTCTTACCGGAGTATCTGCGAGCTGAAGAGGGTGAGCCGGCGGGCGCAGAAGCTGCAGCAGCCACCTGTTCTCTTCATTCAGCGGGGAGCCTGCGGGAAAGGTGAGGCTGTGTTTAAGGTTGAGAGGATTTTTATTGTCGCTCCGGTGATAGAGTTGATAGTTTTGATGTTTATATCTCACACTTACTAAAAACCCACATCGAGTTTTTGTTTTTCAGAAAATCATCTTTTGTATTAGGCTACATTGAATAAATGTTTTGATATGGGTGACGCAGTCACACAGAAGGCTTTTGATTTGGCAGATGTCCAGCAGATGGTCATCGTAGACACATTTTACAAGCCACAAAAGGTCACTGCTAACTGTTCACAGAGGTCTGTATTCAGCCATAGTAATAGAACGTTGAGTGGAAGGATGAACTGTGATAGAGATGTAGAAGCAACACAGATTCAACAGACTGGGGAGGTAAATGCACAAGATAAGGAGTCAGAGCTTCATCAGCCAACACACACATGTTGCATCTCCGATGTTAATAAGCCTCTCTTTGACCTGAGATAACATCAAAGGTGTTTTTTTTCTCATTGGTTCGAAGTTTTATTTTCAAATGAAAGTAAATTTTGCATTTCATTCGAATATCAGGTTCCCATGTTGTGCAAATCCCAGAGAATCTGCCTGATGAGGTGGATCATGGTCTTGTAGATGAACTGACTACAACCTTCTGAGTTGAAGTCTTTTGCCACTATCTTGTCAGTACAGTCTTCTACCAAGAAGTTTCAGGGTGTTTTATGCTTCCTTCTGCTGGCAAGACTTATGGAGTTGTTCATTTTTATTTCCCTCTCTGGACTTACAGCCAAATGTACCAATACCTGGTATTATATCACTGTGCTTCACCAGTCGGCAAACTGGTTTGACCTAAACCTCATGTCCATGCAAGTATTGAGTGCTGACACTTCTGCAAAAGAACCATTTTTTTTACTGGTCCTGTCATAAGGTACAACTGGATTTCAGGTTTGTTTGTTTTTTCCAGAAAAAATAGCACAAATAAACTACTGAATTATACTAGCATACGTAATGAATGCATATTAACACAAGTTTCACTTTTTGAGTCGAATAACTCAAACAAATGAACTTTTCGATGACGTTCTAATTGATTGACATCCATTCATGCTGTACCTTTGCAGTCTTCCCTACTAGGTGTTCGCCCTGACCCTTCAGTTCTCACTGGACTGATCTGACGTTTTCTGACAGGTCTGAAGTTTACACAGATGTTGTAGCTCAGAGGAGCGCACAATATCCGTGTGTCTTGGACAACAAAAGCCGCCATTCAACCGGTTGTTCTGTTCCCTCTTGTTCCCAACAGAATCGTCCTCGATCTGAGGACTCTCTTTGCTTTTGCCTGACAGAATGAAGTCATGCGCTGCGTTGCTGATGTAAAGCTCGATGCGTACCCAGTAAAAGTCACATGAGCACGATTGGCGTGATTTCTTGCAGCCAATCTCATGGCCAGTGTGATTTAGTTGATTAGACAGGAATTCTTAAGGGTGGATAAAAATGAAATTGGAATGAAACTGACGTGATTGTTGTAAAGCTCGCCATTTCCTGACAGATCTGTGCTTTGTCAAAGCATTTCACTCTAATCGGAGCACTTCTTTAAAAAACTGACGTCATTTTCTTGGAGCAATTCAATCCATCTAAGAAAAACAAGTGGGTTATTCATCATCATCAGTGTGGTATGTGTCTGTCTTAAAACATGACTTGAAACACTCAGGAAGGGGGAGTGATCACACACATTCAAGGCTGCAGGTGTTAAAAGATACTGTACGTTGCCTTTGGTTTCAGGGTGTATTTATCTCGCATACTGCTTTTGGAAGTGGACACTTTAAAACATATCAATGAAATGCTTCAGCACCTGCTGCCTCAAAGGCCTGAAACCTCCCTCAGAACTTTTGGAAACTTGTATTCCCCCCCCAGAAACAAGCCTCTAACTGCTTCCTCCTTCTCGTTTCCTTCTCTCTCTCTCTCCTTCTCTCTCTCTGTCTCTCCCTCCCAGTCTGTGTTTCTTTTGTCACTCGTAAATCACACGCAAGTTGTCACGTGGAGGAATTCCTGGACCTGACTCAAAGCCACAAGTCCTCCTCTGTCGAGGGCAGTTTAAAACAGACTCAAGAGGAAAACACCAAATTAGCAGCCCACACATTTAAAGGAAAGGTTTTTAGTTGTGTATATGAAAAAAACGTGAAGGCGCAGTTTAAGGGCAGACTGCATCACCGCATTGGGCTGTCAGTTTTGGTAGCAACTTAAAGGGTTACTGTAAGTCATTCCCAGGCAGCTAACCATGTTTGAAACAGACTGTGGTGGTGAGTTCTCCTAAAGCCCATCCAGGAAAAAAACGATTCTTTTTCTTCAGAAAAAGCAAGTCATATTTCCAGTGCTAATGTCCGAACTTTACAACAATGCTGCCTTAAACGCACTCTTTTATATTATTACTAGCGTTGGTTGTGCTGGAGGCGGCACTTTACAGAAACTCAACCCCTCTCTGAGGACACTGACCATACCCCTGCGAAACCTGGCCCCACATTAAGAAAACATGTGCAAGTACAGCAACAGTTGCATGATCTCACTTTGCGCCTGAACAGTAATGATCTCGATTAAACAAGCACTGTGTTTTGGCAATGAAAACTAGGTCACGATATTGCCTCGACCCTTTTGGATTCATTAGAAATATCATCCTCTTTTTTTTTTTTTTCCGAACCAGTAGGCTGTTGGAAGTCAGTAAGGCTTTATTGGTTGTGAAAGACAAGATAGAGATGAGTCTAGAAGAATTTTATACCTGCAGCATCTAGATGACCATGTGTCTCAGGTTTATCTCTGAACTGCATGTCAAGTCTTGAGGGGCGGCTGAGGAGTTAAAAAATACGTGTGTAATTGTGTGAGCATTCAGATTTTGATTGCAGTGCTATGACGATAATAATAACGTAGACACTTAAAGCAAACAAACAAAAAAAAAAAAAGAAAATCTAAGTAGTTTATGGCTGACGATCCACCAGACTATTCCCACCTTCTTTCCCAGCTGATGTTGCAGAGCGCACTCCGTGACTCCGGCTGCTGAGATTTGCTGAATGTGCACATTTTTCCTGAACTTGTCTTAGCTTTGCAGAATATTAGAGCGTCGTTCTCTGACTTCTGTCTGTATCGTTACAACGGTCTGTCTCGGCTCCTGTTTTTGTGCTCTACTCATCTGTTTTCTTACTTGCTTCTATAGTGTCTCTCCTGCTGCTTTGCCAATGTCTGTTTGCTTCACCCCGTACTTAGTTGCATACAGATACAAAGAAGACATTTTGGGTGTGATAACAACGGAAGAGGATTAGGGCCACCGAAAAAAGAAAAAAAAAGAATTCTGACTTGCTGACTTTAATCTCATAATTCTGACTTTAATCTCAGAATTCTGACTTTAAAGTGTTCACTTTAAAGTCACTTTGTTCACTTTAAAGTCAGAATTCTTTATTTATTTTTTTTGGTGGCCCTAATCCTCTTCCGTAGCCTTGGGAAGGACCAGGCCACTAAAAATAAAGCCTGATATCACTGGAAAGTTTCAGAGGGTGAGATGCAAAACTTTTGTTTTTGAACTCTACAATACATAGCATGTAGTAAGTTTGTGGCTGTGCCGAGTGTGATATGACGGTGATTAGGGTGATCAGAGCTGCGCCCCACGCTGACTAACTGCATGTTAGCACCTAAAATAAAATTATTTATGTTGGGCTATTAACCAGCTGAAAGAAAATGTAACGTAATTGTCAAAAACAATTATCTTTGTAACTGTATTCTATTTTTCTCTTATTACGCTTCTAAATTACAAATATTCCCAAAAAGGCTATTGATGACCAGACTGATTTCTATCATGTTGGATACCTTAGAATCCACCTTTTCAGAATCTGTAAATAACTAAAAAAACGCAAGACGTGTTCATGGTTTTGTTGTGGCCAGTCACATTTGCAAAACAGCGCCACGCTTCACATTTGGAGTAACAAAGACAACAAGTTAAAAGACTGATATCTTCAATATGAAGATGTTGTGTGTTATTGTGGGGGCAATTTCAAGCTAGGTGGTCTGTGAGTGTTTGTTAAATGGGACTGAAAATGTTTAAGAAGTTCTGATAAAAGCTGATCAGCAGACGTCTAGAAGTCTGATGCCTTTCTTTGAATACTATAAAGTGATCCAATAAACCCAATGAGCAGTTAGTCACACTTGTTCAATGCCCTATCTCTTTATTGTTAAATGACTATGCCAAGACTATACTTTCACAATGTGAGAAATTCGTTTTCTATTTAAACCACGCCATCCTAAATCCCATTAGTAGTCCATCACATGCCGCTCTCTGCACAAGGAGCCTGAACATGCCATGTTTTTTATTTTCTTCTTCTGTTTTGAGAGCATGGGCTGTTTCAGCTGCTCGATGAGATCATTTTGGCACCAATGGTGCCAAGAATTACAAGAAAAAAGGCTTCGTAGTCTTCAGCTATGAGCATAATGAGGTTCCAGCATTGACATGACACTAGGTTGGCCAGGCCTATTTCTAATTCTGAAATGACAGAGTGCACAGGTGTTTCACGCCACACATCGTAGACAAGTTGGCACTACTTCTGCCTGAAGATATGGCCCAAATTCTCTGCATAAATTGATGAAGTAATGGAGCCGTTTTGATCATTTATACATCTAAGAGATGGAGGGTAACTGACCTTCAGAGCTGGAGATGGACACCTTTGCTCTATCAGCTGCTGATCTCATCTTATCATAGTCACTGTTGGTTCTCTATAGATCCCCAAAGACATCTTACCCTTCATTTTTTTGCTTTCAAAAATCTTATAGTATGCCTGCTCTGTGGATAAAGACAACACAAAAAGAACCAAAGAAACCAACTGGCAAAGATGAAGAAAAACAGACCAAGGCAAAGAAAGGTTATGTAACCTATCAGTAAACAACAAGAAGAGTTATTTTGGATGCCAGACACATGGGTGCCAAGACCTACTGACCTATGGAGTAACGAGCCCAGACTCATTGTAACCCAGTCCAATAATCCTGATACTTGAGGAGCAGCCTTGAAATCTTGCCAGTGTTCTTTTTAAAAGCAACTACTTGGAGCTAGATGATTCATAATGATGATCTGTTTGGCCGTAACCAGATGATTGTTGGTATTTTAGCTCTTTTATTCCCTCAATCAAAGAGAAATGAGACCACTTCTAAGCCAGGTTTTCATAAACATGTATTTTTCTTTTTGGCATAAATGTTGCACTTCCAATTTTCATGTTCCATACCCAAAGTTGATGTTTTTGAACTTGATGATCTTTACCAATTTGTTCTTGCCTTTCAAAATGGTTGACTGCGTTTTCTATAAATAACAGGATGATAGATAAAATCATATTTTGCATTAGGTTTTCTGTTTGTGCTTAGTTTGCATGAAATAGAAGGTAAAAGCAAATTACCATCAAGGTACATTCAGTTACCCATTTGTCAAAAACAAATTTAGTACATCAGCAGTTCCTGTCATAGCTTACCCTGGATTTTGTGTGGGTTTTTTTGTACCTCAGATGTGTTTTCTCATGTCGTAATGAATTTTACTGCTCATTTTCAGTTGTTGGCACGCCAGTGTGGAGTGTTTACTTCTCCAGGTCAGCTGCTGCCCTTCCGTCTGACATTTTGTTTGTGCATGTGCGTTGCCTGCAGTCAGAACTCATGCCCTTTAATTTAACTGGTGATTTGTTAAAATTGACCTGGAAGGTGAGAATGAACAGCCATCTGATTCAGTGTTTACTCTGTCATGGGTTGGCAGCCTGTGATCTGCCTTTCTCCTTTGAGCGCCAGCTGGTAAAAACCAAAATAAAAATAATTGAACTAATTATGTTTTCCACCGCCATCAAAAACAAAATGTCTGAGTTAACATGATGAGACTTTTTTTTTTGACTGTCATACCAGTACTTTAGTACAAATAGGCAAATAGAAGAGTGCAGGTGGAACCAATTAGGAAGAGGCAAGAAGTAACGGTTTTCAAAACAAAACCCCAAAAAATCATGCCATTGAACCAAAATCAAGGGAAATGTATTGGTGAACGGCACGGAATGGTGTGCAGATTTGAAAGTCGTTTTGGTTCGTTTGCATAAATAAGCTAGAAGAACTGATCTGGGTCTTCCTGTAGACAAAGAGGCTGCTTCTGTGTGTAAGTGCCAGTAAAACACTGGGTGAACATGGGAAAACAAGCTGAGACCTTGAACTGGGACCTTTTGTGGTTGTAGGATGCACCAGTGGGAGGTGTAATGGATACACCCAGCTGTGAGGATAGTGAGCCCTGTGTTTGCTAAACATTGCAAATAAAAAAACAACAACAAAAAACTTGGATGTTTTTAATAAGGAAATTTCTTAAACGTGTCTTAACGCTTTCTTGACTTTTAAGACCTTCACCAACTCCAGAAACAAATCTTCCACCCATCTGATTGTTGTTAGTGGACGCTTAACTTTATTTGACTCTTTTATTAGCAGTCACCAAATGTCTCCATATGATTTCCATATGGGGACGGGGTGAGTCTTTTCTCACAACAAGTCAAAGCAGATCATTCCTTGTTATGTGGAAGGGTATTATGCAATCAGAGTCATGTCTGTGTGTCTGCCTAACCTCGCGTACCTTTTCATTTACTTCACTTTATGTCTGAATCTGTTCGGTACTGAGGGCCTCCAACCATCTCTCACATTAGAGACAATTAGTATAAAAATTGTTGTCTTTTTAAAACTTGTGGTAACTTTTAGACTGTTTGTGTGACTGAGATCAGGCTGAAATTGACTTTAGCTGCAACTGCTGGTCTTTTGGAGTATGTCTCTACATCATTGTCATCTAAGGAAAGACATTTTAGCCAATTCTTCTTTGGAAAACAGCTCAAACTCAGTCCAATGAGCAGTTAGAGCGTCTATTAATGTAAAAATTTGGTCTGTCCACAGCTTAGAAAGTTGATTACGGCCTGGATGTTGAACTGGATGATTCAGATACTTTGAATATGCTTTGATCTAAACCATTTTATTGTTACTCTACTGTAGTTCTGCAACTTTCCAAATTGGCCTTTATTAATCTCCAATCATCCTCCCATCAACATTTTTAAACATTTTTTTTTATTGATTTGCTGTTTCTGATGAAGGAAATCTTTCTCACAGCACGACCTTGCCACCGCCGTATTTCACTGTGGGTGACGGTGTGTTCAAGGTGATTTTCTGACACATCGCATTTTTGCACATAGGACAAATGTTCCAGAGCACCGTCTGTATCCGTGTGACATTTTCTTCTGCTAAATCTAAGAATGTCTTTATAGACTATATTTATAATAACATGTTGAACTGGAAGTCTTTTACTGGGACTATAGAAACGAGATGAGTTCCGACCAACAGGGCTTCTCGTGGTAACATTAATCCCTTCCAAGACGACCACAAATCTCCCAGGTCTGAAGCGAGGAGGGAGAGAATGACTCCAGTCCTTCCATTACTTTCCTTTAATGTAGCGGTAAGAAGCAGCCCGGCATTTATCACAATTAATACTCTATTTATAGTTCAAAAAGGAAAAAATAAAAAAGTTTAGAGGTTTTAAAGAAAGCCATTTCTGTTTGCAATAAGTGTAAATGTACCATTCTAGTTCCAGTGAAGAATACTAATGGAGTTCACCTTCTGAAAGTCATGCTTCCTTCAGGACACGTCTTTATTACTCTATTGACCCTCTTGACTTTGTCATTGTGCCACATGGTGGTTTACATTTCTGTTTTTGCATGAAATGTCTTAAAGCATCAATAAATTGTAAGGAGATGTGGTTCATGACAGCCGGGAAGGATTCGGGGATCATATGAATCCCCCCACCCCCCAGTGGGTTGATAAATGTTTCGTTCTGTAAAATTTAGCGGCATTCCTTTTCGCCGAGATGGTTTGCATTCCGAGCCAGCGCAGCGTAACTGCACCTCAAGCGAAAAGTGTCCTCATTTCTTAAGCTCAATTAATGATATCCCAGGGCTCACGGGTGCCTTTGACTTTTCCTCTCAGAACACCATGACTGAAAATTGGCCTCATGAGAGAAAAAAGGAAAAGAATGGTTCCAACTACGTGGCATGAAAAAAGGGGCTTAGGAAGAAAATGATGCAAAGCTCAGAGGAAACGATGAGTTTTGTTTAAACTTTCATCTCAGACGGGGTTAATTACCAGGTCAGAATTTCCTAACCGGCCTAAAGCTGGATACGTAATTCAGTTCATTCCAAAGCATTCATTTCTTATGTTTATAACCAAACATTGCAAATGAGCATGAATGCCAGAGCTGACCTAGACAGTATGACCCTCAGAAGTGTCATCTTTTCCTTTTTCCCGCCCTGTGTTTTGATAAAGCCGTTTTTTTTTTTTGTTTGTTTTTTTAAGTGTGAGTTTTCTATTCTCACACGATTCTTACAACATGCACTATATTTGGTGAATGGATTGTTTATTTTGCCAGTCTGACATCTTTTGTGTGTGTGTGTTTGTGTGTGTGTGCACAGCTCAGGACAATCCAGACAGCCCGAGGCACAGATACAACTTCATCGCCGACGTGGTGGAGAAAATCGCTCCCTCTGTGGTTCACATTGAACTTTTCCGCAAGTATGTACAAGCTGTTCATCTGAATGTGTGTTTCTGTGAGTGTGGGAAAGTGGTGCAGACAAAAATTTCCTTTCATTTCTGCAGATTTTGTTTCCTTCTGTAAAATCTCAAAGGTTTTCTGTCAGTGTTGCCTGCAAAGTGTTTCAATAAGACCTCGTCTGTCAGACACCTTCTTATTCTCACTGGCTTACCATCGTATTGCCTAACTTTTAGTTGTGGATATATCTAGAAACTGACTGATGACCAGAGCTGAAGAAGTTTAGTAGAGCTTCAAAGTGTATGAAAACGTATTTATAATCAAAATAGCAATGTGTGCAAAATCACAATCCTAAATTGTTTCTGGCATGCAATATTTGATACATTTATGTTTGAAACATAAATATAGATCTGGTTGGGTTTATGTTGTTCTTTATCCCCTATCATGATATGTCTGGATCTCAGAAATAAGGGAGAAAGGAAAATTAAGATGAAAACAAGAGACGAGACAAAGCAAATTTTTTGGTAATTACAATTTACAATGTCGTTGCAATTTTCAGAAAATAATATGCTGTCCTAAGATCATGCAGGTATAACCTCCTGCTCGATTGGATTAATTGGTGCCTTTAAGAAACTTAGAAATCTTGCTCTTTTTCATCACAAGACCTCCACAAAGTTCTATCAGGTTGCTCTGGAAATTACCCACTTCTGTATGGATTTGGTTCTGAGGAAAGAAAAGTCAAAATTGACCATTTTTGAAATGAGCGAGGTGAGTAAGACTCCATACATAAACTGTATTTTAAATAATATCTCAAGAATGCTTGAAAAACTATTTAGCTTGTTGCTTCCTGTAGTTCTTAGAGACAGACTGGAATCATCTAGCAGCATTGAAAATCGGAAATCAGACACAAATCTCTTCTCTTCTCTTATTTTACATTCAGAGTACAGCAAAACACTCCTGAACCGACGCATTTTATTTGTTGTTCTGCAAGCGAAGAGTTTTTCTTCCTCCTCTGTCCTCCTCTGTCCCTCTCCAGGATGACTTACTCCAAGCGGGAGGTCGCTGTGGCCAGTGGCTCCGGTTTCGTCGTGTCAGAAGACGGCCAGATTGTGACCAATGCCCACGTCGTGGCCAATAAACACAGAGTGAAAGTGGAGCTAAAGAGCGGCGCCTCCTACGACGCCAAAATCAAAGATGTGGACGAGAAGTCAGACATAGCCCTCATCAAGATTGATGTACCGGTCAGTGCAAGTCTTACACAGAAGGAGGGTGGAGAGAGAGGCATGCTGTTATGACTCGGCCTTAATTGAGGGTTTTTCTTATATACTTTTCGGTTTTGTTTTGGTCAATTTGGGCAGGGATCTCCTCAAGGAGATCTGGTGAAAAATGTGCATCTTCACTAAGGAGATACAGAGGGATTGCTCAGGATTGTTGAAATGATGTTTTGTTAATAGGTGCCGTATATTACCTGTAGTACAGTGTGTCCCTCTTTTGGCGTCCTCTGGTATATAGGGGATGAAGCCTACAGGTTTTCCAAAAAGGAAAAGAAGGGCTACAACCTTAAAATTACTCCAGTCTCAAAAACATCACAGCATCAAACATCAAATTTTATGATCCTTTAAACCATCGCCGTGGTAGCCTAGGCTGGTTATTTACAGTGAAATCCGTGTAGGTTTAAAAAGGTACAGTTTTCAGTGCGAGTTTCACACAGGGAGATCATAGGCGGCGCACCGCTTCCTGACAGCACAATGCAAAAGTGAAGATTATTTAAAGGCAAGCAATAGTATAAATTGCATTTACACAAATTGGAGTTGTTTTGCAACATTCGAGCACCACTCTTGGATTAGCCATTCATTTCAATCTTGTGGAAGCAGCTAATTTGGATTTGTACTAGTTTGAGAGCATATATTTAAGGGAGCTGCACAGAACAAGGTCAAAACATTCCCCTATTTTTTTCAAATACACCTGCCAAAAATGTACTTCAAAATTTAAGATCCCCAGACTTGAGATATATATAAAAACACCGTAAATCTTACCGATCATTCAAGGTGCAAGAGATGTAAAGTGAGAATGCAGGTGCAGCCTGACCAAGTTCAGATGCCATCTGTGCTCAGAGTCAAGCTGCAAGAACAACACAGATACGAACCGGCTCATCTCACGAGAAACGGGTGGAGACTATCGCTTACCACTGACTGAAAGGGTTTCTGTATAAAGAAAAAGACTACACTTTCACCACAGTCCATCTGTTTGTTGCATTTTCTCTCCCTCTGTCCGCATATCCCCCGTCTCCGTCTTTATTTCGCCGTCTGCTGGACAAGAGGAATCCATGTTGGACGTTAGTCATAGTCAGTCCTGTGAAGGAATGTGGGGCAGAAAGCCAAGGCCTATTGACTGTGAGCCGTAGCGAGGGGATGAGTGCATTATGAGGCTCGCTCTCATAGCTGGATGACACGGCTGAAAGGATGTTGAGCGACAGCAACACGATGTGTATTACACAAGGTCTTAAGTGATGCTGAGCAATTTTCACTTTTAAAAAATTTTTTAAACCAACGGTGTGGGCAATGGCTGCTGAAAAACATCGCCGTGGCACGTGCTTTGTGTTTGTTCATTCTTCGATAAAAGCTGATGCATTCGTTGATGACAGGCTGTTCCTGCTTCTGCTTTTCCAGAGCTGTATATGTTAAAAAAAAGACCTTGCTGAGAAGGCATGTTGCTACGAGCTACAACATTGACATCAAAATATAAGCCTGCATTTCTGCTTAATTCTTATGTCCTTTCTGTACTCTGGGATTTCTCCCAGTGAGCTTGATTTCGTCTGTTCAATATCAACCAGAACAATCAGCGAACAGAAGGAAGAGTTGCGAAGGATGACGTCGATTTCCTGTGCCATTTTAGATTTGTAGTCTGCCACTGTTGGAGTTTCAGCAACAGCAATGGAAGAAGTGAACAAAGCCGTTCAGTCCTTGCTAGCCACGCTTCCAAATAACGAGTAATTAAAGTGGGCGCATGAGGAATGCTTGAGATATTTTATTGCTGGCACAGAATGTCGTTCAGCTCATTGAGGATGGTTGTTTTTACAACGCATACAATTTCTGGTAAGCTTCTTAGCGTCGAATTATATGCATCGCCGGCAAACGTTGGGTAAAGTTCACTTCTCCAGAAGGCAAATGTTTCTCAATAGCTGAGGAGCCAGAACCTTCTGTCCAAATCCGTGTAGAGAAGAAACTGGTTTTTACCAGGCTATCAAAAATATATTGACAAAATAAAACATTTGAGAGTCAACATAATACAGCCTTATTAAATGTTCCTCCATGTTCCTCCATGTTCCTGCAGGAACATGGAGTTCCTCCAGGTGGGTTAGACGTTATTGCTTTCTAGAAACCAGCTACGGCTTCTGCTTCAGGTCCAGTCAGCTTCTTCCAGGTGGAAAGAATCGCCAGTGTTGGCGCACACCGTTGCTGGTCGCTCTGAGACTGGAAAGCTTTCAGATGAGTGACAGTTACTTTTCCTCTTTCTTACTTACTTGCTGTATCTTGCTGAGAGATCAAAGAATGTTGTATTAATATGACATTAAGTGAGGAAAAAAGCCTAGAGTGATTTATTGTGGTATATATAAATGTGTTTTGCAGAATCTGACATTTTATATCTAGTAGGCTTACTTATAACCACCATGCCCTTGATGATTTCATCCCCATATGATTTCTTCTGTTTTTAAAGTGTTAGTCATTGTGTGAAGTCTGCGTGGGTTGTAAACATTAAGACAGTTTCACAAGACCTGTGATGTCTGTGAAAAGACCACATGATTTAGACATGAAAAGCATTTCTACTAACGTGGGAAGAAAAACTTGTGTTTGGTATTTAGAGCAAGTGAAAGTTAACGCCTGGAAAAATTAGAGAATGGCTTGATTATAATAAGAGGGAAGGAGGGCCAGCAAAGCTATCATTAGCATTAAAAGGGTAAACGGTCTCACCCAGACCAGACCTGACGTGTTTGTGCAGCCACATCACAGATGGTTCACAACGTGCTTCGACAATCCTGTCCTCTGAAGAAAGAAATTCAATAAGGAGATAAGTTTCTGTGTCCTATTTTAGTAATTTGATGAGCATCAGGTGATGGTGCAATCAAATGTGCATTCCTGATTTATTCCTTCACTTTGAATGTAACATATTTATAAAACTAAGAAACAAAATAAGTATATAAAACTTTATTTATAAAGCACTTTAAAAAAAACAAGCTGTAAAAAGACACAAATACAGGCACCAGAAAGAAAATAAATGTAACAGAGAAGCAATACATTGTCCAGTTAAATGAGCTTTTTTGTCCAAACATTGGAATAAAAACGTTCCCACAGTTTGGGTTCCAAAATGGAGAAATAGAAATCCACCGAATGATGTTAAACAAGGAGCAACAAAGAAGGCCTTTGCTTATATTTGCTAAATATATTAGCTACTTCAGTTTGAAGAAACTGGGCAAAGTTTATCATGATGTACTTGAAGGAATCCAGACGCTGATCTCTGTTAAGGAGTGATGTACAATGGTAAAACTTATCAAATTTGACAAACATCGAGCTGAATTTCTGAATGAGTTGTCTGGCCTAAAACTTGTCTGTATAAAGAAAGAGGAAGTCCAAGCATTCACCCCTGTGGCATCCCACATGTCAAACACAGAAAACCAGTTGTCAGATAAAGCCTTCGACTATAGGAAAGAGATGATCATCCAAAGATCTGTACTTGAACATCTTCTAATAATGGCTAAAAGAGGGATTTGTCATGATTAAAATTGTGTAGAATCTTAGTGACCCTGAGAAATACTTTATTAAAATTGATTAAGTTAAAAAGAAGGTATTGATTGCTTGTTACATGCTTTTAAATCCGGTCCCATGTTGATCAGTCATATACAGATTGATGTTTCAAAGTGGCAGCAGAAGACGTTCACTCTGAAATATCTGGTTTTGAGAATTATACTTCATTTAGTTTTGACCTTTTGGCCACAGTTCTCCATGCTGCTGTTTTTTTTCCACTCTCACTCCCACTCGCCGCTTTTCTGGGCAAAAAACACAGAAACACGAGTACTGGTGTAAAATACAGCCTTTTCTCAATGTTATCGTTCTATTTAAATCAAGAAGAAGAAGGAACTGTAAATCCTTCCTCATGGAATATTCTCCAGTTTGAGTCATGATCATAAATTAGATTTTTTATGACTTCTGATTGGTGGTCAGAGAAATGATGGAGCGTATTTTAAACTGTGAAGATGACTGATTCCCTGAAATTTATGGAAACCAAGAGAAAAACTGGCAGATAAGTGAAAGCAGCTCTCACTAAGAGCAATTTATCTGATTTATGTTTCTTTTTTGGCCTTTTCTGTTAGAACTTTCATAACAATGGACCGCTTTGTCCAAAAACTGCAAAACGAAAACTGAGAAACGGCGTACCGAAGAAGTCAGTTTTCTTTATCTATTGTTCTTCGCTCTTAATTCTAGTTCTCACACTTTGCTTTTGATTTACAAAAAAAAAAAAAGAAGCTATTTGCTGTCAACATCAGATCTTGGCAGGCAGCCAAAGATAATCAATAAAACCATGCATCACTTTACGAGTGAGACGCTTTAAAGGTTCCTCTGACGGGAATCAGTTTTCCTCCCCTTTTTCTCTTTGCATTTCAAAATGAAATCGGAGTTTATTGGTAGCAGATCTTAGTCTGTTCTTGGGGTTGTGGTCTACCCCTCAACTCTGGGGAATGCATTAGTCAGTGTACGGCAGCTGGAAATTCAGAGAAGGAAAGAGGGGAAGTGCTGCTCTCACTTGTTCCTGTGGAGAGGAGTTTTTTGGGGGGCTTGGGGAGGGAAGAGCATGGAAAACAGAAAAAAAGGCAACACTGTGGACGGAAAGTAGATCCATACATCTGAAAGGATCGACCCATTGGTAAGCCAATGGGTCGACTGCAGCTGTGTGTGAGTGCAGAAAAATTAGGACGCCAGTAATAGAAAATCAACTTCAGTGCTCTCTTCATAACGTTTACCTGGAAGCATTAACACTGACGTAAAAACCAGATGACTTTAAAAAAAAAAAAAACTTTTATGTCGACAGTTATTGACTGATTTGGATTTTCAGGAAAGACTTCACGATTTAATAATGGAGCACATTGACTGTTCCTTGGGTTCATATTTTAGCATATGAGCCTACGAGCCTGTTGAAGAATTATTTATTTCAGGGATTTGCATGATGGGTGGTTGTATGCACAGGTTATGAGCAGTCAGTGTGTTACAGGCAGTAGACAAACAAATCAGGAGGATTTAGTGAACCCATTCAGCGATGAATTTCCTCCATCTAACTGATTTTATAGCCGTTTAAACTCTTGTTAGGTATTTTTACACCTCTTGACTTTTGCACAAGGGAGTCTGTTTGTACCGTCGTCATTATCTCAGCAAAGCAACATCCAGGCCGACTCGCGTCTGTGCACGCACAAGGCTGGGAAACACTTTCTGGCACAAATCTACTGAATCCCACAGACTCCCCAAAAATATAGTAAATGAGAGCACTAGGAGAGAATGTGTTTATGTGGAGAAAAGAGCATCTACGACGCTGAACACACTGTTCACCGTGAAGCCTCCATAAAAAACCGCTAGACGCTATCTGCATACCAACCAGTTACTTTTATGTTTTACGGTCGGGAAGGTGAACGTGGAGTTTTTGACTCTCTACTCGGATGCTAAGTGGAACCATGTGAAACCAGGGGGAAAAAAAATGTAGCTTTCTTAGCCATAAACGCGCCACTGTGGATTTGGTGAGAAACAAAGGATGAATATAAGCAAAAGCACATCATGCCCACTATTAAAAACAATGAAGGATACAAGGGGCTTGATTTGATGCGGTGATTTTTAACAGTGCTGCACAATAATGTTGAATTTTTTAATAGAGTTTATGCTTCTCATTTGAACCTTTTTTTCTTATGTGGAATTAAACGGACATTTTCAGAAATCTAATGGAAATATGGAGTTAATGCTCCATCTGTCAAGAAGACATTGTGACAATTTTCTTTTAAACAGACATGATTCCTGCTTCCATCTCTAGGCATTGGTAGCAGTAAATGAGTTAATACCTCAAGATTTTCTGTGAAAATCAGGCAAGAAAAAAAATGGCCTCATGTATTCCTCTGAAATAATCGTCCTGTTTGTGTTTCCCATAGTTACTCTACTAAAGAGTCTCAGACCATTCTCCCTGGGAAATTTGCCTGGTGCTGGTTTGGATGGGCCGTCTCTTGGAATATGCACAGTGTGCCTTTGTGTCTGTGTTTATGTGCAGAGAGGAAGGAGGGGAAAAGTGTCCCTTTGCAGCTATTTTCTTCTAAGTTTATCTGTCTTTTTTTTTATCAGCAACGCCGAGGTAAACGTTTCCGCTTCAGATACCGTTTCATCTATTGGCCTTTGATGGTCAACAAATTCAGTCTTTTTATGTGTTCGTGGCTGCTCCCAGCAAGGAGATGAGTTTTTCAGAGACATTGCAGGACGTCCTTCACTAAAGAGGCATTAAATCTTTGTCCTCCTCTCCAGATTCATCCTTTCCTTTTCAGCTGAAACGGTTCTCATGCTCACAGATGCCATTAGTCGGATAAATATCCAAGAGAAATGAAGACACACATAAACGCGGACACACGCACACATTTTTGCTGCTTGGTCTTTGTACACTTTGTCTTGGCCTACTTTCTGGCTTTTCCAGAACTGATTTCCAGGCATGTTGGATGGAGCGCAGCGCTGCCCAAAACGCTCTCAGCTTACTGGTCGATGACGTCACTTTTAGACGCTCCACAGCCATTTAAAACTAAACGGGCTATGAGTTACTTTTGCTTTTCAACTATATGAACAAACCCTTGGTACTTCCTTAGACGTAAAGCGTACAACAGTAAACTGCCCATTATGTCTTTACATTTTCCTTCAAAGCAGTCAGACATTCTTGTAATCTTTTGAAGTGGTCTTAGCTGGTCATTCTTTAGGTTGTTTGAACATTTTTCCATGCTTCTCTTCCCCTGTTGGGTGCTTTTCCACTCATTTTCAGCCTAGTTCTTGTACCTGTTTACCTGATTTTTTATAGCAACTAAGGAAAATGGGTGGGTACAAATATGGCTTAGAGGATTAAAAAAACTATCAGTGGCAAATAAATAAAATCTTTTAAGGATTCCTTTCAGGGAAAAAACCCCACTTAGACTAAATGCAGAACTGGAAAGAGGTATCATCCTTCTTTTGTGTGGCACGTTTTCAGCTAAGAGCTCATTTTGAACCACCTGGTTGGTCTTAAAGCAACATTTTCTGTCAGATAAACTGTGTTTTCTTTGATATGTCTCATAAATTCAGCTAAGGAAATATGAATACATTGTGACAGGTTGACAGGGGGCAACACTGGTTCCGGGCATTTTATAACCTTGTTACCAGTTTGCATCCATTAACAAACTAAACTTAGCACAGAAAGGAAGAAAATGTGTATTTAGTTCATTATTTCTTTGTAGCAGCGCTTCTGGCCATAGAGCCAGGTTCCACTGGAAAACTTGTTTATTTGTCTTTAACTTATGCTACATTTCAAAAGGAAAGACAGATGTGAGTTTTACATTACAATTTATTCAGCTAGGTACCAGTAGTGCGTAGGAGAACTGGACATGGCCACAACTGCCTGGCAAAGCCTCCTCATGCTGGTCACACACTACTGTGGGATGACAAACTTTACTGGGTCTCACCGTTACTCAGTGGGGTTGAGGTTGAGACTAGGCAGACTATTCTATCCTCTACATACTACCCAATACTAGACATAGTAACTGATAAACCCTGCTCTGTGGTGATGGGTGTGATCATGTTAGAGGTTAATTCTGGCTCCAAACGTGTCAATGAGGAATTGCCCTCTTGATTTCTCTCCAGATTGAGATTGGTCCCTCTGATGACAAGCCATGTCTTTTTCCAGTGAGGGACGTGCTGACCCCAGGCCAACATGCTGCCTCCACTAACAGCTGTTTGGCACTAGCAGGGAGGATTTGTCAAACTTTTCATGAGTGCAACCCACATGCATAACTCTTCTATTCAACGGTGAAACCTCTATGAGTAATTATATTGGTAGTTTAGTGTTTTTGATCAGTTATGGAGGAGAAAATTCCTCTAATCTCACATATAATTCACTTATTCTCATTTGGGCCTGTCAACCTCTATGAAAGATGACAGGTCAGAGCCCTGTATCAAACCAAAATAGCTACAAGCAATTTTGGACAGTAGATATTACTTAATTAGAGTCACATTGCTTCATTTCCTTAGGACAGACTGGATAAATAAATAAAAAGATTCGTGGATTCAGGAGGTCAAAGCAGGTACAAAACGTCCCCAATCCACGGTTGATACAAAACTGCTTTTCATTCCCCATTCTTTAGGATACTTCATAGGATTTAAACTGTGAGAAAACTGCAATAAAAGTACTAAATTGCGGAGAGGCAAAGGAGAGGAGCCCAACAACATGCTTAAACGTATAATTGAAAACTTTTTCCTGATTTTCTACAATGTCTGTTGTGTAGGCATGTGAGTGGTTCTCTAGAATTCATCAACCATAATGATGCTTTTAGAAAAGATCAATCGATCTTTTCTAAAAGCATGTGAGACTGAAATTTAAAGACTGTTTATGAGTAAACCTTCTAATGGCCATGTAGCAACCTTTAATTGGCGAAAAATTTGTTGAAGATGAACAAGAACAAAAGTCCCAAAGCTTCACGTCAGACGGTTGATGTTTGTCCCTCTGAGCATTGACCATACACTGTTTATTTTCTTTCCTGAAATCAAAGTCTCCTCAAGTCCTTTTCTCAAGCATCGCTTGTGCCCAAGCTTAAGCAAACACAACCACAGAGTTGTCATAAAACTGAAATCAAAAGCTCCTAAAGTCCTTTTTTTAAAAAAAACTCACTTGTTCCCAAACTCAAGCAAATGTAACCACAAAGCTGTCATAAAACCAAACAACAATGTTCAACGGTGTTAAACGGTTTTGAGGTTCTGCTAAATGACATCAGCTCCCCCTTTTCCCCCCTGAGCACGAAGAGCCGCATGTTGCTTTTTAATTTACCTATTCGGTCCGTTTTCTCCTGACTTCATATCCTGTTTGGGTCCCACAGCTGAAAGCGTTACAACCTGAGGTCACCAGCTCTCACAGACTAAGCAGTTTCAGAAACATGTAAATAAAGCACGTAAGAAAGAAGTGAACCACATTCGCTGTCTCCCTCAGGAAAACAAACACTTCAGCCGTCATCTCCTCTTGTTATTGTGATCTGTGCAGCTCGAGATCTCTGTGGCGTCTGGCCAGAAACGAGACACCCTTGACTCCCCTTTGGGCTTTGGCTGCAAAGGTACAGCCACGCAAGAAACCCGGACATGTGTTTGCTCTTAGAAGAACTGAGAACCTCCTCAACAACATATGGAAACCATAGCGGTTTCCTCACTGGTGTCGGCAAGGATATGGTTTCACCCACTGCAAAGCCAGCAACTTCTCTGTGTAGCGAAAAAAAAAAAAAAAACCTTTAGGGTTGACTTAGTTGATGCCTTAGTTCTTCTTCGTGTAAGGAATACGCTTTGTCTAGTAACTGTACTAAACTTGCACAAACAAGCATGCATTCAGACAAATGTGAGCCATAAAGACCTCACAAGACAAATGTACACATTTTCTCTTAATCTCTCCTTTGGCGCCATTCTGCCCGATCTTCTGATCGTTAACTAGATGTGTGTTGCACAAGCATGCTGGATCCTGTCCCATTTTATGCTAAATAGCTCAGCCCTGAGGGCATAAGATCAGAACTCAGCAGATGAAACCCTGCTCCTTACTTCACTTGTGATTTTTCCTTTAAGGTAGATCTCATAAAAATATGGTCTTTGCCTTTAAGTCTGTAAAAACCCCCCAAAACAAACAAAGAAAACATTTTTGGTAAGTAGAGTTGAACTTATAAACAGTTTGGATTATGTACTGACACAACTAGAACTTCTGTGTGTTTTACAGTTTTCCGACTGTATACCTCAGCAGTGCCAGTTTGAGCAGTGTTGTATAGTAACGAAGTAGAAATACTTCACTACTTTACTTAAGTATATTTTGGAGTACTTCATACTTTCCTCGAGTATGAAAATTTTTGATGACTTTCACTTTTACTTCACTATATTTCCGAACTTAATTGCGTACTTTTACTCCGATACATTTTCAATGTGTGGTTTAGTTACTCGTTACAAAAAAGCGAGAGAGAGAAACAAAGTGTTTTGACCCCACCTACTGATTAGCAAGTAGCAAGTAGGCTACCGAACAAAGTCCGTAGCCTGCTTGCCTGGGCTTGTTCATCACCTCCAATAGGATACACCTGTTTCGCTTCTCCCATTGTTGGGGGAATTAGAAATCAGACCACCTTACAGCGGGTGGAAGGGAGGGACGAACAGAGAAGAGTGCTGCCCTCACTGACGCGGCTCAGGGATTACGTGACACGCAGCGCCGTGCCCTATAATGCACTGTAAGCTATGTAATGTGTTTGAGGCAGTTGACCAAAATCCCGGACAATTTTTAAATTCCCCCCGGACATCTTTTTAGGTCTGAACAGTAGGACATGTCCGGGAAAAAGAGGACGTCTGGTCACCCTAGTTCAATGGGGGACAGAAGCCATAGCGATAGCAATTTAGACTAAATTTAACGAATATAGGAAAGGCATGCAAGTTCAAAACCACAAACCATTAACATGTGCTACTCTTTAAAACTGGAACAATTTATTAGCAGGTTTCATTGTGCCTGCACTTGGTTGGGTACATTATTTTAAGTTTATTTGACAAGTTTACCAAAATATAAGAAATGTCATTCAAACTTGCCTTGTTTTACTTTTTACTTGTACTTTTCATTACATTACTTGAGTACATCCATTTTTACAGTAATTTCCATACTTAAGTACAAGAAGTTTCAGATACTTTAAGACTTTTACTCAAGTAACATTTCAGTCAGTGACTTCGACTTTTACCAAAGTCGTATTTTGGAGAGGTACTTGTACTTTTACTTGACTCTGAGATTTCAGTACTTTATACAACACTGAGTTTGAGTCATTGCTTTTATCACATGACTCAAACTGGTTGGCCTAGGTGAACTTTTCCTTTCTGTAAATGATGGATACACAGCCGTGCGAAAAGGTATTTGTCTTCTACTTTTTTCAGGTCATGATTTTGTTCCACTGTGTTTCAGTTCATGAAATTATGAACTGAAACACAATTCATATTATTTGTTACTGAGGGAAAAGGGAAGCTTGTGGATGACTAAAAAAAAGCAAGTTGCTGAGATGCAACTTCGTAAAGGGTATTTCCCCAATTATTAATAGAGATGTCTGCATGTATAATGTTAACGCACTGTGGATTGGAGAAAATACATTCTGACTTGCCTTGTTGGTCCAGTCGATGATACTGTAGGATCATTTGACACTTTATGAACATGTTAAACCATATCATTTAAAACTTTATATGAGATGAAGGCCCATAATGAGTGGCTCTTCTCACCAGAGCTGCTTTTTATGTAACCTAAATGTTTTCAAAGGGAAAATTTCTAATGTCTATTTGCCGAAAAATCCTAAGGAGCCATTTTGTCGAAAACCATACAACATGAATCAAACGAAACTGTGAAAGTCTCATTTTTCTCACCTCCTCGCCCTACCGTCGTACGTTCTCTCTACCTAGCCCCAATTCTGTTCCTTTAAATGTGGCCAGAGTGAAGCACCAGTGCGTCGTACCCTCCGTCTGAAATAGCAGGGTGAGTCACTTGGGTAGCCAGGACGGAAGACCTCGCATGCCCAGATGAGTTTCCACAAGCCATTCCAGATCGTTGACTTGTAAGAATTGCTAAGTGATACGTAAGCTAAGGTGTCTTTTGCAACACCGAGGGGTCTGCAGGTCTGGTTTGTTTTGCAGTCTCACATGGACTCGGTCTGCTCGTCAGCCAGCTTCTGCAGTTTACACTCCTATATGTACTCGATTTTTCAGAATGTAGTGTGACTTTGCGTGGGCGATTCTGTAACCCTGCGAGCCGCAAACAGTTTGCATTTATTTAATGCTTCACATCCTACTGAGAAGGACCAAAGTCAAGACAGCAGCAGTCACTATTACACAACCAGAATCATGTTATGAAAGTCACGAAAGCTGGGTGTTGATTGTCTTGGCAGAGACTTGAAGACAGTTTTTCTTTATTAGAGGTGTAAGTTTTATGAATTACATAAAATAAGTTGGTAAAAGTTAATAAAAATGATACATGTTTATCTGATTTGGCTTATCACAAACATAGAACTCAGATATGCAACAACAACATGGTTTTCTTGTTTTCAAGAAATCTGCTGTTTCCTTGAAAACAGCAGATTTTGGCAAATAATCAGCCTTAGTGCAGTTTAATGACTTCACCCAAACAGCTAGCCTCATCATTATTGCTGTCATTGCAATTATTTATTTAACGAGACGTTTTTGCAATAATGTAATTACAGTGATAGTGCAATAATGATCAATTTGTAGTGTATGGTGCCATCCATACTATTTTTCTTAACATTTAGTATCCCATTTCATAGGAAGCCCAGTAGTGACCATGGTGATAATATTTTTTAAGGTTGAGAACCACTTTGGACATTTCGAAGTCAATCTTGTGTAATTTGCATATTCTGAGGCAGATTTGTGTTATTTCTCTGCTTTGCATTGTGGGAGGATTGAGTTCCAGGTAGCATAGATGAGATGACAGCAGTGTAGACGTCTTGAATTTCTGTTGTGTTTTATTGGTTCATTTGCATGCTTTTGCGATCTGTGGCTCAAAATTAAAATGAAAGTAAGAATAAAATAATTATTTCGTGAGATCTGATTTTGAAGTTGTAAGAATTTAAATCTCAGGATCAAGCTGTCTCTGCGGATTTAATATAAGTTCCTCGTTCTTGCGTCTTTAGGGAAAACCTCCAGTGTCCTAAATCTACTGGCCTGTAAACTCAGAGGTTAACGTTGTATTTATTTGATGTCATTTGGAAACATCAGTCAGACTCCATTTTCAAGCCAACAAGCATGCTTCTAATTGTGATCGTTTATACTGTAGTTCCAGTTGTTTGGCATGAATGTCGTTTCCCCCTGTGGTGCCGAGGAAGTAATTGTTTTGTGTGGGAGCAGAGCCCTGCAGCAGAGCGTGGGGTTGTGTTTAGACGACTTGTGGTTTAGCTGTAATTATTCAAGCTGTCCACTCATAAAACACACGATCATGGGAAGTCTGAGGCACACCAGAGGGACTGTAGTGGATGCATCGAGGAGCTTCAGATTTCCTTTCAGATCGCTGCGTCTTACAAAAGTTTTGAAATTATGCTTTTGTTTGTTTGACTGGTGTATGGCGATACATCAGTCATTAAAACACAATAAAGTAACTTCTTTCATGTATGTTCAAAGTGTTTTTTTCCCCTTCAGATAGAGACTTGACAAGAGAGGATGTTGAATCATGTGCTGTCAGCATTGGTCCCAAAAAGCAAATGTTGTTGAACAGATGTAAATGACTATGAGTGCCATTAAGCTTTGGAAGAACTTAACTGAGCAGCTATTTACAGCTATTAAACTGAAATTGAAGGTGGGTTAGCTGACTCCATCATACAAATGGATAATGACTCAGAGAATACTTCCTGTCTTTGTCAACAAAAATTCTCTTATATCCAGGGCTCATAATAATACCTTTGACTAAAACAGTCTTGCAAAGACAGATGGTATTTTAGGATTGTGAAATCTCGTCTTACAACATCCAATTACCCTCCTGTCAAATGTACATCATCATCATCATCATCCAAAAGAAAAAAAAAAAGATCCCAGAAATAACTGTGATGCTATCCCTCCATCTTTTCCACTTGCAGACCAAACTTCCTGTTCTGTTATTGGGCCGTTCATCTGACCTGAGGCCAGGGGAGTTTGTAGTAGCCATCGGCAGCCCGTTCTCTCTGCAGAACACGGTCACAACGGGGATCGTCAGCACCACTCAGCGGGGCGGCAGAGAGCTTGGTCTCCGTAACTCTGACATGGACTACATTCAGACGGACGCCATTATCAATGTAAATATGAAAAGACGTAGTATCCTTTTTATGTTTTCCTCATATACACAGAAAATAAGAAAGTTGTCACTTTTTGTTTCAGTACGGTAACTCTGGAGGGCCTCTGGTAAATCTGGTAAGCCACTTTTTTTCTTCTTTTTTTTTACATTAACAGGACAAAACCACGAGATGAGATGCTAGAACCTTTTTTTTTTATCTTAGGATGGCGAAGTGATTGGGATCAATACGCTGAAAGTGACGGCCGGCATTTCCTTCGCCATTCCTTCGGACAAGATTCGACAGTTTTTGGCGGAGTCATATGACAGGCAGTCCAGAGGTGACACAATTCATCACATTTTCGTTGATGCTCTTCAGTCGACAAGATGACGCTCTGATAATAAAAGAGCGCCAGTGCATTAGAGCGCCCGTTAATTTCTTTCCCTCTGCCACAAATACAGTGAAGACAGAAATCCTGGTGTTCATGAAATGCATTAAAAACTTGTTACAGACACACTTTTGTGCTGGCTTTGATGTGCTCCTGCAGCTATCAAAGAGGAGCAAGTTGGGGGTAATTTACTTCGGCAGAACATCAGTCAAATTCAACAACAATCAGCCCAGGGGAAATTGAAAAGTTCAGCGAAACAAATTGGAAACCAGCTGCAGGTGCTTCCTGCAGAACTAAAAGATGAAGAGTTTCTGTACATCCTTCATCTTACATGTTGTTAGAGTTCTGTGTGTGGCCTATTTTACAGCTTCTGAAGAAACAAGACAATCAAAATACATTTCAACCCTTTTTAAAGGTGGATTATGTGCTTGTGTGAGACTGTTTAGATTTTTATTTTATTTTTTTAAAGAACGTTGTTGCGCAGTTATTTTACAGATCATCTGTGACGGCCATGGTGGTTTGTCGCAAGTACCTGGCAGTTAACACATATGGGTTGCGCATATTTACAGTATTGATTTTTGTCGCAAATCTGTGTTTTTCTACATATTTCTGTTTGTCTTTACAGACATTAACGTTCCTGTCACTCGTCCTCTGTGTTGTTCATTTTCAGGGAGAACAGATGCCAAAAAGAAATATATCGGAGTGAGGATGATGACTCTTACGCCGTCGTAAGTCTTCTTAGTTGCTTTCCACATTACTGTGCTTAGTATTTAGATAAAACATTTATATGAGAGAATTGGAGCAATTTGTGAACCCTGTTAAAGTGGTGTAGTGGTGATCGGGTAAAGTTTTCCTCCCACTTCTCTGCCCTCAGGTTAGCCAAGGACCTTAAAACTCGACATCGTGACTTCCCTGACATCACCTCAGGAGCCTATGTGATGGAGGTTATTGCAAAAACACCAGCTGCAATGTAAGAAACACCCTGGGCTTTTATGAATGTGAATGAATTCAGCCAAACAGAAGTCCACCCTGCCTTGTTGCACAGTTTCTTTGACCTTTTTAAACAATACATGTTCAACTAATTCCAGTGATTTAACTCATCTCTCTCAGGCCCTTTGCTGCCAGTGCAACAAGGCAGTATGCAATTTCCCCTAATTTTCTCACTTTTGTTAAACAGATAGCACTCCCACCTAACCTGGGATGTAAACTCATTGTTTACTCCAACATGCCTGAAGTGCTTGCCACTCCAATGCGCTCCACCCTATGCCCCCCACTTCCACAATCGCAGCCCACTCGGATCAGTCTGTACTGCAGCTCCAGCGGAGTGGGTCACAGGAGACGCTGAGGTCAGCTGTTTCCTTTCGAGCTTCATGCTGGGAGGTTACTGGCTGCGCTGCGGTTTCTCCGCGCCTGCTCGTCAACCCACGGTGGAGCAGGCCCTCTCCTTGAAGGCCTCGTCAGTGTTTACTCGCCGCTTAAATCATGCAGATTGCTGCAGGACAACGGCTCTGCGGTTCTTTTTCTGGGGTTTCTTTTCTAGGCTGCAGCTCCACTTTTGATCTCAATCTGTGTTGTGCTGGCTTGCGGCCCCTGGAAATCTTGACTGTGATGTGGAAAGCTTTCCGTTCTCTGAGAGCAGCTGAAAGTAATGAGGGCAGTGATTGTTTTATATCACTGGGTTTTGTCGCCAATGAAAAGTGCAATGGGAGAGTATATGTTGCTGTGGGTTAGCAGCTGATTTCGGCTACAAGCTTTTGATACCCCTGCCACTCCTGCACTAGTTGTCTTTGAATGGGGGATTTAGCTTTAGGGGGCTGGATTCAGGCAAGTCCCAAAGGGAGGAGGCCTAAAGACAGGCCCACCACTGGCCAAGAGATTACATCTGCTATTTGGACTGGGAACGCCTTGGTATCCCCAGTCCCAGAAGGACTGGAGGATTTAACAGGTTGATAGTCTGAAACTGATTGTCAGATACACAGCAGTTTGGTTCTGTGAATACCTTCGAGATCTGTTGGTGAACAAACGGATGTGGAAAAGTTTAAAGGTTATGAGTTTAAAACAACATTCCAAGCTTTGTAGTTCTCACAAGCCACTGTTTGACACGTCATACATAAATGTAAAGAGAATGGAACAACTCCAAACCTAACAAGACATGACCGACCACCTAACCTGGCAGAGTGAACAAAAAGAGCATGTGAGGTCAGCAGCCAAGAGGCCCATGGTAACACTAGACGAACGGTAAAGAGCCACAGATGGGAGAATCTGTCGACAGGTCAGTTGTTAGCCACAAAAAAAAGCCATAGTTGTCTCAAGTTCCTTTTTTAAGTTATTCACAAGTGACATTTAAGGATGTCAGATGAGACCAAAATCAAAAAAAATTCCCTACATATATAAACATTTTGACCCAATTCTGCATATAACCCCGTGACAGTGGTATAATGTTATGAAAGGGAAAAGGGACAGGAAAGATAGGTCAGAGTTCAGAGGAAGCTTAATGCAAGAGGCCTTTGTAAGACACCCTGTTAAATACTCAAAAAAAAACTTTTTGGTGTAAATACTGCAAAAGGTTCTTCTGCTAAATATTGCTTCAGGGAATCTGAGATCAAAACTCTGTCACACTTTTGGATTTTTATGAGCAAAAGAACTTCTGTTGGTGTGGCCTCAATTTTTATTGGTTTGACAAAGAAAGTACCTTAATTACCTGCAATAAAACTCTCTTGAAGTACTTTAGAGTGACTCAGCCAACCTGGGGCAGTGTTGAAAATAACTTTAAACTTAAACTGACTGAAAGCTTTTTCTGTCTTGTCTGGTTTGTGCCCTGTAATGACGCACAACTATCAGAAAATGACCGTAGAGACAACAAGAAATTCAGGTGAGATGCAGCAGGAATACTTTTTTAACCATTTGTCTGCCTCGGTCTTGCCCAACAAAATATCACATCCCCCAACACAGACAATCAGTTCTGTAAATCAAAAAGTATTTTCTGTTCTAGCTAACATGCGGTTGCAGCATTCGAAGCTCTCAATAAGTCTAAGTCTCCTCATCTTTTCCTTCAGTGGCGGGCTCAAGGAGCACGATGTCATTATCTCCATCAATGGCCAGAGGATTTCGACAGCGACTGATGTCAGCTCCGCCATCAAGAGTAATGACACCCTGAAAATAGTTGTACGCCGCGGCAACGAGGACGCCATTCTCACTGTTGTTCCAGTGGAGATTGACCCTTGACCCTTCATAAGAAGCTGGAGTTAGGTTTAACTTATCATCCAGAGGACCTTATACAGCGGGGACCTTCAGCTGACCCGCCCATCTGTGACTAAAGGCCCAGCGGCGCCACACATCCATCCAGGGAAACTCCTGGCTGTGCCTTGAAAGGAACGACTGTACACTCTAAAAGCGATGCTGTACTTTTGTTTTTCTGCTTGTGTCTTCACTTTTAGCCCTTAATAATGCTATTATCAATGCTACTACTGTTAGATCAGAAACATAAAACCTTGGTTATTATCTTATTATTTGTCTTTTTAACGTGGACTGTAGCTCAGTGAGACCTGCTGCTTTTTTTAAGCAATGTCGAAACTCGCTGAGCAAATCTGATTTGTACAATTGTTTTGTTTTTTTAAGACTCATTTGTCAATGTACTGTACAATGTTGTTTTTAAATATGTGATGTATACAGAAATGAAAATAAAGGGTTTACCAACATTTGTTTTGACATTTGGCATGCTGACTTTCTTGTTTTTTTCCCATCTCTTTTCAGTGGGTTTTGCATACACCCTCTCTTGGAAGAGAACAAGCACCAAGGCTGATGTATCAATATTATCTTTGCGTGTGTGTGTGTGTGTGTGTGTGTGCGTGTGCGCGCAGAGGTTTTGGTATTTTCTCCTCATGTGAATGCAAACACAGAGAAGGAAAGGGGTTGGAGAGGGCTTAGAGCCAATCAGGGTCTGCTTTGGATTTGTTTTTATTGCCTTCATATGGGTTTGATAGCGGTCTGGTGCGATTGTTGGTCCAGGGACTGTGCAGACTGACCTCAGAGACAGAACTGCGAGCCAAGTGGAGATCTGACCCACCATGCAGTGGTCACAGATGAGGGCTTTGTATGAATAAGCACAGTGGTGTTGTGAGTGGTGTTTACCACATTAATTTTGGACAAAGATTACAAAGCGAACTTCATGAGAACTACGGAGATCTTGCATAAATGCCAAAAAAATAAAAATTAAACTAAAAATGTTATGATTTATTTGGATTACATGTGAAATCAAAGCGATGAAACAATATATTCTTTTTTATTTTTCTTTGTTTTACTCTGTCATTGGTTATGTTTATGGATTTTGTAATGGGTCAGCTGTAAAAAGAGGAAGTCAAACCTCAACTTCTTCTTTGACTGTTGGCTGGAAAAAAAACGAGGATTTTTTTTTCCTGTCGTTTCAGTGGTTCGTTTCCCCCTTTTCACATTTGACTTGCAGAGCATGTCTCGAATAACCAGTGGGTGTTTATTCTGCCTTCTCTTTTTCCATTTTCATCCTCCATATGTTTTTTAGAACTGCTTTCCAGTGATGATCAGAATCTCACATGCATGACAAATTATGAACTGTATTTAGGCACAATTCCTTGACTTTTATATGGATCCAGTTGACAAATCTGTGTTTAGATTTGGACACAGACAAAAGGAGATAAGATAAGATAAGTAGTACTGCCACCTTCTGGTTCTCTCTCAAAGTTGCATTTTTAATGGTCCAAGCCTGTTGCAAATAGTTTGAGCAGATCTTAAACTCAAAGATTCCTTGTTTTTGTTTGTTTCCCCTTGGCAGCTGCGCGCATTCCCGACTTATTTAATCAAAAGTTTCACGACATTTAAAGATTACAGTAGACGTACAGAACATTGGACTCTGCTGTGATGTTTGCTTGTCAGTGAGGTAATTACTACACACCTGCCAAAACCTGAGTTCATAACAGTCATGCTGGGCACGGCTGCATTACCTCACTTCCTTTGGGCTGTGATGTGAACTGACAGTTTCTCTATGGGTCCAAAATGATGTAAATGCTTGAAAAGTGTGTACTTCACACCATATGAGTGCAGTGTTGTCGTTATCCAAATGAAACAAAGGACTGAGAGTACCTTAACTCATAAAATAAGTGCGAGCCATTTCCCATCTGAAAAATTAAGTCCTGTTTGAATATACACTTTGTCATAGCTTTATTAGGCTACACTTCACTTATCCCTGACTAGCAAAGTCAGAAGTGCCTCTACAGTAGAAGTGCTTTAATTACTTGTGGAAATTATTCATCAAGAGACCTTCCTCAGACATTTCGGTCCATATTGACGTGACGGCGTCATGCACTTAATTCTGATCTGTCTGTAATGCAAATGTCCCGTGTCGACAAAGCCCAAAGAAATTCTGCTGGATTAAGATCTGTTGACTGCGGAGATCACTGCTGCACTACAGTGAACTCATTGTTACATTCAACAAAGAGGTTTGACAAGGTCTTCTTACACAACAAGATTGAGATGTGCTTTTATCTTCTTTATGACAAGTTCATAATGTGTATTTGTATACATACACATATATTTGGGTTTGTTTGTTTTGTTTTTTTGGAGCAAAGGCCAGCCATTTTCACAAAGACCTCCTCAGCCTGAAGGAAATGTGGTGATGTCTCTCTGACAAATGTGCTTTTCAGTGTGAATACAGTAGGACCATGTTGCTAAGCAGGCTCACAGGACAATCTACATGGTGTGCATCATCAGTGCCAGCACCACTGCCCCTGCTGGTGTCAGTAGTGCTGGTCAGAGCAGTTTGAAAGGGTCTCAAGAATGAGTTAAGCAAGTTTTCAAAACAAACCTTTGGTCACATGGAGAACAAATGAAAAATTACAGTTAGTTTTATCGTTAAAACATTCTCTACAGAGAATATAATACTAAAATTGAACATTACACTTCCTCTGTAATATGATCATTCATATGCTATTGCTTTTTCAAGGTATATCTTTGGGATTTTAAGGGTGTTGCTATCAATCTTCCTAAAGAACACTTTTACTCATAGCTTTTTGGTTTTTTTTATTTTAAACCTTTTTAAAATATCAGAATTTGTTCCTGACTCTTTGTTTCAGCTTTGGTTGTTTGCTGTCCTTAATACAAACTGCAGCCTTGTAGCCTTTGTCTACTGTATTCAGTTACTTTTTTATCACTTTTATTTATATAATTTTATTTATTTTGTTGGTATTCTTTAATACCACTACATTGAGTTTCAGAATTGCATTGTTTGGCACATAACATCTAACATATTCTATATGGGTGCAAAAAGTTTTATCTCAAATTCAAGACATTGGATACAACTAAAACTAAGGTTTGTGGGTAAAAAAACAACCATTTGATTCAACAGTTTGCATATTATACTGGATAATATAATTTTTAAGTCAGATGAGGTTAGTTTCAAGAAAGCAAACACTACTCAAGTAAATAAATCCTAAATACCTGATAATTACAGTAAGAAAAAAAATCTATTCTGATAATGGCGTCTTTATATAATAATCATGTTGTGGTCTCTTTTTGTACAAATTGGATTTACTTACAAACTTTTGTTTTCTGTTATTTTAATTGCATGCAATTTTATTTAACATATCTTATTTTATTCTCATAGAATATAAGCCAAATTTGGCATGGTCCAAAGTTCCCAACAAATACAATCCTTTAGCGCCCCCTATGGTTTATTTTGACTTTTTTTAACCAATCAGAGACGCTGACACAGCCTCACAGCGCAGGCAAGCGCTCTCGTTGCTGATAGGTCAGTTAGGTTCTAACTAGGCAGCGCAGTACAGTGCCAAACGTCGCGGAGGGAGGGGATATTTTAATGGCAGTCAGTAGCACTTCAACATGGAAAAACTCCGGATTATTCTTTATCTTTGAACTGGTGTAGCTTCGCTTGCATCTGTTAAGATTTTCTTTTATATCTTGCAATGCTATAAAGTAATAGTTCGGATAGAGATGTGTTTCTAGAGCTCTTTCTGCAGCAGTGGACCGACTTTACCCGCTTGATTTGTGCGTGAGTGGCTGATCAGGCCTAACCGGCTGGCTAGGAGACAAGCAGACGGTTAGCTTGAGTTGAAAGGTATAGTATGTCCCAGTTATTGTTTGACTCACTGTTACTTTATATATCATTATATATAGTCAGTTCCGTATATCTGTGCACTTGGTCGTCTTGAAAAGCACGCTTTTCTCCATCTGATGTTGCCAGGTTAGAAATGTAAACAAGAGACTTGCATTAGCCTAGTAATCAGTGCTGAAGCTAACGGCTAATAGCTAACTTCACACAGCAGTTAACTTTACATGCGGGCCAGTCTGGACTTAACAGACGTAGATAAGTTATCTGGTCCGGTACAATGCCACGTAGATAACTTATCTAACCTCTGTGCTTTATTTTTGGTTTACAAAATGCCTTCTGTTTGTGTGTTGTTTGGAGAAGACTTGACCGATTTTCACTAAAAGCTGGAGCTGGCAATGCTAACTTGGTGTGCTATCAACTAACAGTTGGTTCAACTTTGCCAAATTGCCTTGCATAATTTCTCCAGTCACTGAATATATGTTATGCAGAATTTATTAAAATGTAATATGTGTGTCGCTTATTTTATATTTAGAAGTGATGTTGCTAGGAATTTGAATTTGCTATATCAAATTATCAATATGCTTGATTTTTTTTTTTTTTTGCGTAGGTTAATAGGTCATTACTTGCAATGTTGAATATAAAGCAAATAATGCTATCAAGTATTCCAAATGCTTGTTTTTTCTTATTAAGACATATTGAATGCTTTTAATTAATTCTGCCGTAGCTAGTAAATATTACTATTTAAAAACAGAAATTACCTGCTGAGTTTAAAAGATTCAAGTGTAGTATAACTTGATTTTTTTCCCCCGATGTAATTTCTTAGTACGTGCTTTCCTCACGTTTTAAGTTCTGTTGTGGTACAAAAATAATTGTTAAATCTCAAAAGTTTTTACCACTGTGGGAACACTTGCATATACAAACAACACCCTGTGTGTGTGTGTGTGTATGCGTGGGCGTGCGCGCCGTTTGTTTGTAATACCTTATGGGGACCATTTTCCTGACACATACTACCAAGGAACAACGCTGGGTTAGGATAAGGGTAAAGTTTAGGCTGCAGAAATGAATGGCAGTCAATGCAAAGTATAAAAACTCTGAAATATCATAACTTTAAGTGTTCGTCATTTAATGAAATCTATGTCATAACCTGGTTCCATCTTTTTAAAATTATTTTAATTCCTCCTTTGGGTCTGTATCTTATGCACATCATATCAAACATGTCAGATTAGGACAACAAATATATATATATATATGTACATATTTATTTTCTTTTTTAAATATTGAATGTCAAAGTATTTATAAATGTTACCCTGGGGAGTATAAACTGAATCCTACACTAATCCATTTCAAACCTGAACTATTTAGGCACTGAGGACCTAAACTACCAAGTAATAAAATGGTGAATAGACTGCATCATTTTTGGTGATACTTCTTCCTGTGTTTACAGAGAATATGTAACATACAGCAACCAACATGACATCCAGATTCGGTAAAACCTACAACCGCAAGGGAGGGGAGGCGAATTCCAAATTTGAAGAAGTTTTCTCCAACAAGAAGCCCACCCTGACCACCAAATGGGGGGAGACCACCTACAAGGCACAGCTGGGAGGCAAAAAGCCTTTTTTAAATCCTGGAGCAACTGAGGTCTTCAAGAGGCCCAAGCTTGAGGACAGCGACAGCGAAGACCCGTTTGGGTTCGACAGCGATGAAGAGTCCAAGACTGTGACCTCCGAAAATGTTTCTGAAATGAAGATTAAAGAAGAGCCCGTACCGAAAACGGTTGCAGCGGAGAGCAGAGTGACTGCTGCCGTTGTGACATCAGCACAGGCCTCTGCAAGTATAACAGCCACATTGAAAAGTAAGTAGCCACTTGTAGAAACAGCCTGTTTGGGGAATAAAGCGTGACCATGATTTTTGTTGGCTTCACACATGAAAAGTTGTCATGTTAAAAACCAAAATGTATGTAATCAACCAAGTCTTCTTGAAACTATTTTCAATTTTAGTGTTGCATAATAGCCTATGCATTTCTTTTCTCTTTGCAGATGAGCAGATGTCAGAAGAGGATGTTAAGGACAATCAGCCGTGGTACAAAAGTGCATTGGCCGACAGCCAAAAACCTGTATATGTGACCTGCGTCTCAGAGACCATCCTCTTCGACAACAAAAACTTGTCTCTATCCCAGATGCCGGTTTCCTCCTTTTCTAACTTAGATGCCGCCATGTCAGTAAACGTACCTGGAGGAATGCACAACATCCAACCTGCATGCTCTTATGACGGATCCCTGTTGGAGGAAATGAAAAGTGAGGACCAGGAGCTTTTCACAGAGCCCCCGCCAGAACCGGTGGACAACATCCCCCCTTCCCCGTTTACCTTAAGGGCCTCAAACTGCAAGAAATACCAACGACCCCACCGGTCTCACAAAGCACTTGCTGAATTCAGTGACAGCGACAGTGACAAGCCCATTGACCCCTCGAGTGCCCAAGATAAATCCAATAGTGTCCTTTCTGCTAGCGCAAGTGGTACTGCTGCCAGTGCTAACACAGCAGCCAAGCCCGCAGGCAGGGGTGGCGGGAGGGTGCGGGACTACACAGTTCTGCACCCGTCTTGTTTGTCAGTGTGCAATGTCACCATCCAGGACTCAATGGACCGCAGCATCGACGAACTCGTGGCACAGCCCACCCCCGCTGACCTGGGAGAGGCAGGTCAGATGAAGAAGAAGTCGGACACACAACGACCTAAATCGACTCGGTAGGTTTCTTTCTTTTTTTATGTTTTCGTTTTTGTCTCAAAAGTTGTATTGTAGTGAAAATTCTTCTGAGTGAGGGTTCTCTCTAATTTGAAACTATTCTAGTTAAATAAGGATTTTGAAATATAATGTTCTTCTGAACTATTTGCACTTTTCTATTTGCTTTTTCATACAATCTCCATCATTAAACACCATTTAATAGTTTTTTAAATTATGCATCAAATTGCAAAGTTGAACTCTAATTTAAATTTAGATGTCACACCTTGGTTATTTTAACTTTATGACGTTTGCTGTATCTTGGCAATATGATCGGTTCGTACACAAGTCGGACCCTGTTCTGTTTTTTTATTTGTTTTTATTTTTTAAGTGTCACCTTTAGCTTTCCATGTTTACTCTCTTCGATAGCTTCTCAAAGCAGCAATGTGAAAGCAGTAGTCAGTGGTTGAAGTTGCCTTGCATTGTTTGTTCAATGCATTTACTCTAAGACAACAAGCAGTACTTGGAGGTTGTCCTCCTGCAAAATAGTTACTTTTTCACTCAAAAATGACATATACTTGTTCTCTTGTGTCTCTTTTCTTTTAAATGTTAGTTTATCGAACTAATTTGATATAGTGAAGTGAATTTTGCTATAACTTACATGTGGGTCAAAATGAGAGAGAGGGGAAACACAATTAAGTATTGCAGCAATGCAGATGAAATTAAATGTAATAAACTAAGTAGGAAAAAATCTTAATTGCACAGATCATATTTTTGAAGAAACGTTGGTTCTATTGTTTTTAAAAATTTTTTTTTTTTAGGTTTAGGCCTATCCAGACAAAGCCGAAGAAGACCTTGGCTCAGACCAAACTGGAGTTCTTTGGGTTTGAGTACAAGGACGACGAAGGGGAGAATGCGAGTTCTGAAGGGGCTACGGCTGGCAAAAGCAGCTACAAGATCAAGTATTTTGGCTTTGATGACCTTAGCGAGAGCGACAGCGATGACGAGAACTCTCAGGCCAAAGAGAAGAAGGTCAAGAGGGCGGCCGCAGCCTTAGCTGCACTGAGCTCAAGTGTCGACAGTCCTCATACCAGCGACTCTCAGGACAGTCAAGCCAGCAGCAATACAGGTGAGCAGAGGTGATATTACCGAGGCATAAGCTGATATGATGAAGAAGTGACAAGTAATTTTATCATAATCTTTCCAAAGCTGGATTTGGAACCTGACTTGTGGTCACAAATCTCTTTTTAGCCTTCTTTTTAGCACTTTCATTTGGTAGCAGGTAAAATTGACAAAGACGGTGCAGTATTTTAATTCCACAGTAGAGAAAGCCATATAGTTTCAGTAAGTGGGTATAGGGAAAAATATCGGTATTGGTATCGGCCAAATAAGTATGTTGGCAAATTGGATATTGACCAAAAATTCAATATCGTGCATCCCTAAAATTTGTGCTTGGTTGAAAAGCAAAGTCTTACTTGTAACTAAATCTTATGGCGTTTAAAAGACTCGTTTGTTTCCTCTAAATCAGTGGTTCTTAACCTTTTTTGAGGTACCGAACCCATCAGCTTCATATGCGCAGTCACCGAACCCTTCTTTAGTGATAAATAAAATAATTTTTTTTTCCAAATTCAAGACATAGGTATATGTTTTTTTGCTGGTGCACAAAATGAGCTGTGCATGAACATCACCTTTGCTCAAAGAACAAAACCATGAACTCCCAGCAAGTTACAGTATGACTTCATTCTGGCCCCCAAAAATTATTTCGGCCCCATAAAAGAATTTCAGCCCCCAAAATATTTTTTTACTATTTTACTAATTAAAAATAAATTTGAATTTTTTTCAAAGAATTAAATTTTTTTTAATAACTTATTTTTTAAAAATTTTAAATTTAATTTCTTTTTTTTTGTCGTTTTGAATCCACAAAATACTGTTTTGGGGCCAGAATAAAGTATTGCACAAATGACATACCTGCAAATCAGTGTGACTTCTGCTGTTGTCTTTGGGAGACCAGTTCAGAGAGGCGTGGCTTCACCTTGGCAAGTGCATCTACAGAGCAAAGTCTGTTCATTTTCTTCTTTTTTTGCTCGGCATATTTAGTATGGATTAAAATATTAAGAAAGAAACCACGCAACGTACAACTACGACAGCCGCTGATACTGCTCGCACTAAATTCCCCGCAGCACTGATTGGCCGAGCAATGTAACATGGTCCTCTGCAGCAAGTGATGGCCAAGCGGGGCGTGTCATCACGACTTTACACAAGTGTGTGTTTACCTCCGCGGCAGAGGCTCCGCCGAACCCTTGAGACCGACTCATCGAACCCCTGGGGTTCGATCGAACCCAGGTTAAGAACCACTGCTCTAAATGCTGCAGCATCTGTAAGGAAAAGGCATTTGTGGGTTACGCAAGAAAAACTTTCCAAATCCTCTCCGCCAGTGCTAAAGGGTTGTTGGTGGAGGTCGTTTAATGTCACATTGCACTGAGGTTCCTGTTTGTTAAGTTAATAAATTAGCATGTTTTCTATAAAACCTTAACCAGCCATTTCTATAAACAATACCAAATATTCAACGGCAGAAGAAGATGTCTGCTCATTCCACAATTGCATTTTTCATTGCCACTGTGGTACCTTTAAACTCTCAAATGTTGTAAGATTTATCACCAAGATGCATTGTTGCCTCGCTGAATTAATGAACTAAATGCAGGGTTTTTTTTGTTGTTGTTTTTTTGTGCTGAGCATATTTAAAGAGCATACTTTACTTTTCTACAGATGCTTTTGACTTCGCTGATGACAGCCCTGGAGTCACTGAGGGCCAGAAAGGGCGAACAGGAAGGCAAGGTGACAAATCGAAGGATTCCGCCACTGGACTCAAAAAGATTTTCAGTGGACCCAAAAAGGTAACTTTTTTGTGTTCATATGTAATTCAAACTGTTTTTATCCAAAAGTTATTTTCCGTGCTTTATTTAGTACCTTCTGTGAGAGGTTTCTCATTGTATTATTACTCAAGTATGAAAATTTGCACACAAATCTGTTAGCAGTGTTAGGGTTGGATTACGTGACTGAAGAAACCGATGGGTCTCAAGACTAAGATTACAAATAAAGAGCAATGAAAATAACCCAATAAATATAGAAAGTGGAACTAAACTTAATTCTACATTTTGGACAATAAATAATTTGAAATGAAGGTAAAGGAAACCTAAAAATACATTACAATCATTGATATAATTAATTAGTAATAAATAATAGTCATTACATAAGCTAAACACCAAAAAGATTAGTGTTTTTATTCATCTTTTAACAACGTCAATACTCTGTAGTGCCCCGAGTTCTTCAGGAAGCTCCTTTCACAGGTGAGGCCCATGTTGTTTACAAACTACTAAATCTGATCGGCTGGTTCTGTTGACACTTTTCTGAGTAAATGCTATGATTCATCTGTAATTTATGTTTGAGTTGCATCTCGTCGCGCCAAGAGCCCGATGTTAAAGTCCAGCTTTAATTACCCCTAACACCAACACGGTAAACGTGTGCTTCGTTGTAAATGTGGGTGTTGTGTGAAGAGTTTAGATTATTACCTCCTATTTTTACGGGTTTTTTTTTTCTTTTTTTCTTCAGTCCTGATTAGTGGTGTTTTCAGAGCACATTTTGCTGTTTTAATTGAATCATACTTTGCCGTGGCTTTGGGTTATTTGTGCTCTGTCCTCTGCCGTTCCCACCGTCATCAGCATAAGCTGGTGCATCGCCTGCGCAATGTGTGGTTGAGTCACAGAATGTGTTATTTACAGGAAGTGTTTCTGTGCTGCTGGGAGATTCTTCAGCTCCAGACTGAGCCTACAGCTGCCCTGATTAAAACAACCGCATGAGCTTTCTACCATTTATTGAAATCAAATAACTAAACTAAAGTTTTCTGCTTAAAAATGGCTGTTTTTTCAGTGACCCCAACTCTCTGCGAATGACGAAAGTACTAGGGTGCTGCAACAGGGGTGGAAATGAATGAGTCAGTCTTTCCGGGTCAGCAACTTCTAAACCTGACCGTCTGGGCAGCAACCTTCACCAATGCTTTTATTTATTTTTTTCTGTACCAAACTGATTTTGATCAGGGAAGTAAAAGAAAAATAACCTTTTTAAAGTAGTTTGTTAATTTGTCTCATACTGTGTACAACTATTTTTCACGGCTCCTCTTTAATCATTAAATTAAATTTATGATTAGCGTTCTATTGAATTGACAGATATGATTATTTTTTTTTTTTTACATTTTTTAAATTTGTTTTTAGTCTCCTTCTAAAGCTGTGTACAACGCTCGACACTGGAACCAACCGGAACCCGAAGAGATTCCTGTGCCTCCACTTTCTCGATCTCAGACCTCCCCGGTAAGACCATGAGTTTGTATTATTTGCATCTGTCAAGACGTTGTAAGAATCCAGTCTATTTATAGGTTGTGTCATTTAGAAAATATGCATGCCTGCTGTTCAATTAGAGATGTTCTTTAAGAAATATTATGCAAAGCAAATGACAAAAGGGAGTTCAATTTGTTTTCTCAGTAGTAAAGTTATTCAGTAGTTGGCAGCTAGGATAACGCATTTATAAACTGTCCCACTAATTATTGCTATAAATGATAATATTGTTACTTTTGACCCTATTTTCAAGTAACATGTTGATAATAGCATAATAATACAAGTTTGTCCTCTCAAATACCAATAAACTTTAATTTTGTAAATAACACTTAGCACTGAAACTGGAAGAAAATTTAAATATCCAAAATAAAAAACTATAAATAAAACAGAAATAAAAACCATGGACAACAAAACCATAAAATAATGGATTATGAAGTCTCTAAACAAATCACAATGAATTTTATCCAGCTTATTTTAATTTATCATCCAATTATTTGCTTAAATGCTTATTGCAACAGGCCTATTAGCAGCTCTTTTTAAATTTTTAATTTTTATTTCCAAGTTTGTGTTTTGACCGATGCGGTCGGACAAGTGAGTCTAGTTTTGCTTCTTTATTTACCCTCTGAGCTGAATTTACCCCATGGAAATAAATGTTTGTTCAGAGACAAAGAGCTCGGGCACAGGCTTTCTTAAAATTGGCTGTTGACTTTACTCGATCTCCTCCGACATCTGTTTAAAGCGCTTACTTACACACATGCTCCTAAACTGTTCAGCAGCGGTAAACCTTGTAGACGTGCCCATTATACAGATTTCATTACTTTGGTCAGACCTTTTTTTTTTCTCTGTCTCTCTCTCTGTCCATTTCCTCCTCCTTCTTCAGCCCGTTTTGTCGAGCAGCAGCAAGGACAGCAACTCTCACAAAGACGACGGCTTGTTCAAAGCGCCTCCACCGCCACCAAAAGTCATCAAATCGGAAACCATCCCCACACGGCTCAACCAAGAGATTGTCACTGCACTCAAATGCAGGAAAGAAGACAAAGAGGTGAGTGGAAGGCACAGCGAGATGGAGTCTCTGGTAATTGCAATTGATGTTTAGCTATTTTGTAGGTTACTGATATGCTTTTTTTGTCTTTTTTTTAAGATGCAACAGTCAGCCTTTTCAACAACAATTGTTGCTAATAATTTTAAATCCCCCATAGATTACTTAGGTTAATGATGGGCCTCCCGGACAGAGATTACACTCTGGTCCTCCATGGCCACAGATCACCTGAAGTGCAGAGGTGTTGCCTCGCACTAATGCTGTAGTTAGTCCACCCTATGTCATGCTGAGCACACTCGACACTCTCGTTGCGACTGGTGAACGTGCAGAAGGAACTGCTGATCAGGCCTTAACGCTTGACCCATTATTGATGAGGCAAATTAGCGCAGTCAGCAATTGCAGGTAATGGAACCATCGGAGGGGGCTTAGCGGCGCAGGGCCGTTCCATCGATATCGGCGCAAATGTGTTTTCCCCCCGGCTGATTGTGTCTCCGGACAGACGCATCGCTTTCCAATTAGCTGTAATTAATCCCATTCCTCTTGCAACAGCTGTACACGGTGGTGCAGCATGTGAAGCACTTCAACGACGTGGTGGAGTTCGGAGAGAATCAAGAGTTCACCGACGACTTTGAGTACCTGGAGACGGGACTGAAGAGCAGCCAGCCACTTAACACGAGATGCCTTAGGTAAGCTCGCTGCTTGTTTCTCTCACTTCTGAGGAGAAACTCTCCCAGTCTGCAGTGATGGTGATGTTTTTCAACTCCTGCCTTCATTGTAGTAAATTTCAGTTACCTCACTGAATTGATGAAACAGGGAGAACGCACTTGCTGTTTTTATGTTTATTCACCGCATTTTAAGGTAAATTTTCTTTCAGAGACGTTTGACTGTGGACCTTTTATTTTCATCCAGGCTTTTTACGAGAATGTATTTTCACTTTTTGGTAACCTTCTAGTTCTACTGCATCGCAGCATTTATTCTTGAAAAATTACACCATGAATTCTAACATGATGCAAATAGTTTTCACTAATGCAGAAGAAACTACAAAACATACATTTTTGCTAAACTACAACACATTACTCAAATACTTGCTTATATTAAGCCACAGTGAAGCAGATTAAGTCGGTGCTGTCATAATAATGTTAGAACATTTAATTATTGATTTTGATATGCAAAAATATAGAACATGTTTACTGAACTTTCTGTGCTTTTTCTCATACCATTATTTATTTTTACTCATGATACAAGAATGGCACACTGGTCTTAGCTGGTTACATTGGTCAAGCTGTCTTCTGGGTTGACCTTTAGTTCTCACCGCATGTGGAACACACTTTGGTGTTTTATGTGAACCAAAGTGTGGTAGCTTTATTTCATCCAGCTAAGTAGCAGTGCGCAGTAGCAGAGTAGGGGAGGGCTGGCTGTGTATTTCTCTATGCTCCAAACACCCGGAGAAAACTCTAATCACTCCAGGACTTTATGGACTGACTATTATTTTCCACTTGGAGACCGTAATATTCTCTAAGCCTTAATGTATCTTTATTCTTGTAACCAACTCATGCCTAATTCCATAATTTGTTTGGAATTAGGCAAATCTACTCAGGAGAAATAATAGATATGCAAATTGAATCAGTGGTAGCCTGTCTCCCCTTAAGCTTAACAAAGAGTCATGGATAATACTGTAATTTCCACACTTTTATTGTCTTCCAGTATAATCAGCCTGGCCACACGGTGCGCCATGCCGAGTTTCAGGATGCACCTCCGGGCCCGAGGAAAAGTGGCTCAGGTCTTCAAGATGCTCAGTGACGCTCCGCAGCATCCGGTACGTCATCATCTTAAAGCGGCAGGTCTAATTGAAGTGCTGGAAACGTTATAATTATGCCGCACACCTGGGTTCATTCAACAATTTGGGGTTGTATTCTCTCACAGACCAGAGAATGATTAATAGTCTACTTTCTTGTAATTGTGTAACTTATTGTAATTAACACAAACCAACTTGGTTTCTGTTGTTAAACTGGATTCAAATTGACAGTTTTCACAAACATTAAATCAACTTTCTTAAGAAACTCTTTTTTTTTTTCTTTGTTTTTTGCATATTTTTCAGAACCTCGCTCTGTGCACCGCCGCCCTGATGTACATCCTGAGTCGAGATCGGCTCAACATGGATCTGGACCGAGCGTGTCTGGAGCTCATGATCAAGCTGCTGGAGCTGGACCAGGACTACTCAGGCGACCAGGATCAGCTCACCGCCAAGGAAGTGGCGAAGGTCAAGGAGAAGATCAGGAAGCTGTGCGAGACCGTGCACAACAAGCATCTCGACTTGGAAAACATCACGGTATGTCCTTTAAAAACTTGTGATGATCTAACTGGGAACCTAACTTTTGCCTCCGTCTTACTGTTACAATAATCATGAATTTAATTGCTAAGTTTCAGGGTCTTATTGAAGAATCCTAATTGTTGATCTTCGTAGTTCTCCAGAAATGTGATGAATAAAAAGCTACAAATCCAGAAAATATCCTGCGTCTGCATGTCTATGTTTATTTTTTCTTTTCTAAACATTTCCGTGCTTCATGTTGACGTCCGAGATATAATATATAATTAATCAATCTAAAACTCAAACATATCTCCTCGTGCAGACGGGCCACCTCGCCATGGAGGCGCTATTATCCCTGACCTCCAAGAGAGCGGGCGATTGGTTCAAAGAAGAACTTCGGCTGCTAGGAGGCCTGGACCATATTGTGGATAAAGGTCTGTGTGTGTGTGTGTGTGTTTTGAATCCTCCTGCTTGATTGCTTCTGCTTTGTGGTTTAACAACGTGAAAAGTCAAGTGTGCTGTTTGCATTGTGCTGCCACAGTGAAAGAGTGCGTGGAGAACCTGAGCCAGGAAGATGACAAGGAGAAACTCGTAGAATCTTTGTGGGGAGCCGAGAGATGTCTGAGAGTGCTTGAAAGTGTAAGTAGCGTCTTTTCAAGTTCTTCAAAACCTGCACAAAAAAAGTGAGACTGGAGGACAGAAAAAGTTTTTATTTTATTTTATTTTGAGATTTTCTTTTTGTCATGAAAGACATAGTCGAAACAACTTGTTGACGGCTTTTATGATATCTGAATGTTCCTGGTTCCTTTTTAAATCTTTCGCTTTGTGTATCCCACTCTGTCATCTTCTGCTAACAGGTGACTGTGCAGAACCCAGAAAACCAGGGTTATCTGATTGCCTACAAAGACTCGCAGCTCATCGTCTCCTCTGCCAGGTGAGCTCAGGTTGATGTCTGAGTTACCTGAATACTTTTTGTGACTCACCAGGACTCAATAGATTTCAGCTCCGACAGTTCCAGCTTTTTCGGTTGGCTGCGCTGCCGCAACATTTTCAGAGCTCCTCTGTTTTTGTCCTTGTTTAGGTTGTACAGTAATCTGATACATAAAGGTATGAAAACGACTAGTCCTACAGGCTGTGGATATTAAATGAACAAAATCTCCTGCCTGGTTTTTGTCTGGTGCAACTTTACAAACATAGGTTGGCTGGTTTCACTGCTTCTGGGAATTAAAATGTCAGAAGATGATGAGTCAGCAGCACAAGCTGCACAATCCGCCCCTTTCAGAGGAAGTCCTGTTAATAAGAGCTTTAAATATAACATTTTAAGTTAAGTGCATGTTTAAAGTTTGAAGAATGTTGTGCCTCAGTATAATAACATTTATACTGTTATTATTTTGACAATTATGTCAAGCATAAGCAGGCATGATTGCAAAGCAACTAGTCCAATAAACTGACTAGCTGGTAACACATTAAATAGTCTTACCTGAAAACTGCTAATGCTGGGCTCAATGGTAACTTAGTTGTCATTAAGTCACAGGAAAGAAGGTCAGTGGATTTGGAACTCATGTTGTTTGTATCTATGTGTTGTAAAGATGAAAATGTAGCAATTAGTAGTAGACACACCAGTAAAACAAACAAAACATGGAATGGGTTAATATGATTGGCAGAAACATAGGTTGCCCCGTTCATATGATTGGCTGGAAAAAGACATTTGTGGATTAAAACGTCAGGGGAGTCTCAAACTTCACACACAAATCCAGCACAACAGGAGCAGCTTGGAAATAAAGATATATTTGTGTTTTCATCAAAAATACAAGTGTGAATCTTGTTCTGTCCATTTGTGAATTATGAGACAGTTTCAGCTCCATATACTTACCATTTTACTGGCATTTGCAACTAAAATGATTTGCATTCAAGTTTGATTGATCCACCAAATAAACTTGTGACTTTAGACTCAAAGAGCCTGGCAAAGTTTAGTGGCAATGTTTTTTGTGACCTCAATTTTGAGTCCTTTTTTGTAATCTTTTCAAACTGCATTTGTAATGAAATGTATTATGTTCAACAGCCAGTCACGGGATTGCTCCAAAAGAAAAGAAGGCAAAGGCCTCTGCTTACAAATGATGGCAAAAGCCGGATTCGAGCTGCTGATCTAGACTCATCTAAAACTTGACTCTCCTTGACAAACTAAATCAATCAGAAAAAGTTCAATCTTCATCTCCTTGCTTTATGTCTTTGTGCCGCCTTTCTCCAGCATTAATCTTTTATTTTCTGCCCCACTTCTGTCATTTCACGTCTCACAATCTCTAACAAAAGCCTTCCTCTTTTCTGTCATCAGAGCGCTGCGTTACTGCGAAGATATGATCCAGCGGTACAGCCGGGCGCTAAACAACAGCTCCCTGTCGTCGTCGTCGGGCGTAACGCTGCCACACTGTAGCTTCAGCAACGTGGGCAAGGCGGTGGAGGACTGCATGAGGGCCGTCATAGGGGTGCTGCTCAACCTCACCCACGATAACGGTAGATTAACGTTAGCTTAGTTTCTGTCAAGAGGCGATTATTTAGCCAAGAATACTTTTATATTTATTACATTTTAGCATGCGCTGCAAAAACACAAAATCTTAGAAAGTATTTTTGGACTACTTGCTAGTGGAAATATCAATCAGCACAATATAGGAGCGTGTTTTAGGTCAATAATTCCTTAATACTGATGGAAAAGTACTATTTGTTCATCAGTATTGAGGAATTGTTGACTTAAAACAAGCTCATGTATCTTGCTGAAAAGTTACTTGTTAGTTTTGTCTCATTTAAAGTGTACTAACATATTTGCACTCGGAATTACACCAAAAATACTTAAGATTTTCTAGTTTTTGCAGTGTGTTCTTCTTGTGCTTTTCACTTTGGATTGTATCATTAAGGACAAAGTGGAATGCTTGAAGGTTTACTGAAATAAAACAGCTCATCAGGGTTTGGTTTCATGGCGTAAGCAGAGGCTGAACGATCGATCCTTTTGTTTGCAGAGTGGGGAAGCACCAAGACGGGCGAGCAGGAACAACTGATAGTCACCGCGCTCAATTGTGTCCTCCGAGTCCCGCGCTACATCCCACAGGAGCAGCGCTTTGACGTCCGAGTGTTGGTAAGACTCTTCTGAGGAAAAACGTCCCTCTCCTCCACCCGATAACAAAACAACACAATGAATCCCCTCCTGACCCGTGCTTTCTCCGGTTTGTGTTGCTTTTTATTTATGCACATCAGGGCTTGGGGTTGCTAATTAACCTCGTGGAATACAGCTCCAGAAACCGCCACTCTCTGGTGGACATGGAGTACACGGTGGATGACACGTGTTTGGAAGACAGCCTGATGCAGCCCGCTGATCCGACGCAGACGGAGACGACGGCGGCGGCGGTGGCACAGTCAGCTGGAACCGAGGGAGACGAGGCGGACGTGCCGAAGCCTTCTGGAGCGCTGGCTGCCCTGGTGAAGGTAGAAACTGCCACAAAGTGTTAAGACACCACCTGTCATTGTCATTGTAGTTTATGTCAAAGCATGGAAAAAACTTCTACTGGAAACTGGAATATGCTAAGAACTTAGCTGAGGTAATGTGGAGCAAAGCAGGTGAGCTGTGTTTCTCCGCTTTGCACAGAACATAATTTTCACAGCTTGGACAGTTCAAGTTGCTAAATTTAGGCGTGTTTCATAATGCTTCCCTGAACTTTTATCCCCATATACTTTCCTGCCCAGAAATCTTAATCTGTGCTGGTCTGTGTGTTGTGACTTGCTCCTCCAATAGCTGCTACCTGAGTTATTTTTGTTGCTTCAAAAAAATAAAAATAAAAATCTGTTTCTCCACATCAACTTTAAGACCCCAGCTACTCTGAATATCCGTATAAAAGGATATATTCTCTCAAAATAATTGTCGCTTGTGTTTTTTCTGAAACGGTTTCCTTTTCCAGCTTACAAATGAGTGGAAAAAATGGTCAGGACAGAACAATACAGATGTGACACAATCCCCCCAAAACCACTTTTATTTTAGCTGTTGGTTACCAGCACAGAAAGACACGGTGAAAATGTGTATGGAAGACCTCTGGTATCATTTTTAACAATCTGTGGAGGTCTAATCCAGTGCAGGTGTATACACCACAAAAAAAATCTCAATTTGTTTTTATTTCACTACAAAGCTTTCTTGTGTGAGCAGGAGCTGCAACGTAAAACAAATAAAAATAAAACTCTTTTTCAAAACATCCCAGTCAGCATTCCCCATCGCCTGCCAAATTTTGGAGAAATTAATAACAGTATTTTGTGTTGATTTTTAATGTCATATTCCGCAGGCACAGAACTGAGAAAATGACATAAAAATGAAGACCTTTGATTTTTCAGCTATGTAACACAACCAGAAGTTGTAGTTTTATTCGTCTTCCATATATAACTCATGTGAAATCTCTTTAATATTTGTGCAAAGATGTAACCGTAAGGACTTAACAAATGTATTTTCTGCAGATGCAGACGTTTGCATTCCTGCATCTGTGCCGGATTAACATTTACTTTTCTGGAGAAAAAGTAAATCCCTCTAAGCTGTGAATAAATGCGCAACATTAGCAGCAGTTTAGTAAAGTTAATGTCAGTCGTTAAAGAGCCGAAACAGCAGCAGGATTTACTCTGTTTGTATCCACAAATGGCTGAAAGCAGAACGGGTCTAGTCTAGTTAAAGGCAATAGACACGACTATAAACTAGACTGAAATATGATTTTTTAGAAAATTTAACTCATGTAAATTGCTTTGGACCATTCCAATACAAAACTTCAACTTGAAAGTTTAAGGTAATATTTAAATACATCCTCCTTACCAGGGTGGTTTTGTGGGGTAGTTCCTGTGCAACAGTGGAGGGTAAACAATTGCCTCAAAAATGTTTCCTAAAGATGAACCTTCCCTTCATAATTTCATCTTACAGCTTTAAAACTTCTGTCACTAAAAAAACTTCTGCCACTAATTATGGTTTTTGAAGAAGGGTTATTTATTTATTTTTTATTTTTTGGGTAATTCACCTGAAGTTTTTGTTTCCTTTTTAAAATAAATTGGTCAGAATTGGAGATTTTATTTTTTTGTATCAAAATCCCGTTTCCATTTATTGTCTGGAAGACAATATCTTCCAGTTATTGTCTTCTACAGCTGCATGTAGCCTTCTCTGCTAGTTTTTTCCGCCAGCTTACCTCTGTCATTTCCCCGCCAATGCTCCAGCTCTTCCTGGAGCGGGAGCGTGCCGCCATCCTGGCCGAGGCGAAGACGGACGACCTCATCAGCGAGGCCCCTAAGCCAGCCCTGGACCAGAGCGGCGAGTGGCAGGAGACGTCAGGAGAAATCCAGTGGGTGGCATCCGAAACGAACGACAGCCAACCTGAAAAGAAAGAGGAAGAGGACGAAGAGTTGGACCTAAATAAAGGTAGACGTTTACACGCGCACCTGCTTCTCTGTAGTCGCTTTGGTTTCATAATCATACATTCTCGATTCCGTAGCACAGCTTCAGCTTAATTGCATCCTATGCTTTCCAATTACAGTAAGTGATTAGTAGAGTAAAAATGCATTACAGCGTTTGATTAAGAAGCCGCGAAAAGTTACCGACAAAACTTCATTTTTGCACATATTTCATTGAACACATCTGTAATTAGACATTCAAGCGATTGCGATTGAGAATAAGTCGTCTTTTCTCCCTCGTTTCCTTCCAGCTCTGCAGCACGCGGGCAAACACATGGAGGACAGCATCGTCGCCTCCTACACAGCTCTGTTACTGGGCTGCCTCTGTCAGGGCAGCCAGGTGAGCCTATGACTAACACACATTCACACACTCCATTCCGGGCGCTTCTGTTCTCGCCCCTGAACACGTCTCAGTTGTTGATCACCGGCCTCTCCGTGTCGCCCCCTCCCCAGATAAATGTGACTACTGTGAGACAGCACCTACCTAAAGGGGATTTCTCTATAATGACAGAAATGCTGAAGAAGTTCTTGAGCTTCATGAACCTCACTGTGAGTATGACCCGCGAGGTGACGGCGCTAAGGGGGCCAATACGGAAACGTGCGGGAACTCGCTCGGTGTCGGAATGATGCGATGCCGTCGAGTCAAGTCGGGGCCCTGAATGAGAATCTCACAGGGTGACAACCTCTAGGTCAGGGGTCTCAAACTCCAGTCCTCTAGGGCCGCAATCCTGCAACTTTTAGATGTGCCTCTGCTGCACCACACCTGAATAGAATAATTTGGTCATTAGCAAGGCTCGGAGAACTGATCTACACAAGGAGGAGGTAATTAAACCATTTCATTCCAGTGTTTTGTACCTGTGGCACATCTAAAAACTGTAGGTCTGCGGCCCTCGAGGACTGGAGTTTGAGACCCCTGCTCTAGGTGGAAATTTGAGAAGTTTAATACAAAGATTAAAACAAGATCTGGATGCTTTTATGATAGAAATGCAATAATTATTCCCACTTTTGATAAAATAATATATAATTGCTCTATAAATGTCAACCTTGTGGTGTTTGATGGCTTTTTGAGCCTCCAAATAATTAGAGCTGATAATGAGTCAGATAGCTAATGTATTTTTTTAAATTATTATTCCTCAATATCCAGAATGTTATAAAAACTGCAGGAAGAAAATTGAAATTTGAAGTAGGGAAATTATGGATGTTTCAAATGGAAAAATATGTGGGAACTCAGCTAGAGAATTGAACTAATGTGTTATGATGGAGAATATTATTGCTCCTTTCTTCTCTTTACTAGTTTAATAAGCTCATATTGGCTGGTTAACTAGTGAGCTACTTTACAGACAAACTGTCTGTAGCTTTAAATGTCCTTTCAAAGCAGAGGGATTTATTTTCCACACCATGACTTTCCAAACACGTGACGCATTTTTTGACAGGAAGGAAAAAGTGTAGAAGCAACAGCCACGGTGCAGAAACAGGTTGGGAAGGGGGGAGATAGAGATTAGATAAGTACACAGAGAGAAAGCACGCGGATTATTCTGGCACTTTGTTTAAAGTCTCATTAAAATGAGTCGAACTCATTGGAAAATTTAAAGAGTTTTTTTGAGCAGTACATTTTTTAAGACTTCAGTATCCCAGAAACTGGCCCATGCCCAATCTGAAACTTTTCCTCCAGGAGGAAAAATCATTTGCAAGCAATGACATGGTAAGAAAAAACAAACAAATGTTTGAAGTGAAGATTTTTATTTGAATATCTTCAGCTGTTGATTCAGTCCTTGATATGAAAGAGCATTTATTTTTGCACCAAACGCACTAAAGCACCTTTTTGTAAAGTGGGTAAGAAAAGCACTCTGAGAGCCACCAATTTTCTTTCTTTCTTTTTTTTTTTTGTAATTCTCAGTAAATTATTTGAGTCCCCCTTTTGAGTCATTTTCCATGAGAAGTAAAAGCTGCTGGGCTGTGTGAAAGGCCGGTTAGGCCTGCCTGTTCCTCCAGAAGTTTTAAAACGGCTCACACGGCCTCTACTAGCTTTTACGGAGCGCTGGCATTAAAATATAAAATGTGATCGATCTCATATATTCTTGCGTGACCAAACTGAATATTTCAAGTACTAATGAATTCAGAAAAAGAGGGCTAATTATTAGATTAATATTTATCGAGCCGTTTCTGGTCCCAGATGTTGGGATTTTGAAGCAGCTTCATATGCGATCCGTTTCGTCGGAACGGGTGATTGGAATCATGTCTTCCACTTTTTTTTTTTTTTTTAATTGGAGATACATTTCAAACTTTAATCTGCAAATTTTTGAGTTCTCACACTTTCTGTTTCCTTCCTCCATGCCTCCCCACACAGTGTGCGATGGGCACCACAGGACAGAAGTCTATCTCACGGGTCATCGACTACCTGGAACACTGTTAACACATGATGAACCACAACGAACTCACTCTTCTGCACACTTTAAGGGTTCAAGATCCCCTTCCCGTAGATGTCACACTCCCACGACCTCATCCGACCACCCATCGACGCTCACACCAATGATGCGTCGCGTCTAAACTCACACAAAGCTACAGTTCGAGTTCCCTTTCCGGAGCACAGCCTGAACCAAAGCCCTGTTAGCTGACGAACGTGTTGATTTCCTCTTTTTTTTTTTGTCTTAAGTTCTCTCATCAGACTCCACATTTCATGTGCAAATTCATACTTGTTTGTGATTTGCACAGATTATTATTTGCTAAATGATCCCGCGAGATTGGTAACATTGAGTCGTTGGAAACGGACTCGAAGCGGATCGTCCCGACGATGACAAGCCGCCGAGGAGGAGCCGTGTTGGCTGTCAGGTTCTGATTTCTGGCTGCGCAGCTCGACTGTGCGAAGCCTTGAATCAGATTTTATGGATCATTACATTTTAATCTCTGCCTGTTCACGTCCAAGCCAAGGGTGAAATAATTGATCAGCAGGGAAATCAATCATCTTCATGGACTACAGAATGATGTCTATATGTAAACAGCGTGGAATGATTTTGAATGCGATCCATCAATTATTATTTTCTCTCTCCTCCCCACTAATATTCACAATTAGACTGAATGTTTAAGGGAAATGTTTTTTTTTTTTTAGCTCTTGGTTTTAAGTTTTTAATTGTTCTCAAACACAATTTTAGCTCTTTTTTTTTTTTAACTGTAGGACATTTCCCCCTCATGTTTGAAGCGATCAGGATGACCTTTGACTGAGACTGAAACGACACGCCATCATGGATTTATGTCGTTCTCGCCCAAATTTGTGTCTATTTTAATTTAAATGTCAACTAATCCAACAGCGTGATTAACTCGTCTCAGCTATAGCACATAATGAATTATTCCAGATGATTGTTTTTAAATGCAATGAAATAATTTTAAGAATTGTATTTAATTTAATGTTTTCTCTCCTCATTGTGCAAAGTCTTTGCTGAGCTGGACTGTGTTTTGTTTTAATATAATCATGTGACCGATTCTTTTTTTTTTTTTTTTGTTGAAAATTTATAGATTGTGGCCCAAGTTTTAACAAAATATAATTTTTGATTAAGAAACTCGATTGGATGTAGCTTCATGCTTTCCGTTAGTCCATCGTCACGATATTTGTCGGCTCTGGACTCCTCGTCCGAAGCCGCCGTTTATTTATTCTGCTTCGGTGTCGTTTCGGCCGTGATCGTCCGCCCGATGCTCTGAAAAGCCTCTCGTCGTGAACTGCTCTCCTGTTTCGATCACTGAACCGGGTTACAGCCATACTTCTTGTACAAACATCGGTTTGATCTGGTTTTGTAGGGCTGCGGTGAACATGACTGTGTTTACTGTTAACTACTTTGCAAAACTTTGGTCTAAAAGGAAATTTTAGAATGTAAATACTCGTGTACATATACGTTACTGGACATTTAAAATGCGTAGACTTCTTCTTCTTCTCCTCCCGCCCCCTACTCCGCCCCACTCCTCTAAGCTGATATCTTATTTTATACTATATTTCTGAGTTGTTTGAAAAAAAAAAAAAAAAAGACAATAATAATTGCAAGATTTAAAAAAAACAACAAAAAAAACACTGTTTGTACCTGTTTTGAGAACATAGTCTCTGGTTACATGTAAATAGTTGTATCTGAAAATGGAACAAAATTGCTACTTTCAGTACATATGGCGTGTGTTTTTTCCTTTATTGCCTTTCCTGTTTTATTGCTGACTTGAAGAACCCTTGACACTTATTGGTAAAGATTTTTTAAAAGCCTTAAATTCCCTCTTTATGGCACTTTTATATAAGCACACAGAATTATTATTTTTTTTGCCTACTTAAAAATCCTGCCTTGTCACTCTTCCAGTTGTTTTTAGATTTATTATCCGTCACCAAGTGTAGGTGAGAAGCCATTTTCTTGTCCATTTCCTTAAGATTTCGACACATATTCTTTACTAAAAAAGTTTTGTTGTCTTTTCCATAGAAAGGAATCCAGAGGAATGCACCTGTGACATGTCTTATGTGCAGACGCATCTTCAAATTAAGTCACCGGAAAGTTAACTTATTTCAGTAATTCAAAACTCGTCTCGTATGATCATTGTCTTGACAGTCCCTCTTTGATTCTCTTTAGTTTTAGCTCAGGTCATTTTGCTAGCAAGTTAAGAAGAGATATTGGTGTTTTTGGCAGTGCAAGCCGGTACCGAGTCCAGCTGGAAGACGACATCAGCATTTCTATGAAGCTCTTTGTCGGAGTGAAACATTGAGTTGTCCAAAATTCCCTGGGGAGAAGACTTCTCTGATGTACGACGATGTACGAAAGACAGAGGACCGAAACCAGACGAAGCCGTGGCTCCCTAAATCATCACCGTCTGTGAAAAGTTCACACCGGACCTCGGGAAATGTGGGTTCTGTACCTCTGCGCACTTCCCCCAGACTGGGACCTCACTTTTCACATTACATTCATAGTTCCATCTGAAAGGAGGATTTCGGACCACTGAGCAACAGTCCAAACCTCCTCTTTTACAGGTTACAACCTTCAGACATTGTGGTTCAGGACTGTCTTAAAGGGTGTACATTCAAAGCACAATCAAGTAACTTTTACTTACTTATAAAAGTGCTATGTATGTCTATCATGACGAAAAAGAAATTTGACTTTGTAATTTTAGGCCTTGAAATTGGGCTTCTGTCGCTTTAAGAAGCTCCTGGTCTTTCGGTCACCCTGCCTTCAGCACATCATCACAACAATGCTTCTCCATTAGGCTGTTTGTAAACGGTATTAGGAGTGTTGGACTGAGGGGTAGTTCCTTTGGTAAGTTCAGCAGGCCCACCAGCTGTTGCCAAACACTGCTGCCGCTAGTCTGGAGGAGCTGAGAGGGGAAAGTGTGAAGGAGAGGTTCTCTGTGAGGCAGAGGGTCACCTGGAGACTGCAGCTTAAAGGAGGAACTGTGTGAAAAGAGGCGGTGCTTTCTATAAGCAAGTGTTTGGGTGCCCCCGAATGGTTGCCACGGGAGACTCAAGGGTTCCTCAAATATGCATGAAAGAATTGGTGAAGGGATGATGAAAAGCTATAAAAAATAAAGATTTTCTTTCATATTATGGGAGTTATTAACTTAAGGAAGACTGCATGTACACCTACTCCTGAAATGACTTTGCTCTGCAATAATCTTAAGACTTATGTTTATGTGCACTTTTTTTCTACCACATATTTTAAATCTATTCAGTTTTTCATTGAAATGCTCGGATACTGTTCTCTGTTAGCAACCAGCATCTTTAATTACATTAACATTTGGCTTCTTATCCTCCGTGTGGACGGTGTTCTTAATCATCAGCAGTCTTTCTATTGCGTATGCCATTGCTGTCCAAACTTTAAGCCCACAAGGTCTTAAAGTTTCAACCCACAAACGTTTGAGATTTGAGTGCTGTCCTTTTTTATTTTTACTTAATTGTGTTCTTTGCTCTTCTAAGATAAACACAAAGCACTTGACTTTTACTTTGACTTATCTGCATCATTTTTGAAAGGCTTGACTCACATCAGAAAAATGTCAAACTCCGTTGGCTTGGAGACAAAGTGGTCCTCTGCCTCTTTTGACTCGTCTGAACCTGTGCCGTTTTATTCTCAGAACAAGCAACTGCTTCAGCCAGGCAGTCTTCAAATCAGGAAAACAGCAGAACCCCTTCAACCGAGCAGTCCAATACACCAGCATGGAAATGTGTGCAAAACTCCATCCTGAAGGGTAAATTATCCCATAACCACCTCAAACATTTTTTCCCCCTTTTTTTTAATGAGGGATTATCTGCTTCAACCACCTGTGCTGGCAGTCTGAACGTCTACCATTCTTGAATTGTGTTCAAGGGCCTTAAAATTTCCGAGGTTTTCATTAGCTGTAAGCCATAATCATCGAAATGAACAGACGTGAAGTCATGGAATGTAATCCAGCGAGAAAAGAAGCCATATTATTTAAGAATTTTCAATTTAATTAGTAAAATGTTGTTTCCCCACAACGTTTATGGAGACTAAATAAAAATTATAAGCCAACGTAAACAAATGAAAGATGTTATTGATTTTGTGGGAAAACTTTTTTTTTATATATATAACATATTCCACCTGTACTGAACAAATCTACACAAAACTTGTTAAGATATTGCAACAACAACAACAAAAAGCTATCCAGCATAAGATGAATTTCCGTCCAGGGCTTTTACACATATTTGCCAAGGGTGCCAATAAATACTGGAAGGCTGTGTAGATGTCTGAGTGTGCATCTCCATTCCCATGTCTCCTCTCATCCCAGACAAACCGCCTGCCAGGCGCAGAGGCTCCAGATTGTGGTCGGCATTCTTAACTGCACTCAGCAGTGACAGTCTGTGGACGCGGCCTCTCAGTTCACCTGACTGATGGATATTGGAAACAAAGGATTCCTGTTGCAGTCGCTCGCCGAGAGTCGCCCTACAAATAGCTCGGGGAGTGAGGGGAATTTATGGAAACGTGCCGTGTGGCAACAAAAGAGACAGCTGTGTTAACAGTGATGCAACAAGCTGGGCGGCTTTAAAAAAAAAAAAAAAATCTGAGCCATCAGGAACTGACGGGACTCGCAGAGGCAGTTTGTGTTGTAAACATTGCATCAATACCGTGTAATTATGTCTTTACGTCTCATTGCCCAGCATGCAAACACGATCGGAGTTTATTGGTGGAGGAAATTTAAATTTCAAAGACACACACAGAGAGGAAGAGAGGGTCTTGAATATTGATGACTTGCACCTCCATACACATCTCTTTGCCTTTCATCTCCTTCCTATATATAGTACACCGCAAGGCTCCACTTGGAGGACGGCGGCGGCTCAGAGCGCCTTAGGATGACGGCAAAGGAGAGGACGAGTAAACGCAAAGAGAAAGGCGCAGGCGTTTGTAGTTTAAGTAGATTGGTAGGGATGTCCAAGAATGTGAGAGAGGGGTGGATGGGGTAGGTGGGGTTGGGCAGGGGGAGTGAAGAGCACAGGGGATTTACGGTTCCCACCTGTCAATCACAATCAATCTTATTGAAGCTGTGCTTCCTGAGGCGGAGGACCACAACCGATTCCTGCAGCTTCCCGGTGCTCATCCTTTGATCCTCCTCTCTGTCTGAATCTACGATTTTTCTTTTTTCATGGCTCAACACTTGTCTATGAGTTTCTCCTCTCCCCTGTGCATGCTTTTTTATATATATTTATATATATTTTTTATATAGGCTTATTGTTTCTCTTGTGTTTGTCGGAAGATCTGCCTCAGAAAACAAACAAACAAACAAAAAACAAAACAATCTTATCAACTCTAGGCAGTAATATTTGACAAGTTCCTTCAAATTCAACTGTGCACTGACAGAATGAACGCGTTCTGCTGTTTTGTCACATTTTTGTTAGCCTTAATGCCACTAGGTGGTGTGAGCGCACAGCCTCTGACCACAGAGGGGCCTGATTGGTTAAATGAAGTGCACACGAACCCGGCGTATTTTTCTTTCTTCTGTGTACAAGCAACATTACATGCACACAGACACGTATCTCCTCATCGGCAGTGTGGCCCGCTGATTTCCCCTCAAGCTGCAAGCACTCTGATGTCTTTGTGGAGATAAATGCGCCCAGTCTCGCCGAGGCAGCGGCGTGCGCGCACCCTCACACCGAAGAACGGTGAAACATTTATGAAGATGCTCAATAGCTGCTTTGCTGGGCTGTAAGTGTCCCTGTTTACTTCAATCGTTCTACGGCGAGAGGGAAACATTTCGCCATTTGTTTACCAAGATATGCAACACACACCCAGACAGATGGGAAGAATCGTTCGCCACTCCAATCTGTGCCATTCCCTGCCTCTCATGGCAGTTTATGAGGTTGAAGATGTGCATGCTTATGATTCCCGCAGAGGTGCTAAATTTGTAAATACACAATGCTCGCCACCCTTACCAAAAAAAGAAACGATAAGAAGCATTTTCACAAGAGATGTGATGTTGGTCCTGCTTCAGTGTTTCAAATTAAAAATAGGGACATGTAATTCAATGAGAATGTAGTGATTGTTTAAAAGAAAACCTCTAAAAGTTGCTGTATAGCTAGCTATTGTCAATCTTGTGATCTTTACAGATCCTCTGGAAATGTGATCCTATCTATTAAAGCTACAGGAGTTGCTAACCTTAAAGCCTATAGGTTGCTAACCCTGCTCACCTGATGACAAAATGGAAAGATATCAGCAATGGTCTTAGATGTGTAACTTAGTCAGGGAGATCATTGTAGTATCATTTATTATTCTATGATATTATTTGCAAGTTTTAAAAAAAAGTACTTAAAGTTTCTTCATCTACCCTGCTGGTAGTAACAACCTTTTCAGCAAGTCAGTGTTCTTCTTAGGCCTTCTAACGAGCCATCATTGGATCCAGGTGCGTTAAACCAGGCAGAGAACTAAAACATGCAGGATGCCGGCCCTCCAAGACCGACTTTGGGCTATTGTAGTTTTTTATGGAGCTTAAAGGAGTTAATTTGTGTCACAGTAGTATATGATGGATGTGTTATAATCCTGATGTGTGCAAGTTCTCTTCCTCAAGAGAGGATCTTTGTTGGAGGGCTTGGCTGGCTTGCTGTCTGCAATCACCTCATCAGTTTAGTGAGTTAAGGATCGTTGGATGATTTATCAGGAGGTCGAGCCTTCTGGGTTCCTTCAGAGTTTAGTTTTGCCTTTGGAGCAAGAAGTATGTTTTATTTACCCTCCTTGAACTCAAGCTCCTTGTGTCCTCTGCTTCTCTCATCTTCAATATTAGTTTGGTTTCCATACTAACACCTGAACCTTTCCTCGGACCTTTCCACGTCAGATTTCTCCTGGACAATCACCAGTCCCTCGGTTGTCCACTGCAGCTCTGAAGTCCCCGCACTCCTGTGCCTTCCTGCTCTCAACTTGGATTTCCATTCCCTTGTTGAATCTTCCCATCTGGAGCTCATCTTCTCAAGCCACAAGGATCTCCATCCTTCAGAACAGTAAGCCAACCTTTCTAATCCTTCTTTTCTAAAGAGTCACCTCCATATTTGTCCTCCAGAGTTTCCATTTACTATTATGAACTCCCCTTTTCATTCTCTGCCCCAGTAAGTTATTCTGAATGTGGGTCAGGAAATTACGTGGAAACATGAAAGAATAAAGCTCCGTTTCAAACAAATTATCTATTATCAGAAAAAGCAGAAGAGACTCCATTATTGGACTAGGCTTTCAGCTTTTGCTTGATTGTAAATGACTAGATTTGGTATCGGGGATAAAATAAATCTTGATAGAGGCATTCTTTACATATAAAAACATACAAACCCGTCAACCTAAACATAGGTAGATGTGTCTTATTGTTTAAGTGACACCTCCTCTTAAATTCCTCTCCAGAAAGAGTCATTGTCTGGTAATTGTAAGGCGGCTTATAGGGTGCAAATTGTCAGGCTTTTATCTTTTATTCCCTTAACTGTTCATATCCGTGGTTCCCGAATAAAACCCCACTTTGGGTCACAAAACATGCTCCAAATGGGATCTTGCGGCGTTTGTGTAGTCATCCTGTTGTTTTGAGTGCCTTCTTATGATGTTGAAGCGCAAGTCCCTGTAGAAGGTGAACAAAATGGGAACCTAAAATTAAAATTTCGCTTATCGTCTGCCGAGAGGTGCGCCCTTGAAGAGTGAGCAGCTGCTTTGCACTATTAGATCATTGAGTGTTTGAATCGGAGCTGAGTGGACCGTGGTGTTCTTTGTCGATCCAGGGTTGTGTGTTTCACAAAGGAACTGTACATGCTGCTGCTGCAACACAAGCCTCTGATGATAATGTATTTACTGCAAAGAATTTGTTCAGTTTGTCCACCAGGTCTGCTGCCACAGCCTGGTGTGTTCAGCGGCCTGAAAGGATGCTTGTTTGCTTCCCCAAATGCACATTTGCAATTGGTCAGGCGTACAAAGGATACACACCGTTCGTTAAACATCACAGTGTGAAAGTGGCAAACAAAAGGTACAACTGTGTAAAGGCGCACGGGTAGCGCTTTAAACGTGAATTCACTCGGCCACGTTTATCTATTCAAATCGCAACAAACAAGCGCGCACTCTTTTCTGCCCATGTATGCCCATATAGCTGCGTTCACGTAATCTCAGTCCTTGAATTGTTAAGTGGCAGAACAGAAAGACTCACCAGCCCATCTGTATTCCTGGGTGTGCGTGACCTGCACTCTAACGGATGAGCTTTTGTCCACAGGCGAGCCAGATGAGGAGCAGAGTGGAGTGCTAGTATTACTACCCTGCATTGGCACAGACTCTTGGTATTCCTTACCTCTAGGCTCAGCCGGCCTTATGTCTGTCTGTGGCAGCAGGGTGGAGTCGCATAAGGGTTGTGTTGGCTTGGTGAGATTTCTTGTTAGTGTGTTTAGAGCTGCCCATCTGTGTGTTTGCATTAAGGCCAACTTAGGCCATGTGGAGGTACAAAATCTGTGTGCGTGTGTGTGTACACACAAATGTTGCAGGACTGTGTTGAAACGTCAGGTTGCTGCACGTTCCTACCAGGTTGATCTCTGGTGGACTAAAAACAAAAGATTTTCCATCAATTCCACACTTGCATTTCCTAAAACCTGTTGGAAATACTGACAAGAAAATCTGTCCTGCAATTGTTGACAAACTCGTCACTCGCCCATCAAAAATGTATTTTTCTCCAGCGTGCTTTACTGGAACTCTCTTATTCATTGAATAAGAGAAACCATATTTATCTCCTGTCACAGAGGTCAATGGAAGTACAGAGAATATCTTGCAAGAGTTTTTCTTCAAAGCTTTTCATGAGTCCATTCCGGTATTATATTTACTCAGTGTGTTTTTGAAATAATTTTATTATTGAGCCCTCATTTATTAATGAATGAAAACCAGCAAGGATTCTTGAACCCATCAGTTTCACAGTCCCTTTTTCTCAGAAAGGCCTCATTGCCTTCTGAACTGCCATCTTGTGTTTATAATTTATCGTGAACTGTGCACTCTGTTCTTTATTTATCCTCAAAGAAAATATTAGACAGAAAACAGATCTAAGTGGAAGACTATTTCTCTTTACCGTGGTTATAAAGGAAAGCAGGCCCTATGCATCAAGCTCCAAAAACATTAACCGATACGCCTTGTATAGCACAATCAGAACCACAAACTGGAGACACTTGGAGATTATATCTCGCAGCTTCTTATTTCCGCACCCGAGCAAAAAGAAAAGCTTCACTGCCAGCAGAATTTTCTATACTTTCTCTGCTGCCAAGAACCACCATAGTGTTGAAATAACCTGAAACGTCCACAAGTGCCACACGGCTATTTGTAGTTGTTTCCGCTTGTTTGCATTTTGCTTGCTCTAAGAAACCATATACTCTCATGAAACGAGCTGAGTGGCATTACAGCGGCAATCAGGAAAGATTAAATAGGTGTTGCAGCAACTTCAGTGGGCTGAAAAGTGACTGCAAGTTGTCTCAGCCATTAGTAATAATGGTGGTATACAGAACTCTGTCTGTAAAGTCATCTGCTAGTTTAAAAAAAAAAAAGCAATTTAAAAAGCAGGAGAAGTTGTCTTATGATGCTGACTGTATCCCTCAGTAGTTATGGTTTTCTATGTGTTGTGCCTAAAGCAAATTTCTTCGGCTTAATCGTATAGCCAGGCAAACACACTGAGCGGTCCACAGTATTGTACCCAATAAAGACGACTTCAGAAGATTACAAAAAGATCCTCACTCTTATGATATCTCTAATAAGGATGGTTTTACATCCATCCTTCCTTCCTTTTTTCTTTCATTCCCTCTCTCCCTCCCTGTCTGTTTCACCCTATCCATCACATTGTTTCCTCGTTTTTTTTTCTCACTTTGCCTAGTTGGTTTTGTTGCTGGAGATCTGAGTGATTAACTGCCAGTGTGAAGCATGTGTGGGCATGCCAGCCCATCTAGCAGAGTCCCCCATGGCTTCCCAAAAAAAAAAAAAGAAAGAAGAGAAATCAAAACATCAGCCTCTCAAGCCTCTAAACAGAGTCTGAAGACCTGCTCCTTTTCCACTCTAATGGCCCCTGTGATACTTCCCTGGAGGTAATGATGTTTTGCGAGACAAAACTCTCATTGCAGTGCTGGGAGATGACAAGGTAAAAGGGCTTTCCTCGTTTAAACTGTGTTGCAGTGCAAGCTTTATTTTAGTATTGTGCATCTGCGGCAGTATAGTTCTCACCAAATGTGATTATCTTTATGTAGAAATATCACCAAGATGAAATAAACATCTACAAATAATCATTCTGCTCCAGCCGACAGACCGTTTTGGGTTTTTTTTGAGTGGGATGTACAACAGACTGGAAAGACTCAGTATTTGCATTATCGTGCATAACTGAATCTGAGTAATTTCAAAAGCATTAATATTAATTCTTTCCCTCTTTTTCTGTGGCACTGTGCCCTGCAAGACTTCCTTGCCCAGGGGGAGAACAGTGGCACACCGCGGAGAACATGCACGAATCCCCAACATCCTTGCAGAAGTGACTAAATCGTGCTTTGTAGAGTTTGACTTCAGAGTCACAAAGAGGCCGGGCTTCTGTGGGGAATGCAATAAGGCAGAACCTCGCACCATCCTTCAAATCCAGCAAAATGAGCTATTTTACAAAGACGCTGAAATAGGTTGCTGAGACAGAAGGTGTGTGTTTGAAATGTGGGTTACTGATTCTTGTTTATCATGCAGCTGAGCCAGTTTTTATGAGCAATGGCCTTTCCTTGACTGTTGTTGCACACTTCTTTACACGCAGAGGGAATCAAAACGCATAAAAGAGATGAGGACTATAAAGTCTGATTTTTGCAATTAATAAATGTGTGAAAATGTGCGTGGCTAGAGCAGCTCACATTTCTACAGTCACAGATGTGTCTTACTATAACTACAAAACTGGAAGCTTATGTGATAGACACACAAAGTAAACGCATAGTTATGAAGAAGATTAAGAATTTAAGTCTTGGGCAAACAAAAATCTAACAGTTTAGGGCATCTGTATTAAACTATTATTTTAGTAATGGAATAATCTAACAATTAAGTAGTCGCAGTATCACTATCGAATATCAACGTCTTCACAAATTTTCATAATTGTGCATCCCAAACAATTACTTTTCTATAGTTTAGAAGATTAACCTGTAACAATAATAGCTCACCTTTTAAATGAACCTGGACAGAAATCATACAAGAATGATTTCAATTTAATAATAAAGCAGCAGACTCACAAAGACACTTATTTAAAAAAATGTCTATACACCAGGTTTTCGTTTATGTATTCATATTCATTTTATTCACTTTGTTCAACTATTTGTAGCTTTGTGTCCATGTGCGCAACTGGATTTGATGCCTTCATCACACACAGAAAAACATCTGACACCTACATACCGCCATGGTGTGCTCCACTATCCATTTGTTGCTGCTGAGATGGTTTGAAATTTATTGTCCAGTTCGTTCGTAAAGCTACACTTATGCTAAGCATCAGCTACAGGAGCAGGCTGTGCTCGGTCTATCCGCTCCACCTGTATAAGTACACCCGGCACACTCTTTGCCACCGTTTTAAGGATGCATGCCTGTTGGTCTCGTGTAAAACGATAAAAAATCTGGATCAAGCAAAGAAATCGCTCTGGATCAAACTTGAAAATTGGACATTATGACGCTAGCACTTAGCATTTGTCAACAACTCATAGGCGGAAGTGAGAGCCTTGAGCAACATAAATAATCACCCGGTTGGGACACGGTTCGCTGAGTAGTAAAACACAATTTAGCAAAGCTTCAAGACAGATAATTTGCCTCAAGAAATTTTAATAATAGATGTACTCGAGTAATCGTTACAGCCCTAATTCAATCCCCCTTTCAACTAGCTGGTAACTCTGGAGGAGCTGCAAAGATCCACAACTAGAGTAGCAAAAACTGTAGATTGACATTCCACATTGCATTATATTGTATTATGTTAAACTCACATAAGCTTAAAGAAATATGCAGATATGTGTAAAGAACTTTTAAGCATCATTGTTCATATAAAAATACTAATTGTGCTGTAGTGTTTGTGTATAAGACAACAGCATGAAAAGTGCAGATATGGTGGAATTTGCGGATAAAATAACCTACCATCATTTACATAAAAGACTTTTTCTAAGAACTATAGGAAACCTAATTTCCTGTTGTCGCAGGACAGTAATTCTCCTGAGAAACCAGTGTGTCTACAACAAAGATATAAAAGTTGGAACTAAAGAAAACAGAGGCTGTGAAATTTCTTTCACTGGCAAAGAAAGAAGTGAAAAGCCCTGGAGGGTGAGGAAAAGTTCCTACGCTCTCAACAAAGGGTGGCTTTGGTTTGGGAATGCTTTTTTCCTCTGTCGTTTATAAGTGCATTATATTTGCTTTTGACCTGAACTGATTTGCTGCTGGACTGCTTTGGATTTTCTGAACTCACTGATCTGTACTAACCTGCTTACAGCTTTTATTTTGTAGAATATGTTTTTTGGTTTGTTTGTTGTTTCCCAGAACCCGGTCTTGGATTTGGGATTTGCCTTTAAGCCGATGGGACTTGCATAGAAGCTCTTAATTCTCTGCGAGAGTGTGAACAGTTCATAACGAAGCTTACTTTGGTTTCTCTTAAGTGTTGTCTTCCAGTTGCGTGGCAGCACTGTAAGGTTTGCTGCTTCCCACAATGCAATTTATTTTCAAGCGCTGTGCACAACTTTTTATAAAATATGGTTTTAATATGCAAACAAGACATTCAGGTAAAAACATTTTTTTTTTAACCTTAAATGAAATGAAGCAGTCAATCCTCAACTAGCTTTGCCCTGAGTCTTTTATATGCATCTCCTGATCCAAAACACCAGATTAAAATGACTGCATGACGTCCTCTGCAGCCAGCAAATGCTGCATAAGCCTGTTGATCACCCATTCATTTAAGTCAGGTCTTTGGAAGCAAGGAGAACCTAAAAAAATGCAGGACAGGGGTACTTGAGGACCAGCTTTTGGAACCACTGTAATAAAGAGATGAGCCCACAGGGGATGACATTCAATTCATTTCCACAATAGTTCTTGTGAGAAAACTAATTCCTTGTAATTACAACTAAAAGCTACTTAGCCACTAAAATTACAGTGTAAATTCGATTAAGCTGAGAAAAGAGTAATGCTTATTTCTATGGTAAATTCCAGAATTGGTTAAATATGGAAACATGCCTGTCAGGGACAAGTAAGCAGTGCAGAAGAAAAGCACCACAGTACTTGCTGAGTTGAACAGCTCAGCATGTTTCTAGTAGGATTACATAAAGGGGAAACGGTAAACAATGCAAATATTAGATACACAGATATTCAATGAGATAACATAATAAAATATTGTGACAAAATCAACATCATTGCACATGACAGACATTTTCAGTGATATGTACCACTACACCTAAAGGCTGATGTTAAATCAAAGCACAAGCTGTTTAATATAACTGAACATTTTATAATACATTACCGAGGATGCTTTACACATCTTACTTTAGATATATGTGGAAAATCCCTTCACTTTTAACAAACATTTTCCAAGATCAATTAGATTATGTGCCTCTTTCATACACTTAAGTTGCAATATGATTGCCATAACTACCTTTACCCCTTCCCCATATTTATTAACATAGTTAATCCCAAGTTTTTAAGCACATTTTTCTTTCAGTTAAGCAACACTTAGTAACTCAAAATAACAGAATCAGAGATCTACCATACCCACCCACAGAGTGCATGGAAGATATTATGAAAGAACAGTGATGGCAGTATTTCTTTTTTTTCACCAGCAGCATGTTTATTAGACCATGATGCAATGAGAAGACATGCTGCTTCTGAGTAAAGCAAGCCTGTGTTTGATAGGAAAAACTGTCACTCGACCGCTCTCATTACGCTATTGCCTGGCCTGTCAGCATCACAGGAGCTAGATTTAACAATTTCACACTTGTTTCCCCACACAAATTGTGGAAAATCACCCAAGCATATCAGGGATGTCACCAGCTGAAGCCATAAGTAACGAGGATTTTTTTAAATATTTTTTTTGGGCTATAGAAAGAATAAAGTTAAACTGAGCGGCGCTTGAATGACGAAACAGAGTTCGTTCTGCAACACTGGTGTTGCTCTGGCTTGTCGTGGATAAAAGGTGGTCAAACTGAATTGCCGGTCTTTCTCCGTTTTTATTTTCTCTTATATTCATGGATCATAGCTGCAGGAATGAGACCCTAGAAATGAATGGGTCAAAAACTTTCTCAGGATGGTCGAGTAGATCTGCTGATACTCTGTGCTGGAGAATTCATCTTAAGGCATCTGATCAGGATGCCTTGAGCTACTTGGGCAGATCCTACGGGGAAGATACCCTGGGGCAAACACACAACGGTTGGAAGCGGTAAATATATACATGTTGTGTCTGTCCTGGGATGCCTTGGTTTCATTTGCTGTTCAGAATTGGCTTTAGAACATCACATAGCAGAGGGATGTAACATTTTTTTCTGCTGGTAAAATTTTTTATACGAAACAACCAATTTAGGTGTAACTGCAAACATTTTTGTCATTTAAGCCGCGCATCCACATGGATTCGGCAACTTGGGAGACCAGAAACAATGATTTTTGAAACCTGGTTTCAGAGCAGATACATTTCAGAATGTCAGTTTCGTGTTTCCGTGCAGCCATGCGAGAGACATACCTTTTTTCTTTTTTGGAGTCAAAGGTCCAGCTCTGTTTCTATTCTGCATGTGCCTCACTTGCATAAGTAAAAAACATGGCATTGCTCATTCTGTTTTTTGTGTGGTTCTCTGGCAGTGTTACAGCGCCACCCATTAGCCTGGCGTACCTACTGCACCATTTTCTGTGTTTCATCCTGTCGTGTGGTCGCAGATTTTCTCTTAGGTTGTTTAAAACAAATTGTCCCTGCATGGTATTGTGTGGCAGTGGCTCAGGTGGTAGAGCAGGTGGCTGTAACCTGGGAGGGCAATGGTGCAGTAGGTACGCCAGGCTAATGGGTGGCGCTGTAACGCTGCCAGTAAAACATCTGCAAAGTCTGCATGCATGCAATGACGGAGTTAGGCTGTTTGCTGTTCTGTGGCATCTTGAATAGAGAGAGGTGTTAAAAGGAAAGCAACATATGCATATCCATCCCTGTTAGCATTTAAAAGAAATGTTTATGGGGAATGGCTCATGCAAAGAGAGAATGGCAAAACCCATGGCAGGATTCATTTATGTGAAAAAAACTATTTTGAAATGCAAGAAGCAAGTTGACCCAGTAATACACATTTTAACCTGGAGGTTGAAGTAAAACAGCACTTTTTACTGAAAGCCCATCAATGCTACAGATTACTGCAAAGGTTCTTTGACCATTGAGAGAGAGACAATCAGGAGCGGCCTTTCCAAATCTGCATGCTAGCTAGCATGCTACGTGCTCCAAACAAAAGCAGTGCAGTAGAGTCATATGTGTCTAGCAGAGAAACAGTGGATCATTAAGGACTTAGATTTAATTACAGATCAGTTCATATGTATTGAGGTTGGTGTCGACGTTTACGTCATCAATCGATTAAGATTTTGCTTCTTAATTGTAATCGAATCAATTTACTAAGTGCCTAAAGATTTCCTACTCCACCTAAGCATAATATAATATAAACCAGTGCAAAGCAATGTAGACTGACCTATTGATGTCCTTAATTTATTCCACTGGTAATCAACCTACGGCAATATTATTATAACCTTATTTTTCTGTGTGTTTTCATAAATTAAGGGCTGTTTGCCAGTTATAAAGCATTTTAAGCTCACAGGTCTCCTGTGTTTGCCTATTGTTTTTAATCCATGCATAGCTAAACACATTATGATGGTTAATTCAGAACAACAATTCTCTCTTGCTCCCTCTAAGCGCCTGCTTGGATAAAAAGCGCACGGTCGATTTTACAGAGTTCACTTAGAGTTTTTGCATTTTTGCTGGTTTTATCCCCTCCAGCCCTGGCGGTTACACCTGAACCCGTTAAAAAATAATCAAGTGTATATTTAGAGGACAAATTAAGCACTCAAGGCAATGCATATCCATTTTCAGCTTCGAAACTCTCCCGTATCTTCTCTCTGCTTCTCTGCGTTCCTCTCCCTCGTTCGTTCTGACTTACCCTCAAAATCACACCGTCGCTGCTGCCTCCAATATCGTTTCTCATATTCTTCTCTGAATCAGGTTCTGACAGCTCAGACAGAGAAAGTCTAGCCGTAGGCGATCAAAACACAAATCCAAGTAGCACATTGGTCAAAAAAAAAAGAGAAAAAAAGTGATTCCTGGGCCTGCTTTTTGCCCATACATATACCGTTCACTGCAACTCGAGCCTCATGGAAATGTAATTTCTAGACGAGCTTAATGGCGGCAGCAGAAATATTTCAGAGAATTTCTTTCTGTGTCCAGACTTGATAACAGAACCCTGCTCTTTGTTCCCCCTGGACCCCTCATGAAAGCTCCCAGCCATCCCTTATGCCACTGGTAACGTGGGAGTTTGTCCATTTCCAAGTTTTTAGAAGACAATAGTAATCTTTCAATTTGCAACTCTCATCGTCTAATAGCTCCCATTTCTGCCTCACTGTCGTTTGGGGCGTGACCCGTTCGAAATTAATTTTCCTCATGTTTATGAGCAGTTTCGTTCATCTGATGTTCAGAAACCTCTAATCTCTCACTCTTTCCCGCCCACGCAGACACCTGTTACCGTTTACGCTGCCTACAATCGGGTTGTGGGGTGTATAATCTCCAGATCCTCCTCCTTGCTACCCAACCACCAGCACAGTATTCCCGCATCTGCCTGCTTGTAAACCTTTATCTCATTTTTCTGGCAGTAGCTGCAGATCGACCTGCCAGTCGGTTATCATGTGGTTTCTCTCCCCCAGCCGGCCCTCCTTGGTGTTCAAGTGGCTTCTTTGTCATGATTTATGTAATCTGTGTTTTTCATGCGAATGTCCCTCAGCGAGTCTGCCCAAGTGGATCTCATTTGTTATTTGTGGTCGCCATGGCAGCAGCGGCGGCTGTGGCAGAAAGCTCGTACCGTATGAACAGTGACCGACCCCTGTCAAACGCTCATGTTGTGGTCTGGGAATGCATGAGAGCACTCCAGAATATATATATAAAAAAACCGAACCCTTTCTTTAGTTGAACACCTTGTCTAGGACATGCAGTCTCCATAAATGTGCGGATATTTTCCTCACCCGCGTGTCTCCCTTCCACGTGAATGCACAATGTTTCCTGGGCTAATAATGCTCATTTCTTTTAATTATCCTCTCCATCAGAGCCGCAGCTCAGCAATCAGCCACAGGGCCGTGATTCTCAGGGGACCACCCTGCCAGCCCCCCTGCTGGGAAACCGAATCTAATTTTGAGCCTGTGAGATGCTCAGTTGTTGCATCCATGATGGATCCACTGACATAGCCAGGGTGTAGTGACAGCAATACTATCAAGAAAGTAGGACTGTCTGTGTATCAAAAAAAAATACTGATACTATTTCTGAATATGATTAGCTTACATTTGTCTTACCATTTTTTTTAATCTAAATGTCCCAGACAATATTTGTGAGCTGTAGAATCTGAGCCAAAAAAACAAAACAAAACAGGTATGATAATCAAATTAAGTGAAATTCTATTCAAAAGCTCAAAAACAGCATTGGCGTGCAACATCTGTATGCATGGCACATAAAATACCAAATATTGGTTCCAACTGGCCTTTGCAACTGCAGTAATAATTATTTTTGTGATTCGATTTATTTGACATACAGCTCTTCTACAGTGAAATAAAACACTGAAAGCAGACATTTCCTTCATAATGTAATTGTTTGCATCAAAGTGAGCTATATTTCTCTACATCTCTGCAAAGACGAGCAGATATAGACGATGAATGGATAGGTGGGTTATCTATGTACTTTAATTTATTTGAATATAATCAACAAACACTTTGATATTCAATAACTGGGTTTAAATCTTGTATTTGTTCTCTTGCTCTAAAAATTAAAGCAGAAGATGTGAGGTATAGAGGAATTGAAAAGGGGAAACAAATAAAAGAAAATGCTGATTCTGTCAGTAAAAAAGAAAAAGGTACCATATCACTACAAATATACACCTGTACTTCAGGGTCTATCCTAAAAACGGCTCCTCCCGATCCTGTTTCCTGTAGTGGAGCTGCATCGGCACTCTTCTATTTCAGTGTTGCTGTTGGTTCATTGGCTGTTTAACCAGAAACTAACAGAGAGCGCGCCGCACTGCGTGAAATCACAAATCAGACACTTTTCATTAAAGTTGCCTCAGGAATATCATAATCATCCATGTGAGCTTGGAAGTTAATTAAATCAGATTTACTCAATTCCACTGTGAGAACTTGTTGGGTCGAGGTGAACAGTCAACATGCACAGATTTGGATTTTTCACAAGGTGCTCCGAACTTTTGGCAGGTTTCAGTTTTTTTTATTCAAAACCGGTCGAGGCCGGGGCTAATCGATATCGGCCGCACATTCTAAATCGCTGCGTCAACATCACCTCACAGGACAACCTAAAAAAGTGTTTTTGCTTCACCTTAAGCATTCTGTTTTCACAAAGTACAGGACAGGTTCATCTAATAATTAATATTGGACGGATCTGAGGTGATGGCAATGGGCTAGCCTGTTGATCTCCATGGTACTCTTTCAAGAATTAAGCTATGAAGGTTGTCATGAAGGTACAGTGCCTCTTAAAACTGTACGCACTCACTCTAATAAATCATCTCAAAAATCAAAAATCCCTTAGAGTGAGACATATCCGTTACAGTTCAACTGAAAAATAATTCAGTATGGAAGAAAATTAACTCAAAAGAATGTATACAGGAAATTATAGTTGATTTCAAAATTCAGTCTTATTGATTTTACAGCTGCAATCAATTCTGGTATATCCAATTAACTTGATAAAAAATTCAGCCACTCTAGCGCAGAGGGGATACAAAAAATGCCAAACATGATCTCATACAAAGGTATAATAAAAGTAATGCAAAACAAACAAAAACTGATCAGTTTCCCTAATTCTATCTTTGTAGGTGTATGTTTGAGTAAAATGAACATTGTTCTTTTTTTTCTACAAAATTCCAAGCAAAATTTTGTATTTATTTGCAGAAAATGAGAAATGGTCCAAAAAAAAAGCGTTACTTTCAGAGCTCAAATAATGCAAAGAAAACAAGTTTATGCACATTTAGAAACAACAATATTAATATTTTAACTCGGGAAGAATTCAGATATTAATATTTGGTGGAATAACCATGTATATGGTGAGTTGCCATGGTCCATCAAAGATGGTCAATAATTGGAAGAAAGAAATGTGACACTTGGAGAATAATAATAAGACACCTTGATGTTGCTGCAAAGGTAATGAGAAAGTAAATAAACTGGAAGCTGCCGAAAGCTCAACTACAACATGAAGAAAGGAATTCCTGGCAATTAGTAGTTATGCTCAGCATGTGGCAACCATTTTGTGTATTTTTCAGACGTCTGAAATCAGGAGAGCGGCTCCAAGGAAAAAGTCTTTCATTCCAAAGAAAACATCCACGCTTGACTAAAATTTCATAACTTTGTGAGGCAATGCACTAAGTTCTGATGAAAGAAAACTTGAACTTTTCGACTGACGGTTCCGAGGGACATTGGTGTGAAAACGCAACACTGGACCTCATAAAACGAATACGATGCCCACGGGAAGAGAGGGTTGGCAGCATTATGCTGAGTTGCATTTCTTCAGATGGAGCCTGGGGATTTTTCCAAGGTGGATGAAGTCATGAACAGTTCCAAAACAAATACCAGGTGGCTTTTGAATCAAAATCGCAGGGGGTCTGTTTGAAAATTGAAGATGAAAGTGTTAATTTTTCAACATCACAGTGTGTCACCACATCCTGGTGAACAGAAGGACGGCTGAAGCAGCGGAAAATCAGTTTTGAAACAAAACGGTCAGCCTGGAGCTAAATCAGAGAGCAAATCTGTTTACAAAGGAATCCCTCACAATGGAAACATTTCAGAGGTAGATTCTTGGAAGATGGAGTAATCAAAGTGGTGGCATGTTGACTTTTGCCCCTGTGAAAAATTCATTTCATTTTTAGCAAAGTTTTGAAGTGATTTATCATCGTCTCTATTTTTTTGTAAATGAAAACCTGGCACGTTAACAGATTTGTGCACACTTGCGATCATAACATGTGGTGAGAGAGCCGGTGGAAACCCGTTTATTTCATTATTATTCAAAGCGGAGCTCAGCTTTAGACAGGTGGTCGCAAAACATTAGCAAACAGAAGCTTGAACAGTGCATCTATAGTGGCACAGACTCGCACAATGAGTCTTGTTTATGGGCAGATGTATTTATTGGAAAAACTGCGAGCAGGTGTGCAGGCTGGCGGACGGGCTTAAACAAATGGCACACAGTAAGAAAGAAAAACATAATGTCTAAATAAATACGTCTCCTTGCACATCTCTTATGGAAGTTGAACTTTTATCGTTCTGAGTCCACAGGCTTGCACTTTCGTATCAGCAGTATCAAAATAGATTGGAAACTTATGGTTTTGGCAGATTTCCTTAAGCGTCTTGCTGTCTCTGTTCTCAGACCAGGACATGTTGGATGTTGCTTTGATTGTTCCCCACTTGTATATTTTCTGGCCGATTTTAGATTCTTTTAAGACCTCTTTAAATCCCTTATCGGACTAAAGAGGTGCCTCAGTCTTCTTTCGCAAGATCTTAGATCTCTGCTCTTTTGGTTTCGGTGCTCACTCCCACTTTAACACTGAGTGAACACCATAGACGTGGTCTTCAAACGGTTTGCACGTACTAAAACAAGTGCAAACTTTATAGCACACGCAAACCTGATCTACAAACAACATTCAAACAGGATTGAGTTAGCAAAATTAGGAGAAATTAACAATAAATTTAGTGCGTCTGCCTTTATGATTATGCAGAACATATACTGATCATCAGAAAGGGTTAGGTTTAGGGTAACCCTAACTTACCAACTGCAGTGAGATTTATCAAACCCGAACCAGATTACTAGTTGCTGCTTTTACGTTTGAAAAGCAGGTGTAACTGGCTTTTTGTGGAGATTCCTCCTTCAAAGTTCCTGAAGAGGATGTGGGAAGGGGGATTACAGGCTTGTATGAAGCACATGTTGTAAATTATGGGCTTACTTTGTTTTTGCAATGTTTGGGTCAAACAAATGATGTCCCTCATTTCCACTTGTCACAGAAAGATTGGAGGTAAGATTAGGCCAACAGGCTTGGAGCGAACGCCCCGGTGAGGAGCGGAGGAGTTGCAGATTTAAATGCTGTTTAAATATTTATTTTGATCTCAACGCTTCTACTGTTGCGCTGCACCATGTTGTATACTTGCAACATATTTATATTAATATTAATACACAAGAATAATGACTTTCTACTACTTTTATGGCCACTTCGCTCTCAGACACACTCTGTGTTGACACTCAAAATCCTCATTAAAAAAGATGCTCTGCACCACTTTTGCAAGTGCAATCGAATGTCGTATTTGTCGATTGAATACGATACACCCTCTTAATATGTGTACAATGTTTTTCTTTTTTTTTCTTTTGGATAATGCAATTTACCACGTATTTGAAATCTTTGTAGACCAGGATCCGTGAATGAAAACATCTTTCAAAATGCTGAGTAGTAGTATGCATCCTCACTCAGCATTATGAAATTATCCTAAGATCAAAATATATTAGAAAACACAAGGGTAGCACTTGCCCTGGTGTTTTTTTTGACTCTGAGGTTCAGTGTGTCTGTGGGTGGGTGTGAATGTGTTAGATTGACTATAGACTGGGAAATGGTTCAAGGTAAAAGCAATCCTTCATTCATACAACTTGCTGGAACGACTCCATGAACCTGTTAGGATAAACGGTAATACATCATAGATGGATAAATGGAATGGAGAAGAACTTTCAGTTCATCTGTTGAAGAACTCCTGGACATATTGACATGCTTTTCTTTTTCTTTCTCAGTTTGATTTTAGCTTGAATATTTTTCTTATTTCTTTTTCTGAATTTTGATGTTATAAAAATGTTAGATATGCTGCAGCTTTCATCAGTTGATTCTGGCAGAGAGAAGTTGTCTACATTTAGTTATTTTTTTACCAGTTATTTCAGTCAAATGGTCAATTTGTGTGCACTGAAATGTTGAAAAATTGCAAGTTTATGTTTTTAATGAGAAAGTACACTCTCAAACAGGGTTAAATATTTACCTATAAAACATGCCGTCTCAGGGATGAATTGCGTTCCCAATGAACAACTTTCACTATGCATTTAAAGATTTCAGTATCCCAGGAACAGTCACTGGATAAAAGGGTCAAATATAGAAGGTTTAAAAAATATTTTTTCTTTGGACTTTGAAGGAAAGCAGTTTGTGTGAGTGAAAGCTAGATGTTTGTGTTCATTCCCTGTAGACCTTCACATTATTGAGCATCTTCCTTACATTTTCAATGACATACACAGATAACAGTGTTAAGTAAATGACAATCAATCCAGGACTTTGTGTGCATGTAATACCCTTCATGTTCAGCTTGATGTAAATGCTAAACCTGGTTTCCATCCATTGAAACATTCTGTGGTGTCACAAATGCATGTATAAATTATAAATGTAATTGTGCCAAGGTCAATGATAACCTTTGCATAACCTTTGTCTGCACTATTAAATATTCTCTCGCCTCACTATACTGAATGCTTGGTGTGCTGGACGTCAAGGGGAAGTAAAAGCTACTTCCCATTAATTCAGCTAACAACCATTGGAAGACATTAAAGCACACTTTAGGGCACTTATAGACTACATGTACCTCAGCGCCACCTAACTAAATGGCACATTTATCAAGTGCCACCATGCCTCCAAAACATTTCAGAACATTACTAGAACTGGACTTGAAATGTCTGCTGCTGTTGCATCAGCCTTACAGACCTCTCAGGTCTTCTGGTGCTGGTTCTGCTCTGCCTTTAAATCTAGACTAAAAACCCACCTGCTTGTAGTTGCTTTTGAAACATAATGGATTAAGAATTTAACAATGGCACTTGATTAAATGTAATGTTTTGATTGTTGATTCTATGTTCTTACATGGTCAGGCGAAGGCTAAGTAAAAAGCAATCATAACCAACACCCTTCATCTCAATGCAAGGGTGATTCATAAGCGACGCAACAGAACAATGCTTTTCCAAATGGGCTTCTTTTGTTTTTTTTCCATGTTCAAACCCATCTAATACATTTTTTTTTAGATATGCCAAGATATCACAAAAATAGACTGAGATCAGTTTATTTTGAACATGCCATCTCCAATTTCAGTATTTTTTTTCTGTGCTGTAGCTTTAAATATTCTCGTAGCATACAAACACATCTTTCTGAAAGAGCTCAGTGATGGTCTCTCACAGACAAAGGCTTTTCCAGGCAGACTCAATCAGATGTGAGTCATTTTGCACCAGGTAATAAAACACTTTGGAGTGGCCACTTGTGATCACAGGACCCAAATTGCATTCATTAAAAAGAACATTTTCATAGACAGACATGATATTTTACATCTACTTCAATGTGACTTCAGTCACATTGATAGCCACATTGTAACATCTAAATGTTTTTGTTATGTCTCTGCAGGGTTGTCTTTTTATTTTTTATTTTTACTTGCTTAGAAAAAGACAATCTAAATTAGCCCTGTAACACAACCACGGCTCCAGCACAAATCAGAGTATTCTTTTTTTTCGGCTGCGCTCTGTGTGAGCATTTAATTTGATAAAACTACAGCTTTTAAACAAGAGTGCATGCTTGCTTTGCCTTTAAACGTTGAAGCCTGAAATCCTGGCTGTTGAACTTAGAATTTACCATTTGTGTGGCAAAGTGGATGTTGCTACACACGGGTACCAAGCTTGCAACTTGACACGGCTTCGCAACACAAGCTTCAGGTTGAGAAGACTGCACTTTTACACTTCTTGTAAACAAGCAATAGGATTTCTTAGTTTTAAAAACGGCTAACTACTGCAGTTAAAGTGTATGCATATTTATACATGTTCAAAACGGTCAAAGTATAATCATCAGCATAGCATGTAGCAGGCTCATCATGGAAACAGCAGAAGCTGCAGTTGATGATGCCTCTGTTAAATGGCGTTCCTCTCACTGGCCACTTCAAACTCTCAACCATTACACACATCGTTTTGTGCAGGATTAACGGATTTACTCAAAAACATTGACACGTTTTTCGCTGACACAAGGCCAGCCTCTAAAATACGGAGCTGCGCAGCCTGAACCAAAGTGATGCCGGCATGTATGTTATCGTATAGCGAAGGTTTGCAACGAGGGAACGAGACTACCCAGAAGACGCTATTAAAAAATGATGTTAATGAACCACTTTCAATAGATGAGCTCACTGACCACTTGGCTTATTAATCATTCATAATTAGCTCCGAGTCAGCTGCTAAATGGCTCATAATAAATAATCAATCATGTCATCTTTGCTACCCATATATCACTTCTAATTTTATACCCCCTTTAATAAAATGCTCCAGCAGGCCGAGTTTTTGAGATGATCTTTAGTTCCTGAAGGCCGCCTCGTTCTCGCTAAGCATTTCTGTGCCTCCGTGCGCATCTTACCACATGGACAACCAAAATCCTGATTGTTTCTTCTGGCTTAAGCCCGTCCGTGGTTTTGTACATGTTACATTTATGATGTTCCTGCCCCTCTCTTATAGAGCTAACAGGCCCACAATCTAGACGTTTTGTCGGATGAGTCATTGTTGTTCCTAGTTGCGTGGCTTTTTTTCCTCCCCTCTTCCATGTTCAAAATTTAATTTTAAAGCGCTCATTAATTTTCTTTTCTTTCTGCCTTGTGCAATGTCCTTATTGCTTATTGGCGCTGCGGCGCTCAGTATGCCGGTCACAGCGGCTTTCAGGGAGAGTGGGCTTCACCTGGATCAGTCCAGTATTATGGTATATATATAATATTCTACCTCATTGGGGGTCTTTGAAATAAATTGTGCACATGTAAGACCAAAACAAAAAAATTAAATGTTTATTGAGGATAACAACCACAAAAAAAAAGGAAAAAAAAAAGCTTTTATGTTGATTCAGACCCATTAATGATATCCACTTTCCAGCTTAGAGACAGTTGATTGAAGAATGAAAGAAAAACACTTTATATTCTCTTCGTGTAGTGATTAAGAGGCCTTGTGATGTTCAAACAAACATGGATTTTTAGCTCTGATCAATCAATCATGACGTTAACCTGGATATGGGGGAGGCTTTGATCCTTCGATGGCAGCGAATCGGCACATAACGGAGCCGTGATCCAATCTGGTGTAGTTTGAAGACCAACTTTTTGTTTGATGGCGCATATAAGATACATTAACGGAGTATATTATAAACGGCAAAAACACAATGGTGTAAATTAACCCCCTTTCGAAAAGATTTCTCATCTGAGACGTCTTTGGATTGTGCAAAATAAGTTTAAATCAAAATCCAGGCATACAAATGTATTCTAATTATTTTCTCTGATTAGACTTCTGATAATGCAGAGTGGAAAGAAATAAACAATTTCTAATCTTTTGAATTTAGCAAATTTTTAACTGGAATTGTTTTGTATTCTGGACCCAAGCCAAAATGCTTTTTCTAATCGCATTGTTTTCTGGGGGACCAAAACTGTGTGTGGACTCGCATTTCATTTTCTTCAAGAGAAACCGCAAACTCTGGGGGAGGAAAAAGTAAGAAAATCGGGACAAGAAAATCAATGCCCTCTTTGAAAACAGCAATACTATAGTGCCTTCACAATTTCTGTCCATGAATGGATCTGTAGAAACTTCGTTAGAATCTCAGTGATTCCAACAAAAACAATCTGTTCTGCTGTACTGTTAGTCTTTCACTTCCCAGGCTCCCTGTCCTGGATGCATCTTTCTTGATGAATGAGTGAAACTCTCAGATATACTCACTTATTATAGTTACTTTTTCTTATTCACAGTGGCAGTTTTTGCTATGTGCAATATGGTTCACCGCCTTGGGCGTCATGGCCTGAGGGACGCCCTGAGCTCTCAAAAACAGGTTTTTTTTATTTTGTCCATCGCAGCCTGAAAAATTTCCTTTATTTTTATCTTATTTTTTGAGTGTCTCCAGTCAGTGGAGAGAAGGCGTCTCTTGTTGTACTCGGTGAAAGCACTGTGAGGAAATACGGCTGCACTGGGTGGCCAGAATTGGTGTTTGGGATTCGGATCCGTCTGCATCATCGTGTAACGTATAGAGTGAAATGAAAAACGTCTGAAACTGTAGTTGAGGATTTTAGAAACTGAACGCAGCGTTTAAAGCTGATGTCAAAGTCGGGCTTTGACTATACAGATTGGGGTGTTTTGGAGCTTTCAGACAAATTAGCTTGTCGAAGCGGTCACTCCTTACATCAGTTTTTATAAGGTTGAGTGTGAAGACCGAGAGCTTTCGCATATAACAATTAAACTATGGTTCATTTTTGTATATGTGTTGCAAGAAATGCATATTGAAATATTTCTCTCTAGTCGTGATGTTCATAATGAGGTTTACTGTCTGAAATGAGTGACAAGTATAAAGCTTTTTTGCAATATTCTACGTTTTTTGTTTGGATGTTCTTTTATCCGACTTAAGTTGTCTTAGGAAGAAGATTTAAGGGGATGAGTTCAATAAATAAATAAATATAAGCTCATAGATACCAGTGCATATTTTCATGTTGACCACAATCTGATGGATATTTTCATTTTATAAATTCTGCCCTCAGTTTTGCAGTCCCTGATTTCACTGACATGCAGCTTCTTTTTGGTCTTTGCTTTTTCCTTCACTATTTCCCAGCAGGCTCGGATTTAAATTTGGCTCACCGTATTACAGTTTCACTGTGTACCTGACCTGAACCACTGCACTCTCTTGGCGTGGGCACCTACACAAAGACACATCCTCGGTATTTGCAAATCTAAGATATGCATTTGTCTTTATAAAAATCTGTTTCTTTTTTATTTGTCATAAGTTTACCAAGTATGCAGTAGGATTAATTTCTGTGCCAAATTATCTCATACCCTTCAATTAGCCAAGAACTTCTTTGCCTGAATTTAGACAAACGGCATCATAAAAAACCAAATAACACAGCAGGCGGATCAGGGAAGAAGCTGTCAAGAATTTTAAAGCAGCTATAAGTTTTAATCTGTATCTCAAGCATTGAACATCTCGACAAGCTTTGTTAAATTCACCATAGGAAAATGCAGGAAAACAGTATGGCACAACTGCAAACAGACTTGGATGTCCACCTAAACTAACATGCCAAGCACGTAGAGTATGGAGTAGAGAAGAAGCCAAAAGTCCCAGGTTTATTCTGGAGGAGCTGCAGTGATCCAGCACTCAGGTGGGGGAGACAGTTTGACACTAGGTTCATTTTGCACTCTCTCTTGATTGAACTTGAGCCATTATTATCAGAAGAATTGACGAAAGCATTCAGTACCTTTATTTGCTAAGGTGGAATATTACCTTTTGCTCTATGGGGCCTTTGTGCATCACACTTTTCAGTATTTATTGAAATGATTTACTCATTATTAAAAATATTCACAAAAATTGTTTATTAAAATTTTAAAAAGTAACAAAAAGTAGTGCATATAACATTCTACTGCATATAATATTTGTGGTTGTAATCTGATCGCGTGCCAAGAAGGTTGAGGATTATGAAAACTTTTTGCAAGGCAAACTATCCTAACTCCTCGCATTTTCTGTATTCATTTTCTTACATACATTTCTAAAACAGCAAGCACAACTTTACTCTGAGATGACAGAGAAACCGCACTCTGAAATGCTGCATGTCTCCCTCCGTCACCTCTGCCGCACCGCCTCGGCTAAACTCAATCATCGGAGGCAATCATTCCTAATGGGCTGCATCTTAAACATTTGTTTTGATTTGCCGAGCTCGGTGGTCTTCAGTGTACCTCCCAGCATCCCCGTGAACCCACTTACCGGTACTCCCACGCATCATTTGCAAGTATGAGTGGAAGTCCTTGAGTACCCGTGTGAATTGCAAATAGGGAAAACAAAACAACAAAAAAACAAAAAAAACCTGAGAAACGTAACTGAAATTGATCTTTGCTTCTTATTTAAATGTAATTTTAAGTTGAGGCTGAGAGGAAGGAGAATGTATGCCGGCATCCAGGTGGTGTTGTGACGCAGCTTGTGCTTACAATGCACAACTGGGGCAAGTATCTAGCTCAATGCTTTGTTTACATGATTGTTTGCTTCACTTCTGGTGTGTGTGGTTGTTTTTTTTTTTTTTCCTCTCCCCTTTCATGCACATTTAGTCCCGAAGCTCTTAAAGCTTTGAAAAACACGGTAACCTGCTGGCTCATTGACTCACAGCCCGACGGGCTTCTCGGCAAAGTCTGGGCACGTACCAGTTCTCCAGTGTTGGCTGACCCAGACCGGTCCCTGGCCACATCATGGCCATCTCATGCAGGCTTTAAAAGGGGGCTCGTGTGTTGGAATGTGTTGGCATGGACACTAACCCTGCCCCTCTGGAGTGTCGTCCGCGGGACACGCAGAGCCGGCGACTTGACAGTCAGGTGGCCGAGGTCGCTCGAACGTGGCCTCTCTGGCGTCTCTAACGATCTATAGCAGCGAGAGTCTGAGGAGTTTTCACTCCCCGCAATCTTTTTAATTTCATTTCGGGGAACTTCTCATGAGCTCCCTGCGCTAATCTCTTTGTGTAAATCTCATTCTGTGCGCAAATCTCTGCAGTCCTCAGACTTCTTTCCGAGCATCTGTCCCACTGTACATCTTTTTAATATCACAGGCTGATTCCACAGCCATCTCTAGCTGCTATTGTGATATGATTTATTGATAAGTCCCACGCTTCCTGCCATCTTTCACACATTTTTTGTTTGTTTTGTTTTTGCTCTTGTCTTTTCTCTTTCCCTTTCTCTCTTCTTTGCTTCCTCTCATCTTTCCTCCATCTGCCCCCTTTTCTGGGCTTCTACTAATATCCTCCCTTTTGCTTTAGTCCCCTCTTCACTGTGTTGTGCTGTTTTCTTACCTAATTAGAAATCCCCTCTAGGTTTTGCATGCAAAGCAGCGCATTTACAGCGAGCGGTTCAGCTGTGGGTTTCTTGGTCATGAGTGGGGAAAAAATGAGCAAGATCAGCTTAAAGATTAGCATGACTAATTTATGACTAAATAACAGTGTGATTAAATTAGCAGTCTTACAAATAGAGTGTAATGTATTACACTTGCGTTTTTTTTTTTTTAGTCACCAAGTACTGAACTGGAGAAGTCAACTTATTATACATGGGTAGTTAAATTAGGACTATTATGGCCACTTTAAGATAATGTATATTCATATTTAATAAAGTTTTTATTAACTGAACATTTAAAATACTTTTTTTTTTTTTTTTTTGAAGACTTAAAACGTACATGCAGGAGAAAACTGTTACCAAGCAACAGTTGCAAGTGAAGGTAAAAGGCTGCTGTAGAGATAATTGCTGTAGTTCGGGGATTTAGAAAATGGGAAAAGAGACTGAAGGTTCACAAAACTGCTAATGAATTTTAGTAAGTTGAAAAGTGGCCTATTAAGGCCATGTTACAGTTTTTCCCACTTTAATTTAAAAGCACATGGAGGCCGGTGTTATTTCATAAATCCTGATTGTCAGTCAAAGTGTTTAAAGACGACGTCAGAGCTTTTACTTTATTTGCACTCGCCTGTATGATGGTCTGAGGGGGGAAAAAAATGATAAAAGGAACTGAAAGTATTAAGCTGCAGCTGAATTGCTCTCCTCACCTCCGCTGTACCTATGCCTGGACTCACTCCTGTTCTGTAAGTTTACATAAATATGTAGCGATTTAAAGATTTATGTGAACAACAGCTAATGTTTGCTTACACACACATCTATCTTCATAGGGATTTCCATTTATTTCTGTAGCCTGCCTATACTCTTACCTATACAAACCTTTTGGAAGCTTTACATCATGTTCTAATGTTATTACCTCATCAAAAGCATACCTGGAGTGCTGCTTTGATTCTTTCATACATGTTTCAGAAATCCTTTATTCTCCCGTGGCAACCGCTTGGTGGTTCATAAACACTTGCTCTCACCGAGTGCCGCCTTGTCCTCACAGCTCATCCTCTGAGCTCCACGCTGCGTTCAGACGGAACGTGTTTGGAGCATCAGGTGTGTCTGGCTTACATTCAGTGTCTATGTGGATTGTGGACGCCCGTTAAGGGCGTGTTGAGACGTCTCGTGCCGCGTCTTGCTCACTGCGTGTTTGCAACATTCTGAGCTTTCGATGCGCATCAAGCATGACGATAATAAAATTGTCATAACAGAGATGCCTAATGAAGACATTCTCTTGCTTTCAGTAAATAAAGTCAAGACTCTCAATATTTCATTTGCCATTGCACAAAGAGATTGGTGGAGGTGGAAAAAAGGCAAGATGTTTCTAGAGGGATTTTGACTCTGGATATCAAGCGTCGGACTTCAAAATGCCCAGGCATCCAACTTGAGGCGTTGGACACATTTTAGACGTGTGAAATATCTTCAGTCTGAACGCAGCCTTAGTATCCAAGCAGAGCTTCTCTCTCTCAGAGCGCTCCTCTTCCAAGATTTCCCCACTCAGCTCCTTCAAATTAACGGCAGCAGCAATTAGCAAACACTGTGGACATGCGCATTGTATCATCAGAACGGTTGTAAACGGCTTAATTTTCGTATTGAAGGACGAGTGCCAGAAAGAGCAGGAGCTTCTTAAAGAGACAGAGGCACAATTTCAAAATTGCGGAGTCAGTTTCAATTGGTCATGTTTGATGCATACATCATTTTTATAACAACTGAAGGTAACATAGTTAATTGTTGGGCTATAAAATGGCTCCATGTGCCTGGAAAGTGCATAACATTGCCTCTTGAAAATGCTCCCCAGAGCTGGTAACGACCAGCAGCTAGGCTCTCGGGTGAAGTGCATGAAGATGACGGAAAAGAAAGGTTCTGTTCTCCAGGGAAGCTTGGGGTTTTAAACAGTTTGGATTTACACCTACTACAGACTCATGCAGCTCTGCACACAGAACAACTGCTGGTAGCTTCCAGACACTTCTCTAATAATATCGTCATGACAGCAAATCCCTCTGAAGCAAGCTCACCTCTGTAGCGATCCAGCCAGCTTCCTTATGTTTCTCTAGGTGATGCGTTTCTGCCAATCACTCTGTCCTTTCACATGCTTTGCAATATGTTTATGTCTGTTTATTTCCAGAAGTCAAGTACTTTTTTTTTTTTTGTCACTACTTGTTCAGTGCGGACAGCATGAAGAATTGTCTTTAGAAACCGGGATTCAGTCTTTTTGGCGAGGCGTTTACTGTATTTCTAACTGTACTTCATCGCCTTCAAATGTTTTCTTCTGGTTTTTATTTATTATCAAGAATACCTATCGTATTTTCCATAGATATTGACATTTTAAATGTGTTTTTATGTCTCTTATAACATCGTAATATGTAAAAGAAACTAAATTAGTTTTCTTACTACCAGTTTGTGTCGATTCTTTCCATAGTTTTTGATAATTACAACTGGATGAACAGCATTTTTGGCGTATAGAGATATGATATATTGCAAGGAGTAAAAAAAAAAACCCTGTTATTTAGTTTAGCTGATTTGTTTTCAACTCAAAAAAATGCCCCAACTTAATTATGCACTAATGCACATGCTAACTAATTAGAGATATGCTTTAACTCATCACAGCATCATGTAACAGTAAAGTATGGCAGGCTTACGACTCACTGTTTAATGTAAACTGCAGCACCATCATCATTTCCAGTGACGGCATCCTCATTACTTACAGTGCTTAATCAGATGAATGACAGGTGACAGGGGTTAAACACTGCAAATTTGATTGACACAAAGTGGCACTCGTCTTCCCAAGGGGACGGGAGTGTGCCGCGATCGTGGAGTGATGCAATTAAAGAATTCCCAGTGAAGGGTTTAACTGCTTTGCTTGGGGTTCTTCACAAGATCAGTTTCAGTAATGATCTCCAGTGAAATGGCGGATTAGAATCGGCTCCTATTTATTTCTTGCATGTTTTGTTTTGTAGCGTGACATCTCTGAAGTCAGACTCAGCTCTTTAAGATGTTGTCAACAAGAGAGGTTCTATTTGGCAGACTTATTAGAAAAGCATAGCTGGATAGGCTTACGGAAGAATCAGACAAACCTGGAGATCCATTTTTTGCCTACTTCCCCTCTACACTGTCACCACAACAATAAAAATTCATCCAAACCATAGGCAGTCAATTCAGGGTCATGGAGAGGTCAAGAAGGCCTCATGAGTAAGAGAGTTCTCTGGTTGTTTTAGGTGTGCACAAAGCTACCGGAATGATTTTACAAATCCTTCATGCTCGATTTTTGTAAACCACCTACTCTTACTTTTGATGCTGAAGCTCCATGTTGCTTATCCAGTCAATATATTCCTGGTTCTGCGAACAGAGGATTGGTGATGATTAGGCAGCTTCACCAAATGACTGTTTTGATTCATTGTATGCTGCATTGTTGCTTGACCTTCAGCTAATTATTTATTTATTTTTGTCTGTTGTGATGTCAACACACCTACATAAGTCCAAACATGCCATCTTTTATTGTACCTTTAATCATGCGAAGCTTCACCTGGTGTGTGTTTACACCACCTACACTCAAAGAGAGTTTGGTTTATACCTGCAATCTGTTGACTATTTTTCATTCGTTGCTAACAAACACCGTGTCAACTCAAATGTTTCTGAAAAACCTAAATTTAAAGCGACCACTGAAAGACCTGTTGGTGCGCTCTTCTCACCTTTAAATTAAAATCCCCACAAAAAGAAAATCCTTACCTATTACTTGTTGTTGGGCAACGACTGACCACTGCAGAAGAAATGCCAGCTTCTGAAAACGATTAAAAGTGCTGCTGAGAGCAGATAAAATATGGCTTTATGTTTCAGATATAATGAGTACTGTAGGTGTATCCTTAAATAATTAGTAATAATTAATTAGTGCATGTCATCCTGGTCTTTAAACCCATGACCTCATTTACAACCTGCAACAGCGAATAAGCACTTTCAAATGGCCAAATGTACAACTAATGTGCTCTCATTAGTTTAAAACAATAATAATAAAAAAAGGATGATCAATGCCAAAGGAACATTCATCCTCATCTGAAGCACTGGAGTTGGCGAGGCAGATAAATGTGCCGGTAAATCAGAGTCCATTTCTTCAGGTCGTCTCCAAACTTTGAAAAATGAAGCGTTTAGTATGATATTATCCTGCTAGTGATGTAAAAGTTTATATTATTCACTGCGTTTGCTCTCCAAGAGACTGCTTACATGTTAAAATCCTAGTGTGAAAGTTGTTAAAAGAGTTAAGTTAATGCGTCACAGCATTGAGTGATGAGGTGGATGAAACTCTGAAGCCTCTCCTTGGCTGTTTGACAGAATACCCCCCTACTCAAAACATTAGTACAAAGCACACAACTGACGTAACATGGATGACTGTCTGTGAAGAAGGTGATTCTGAGCAGCAAAGTGCAGCCAGCAGGCTTTCCACTAATGTACATCACCATTGGCGATTGTGGCGACAGCAGTAGAAGTTCATCTCATAATCGATGGGTTGCCAGTTCCAGCCCCCGCTCCGTCTGTCTCAGTCGTTGTGTCCATTGGCAAGACACTTCACCTGCCTTGACTGCTGTTGGTGGTCAGATGGCCTGGTAGCTCCGGTATACAAGTGTACCCCAGGTCAGCTTTGGCTACAATGTGATGGCTTACCACCATCAGTGCGTGAATGGCTGAATGTAGTGCAAGGTGCTTCAGGGTCCTCTGTACCTGATAACGTGCTTAAGTACAGGACATTTACCATAAATAGTGGGTCACTTCAAAAAGTTCTGTCTTGAAATGTAAGTAATCTTCCAAATCTTAAAAAGTACTTTAGACGGGAACACTTGCACCATCCCAACTGTGATGTATGTTTAACAGCAACATGTGGGTTTGTTTTTCTGCAGAACGAACTGGTGCGCTTCATAAAATGAAATGGCATCATGAACTAAGAACATTATGTGGAAATATTGACGCAACATCTAAAGACATCAGACCTATTGAGAATTTTTGGGTAGATCAGAAAAGGTGTGCGAGAATTTAAGACAATTATCCCCAACATAATAATCTTGGTCTTACCCCATAGCTGGTTCAAGACAGGCCAGTTTGCTAGTAACTTGAGCACAATACCATTATGTTCAAAATTTTTTGGTTAGCTACAGTTGTCAAGAAATAAAGACTTTAAATATTTCACTCTTCCACACTTCCCAGTCCGCTCCCTGTTCTACTTTGCTCTGCTTTCTGCTTCATGTTTCTCATTAAATCCTTTTGCTAATCATTTTTATTTGCCCCTGGCTGTGATTCTACCAACTTCAACTTTTGCATTCACAATGACACAACATAGCCAGATTTAAAATAGTATCAAAAGTAAGTTGGTTTTCATATGCTCTGCAAATATCTAACATAATACATAAAACATTTTTTTTAAAATAGCATTTGTTGTACACATAAAAAAAGTGAATATACAGTTGGATAAAGGTAAAAGTCAGGGGGAAAAAATTTAGTTTTACCTCTCATCACAACAGGTTTCCTGTCGAGAACGCTAAAGAACAGACATTGATTTGAATTTCTTGGTTGTTTGACTGAGGACACTTTTCTGGGACTCGTTCTAAAACATGTATCCTTGCCTGGGAAAATAATGAAGCTTCTTTTTCCTTGTAGAAAAGACAGCCTTAGCTGAAGGATAGATGTATCATGTCAGATTTAAACCATGTCTGTAAGAGATGGGGTTATTTTCATGCTGTTCACCAAAATTCACTGCAGACTGTTTCTTGAATTATGCAGTGCCTAAGGTAGAAATACAGCCTCAGGCATTTTTCTCTTGCAGTATGTATATCAGGGGAATTTGCATATCATCCAGGTGTTTTCAAGTGAAATGTGGGAAAACTATAAATTAGAGTCTTTAACATTTTTTTGGTCAAGAGTTCTATTATGAGATTAGATTTTTTAAAAATGTATTTCAATCTTTAAATAGTTCAACAATTTATTTATTTATTTTTTTCTGTGTGCCTCTGTGGCCCTGAGCAGAATTAATTCAGAATAGAAAACAGATGGATGGATAGTTATCTGTGTACACGGCATCAGGAATATATTTTAAAACGCTATGCAGAAATGTTTTCTATTTTTGTGCAATTCATTCGTTTTCAGGCTTTAAGACCCTTACGTTGATTCAATGGTGGAGTTGACTGTTTTTAATAGGTAGCTGCAGATCCTACTGTGTGCTAAGAAATGCAGAAATTTGTCCCTGAGGATGCTTTCACCACAGCCTTCAGTCGCTGTTTGTATTTCCTTCTTCTGTCCTCAGTTTTGTCTTCAGTGTGTGAACGGCATACTAAAGCAGACTGAGGGTCAGATAACTGACTCTCATGCAGCTCGACTTTACTGTGCTTTGAGCCCTTGTTGGTCTTTCTTTTTCAAATTTTGTTTTCAATGAATTACCTCCTTATGAATCATCTGCATTTTCACAGCTTTTTTAAAATTATCTCATTCGATTCACCTGTGCCAGGTCTATTTTTGGTGAAGGTGCAACCAGCCCTTAGGGGATGTGCTATAAAGTGAGATTAATGGTGTAATTATCCAAACTGAGTTTAAAACAGGACATTCAGTGTCACAAAGCTACCTCTACTGGTTACATCACAATAAGCTCATTACCTTCAGAGTTTATGCTTTTAATACCAGAATTGTGTCCATTTTACTGATGATCTCGGCTCAAACCAAAATTCTTCATACAGATGACAGATTTAGATTGTAAATTTAATTTAACCAAGAAGTTTTTCAAATAGCAGGGACATGGACCTCACATTAGTTTGACACTCCTGCTCTAAAGCGGTTTTATGATCGCTGATCCTCAAGGCAAATAGTTTTAGATGCTACCTTCTCAGCACAAAGCTAACGGGTAAATAACAGGGTCTCTGCTGAACCGGATAACAAGATGTTCAGCAAATTTGTCCCTTTGAATCAGGTGTACTGGAGAATGGTAAAACCTAGTGGGAAGGAAGTGTGTCTTATGTGTGACTCAATGCTGAGGACTGTAATTAAATGTCATGTGCGCCAATTCACAGATACTGAATGGAAGGAAAATCCTGAGGGAAAATCCTACATGTCTAGTGAAATACACTGGAGCGTATTTGACACCGATCGCAACATACTGTCCACAACGCTCATGCCATCCCTGATTTTCACTCTCATACCTTGAAATCAAAGCTATGTGTATGTTTGAAAAGTTAGCAGGTTTACAACAGATTATATGACTGACAGGAAACTGCAGCACCCAGTGCTGTCTCTCTAAACATCACTATGAAAAGTAAAAAAAAAAAAAAACAAACACTTCCGTATTATTTTCATAGTGTTCCATAATATGTTGGGTTTTTTTTGGAAAAATCCATATTGAAATAATTGCTGTGGACAAGGACTACACTGCAAATAAATGTTTAGGTATCTTGTTATCCTTTAGGAACTAATTTATCCAAAAATAAAAATTAATCATTAAATCAATCAGAACAGTTTTGTAAGTCATGCACTTGAAAGTAGGCTGTGATTGTTAACGGCTGGCTCAGCATAATGTGGCCTAAAGGCCGACTGAGGTTACTGCTCACAGCATCAGTATATGTTTCTGTTTTTAAAAGTTCACATGCTATAAAAGGAAGAAGAAAGCTCCTGGAAACCTCTCTGCTTTCTGCCTCGGATATTTATTCTATCTTTTTGTCTTCTGAGTGTTACAAGTGGTCTAGCTCTTGAAGCGCACCCATAACGTGTTTTTTACATTCACAAAGGCTTGATTGCAGATTTCGAAAATACGCCTACCCCCTTCAGAGCGCTCTTGACTTGGGGTAGACGTCTTTCATCATGGAAAACAATCAACAAATGTATTTTGGGTCTTACTGCAGTTCTCTTGAATGGAGCTTCTAGCTCTGAGTGAGTTATTTTTTTTTAGCTTTGACTGGCCTTGTACCGAGAAGCAACTCCTCATTGGAGCTCATTAAGACGTCTAATAATCACCTGCAGTTTCAAAACCTGGAATTAACACAAACCTTTTAAACTTCCTAAGTTTATGTTGAAGTAGGCCAATCTATGAAACTGCTCATTAGTCATTTATTTAATTACCCGAGTCAATGAATACAGGCTGACAATAAAAGGCACTTTTTTAAACAGTTGACATACCTTTGTACACCTCTACACAGATGGTTGTACAGGTTATATTTTACATGGTGCCTACCTTTTATGCATTGTTGTTGGTGGCAAAAGACGACACAGTTGACAGAAGCCTAAAGCGAGTGCCAAACGATGACGAGCTCTGTCACTGTGACTCTCTTTGGTAAACTAAAATCAGCCCTGCCTAAAACGCTTCCGTCTGAAGCTAAAAATAATCAATTCCAAGTAGAGAATGTTGAGATCTTGGTCTGATGTCTACTCGCCCGTCGAATCCGTGGCTGCAAAGAGGAAAAAACATCAGTTCTTTTTCATCCTCCTCTGATGTGGTGAAGAGCGTGCCTTCAGCGGTTCCTCAGAATTCAGAGGAGATTTCTGCTGAGCAGCTCGACCTCACAGCCTAATCACCAGATCTGAAACTCCAGCAGAGCTTCAGGCCGTACCGAGACGATAAAGTCCCTCCCCTAACCCCCTCCTGCTGTTGCGTCTTCTGGCCCCACATGCTAGGACACAATTAATTCATTCTGCTGGCAGCCGTGGACCATCCCAGTTGTGCAACTCCCATCCCCTACACTCATTCCGTCCTCATTTGCATAATATCAATTTGGTTCATAATGGCCTATTGTAGAACACAGGCAGCAAGTTTGCATAAAATGAGAGGAAAATGGAAACCCCCAACTCTGGAGATTGTTTTCTATGTGAACAAACAACTTCTGCTCTTATTGGAGAACTGAGGGGATTCGTGCCTAAATGGAGGGAGAGAGAGAAGACTTTCAGTGAACTTAACAGAAATGGAAGTGCATGCGTGTGAAGTTATTTCTGACGGGGGAGGGGGGAGAAGAGCGCTCTGTTGGCAACTCTCTGAGGAGAATAATGTGGTTCTGCATGTGAGAAGGGGAGAGTGTTGATGAATTTAATCACAGAAAAGCAAACTGGCCGTAGGCTGAGCAAGTGTGCAGAAAAAAAAACAACCCTCTGTACCTCTCCCCGGATGAATAATCATACACTCCTGCCTGTACTCCTCCTACTGCACTGGCTGCTTCTGGGGAACGAACGCCAAACAGGAGAGAGATTCACAGTCAGAAATGGAGACAGACAGACAAGAAATGGAGCGATGAAGAAAAATGGAGCGAAAATGATGGGATGGGAGGAAACAGCTCAACAGTGCAGAAGAGAAGATTAGGTGAGGGCAAAACTGAATCTAGAAAGCGATTCCCCAGGCAGACGACTTACAGTGACGGCAGATTTTTCTGAACAGTTTGTTGGGGACGAGGGGAGATAAGATCACTGTACGGCACGTGACTAAAGATAAATCTGCAGGTGTGTTTGAATATCATTTACACAGATAGGCGTCGGATAAGGGCGATCACGGCAAGATTTGTTTGACTCTCGGCATCTGTCTGCTCGGTCTCCAAACCGTAACTCGGGCATCAACGTGCCAAAGTGAAGTGAATGGGGCTGTAATTGGTGCCTGTGTGTGGATTGTGATAAAAACCGATACCCCCAGGACTCTCCCCTGTGCTCCTCTGTTGAGCACATTTGTAGAGTGTGTTTCAGTCAATGTGTGTTGACAGCAAAAGGATAATCCTTTTTTAGTCCTTCCTTCACCCGCAGGGAAGTGAGATCTTGATGGTAAAGAAAGCGGGAGATTCGGTTTACTGCTCATGAACACTCGAGGTACTTGTTCAATCTTTCACACCTGGTGATGATAATCAATGACATTTATTATGTGATATTTATTTTTTTTTGTAAAATATAGCGATCCTGTGGAGTAGGTGAAGATAAGTTTGCGTCTTCCTTTACGTCTTTTTCATTTTTTTGATGACTAAATCTGATTATTTTTCAAACACAGGCAGTTTTCTTTTCTGACAGAATAAATCAACAACTGAGAGAAACTTAAAGGAACTTAGCAAAAATGAACAATTCTGTCGATCCCTTCCAGAGAATGAAATGGGATTGATCATCAAGTATATGGGCTCTTCCGTTTTCCTGCCCACCATCGGGCTTAGAGAGCTTAGAATATCATCCCCTCAGGAAGTGGGTCCACATGATGGTGGGGACCTCAGGGTCAAATGGAGTTAGCACACCCATCAAACGTGCACCCTATCAGATGTAGGTCCAAAGTTTGAGCAAAGTTTCTTCTTCCATATACAAATCATGCAGTGCCATACTAATGTAGTCAAACTGCAAGCTTTTTCATATTTTGTGACTTCTTGTTAGAATGGCCTAGTCCAAGTCCAGACTTTATTCCAATAAATAACCTGTGGCAAGCCTTGAAATTTGGTAGTCTGTCCAAGTTTGAGTTATTTTGTAAAGAATAATATAAATTGAGGCTCTGGATGTTTATAAATATACCGCAAAAGAGTTGGAGCTGTAACTGCAGCAAAACACTGAATATTTTTGGAAGAAAATACATCAGACTCAATCCACCACACAATCATTCACAACTTTGTTAGTCTGTCCCATGAAATTACAATTGCACTGAAAGAACAAAGTCGTTCAGCTTACGATCCTGGATATACCCGACACTCTGGAGGAGGTTAAAATATACATGCTGCTCTGGAAGCTTCTCAGATCTGTGCTACCGTTAGAAATTCCTTACAAAAATACTCAGAACTTACTGAAGGAAGGTCTTTGCTGCCCATCACTAGATTAATGGACCAGGACTGAGAATCACTGCCCTATTTGCAATGCTAGCAAAGACGGTCTTCCTTTTCCAAGCAAAGTCCTACGACTTAATTCCCCTGTTCCAAAATCAAAGTCTTTTCTTTTTATTATTATTATTATTATTATTATTATTATCCATGACTCCTCTGTCTCTTTCTTTGTAGGTGTCATTAAAAATGTTGCAGCTGTTTGACCTCAAAGTTGAACAAGTATAACTTTTCTTTCGAGCTGAGTTTAATCCTCTTTCAAATCCCAATTGTATATTTGACAGTGGACTCCAGTGCACTAATCAAACATTTGTAGCAGCTTATTAATGCTGTTATAAAAAGACCAGATCAAGCCTTTTGCTTGTGTATTATAATTATGCAGATGAGCTTGGCGCGGTGGTGCATAATAATGTTTGAATTTACCTGTGCTAATTAAATTACTCCGGTGTTGCTGCCAGAGATCTGCGATGGTCTAAATTAGACCAAAACGCTCATTTAGAGTTGCTGAAGATTTTCTGTTTTAGTTTCTGAAATATACATTTGAAGTTATACATTTCTGTACACTGCGTAGTTCAAAATGTGATTTCCAATCACAAGGATGACCATGTGCGTTTCGGACTGTCATTAAGGAGAATTCTCATTCCAGTCACCCTCTTTCCCATCTCCTGCCCTCAGTAAAGTGGTGCTTAAAACATGCATTAACAGACTTCTAAAAGGCTTCTTCCCAAAAATCATCCTGTCTCTGGACGCCTCTGATCATCTGATTGTTTGACTAATTTACATAGATTACAAAAAAAATCTGAATCATGCACAGTAAATAAATCACACTGTCAGGACACATTGACGACATCATTACAGCAACATCGGCACTTAATGTTTTAATGCAATTACTTCATTCTTAGGTTTATACTTTTGCATGCCTCTGTGTAGCTGTTAATTTGTACAATACTACACAATAATCTTTCCACTTGCCTCATCCACCTGGAGAGTTCCACTTTAGGCTCAACTTTGATACTATAGGGCCAAGAGTTTCAGGGTTTGCGCAGTTTGCTAGCTGTTCCTTGAGATCTGCTGGAGCCACTCCTTCAATTTGGGTGACACTTCTACAAGTGTACCGATGATCACTGGCTCCACTAAGGCCTTGACTCTACAACTTTTTAATATTAGGTTTGAACCTTGTTATTTCTCAAACCTCTTGTATTCTGTCTTCTTTCTTTTGCCATTTGCTCTGCCCACCACTACAATGTCTGAGAACGGAACATGAATAGTCTTACAATTGTTAACCAAAAATTGGTGGTTTTCTCCCAGTTTGACTGGAGAGATTTTTCTGTGTAATATTCCGGTCACTGAGTTATGTTGCTCCATATTTGCATTTGCATCACCATCCAGTATCTTAAAACCAAATATTGTTATTTCAAAGACATCTTTGTCCTTTTGGAAACAAAATGTTCAAACAATGCTAACCAACGTGTCCATAGAGAACACCACAGATTAATAACAATGAAGCACCATGGTTCAGGTAAGAAATGCTGTCAAAATGTCCTATGACCTTTAACCCTTCCAGACCAAAAGGAGCCAGTCAAATTTGCAGTACTGTAATTCCACCACACTTTGCGCTATCTGAAAAATTTCGTTGGCTTCTAAAAGGGGAGACGTTGCGCTTTCCAGCCAATATCGGGTTATTACGGTAATTTCACCCCCGCCGTAGCAGGGAGTGAAAATAATCAGAGGGTCGCTCTTTTAATTGGGGGTAAATTCCGAAAACAACTTGCTAGATATTGAAAGTTCCAGTTGTTATGGATAAATGGGCACATATATTTACTCACAGGACATTTAAATAACTGCGTACAATTAAAATAAGCAAAAATATCCAGGCGGACATTTAGGTCACAAAGGGTTAAGGCTAGTTTACATTAAAATGAATTTATAATATGACTACACCATAACTGTGTAACATAATCTGCAGTAACTAGCAGCTAGCAAATAAGATATTTACTTTTCCCCAGTTGTACACTGCATTGAGACAGTCATAAGCTCTGTCAGAAATCAGAGCAAAAGCTGTAACACAAATATGCACACTCAGAAATATGAACTCTTTGTTGATCTTTCACAGTGTTTTTTTTTCAGTTAAGATCTGTGTCCCCTGGCACCTCTTTTGTCAGCTCCTCTTTCCATGATGCTGCTTTTGAAGATCACACATCTGACAAAGAGTTACGATGATGATAATAATAACCCCATGTAGTGTTATCATAACCACGAACCGAACACTTGAGGCCACAGATTCACTCTCTTCCCATTTCTATTTCCATGGTGTTTTTTAAGCAATTTGCGACGGGAACTTGGCAATGCAGAGCACGAAAGAAGACAGGCGACAAAATGGGCCTAATGACTGGCCTTGGGGTCAGGGAGACAAGTGAAACTGTGAAGGCGGTTTTAACCACATCATCAGCGAGGGCATATCTGAGGACACTGAGGTGACTTGGAAACTGATTATATAAAAGAGGGTTACTCAACAAGATTAGTTGCGTGGAACTAAATGGACAAATGACAGAAAAAGTATATATATTTATATCAGCTAATTGACATACATTGGAAATGTTGATGCAGATGGTGAGAGGGAAATTATTGTCTCTCATTTTTCTACTAATTTGATTATAGTTTGGATCAGCAGCTGCCACAGTTACACACTCCTGCCCTTTCATGTGCAATACACCATCACACTCCTACGCTGACTGTGCTTTACTCTTCTGACACACAGAGGCACTCAATATACAAGAGTCTTCCACATTCAGTATTAGGAAGGGACGTGAATTAATAGATGTTAAGATGTAAAGGAAAAAATGCACAGGACTTTTGTATGTTCAATACAATCAATTTGAAAGAAACAGTTTGGCATTTAAAATTCAATACAATGAGGAAAAGAAAACATTCTGTCTACCTAATTCATTAAGCATTTGTTCATGGCAAACGTTTCTGCTGAATTTTAGAGATTTTAATCTTAAGAGATGAGATGAAAAAATAAAAAGATATGACGTAGAACTTCTGGTTATAAGAAGTTTCTCTACAGAAGCTGGTGTCTTTGTAATAAATGTCACATTTTTCTCTTAAAAACGACCCATAGAATGAAGTAACTGTGAAATATTAGTGTTAGTTTTAATTGCATATAATTAGGATTTTTTTGTGTGCTCGTTTTTCACATGAAAGTTATTGGTTTCCTGTCCGTTTGACAGTCTTCCAACCAGTAGACGATGGCAGAAGACAAGTAAAGTACGGCAACCCTTTTTTCTGCATCAGCAGCCGCAGCTCTCAAAAACTGAACTGTAGTTGAAGAGAAAGTAGCAAAAGGGAGATAAAAGGTTTACGGTAATAAAGTTCGGGAGGAAAAAGTTTCAGAGTAGCCAAAAGGAAAAACTCTGATCAGACATCATGGAGCCACTGCTCAAAGAGCCTTAAACTACAAACTACTGTTTTTCTGCTGTATCTAATATCAATACAGCCATGATAATTTTACATATACTGAGGTAAAGTAATAAAACAATTCAATGCTTATTTTAACAGCTTGAATTTACAGAGTCTAGAAAATTATTCAAGAAAATTAGATGGACATAATATCCATCTATTTATAAGATTAAAAGCAAAACTATATACTTTAACTAGTTTTTACATGATTATCAGATTTACCAACAGTAATCATACTTTCCCTCTTTCTTTATTAGCTTTTAATCCATTCTGGGTATTGTGTATAAGAAACAAAGTAAAATACTATTTAATCTGTAATACTATTTAATCTGTAAATCTGCATTTACCGATTTATTGATTGATTAACTTGCATACATTTGCCATAAAAAATAAACCGATTTGCCTTTTGTTCAAATGCGTATAACTGTACAGACTCTGAACCGTTTGTGTTTCTCTATTTATTGTTTGCATTTAATCAGGTTGTGAGGCTATAGACTCACAATAAATGTAAAATAAAATACTTTCTGAGAAGTTTCTACAACATTGGCTGCAGTGACCAAACATTAGCAGGAATAAAATGATCCTCTCTTCTTTATTACTTCCACCTCACTACAGATTACGTCAAGCTTAACTTGATCTGACATACGCGTGTAAATCCTCAGTAATGTACGTGAGGTAGGCATATGGGTGAAAGGCCCTCAGGGATTCAAACAAAAAAGAAGCACAACAGTGGGGACAGTGTCCTAAATACAAGGACAATCACTAAGTCAAGTCTGATATATGGTGCCATTAATCTACTGTCACTTTTGCAGTTTCAGTAAATTTTTTTTCTCAAATTGTAGATGATGCATATTTATCAAATTTCAGAGCACCAGAAGTTTTATCTCTTTAAGGACAACACCGGTTTACTCTTTGGTGTGAAAGCTCTTGTAGGCTATTGGTATAATTGCCCTTTATAATCTAACAAATCTGCTTTAAGTAACGTGAAATGTAAGACGGAGTGTTTTACCGAATGTTTATGATATGCCTGCCTTGAGCTGCAGCTATAATTTTAACACATCTGAACACGGGCGCGTCTAGAAGGCATAAAGAAGTGTGCAATAAGACGTGCCGACAGGGCTCACGAATTTATACATGAACGAACGTAAATAATAAATTCAATCATGAATTCTCATTAAAAATAGATGCATACAGACGGAGAACACACATTGGACACACAATGTGTTTTTCAAAGCCACTCGATAATGTGGCTTTGAAGATATTCAGCATGCAGGCGTGTGAGCCCACTCTTGCTGGATCACACCTTGCCTAGAAGAACCAATCTTGAGTTAAGAAGTGAGATGTGACAAGAAAGTTCTCGTTTCAAAGCGTCAGTCAGGAATGTGCATAACTGATACCTTATTACTTCTTTAAATTCTGAATAATGATTGATGTAAAAAAAAAAAAATACACATTTTTATACTAGTTATAGTCTTAGGGTTTGGAGTATTGAGAACAAGACTAAAGAATAAAGAAAAAGGATGGCCATCAACTTGGTGATTATGAATGCAAAAATATCTTATCAGACTTGAAGATGAAGCAGAGTAAAAATATTTAATTCAGCAGAAGTCAAGCATCTGACATGTCTTTTCCTGAAGTGATTTTACGTTGAGTTGAAAGTGAAAGCTAACTTTTGATCCATCGCTTCTTACCATGCTGTTGTGCAACATATTTATCTGATTTACTCGATCACTTTCTAACATTAGGCCTCTGTGTTAAATGTATTTAATGTTTTAATTCAGCAAACTCGCATCATTTCATTTTAGTTTTTAAATGCCTCAAACATTTTAATACTTTATGATTTAAAAAAAAATTTTTTTTACTCATCACACTTTCCTCTCTTCTTCAAATGCGTCATCAAAAACAAAAAAACTTTCTGCATGTATAACAGAGGGGGGCGGGGGGTGAGGCAAGACTAACATGGATGTTCTGGGGGATGTCAGGCGTTGGCAAATCAAATCAATAAATCAACATTGGAGTTCAGCAGTGTTGCTCAGTGTCAAAAAATTAGAAGTTCAGAGTGTCGATCAAGAATCAAATCCTGTTTGCGCTTTGCTTCAGGGCAAACAACAGCGATCCAGAATCCGCTCTGAAAATATTTTGGTGAGAGATTTTGAAATATGAGACATCCCGTGGCTTTGAATAATTTTGTGCACAATGCAACAGTACGCATTTCATGGCAGATGGCAACTTAAAATTACAATATTTAGCTTTTAATTTGGTCGTTTTGGGGCTAAAAGTCATTGTTGGGATGAAACTCTTGTTTATTTTGTGACTTTTACATTGTGCTAAACCTTTCCTCACAATAATGAGGTAAGAAACACATTTAAAATGTGTTGCAATCACACAATAATGAATAAATGATTAGATTTTTGTCAAGCTCCTATTTTGAGTTATACGTGCAATAAATATTATCCACACATATCAGACGAAGCCTTCAATAATTGACCGGCCACCAACTGGGTATTTATTTGGACTCTTTTTTTCTTTTTTTTGTAGGTTCTGCAGACAAATATTCACCTTGATTAAAATTTTCTGCAATGACTTGAACCTCGGGAGCGATGTGCTGCCATAGCACCAACGTGGATAATCTGCACAAACGTGTCAACAGCTCCTCTTCATTATTTTCCGGCTCCCGGTCTGTGGTAGCATCAGCTGTGCACTACCTGCCAAGAAACAAACAGCAGTCAGACACCATTAGCACTAGATCACAGCAGAGCATTTTGCAGCTGAATAGTCAGATGTTCCCCTCAGGAGGACAGATCAGAAACACAGAGAGCTTTGCACTTACATTCAGCCAGCTGGTTGGAAGCAAGACTCAAAACAACCAAATAAGTAAGCATCTGTTTAACATATCCAAAATGCCAAATGTTTGACTTTTTTTGTTTTGTTTTGTCTTTAACCCAAAATTGCTTAACTTTGATGTGAAGCTCTGTCTCCGAATTTAGCACGTAAGCATCAATCATCACTTGAGAGCGTCTGCATCTCTCTTACAACAGCCAACAGAAGGAAGCAGAAAATAAACAATTTTTGGATAAAGTGGAGAAAAAATGAGGCATCTGTACTATTTGCTGAGATTTGTTTCCCTCGTTATCGAAGACAAACACATCTTTCGCCGTTCATTTCTCTTCCTCGCTATGAACTGCGTAGCTCTCACTTTGAGCAATGGGTTGCAACATTAAGGCTTTTACGTTCCACTTTGTTTAGACGTGACTCAGCATTAAGCCCATACATATCGCTAATTTAGGCCTTTGTAATTCTTTCTAAACTTCATTTAATCTAAGCAGTTTAGACTTTAATAACACTCTACAGTCTTCATGAACGAGAAATATTTTGGAAGAGGCCTAATCAAAGTTTCTCAAACATTCAAAAATGTCAGATATACAATAACAGATGGCAACTAAAATTCTGGATTCAAAGTCTGAATACTGTGAGCCCTCGTCATGTTTCTTCTGGTCCTCATTTAAAACATGAAATCTTCACAGCTCTTATCCAGCCCTTATTGATCCCCTGTGATCTATTAATAGAGCTGAGCACTGACTGTGAATTGTTAGCTATTTTTAATAGAAGCTATTTTTCAAGCAGTAAAGTGGGGCGTAGATGATAAGTGATCTAAAAGAGAGGCGGATATATATGTAAATTAGATCTATTTTTGATTTAAGCTTTAACTCTTTTGCTGGAAGACATCTGTTCTGAATGTAAGGCAACATGTTCCTGTGGGGAGTTTATGTGACGGAACAACACAAAGTCCTATTTTTTGAAGTTTGCCTCAAACAATGCAAAAGAAAACCAATTGGAGACTAATATTCCAGTAATACAATGCCTCTAAACATTCATCCAGACTGCCAATTGATTGGTTTAGATTAAAAGAAAATTCATGTAGTCAAATGGTCCAATCAAAGTCCACATTTAAATCCATTTGTAAGAAGACTTCTAAATAGCTAAACATACACTTTCCAGACACTCTGACTGCGCTGGAGTTGCTTTGCAAAGAGGAATAAGCAAAAATTTGTTGCTGAACTTGGAAATCCAGCACTATACAGAAAATACTTATACGTCATATTACACGTGTCAAACTCAAGGCCAGTGGGCCAAATCCGGCCCGTCATAGCTCTTTATGTGGCCCTCTAGAGTCTAGACTAAACACAAAGTGAGCGTAAATATTAGTTTTATCAATCAAATCAATGCAGTTTTTATCTCTTTATGTGCAATCAGTCTCTCCAGTTTCTTCAGAATTATTGTGGAAATTCACGCAAAATTGACAAATCCCTGCACTTTTTTTCTACAAATACATAGTTGAGAGTTTTTTGCAGATTTTTCTCAAAAATTCTCAAAATCTTTGCTTCTTGTACTAAAAAGCTGCCTGATTAGTACATGATCTATGCAGTGAGTAATAAAAAGTCACACTTACCGACATAAATAAGAACAAATATGGCAAATTAGTACCCCAAACACTTGGATTTTTATTGCAAAAATATCACAAAAAGTATCTCAAAATCTTGGAGGGACTGAAAAGATGTTAAATAATATTGTTTTAAACATTGACATTTTAACTGTTTGTGAATTGGTTTCATTAATACATTCTGGCACAACCGGCCCTTTAAGAGCATTCGTGATCTTGATTTGGCCCAAACTGAAAATTAGTTTGACAACCTTGAAAAGCTGATTACACACACTTTTTCCTCATGCATAGCACCTTAATACTATTGCACTTAACACAGTTCAGATTTGTATTTATGAACAATTTAAAAAACCATCTATTATATTCTTTCCAACTCACAATGCTGTGATTGTTACTAAGAAACCCAATAAAAATATGTTGAGGTGTGATTGTAGCATGAGAAAATGTGGAAACATACTCCATCTTACAATCACATTCATCCATATAATATCAACATAGCTTGTTCAGTTGATGACTTTTCATACTACTTTATATTAATCTTCACAGATTCCCGGATCGGAAGCTGTAAATGGACAATAAAACAAAATGTCCAGCTCTGTGGCCAGTGTGTGTGTAGACCAATAAAGATCTGCAGCTAACCAGCATGTCAGGAAAAGGCCAGGAACTCAGACTTTGTCAATATAGATGAAGTCCTTGACAAACAGGCTCTCTCTGAAATGCTTGTGGCCTGTTTGATCTGGGGTTGTTATAACTCGCGTCAGCTCACTCCTGTGTGAGTCTTAAGGTTACATGCTGGCGAATAAATTTCTTTCAAGATACCTCATCATTAGAAGTCAACAAAAGAGAGAATTATACAGTGATTTAGCAATTCTGGCTAGAACACATCCAAGATGATATTTGTCTGAGTTGTACACACACACACACAACACCCTTTTATTGGACTCTTCAGATTCTGTTCCTATTGCGTCGTATTGTTGTCGTTGTGTCTTTTGGCTTTCTTGTGTTACTTTTCAATAACAATTCTGATGCTGTGTGTTTCTAATTCATCACATCTTTTGCTCGCTCACCTCAGCTGCTTTCTTTTGATGGTAAAGCATTTTATTTATCTCTTTGACAAGAGTTTTTAATGGCTGCCACCTGGTTGCAGTGAGATCATCCAGGATCAAAGTGTCATGAGTTGTTTCTTATTTACACTAGCTCTAGACGCTGCACAGCCAAAAGAAAAAACAACAAAAATCGATCCTAATGGAGACAATATAAATCCTATGGCTTTGTCATGTCCATCATTAGGAGAGCTGGTGAAATGAAATGGGTGGTGTTCTTTCTTCCCATTATTTTAGGCTTTTACTTTTGAGAGGCAGTGCAACGGCTGAATGTGTTGCACGTTATCTAAATTAAGAGCGTCCATCAGTGACTGCTATTAATGAGTCTTAGTTTAAATGTAAATGAATACTTTTGATCATAGCTCTAAAGCAGGGGTCTCAAACTCGCGGCCCGCGGGCCAACTGCGGCCCTCGGGACGATAGTTTGTGGCCCCCGCCTTAATATGAAAGTTTAATGTTAGTGCGGCCCGCGAGTTTGATATAATTGGCACTTTTCAGTGTTGTGTGCGGAGCTCAACGAACTTACCAATCACGGTGGAGTATATTGCTCTCGGGGGCGGGACATCGGCCGGGCCTATTTGCATTTTCTATTTGTCATTATTTGCATGCGGTACATGCGCAATTTCCGCGGCCGCTCCCGCTTCACGTGCTTCAGCATCCAGTCTAGACTCGGAAGTTGCTGATCAGTGTAACGTAATTAAGGTTAGGCGCTGTAACGCTTGGGTTGTGTTTAAGGGAGGAGAGGAGGCGGCAGATTCGTCAGGACGGTCAAAAACTCACAACCACACTGGTACTGGGAATTCCACAGTGTTGTCCTTTAATAAATACGCTCTTCACCAACCTTACAAAGACCGGTTGAACGACTGCTATATTATCAGACATGAAAATTGAGCAGCGTCCAAACAACCCATAACATTACTAAAAGTTAGGGAACTAACATGTCCGTCTAGCACGTTTCTCCCACGCTTTCTACAGAGAAGCCGTGGCGCATACTTCTGACATCATTAGCAATACTAGAGTATCTTAAAGAGACACTACACAATTATGGCTGTTACAGCGCCTCACTACGGCCAAATATGGTAATAGGCAATCAGAAAGGTTCGGCTGAGGAGACCGTGAATGTGGCCCAGCCTCACCCAGACTCTACCTCCAGCGGCCCCCGGGTAAATTGAGTTTGAGACCCCTGCTCTAAAGCAATGAAATCTCACATTTTTGTCTTGGCTCCTATAAAGTTAACCATATTTCATGGGTGCTAAAGTTAGGAAAATCTAAGCATGATGCCTTACCAATGGTGTATGTAGAATTAAGAGAAACACACCTCCAAAAACTGCAGTAACCTTCACGTTAACATGGGGTCTTTAAATGCTGCATGTATATTTGTAATTTCCTCTATTTTGACTGTTCTTTGAACTACTCACTACCAAATTTCTCCTCTCTTTTTAATGCTCAGAATAATCCAGTGTTTTGCTCTTAGCTATTATTGGGTGTCTTTTTGGAGTGTGTTCAGGGTCATCTCAAGTATTTGTGTTTGTCTAACATGTCTGGTCATTAGCCCCCACAAATCCTGGCTGGGGGTCAATTCTATTTTAAGCTCGGACTGTTAAATTGCAAGGTTTAAGTAGAAAAACTAAAAGATGACAATGCAAAGACTCTCTTTAGTGAAGGGGATTGAGAGTAGTTGCATATGTATTTTTTTCATTTATTTCAAAATAATTTATTTCTGTGTTATTTTGAGACAAAATCCAGTTTACTGAAACTGACAACATATTTAATGTTTCAACTGGGGGGGGAGGTCTGTGCTTTTAAAAACAGATTGAAGTTTAATATAGCATATCAAGGAACGTCCACAAATAACTAACAGTATTTTTGAAATGTATGAATTTTCAAAATATTTTGTGACCATCCTTATCCATATGAAGGCTATGTGTCATCATTGAACCTGTTGTCACTTGTGGTTGTAAAAATTGGATCTAAATACAGAACAGGCTGATGTGACAAAGACAAAAAATGTTTTTACAGTTCAACCTGCTGGGGTTCCTATAATGTATTCCTCTGTAAGCCAGATGTGGATTAATGCCATTTAAGTGATTAAATTTGAACCGTTTAGTCATTGTCTTTATAGTCATGAAAGTTTCCCTTATTCAAGTTTGCTTTTATTTATAAATTCCAGATATAGAAAGACAACTTGAAATAAATATTAGATTTCTTTTTAGTTCTGTACAATGAGATAATCATGTGGCAAAATCTGAACCAACAATCTATTCACTGACTCTTTTATTTATTTATTTATTTATTTTTAAAAAGGGCTAAATGGTAGGCCTTTGAGGAAAATCAATAGGATAGTTTCAATTAGTTTTTCTATAGTGCATTTTTGCAGCGATGCGCTATATGTAGCTGTCCGCCAAAACGATTGTGTCAGCCTCCGAAATGCAGCCATTGACACGGAGAGAAGCTCACTAGTTTTTAATTAATTTATTTTCTGCGCACGGTTTGATGGTGGACCTCAGATCGTTTAATATCAGGAGATTTAATGAGCTCCAGGGTGTGGCTCCCCTTTAATGGCTTTATTCCATCATAAGACATCAGTCATGCGGCAAAAAGACAGGGATGCATTCAGATAAATTGTTACCATCTGGTCCCGAAATAACTCCCATTACATGAAGAACGCAGCATATTTGTAGCTCGTTTGATGTCCCCATATTTTTCTAATCCTGTCTGAAGTCACCGTTCAATAATCTAGGGTGTTCTCCTCTCTGTTTTGCTAAGGATGCTGTTGTACAAACAAATATAAAACAGCAAGTTAAAACACCTTGGGTTTAGACACAAGTGGGTAAAGATTTTAGACATAACATTTGTAACAAAACCCTTTCTTTTAATACATTTTAAGAAAACCATGTAATTTAAGAGATGTGGAGGGAAGTTATCAAAATTAGCCTGTCATTTTTATAGGTTGGTAGGTATTTAGATGGGCCGCCAATTAATTCCTGTTTTAGGAATTAATTGCCTCTCCGACTATAATGTCCACAAAACATGAATATTGGTAAATTATTAGGATTTTCATCCCATGTATACCGCAGTCATAAAGCTTAACAAAAACAAACACTTGAAATATAAAACTTGATGTGAAGTGAAAAATATGAGTTTGACTTAAAAAAAAAAAAAACTGAGCTGAAAAGTTTACAGAAATCTGTCGGTCAGTGATAAAAATCACTACCAGGCTTTGCTGTTAAAATCCAATGTTACTTTTTTCCTCTGGTTGTCAACAGGGACTCCTTGTTGAATTCAGATGAAGGAAAGACTGCATTAAAAGTTTCTGTTAAGGTAAAGAATGTTAGACAGCTGGCAAAAAGTCTTTCGGCTTTACAAGAAAATGAATCAGACCTGCCAGAGTCTGCCCGAGTCCAATTCAAAAACAGACTGCAGGTCAACTTGAAAAAAGTGTCGAGCAAACTCCTAATTGACATTTGAATATACCATATTTTTTGGACTATAAGCTGCTACTTTTTTCCCACGCTTTGAGTCATGTGGCGCTGTGAGGCTTTTCTGTGGGTTTTTCTTTAATCACCAGGGGGCTCTTTAGCAGGAAGTGAATCATTGGAAGTCAAAATTGGAAATCAAGGAAGAAAGCGCTGATTTTTATTTAGAACAAGCAGCAGGCACGGCAGAGAAATGTTTTCAAACTCATACTCCCTCATCAAGGAAACGACAAGAAGAAGTTCACATGATGCAGCTGTTAAGTTGAAGGCTATCGATCTGGTTGTACAGATTGATAGCCGCTGCACGTAAGCTCTGAGTGAACGAATCCATGGTTCGGTGTTGGAGACGCAGGGCTGCGTCCTTAACAGCAGATTTATTAAGGATACAGCCCTTGTGGAAAACCGAGAGTGGCAGAGATACCAGCAACTTATAGCCTGGTGCAGCTTATATATGTATGTTTCCATTTTTTAAAAAACTTTGTGGGTGCGGCTTATAGTGAGGTGCGCTCTATAGTCCAGAAAATACGGTAATTTCTTAGCCATTACTTGCTCTCTAGCTCTTTTTGTCAGAGCATAATGAGGTTTTACCAGAAATCACTGAAAACATCCTTATCTAGATGAGTTTTTGTCTTAATTTTAAAAGCAAACCAATTCGCTTAAATATGCATTTATTCCTACATGAATTTACTTTCACCACCAAACTTTGGAGTGCAGACATAGCATCTATAGGTCTAATTCTGCACCCTGCTCCTCTGTTTGCTTTGATGCACTGGAGTGTTTAGCTCCTTTAAAAAAAAAAACCCCAAAAACATCTTTAGCCCACAGATATTTTTGCTTAAGGAAGCAATGTTGCATCGATAAAAACAAACAACAACACAGGATCTCTGTATTTGTCTTCTATGGGAACGGCTGCTGGTTGGAGTCCTTAAGGTCCAACCTTGTGACAAAGTGGACATGTGACTCAACCAACACATGTCCAAAATGATTTCTGCAATCAAAAATGATTGCAGAAATAATCTTTGCAAGAGCTGGATGAAGAACAACTCTCAAACTCTTACCTCAGAATCCCTTCTTGGGTAGTATTTAAACATTATTTTGAGGATTTAGTTAAAGGCAGTAACTATATAGCTATATTTGTTTAAAACATCTGCATATGAAATGATAAAAGCAGCATAATATTGGTCCTTAGGTCTAGAGAAGAGTCAACTTTGTCTACTGATGAAACCCTAACCCATCATATTTGATCTGAGCAAAGACTCTGCAGCATTACAAGCCCTGGGCGACACTTTAAAGGAGAACTGTACTTTTACTCTTTTTCTTTCTACATCTGCCTTGCAGACTAGTGAGTGCTTATGTATTCTTTTTATCCCGTGAAGGACCTTTCTTCAAAGGTTCAGAGTTTAATGCAGGCACTTTTTGATCACGTTTTGATTTGTCTCTTGAAGCTGAGATGAAGGAACATATAATGTTCACAACACTTTAAATGCAGGAAGAGAAAAAAAGAGTTAAGTCAATAGGAGAAAGAAAATGGTTAATATTTCCACCATGAAGACTTGACACAGCTCATATATTTAAAAGGGCTTGAGGTGGTAAAATACAATGTACAGGACTGTGAAAAAGTTCAAAGCATGTTTTCCCCAAAAGTCTTAAAGTAGTTTGTTTTTGTTTTCTGAAAATGTGAAGCAGGTCTTAGAGTTTTTTTTTGCCAAATGTGACTTGCAGTGCTATAGCTGTTGCTCTTTGGTGACCTCCTGGATGGGTCGTTGACGTTCTCTTGCGTTGGTTTTGGTTTGCGGACAATCCAGGGAATGTTTGCCATGCCTCCATGTTTTCTCCATAATTAGTTAATGGCTCTCACTTCATTTCTTCACACTGCAGTTCCTGTCATTTCCTACTAGACATATAAAATCAAGAATAAGGCCTGGATGTGACTGGGGACTTTTTTTCTTTTGCTATTAAGATTAACTTATTTTAGCAGGCTATTTTATCCAGAAATAATAATAATAATAAAAAAAACAGAACAAGTTGTCATGGACAAATATGACTTCGCCAGAACTGAATTCAGCTGTCCAAAAAATGTGGTATGAACAATTAATTCATCATTTAACTCGGAATGGGATTAGTTTTTCACACAGGGTTTCAATAAAACAGATGAATGTAATCATGATTAAAAAAACAAAGCACATTTTAAATTTAATCAGGCCATTTTTGATATTGAAATTTGTTTGATGACTTGAAACGTTATGACAAAATGGCATAAGAAATCTGTACAAGGATTAAAGCTGTTTTGCACCAATGTAGGTTACGTGATTGTATATTGACAATTGTCGAAGATAATGGCTTTTTCCTTGGCTGGATAATTACTTAAGTACATGATCACCTTCTTTGGTCTCTTCCAAGAGTCATTGTGTTTGCTGGAACACTAAATGTACTGTTTGCTGTATGTGAATCTGGCAAAGGCTTTTACTTAAATCATTATAACACATTTTATCTCAAATTAGCAAAAAGGGTAAAGAGTGGGTACGAAAACACTCTCTAAGATACTACTTTGTCTGGTTTTGTAATATTCTAGTAAACATCTTGGCCTAATTTACTGTTCAGATATTTTAATCCACCTCTTACTTTTCATTGTATTTTACTTCCATTGACCGAGCCTTTGTTGTTGTTTGTCTAAGGTGAAGTTAATCAATAGTTCTCCCAACTCCCTGAAGGTTTTTTCCAAAGTTTTGCTTTGTCACCATGACAGTATTGTGCAGTGTGTGCTTAGAAAATGACAATGGTCAGAAGGAGGATAAAGCAAGAAGGGTCGAGCCTAAAAAAAAAAAAAAATATATATATATATATATATATATATATATATGTCCAGATGAACAATATTTCAAAGGCATATCTTCAGGTATTGGAAAGCACAGCTAAGTCCTGACAGAGCACCTGAGAGATATATCATCCTTCAATTTATCATTTACTGGATGCCAGATTTTCAACCAAAAGGTCCTTATTGATGATGAAGCTATTTTCTGTTGATAAAACTGTTTTTTCTCTTATATTTTTAGTTAAAGAAATGGGAGCTAAATGCATTTGTTGTCTTACACCATGTAATAATTTAATTTTAAGACTTGGATGTTAAGGTGTTTGTCATATAGTGTCATAAAAGTATTTAAAATCCTTCAACATTTCAGCATTTTGTCACTTTACAACCACAAGCTTCAGTATATGTGGCTGTCAAGAGACCAGTCCAAGAACACAGTTCAGTTGCACAAACAGCTGGAATCAGTTTTTTTTGCATTACATGGAGGCCCAACAAGGTCGATTTTGTGAAAACATGTATGTGATGCATGTGAAAAGCTTAAGGCCCATGAATACATTTGCAAAGTCATATAAATTTGTGTCACAAAAATGTTTAATCAAAGATTAAGTGACTAAACAAATCAAAGCGCTGTCTGAAAATGACTCTGACTGGCCTTAAAAAGACAGGAAAAGTAGTCAAAGTTCAAACAAAACCAGTTTAGGACCTAAAGAAAAAAATGAAAAAACACTTTTTGATGTGACCTGGACTGAACTTATATAGCACTTTTCCAGTCATACTTGTCACTTACAGCACTTTCTACTACAGACACGTTCACCCATTTACACTCACAAATCCATATACGCTTACCGATACACAGAACTTTAAGAAACTGGCCCGACGACGGGAGAAAGCTGGAATCAAACCCACAACTTTTTCAATTGTAAGACTAATCTACCCACTGAGCCAGAGTGGTCCCTTAAGGTAACCGAGTATCTCTAGTTTCTCAAGTAAGTAAGTTCACCTCTCTTACAACTGAAAGGTGAATATCATCAATAAACAAGAAAAGTCCAGTTGGCTTTTCTTAAGCACTTTGGATTGCGTAGGAGTCTGAAATGACTGAGAATTTACCCCTGTGTACAGGAGGACACAATAATTTCCCGTGGCATCATAGCTACAAAAAAAATTGTAATTACCAAAGTGGTACAGTGAAATAAACTTCGGCACACAAAATAAGTAGATAATTATGAGCTCTTAGTAAGAATAAAAATAATTTTAATCCAAACCATTTTGGTGAAAAAGTATGAGCTTCACCATCTGCAATTATGGTTCAATTTACTGTAATTTATTTGGCAGTGTGGCTCTGCTGTGGGACCCTGCCCTTTCGTGTCCTAACGTGAAGTACCAGAGGGAGCAAGAACTGAATGCGGCATCGATGACAACAGACATTGATTAATGCAGACAGTTTGAAAATGAGGAGCTGGGGTCACCGTGGTTTGTGAAATGCGCCACAGACCAAAGCAAAAGTAGTTCGCTCAGGGCTACACACAGCACTCCGTATGAGATCTGCCAGCTAAACGAACAAAGGAGAAAAAGCTGATCGTCTTCTTTAAAATAACATTATGCTTAATCATACTTTTAAAGGCTCAGTTTGTATTTGGTTGTTTTTACTATAATTTGAACTTTGTAGGTCCCTCCACAGTTAATAGATTACATTCCCCTGTGATTAGGCTGACAACATTTGACTTTCTTTAATTAACAATATCAAAGTCTGAGGATGATTCATTTGCAGATTTAAAAAAAATAAGATTCAGAGAGGGGGAGAACATAAAGAATATAAAACATGGTGAGGAAACAAATGCTACTACTCCAAAACACAGTTGAAAACAGGATTTAATGGAACAAATTTAATCATTTAAAGAGTCGTAATGAATCGCCTCCTGTTAATATCTGAGTTAGCCATTTAAAAGTTTTATCAGTCTGCTGAAACATCAGCGTGGCTTTAAATCTGTTGGATCTGGTGTGATGTAGCATAACACGACTGTAACAAACTAATCTATCACAGATATTAAAATACTTCGCTGACTGAAGGAGCCTGTAATGACTGTGGGCGTAGAAATCTGGGATACCTGTTGATTGATAGCATCAGTAAGCATTTTCACAATTAGTCATTATAAATGACTAATTGTCATTTACCTGCATATTTCACTGGTATTAGTATTTCTCCAGAGCAGTATTATGTATTTTCAAGGGACATGGTGCAATTTTATGGCACAGTTAAGTAATTATGTTGACTGCAGTTCTTATAAAAATGCTGTATCTGTCAAATATGGCTTTAAAAAATTGATTTCATAGTTTAAAGCATTGAATCGTTAAATCAGGCCTCTGTCTCTTTAAAAACTCCTGCTCTTTCTGAAACACCGCCTTCCGGAAGTCAACATAACGTCGCTTCTCTATTAACCGTTTATCAATGTTTTTACCAGCGTTTTACTGAGATGTAGCTCGTATAATGAGATCAGCTAATTGCTTCTGGCTAGTCTGAAGGAGCTGAATGAGGAGGTTGCCGGGGAGATCTGATCTGTGTGTCGGAAGCTGGGAAACTCCCAAGTTGCAGGCGGCAGGTAGCCTTTTATTAGAACCTGTTACTTGTAACTCGATAAAGTGCTTAAAGCCTTTTGTTTTTATGTCAGTGGTTTTCACAACGTTCAGTGAAGACGAAGCCATATTGTCATTTCTGAGTTACAGCATCTCTGAAAACCAGTTTTCAAGACTTGTCATAGACTCGCTATTGGTTTTAGGGACTTCATCTGTGCCATTCTGACACATGAATAACCATTCTATTGTTGAATCTATGTTTAGACTCGTTCTCCTCCTGGAAGATGAACCTCCATCCCAATCTCAGGTCTTTTTTTTATTGTGCTAACAGGTTTTATTGAAGTGTTGCCCTGTATTTACCTCCATCAACAATCCCATCAATTCTAACCAGCTTCCTGCCCCTCCTAACATACAAAACATTCCTATTTTTTGTATAAATACAAAATAACTTTGAGAATCTTTATTATTTAAAATGCAGTGAATAATTATGTACAGCGAAAAAAAATCACTTAGGATGTTCACTGTAGAGTCGTCTTTTAATATGTAATCAAGTGTAAATTTTGCAGATGCTGAGAGCACTTGGTGTGCAAAAGGCTCGTGTGAATGTATTCACGTACCATAGTTTTACTTTACTTTTTATACCCTTAAAAAAGCAAGATGCTTACGTTTCTTACTGTCACTGAAAGCCACACTCTCCTTTGAGCCATGAAGTCATGCTTGCATCAGCTGATTATCATCAGTGTTTTTCATCTTTCCGTCAGTCCTCTTTCTCAGAAAAAAATATTTCACCTGCCACAGCAGAAGGGGAAAAAAAACACTGAAGAGCATTTAAGCCATTAGTACGCTTCATTTTCAGCGTCATGGTGTTTCATTCGCTGAGATACGGTTACACCGCTACAGCCGCCACAAACATTATGCGGTATGTCATATGTATTTGTTCCTGCTGTGATATGTGGCAAATGTCTGCTGTGAAAAACCCCGACAGTGTCAGTAATTATGGTGCATCATGCATGGCTGCCAGATGTATGTGTCTGCATCGAGCTGCTGCTGAAGACGCCTCAACAGAGCATTGACTGAACTTCCTCCACCAAAATGATGTAGTTTTTACTTTTAGATGTATATTAGTTACAACAACCTGAGTGTTAATGGGGCATTCTGACTTTCAAATTGTAATTTTTCTCTTTATTGAGACAAAAACCCATCGTTAGAGCTATACTGATATTAATTCTAGATTTTAAGTCATAAACGACAACTTACATCTATTGCTAGATATTTGTTTTCATTCCCTACATTTTGTAATGATACAAAATGTCGGTAATAAAAACCAAAGGGATCAAAAAATCACATTTAAAGATTGAACTGCAATAAATTAGATAGTGTTTGGTTCAGTTAAAACACAGAGTAGTACATCTTACCATTGGACATCTAATTACGGGTTCAGCCAATTAGCATTGTATACTGGATTTGATGTTAATTGATCTTGTTGAGGGTGTGCATTTTTTGACTTAATTTAAGTAAGTAACGCATCACAGTGCTTGATGTTCACTACATTTCCATGGTTACCTGTACTTGTCAAAAACCCTGAAGAAGTATATTATGCTGAAAAGTACATACTCGTTCTATTCAGTACAACTCAAGTCAGAACCTGAAGCCAAAATTGCAATCTTGACCAACTTCTTTATAAAAATTAGTTTAATTTCATAAATGACATTAATCTTACCTTAAGAGAGAAATGAATAACTTAAGTTGGTAAAATTTCTAACATAACTGAAATATTAAATATTTATATGCAATTAAAATGGAATTTGATCAATTAGGTCTCCTAAATATTATTGGAATGCCTCTATAATTAACTTGTGAGTGTTGGTTTGGTCAGTAGGATGCTGAAGCCCACAATAATGAAAACTTCTATTTTCCACACTACAAAGATTTCCATGGTTAGCTTTAGGTTATGACTGATGCATGAATTAGAGATGAAGAAAGTTTACTTGTCTGTATGCTAATAAAAATCAGGAAGTACCGCCTTTAACAATTAAAATCGGTGCTTCAGCTCAATGCACATGCATACTGCAAATACATGCACTCTAAATCAGTACCAGATATGTGCAGAAAGTGGCCACTGAGACTAAATCCAAAGTTTTTTATTTTTCTACAAGTGAATTCATCCTCATGTGTGATAAATAATTTGCCCTGTATTGCGAACAAGGCATATTCTCAGCATCTCCATTCTCCCTGCTCAGTCGCTCATCACAGATCACTTCCTGCAGTTCCTCATTGAAATGATTTTTGAATATACACACACACACACATATATATATATATCACAATTTTGCACCTATCTTTTTTGACACATTCTTGCTTAGACAGTCATATTCACATCTATAAAGTCACACACTATTTGCACAGCGACACTTCCACGACACCAAAAAAGGTCTTTTCTTTTTTTTTTTCTTCTTCTGGTGTTCTGGTGGCTCCCGGGCGGGCGGCGGTGCAAGTCAGTCAACTCATCCGAAGCCGAAGGTGCAGAGCTGCGCAGCAGAGATAGCACGGCCCAAACAAACACATCCACAGACACACAGCTGAATACATTTCGATCCCACATCGTGAATGACCTCAGCTTTGCTCGTGACCGAACTTCCCTGCCGTTTAACTAGGATGGAGGGAAGAAGAAAACCTGCTACTCTGAATTTAACTCTTATGTTTGTTTGTGTGACAGTTGAACACATCCAAAATACAACTTGAGTAATAAATTTAGCTACTTTTTTTGGAATATTTGTTCCGGCCACATTGGTGCGCTTTTGAACTTTCCTAGTCGGAATCCTTTTAGTATTAGAAAGACATGTCACAGGATATTAATTCTGCAGATTACATTATTATGAATGATATCACAGTGCTAAACTTAACCTCAACTAGAATTGTTCAATATGGAAAACGTTTTGAATGTTTTGTAAAGGTTGTTACAGGGTAGAACCCTGTAGTTTTACTGTCGCATGGTAAAGTCAGACTTGTTTCTTATGATCCAAAGTAAATTTCAATTGCTAAGTCTGCTCATGTCCTTAAGTAAGAACAGTGTTGTAATGTTTTATAAACACACTCCAGCGATACAGCCAGTACTTCTGAAGTATGCACTGACTGCAAAAAGTTGACTGCTTTCGTTTTAGTCCTAACTGGACATTTTCTTTGTGCATTTATTGAGTTGTCTGTCGAAAAGCCGATAAAAACGGTATGTGCACATCAATTATTTATGACACCCAAGTCACATTTCTGGTAGTGGATTGATATAAACTACTGTGGCAGTATCATCCACAAATAGACTCATATACTGATCTGGAAAAGTATGTCACCCAACAAACACACACGTATGATCCAACCTAATCGAGCTACAGAGAGACCCTGGACTTTCCAAACAATGATTAAGTACTATTCTATATACTCTGTAAGTAATGTGTTATTGATCAGTGTAGGGGCATCATTTTGCTTTTTCTCATCTGGCAGGTCAGGGTTACATTAGATAGAGCAGCGGTGGGGTTCAGGGATTCACAGCTTGGCTTGGGGACACCACAGGAGCGCGCTGAGATTAATGTGTTAACGAAGTTTGTTGAGCCTAAAGGCATCTTTCTCAGGCTCAGGGGGCAGAGACCGTGATATGAAAATGTTTTTCTTTCCATTGTTCAAGATCAACAGAACTCATGACGCAGACGGTGCTCCAGAGGTTGCTGTGTTTAAGTGCAGTTTTCTTTAGGAAAGAATGGAAATGCTGTGTTTCTCACACCTTTGTAAAAAACACAAAGGTGCGAGCTAAGAAAAAAAAAACTGTGTCCAGTTGAACTAGACAGTTCAATTAATGCAACCCAGCTTGTTGGATGGTTAAAAAATCCATAACATATAACACTGTATAACCTGCTTAGCTTAAATATTCCTACTGAGGTTAAAATGTACATTGCTGTGGTACCTGATTTTCTGACTTTCACTTGGTGAAGATGGATGCAACATCAACCCCACATCTGACTTCTGGTAGCAGGTAAATATCAGTACTTTTAAGGTAAATTTCAGATTCAGAAACCCTAACAAATAAAAATAGGAACTACGCAAAGACTTTGAGGTTACTCAACACTGAGAAGGGGAATAACCCTTTCCAGATCGTCTGACCTGCTGGAGAGATATCGGCTCCCCACGGTGGACAGAACACGGGGAGAGAGACACAATGCTGAGAGAACGGTATCCCATTCAACTTCAGTCGGCCAGACCCAAGCTATGATGTGACTGACACCACTGCACAAACAGCCCCCCACTACACCAAGAACATTTCACCGCAACACTGCGAGATAAATCTCACACTGCCAATCCCAAGAAAGTTGGCCATGACATCTAATATTTTTGACTACAGGTTGGTAGAATTGTTTTGTTTTTTTTGAATAAGCTAGAAACACATAGAAAAACTGGTGAGTTTGAATTTACTTGCTTGTGCAGAGCTTTGATTGTAACTATTTACCGAACGAAAGGTGAACCTTTGCAGTCTGAATGGTGCTAACTTGCCGAGGACATGTATTCGCATGCTGCCAACTGAGCTGCTTTAGTATCCTGCAGGGAACCATTTCTGTGCAAGCTGGATTCAGGGTTAGACATCAACCTATTTGTAGGGTTCTCAGAGGAAAAGAGAGTGAACTCCAGCTTAGCTTGAACGTATTAGCGTTCCCCATTGGAAAATAACATCATATTTAGGCTCTGTGAATCAATGGCGAGTTTCCAAATAAATTTAGTTCATAGTTTTTAATATCGGCTCCCAAGTCCCACATCAAGCCAAAGTAAAAGAGAAAAATAAAGTACCACGATATTTCTATTTATTTTTCTGCCATCTGCCACTCAATTTGTCTGAGATTAGAGGATGCCTATTGTGAACTGCTCAGGAGAAGTTTGAATGTCTGTTCTGCACAAAAACCCATTATCCCTGAAGGGAATAGCCTTCGTGTATGTGCAACATTTTCTGTTTTTGAATTCCCAGTGTGAAGCATGTTTTCCCAGCGTTCTGAAAAGATGTTTTGTGTCGTTTAAGCCTGCAGACATGACTATTTCAGAACAGCAGCTTATGTACGTGCTAAGGAGATGTTTCCACTCGAGCTATCACGCCATATGAATGCTGCCATTTTAGCTCAGACTTTGCTTCTTCTCGCTCTCCGTAGAGTTCACTGATCTCCTTTTTCCACCCTCTGTGTGCCATGCCCTCTGGAGGTTTTAGCTGTTGGTTGAAATGTGAGTGAGTGATTGATCTGTGGCTGCTGTATCAAAAAGGTGAGCATCCAGCTTCCTTTGGTCTCACTCCAACAAGTCACGCAGCTCTGACCTCGCCACGGTTAAATGATCGATTTCTATTCCCTGGACTCATGTTTATTTTAAAGGCCTCTGTGGTTCATTACACAAGAGAACACAGCTCCGTGCACAGATACCGACGCTCATTAGGGTTGATGCCGGAGCTATAGCTTGAGAACACACCATTTCTTTTTATAATTTCATCTCTACACTGGGATTTGAATAGATTAACCAAGCTTATATTTTAAGCCCTATTCTTAAGTAAGTCTGTAAAATAAATTTTAAATGTGACATCCGTTGGATTTCCACTTCACGTTCCATATCAAATGACCACGGTGGAAAATCGTAATGCTACCAGACCAACAATTCAAGAGCGTTGCTTTCTGGCTCATCTCTTTCAGCACCGTGTCAATCCAGCCCGGAGCCCTCATTAGTGCAGACGAGTCCCTGATCCATACATCCATCTCCAGCTCCATCGAGAACTCGCTGCTAAGATGCAGAGGAGCCGATTCCCGTTCCGGCCTCTTTGGTCGGGATGAGAGCCTGAGCAGAGATTCAACTGATCCTCCTCAGTTCGATACCGGTGTCCTCCTTTCTCAGACAGCTGCAGATGTCTTCAGGGCTCACTGGAGGTAATGGCCTGTAAACTTCAGCAGAACCGCATCATTTGTAAAAAGTCAATGTTGTCTCCATGACTACAGCTTGATTTACTATCCAATGAACACGGCAAACACGATTGGGGATGGTTCTATTGACTCTCCCAACACATTCTCTAAGGCTTTCTTTGGACTTTACTTTTTAGATAATTTTCAATCTGTTTCCTGGCCTTGTTTAACATATTTTTTTATTTGGTTGGGATGTCCTGATTTCGTTTCAGGTGGTTCAGGGTCCCAATCAAAGTGGGTTTAAATGTTAAGTATTGGGATTCCCTGACTAAACTTGGCTTCTAATCAGAGTTTATGCTAGACTTTTTGTCATTTTGACTGATCCAGTAAAAAAATAATTCAATTATAGCTTTACCCTTCAATTTTATTTTTAAAATTACAATGACATATTCAACCGTATTTAATTGACATTCGGTGTAATTAATATTCGATCCCAGCAAGCTGAACAGAGAGTCACATGGTGCCATCATGCAGATGAATACATGTAACGTCTTACTACTTTGCAGTTACAAAAACCACTGTGACACCGGTTACTACATGTAAACAATTAAATTAAAAGATTGCACTTAAATTACGAAGGATTTGGCTGCTGTGGCATGAACGTTCAGTCTCACAACTGGATCTGAATTGTGCGCCTGCTTGTGCGTAATCAGAGTAGGCAGTTCTCAGTCCCAGGTTCTAATCTGATTCTTTATTAAAGTTGTTAAAATGGATGTCATTAATAAGTACCTAAGAATTCCCAAGATATTAGAAATGATGACAAAATTTTAACCTCAACATCCTCCATCTTCAGGAGAACTCCAAATTAAATCTTTTCTAGATTTACTCTCCGATTATATAACATCATTAGGTGCCTGCAATGCAAATACTGGCATGTGCAAATGTTACTTCAAAGTGCTATGAAACTATACAATACATTAACTCGCTTACCAATGACGCTGCAGACACTGCAGCCTCTCCTAGCTTCCTTCCCATTTTCTCTTTTCTTGACATTGACAGATGCCAAGAAAACTCATTGCAACCCAAGTGACACTTAAGAAAACCACTATTATGTCATAATAAAATACCACTTAGATTGAGCATTTCTGCATGTATTGGGCTCGACACAGCTACATCCGTCTTTAAATTTACGTCTTACTTCTGCTCTGTTGTTTCCATCCAGAGCATTTTACTGAAGTGGGTAGTTGTGAACATGTTTACTCTGATTCGATAGAAGTTGTTAATAATTCAGTTTGTAAGATATTTCAGTGAAGTTCTACTGAAGCGTTTGCATGCAAAACTTAAAAAAGATTTTGTTTTCCTGCTTAGGAGACATATAGGATTGTTACTGACTTGTGTTTATGTGGTGAACTAATCTGGCAAAGCAGGCTGAAAATGAAGTTGCATTCAGGCAGCCCCTCTCTCTAGTTCACCGTGAAAGTAATCTAGAGTGAATCATTGGATTAAAAGATTTACAAGCCATGCAAAAGAAAATGTTAAAAATGCAAAACTTATCTTTGCTTTAATGCACATTAATGCTACAGAGCTCGCAAACATACATGGAACTTATTTCAATTATGTATTGGGCTAGTACAACATAGATGGTATTCCTAAAGTATTTCCAAATCACTTGCAGATGTAAGTAATAAATAAACATAATTTGGCAACCTTTAATGTAGGTAACATACTTTTATGCAGATATTATAATACTGATTCTCGAAGAGCTACTATCTTAAATCAATTTGATCATTTTTACTCTTGCTGGAAGTATTTCCAGCCTGACACTTTTTCTTTAGCCCTCAATTTTAAACTTTTGCAATTTCTAATCGAATTCTGAAGGAAAACTTGAAAAACCTTCACAAAACCCAGAGATTTATTGATTGAGATCACTTTAAAAAGCCTGCCAGCAAAGGGGGGGAAAAAATAGTGATTTAAAACGTTTACACTGTTTTATAAACTCACTTTAATGCATCACAGATCAAAAGGGGCATCTAAGGATAAAAAAGGAAAGCAAAACTCTTTAATTGCTCACTGAACTATAATTATGTGTGTCTTCATCACATATCAAAGAGTTTTTCCTCAAATATAGAAATATTTACTGATGGTAAAAATAGAATAAATTGCTGTCTGGGTTCAAGAAGGAAAATAAATGCCTGGAGAACCAAATGAAGAACATTTTTCCTGGAACCAATTTCCTGTTTTGCATATTGAATAACTTTCATATGAAGCATGAACATCTCGAGTCACAATGTAATTTCGGGACCTTTGTAATAGTGTCCCCATGTTGATAAGTGCTCTACTCGGCACATTAGAGTGTTTAAGGTTTGTTAGGGTTGACTCTGAGCCTCATATACTTGCAGTAAGTTTGTTTCTAAAGCTTAGTTTATGGCTGAAGAATCACAGGAAACTATTTTACGCATATTGATTGTTGCACTTTCATTAGAAGCGATTGCAGTTGGATGTACGCGCTCCTGGTTGCTCGATTACTCGGGTCACGAGGGAGCGATTATTGAAACAACAAGAACACCCTGCTTATTCAACCCTTTTCAGCTCACTTTGGATGAAAAGGTTAACTACATAAATATTGGATTTCTCTGAGAAAATCATGTTACATCGGCCTGTGGCAGGCGGTCAAAATGACTTCAGTGGAGTCATTTTCAGTACATACTGAAAACCTCTGCATGCTGATCCAAAGAGTATGAAACGCCAATCTGTTAAGTAAAGAGAACCACAATTTTGTTGCTTATTACTGGTTATTGCATTTTTGTAATCTAAAGAGTAAGATATTCCCAGGAACCTAAGAGATTGATTGCACTCAAGCTTTGCAGTGATGCCTACTTCTAAAAAATGTTGTAGTGCTACGATCTTCCATAATAACCTTTATTTTGATACATTTTAAAACAAATGTCTTTTTGCCATGCTGGAAACAGAATTTACTGAAAACATCAAACATGTGCAGGCTCATAAAGCTGGACACATGGCGGGGGTCTTGTTTATATTTTCAGCCTGGCTGCCAGTCCAAATCTGCTTTTCAGCTCTGCTGCTACTGCTGTCTTTCTTGACTAAAAAGTCCAAAAGGAAACACGAAAGAAAATCCTTATTGCTTCTTTTTTAGCCTTCTTTCATAATAGAAGCAGCATATTGTATTGTTAACCTAAAACAATGTTATATTTTGTTGCAACTTTCCAATTTATGCAGTTAACCTAAAATGCAAAACCCAGCTAAACACACAAAGTAACACACAAAAATTAAGAAATGACAGTAAAACCTCTTATAACACAACAATATCTAATGAGAAGACATTTCGTTTGAGAGAACAATAACAACAAATAGGGAAGAAAACTATGGAAAGAACAAGAGAATTATTGACCGACTGGAATAGAAGTAAGAATTTGAAACTGTAAGCCATTCATCCTTTTATTTATCCATACATCAAATTTTACCTCCCACTCCGTATTAAGTTGTCAAGGCTCCACATTCTTCTCTCTGGCGACACTCTTGAGCTCATTGTGAGATCTAAATGTTTCCCTTCACCGCAGAGTATGCGCAGGATATTATCCCTCCAGCAAGTTCTGCGTGTTGCACGGGGTCACCTCCCAGAAGTACAAGACTGAGTCATCGCCGTCAGGCGGTGACCGGGAGGCATCGTAATCAGATGCACGAAAAAGCTCAGCTGTCTTTCAATCCACAACTGAATTGAAAAGACAGCTGAAAACACGACCTAACATGTTTCTGTGCGGGATTTGAAATATCTTTATTTATTTATCCTTATTAATTGAATCTAAAATATACTGAATGAGGAAAAGGAATTTCGGTAGAAGATTTCATCCATTTTAGTTGAGTTTGTTTGGAAATAAAAGTCTCTGAGTAGGCTAGTTAGTTTTCAAAACGCAATCCCAAAATGTACCACTATTTCCTTGCTCATGAGTACATCATGTGTCTGCAAGAGTACACAGAAATACTTAGTGCCTTAACACTTTCTCATCTTTCAAAATTACAGCCACAAACTTCAATGTTCTCTATTTAGTAAACCTGTACTAAGTAGCTTAAAACTGTAAAGCAGCAGAAGAAAAAGGAGGAACAGTTTTCTGATGGTTTTTTTAAAGGGTTTCATGCATTTGTATTCAGCGTCCTTAAAATTCCACATCTGTAAATAACAATCAACCAATGCAACCAATTTTGTTCAGAAGTCTCCTAATTAGCAAAAAGAGACCACTCAGAAAGGATGAATTCGGCTGTTCAGTGAATGCCTCGGAGGTTTGTTTGAGAACTTTAAAGAACAAATGGAGGTTAAAATTGTGGAGATGTTTGACGCAGGGTCAGGTGAGGAATTTTGTTCAATGTAATTGTCAAGTGTTCACTCCACAAGGGAAAAGTGGTGAGAAGAATGCTAATGGAAAGAAACCCGTAACACATCTTGTTAAAATTATAGCAAATCTGGTCAGACAACATGTTTCATATTTTCAATAGTAAAAAAAATTTATCATTATTCCTCCACTATATTGATCTGTCACATAAAAACATAATAAAACGGATTGAAATTTGTTTCTAAGATGACAAAATGAAGGAAAATCTGAAGAGGAGTGAACACTTCTGGAGGACAATACATAATGTTGAAGGAAATCCACATTGTTTAACAAGAGTCAGTGCAAAGCTTAATTTATTACAGCTAGAAATGACTGACCAGACCCAGAATCTGCGTGCAGAGATGGACTCAGACCTGAACCTTCAGAGACACGTAAGGACAATTACATCCAGCCATTAAATCTAGTTTTGTTACCACTGGTCAGATTGGGAATGAGCACCAGGTGACGTTCTATCACCTTTGTAGGATTAAAGGACTAAATTCCCAACAGGCTCTTGTGGAGCTCATCCATGCATTTATCTTTATTCACACTGATTACTGCAATGACGTCTTTAGAGGTCAGCCTAAAAAAAAAAAAAAATCAGACAGCTGCTTCTTGTGTTCTCACTAAAATCAGGAAGATGTAGAGCACATCTCCCCATTTCTGAAGTCTTTGTACTGGCTCCCTGTAGCTCAGAAATAAGACTTTAAAATATGTTAGTTTATAAATCACTGAATAGCTCAGCACCACAATACATTAACGATTTCTTGTCGTTGCTTTGACCTTCCAGATATTCGGTTTCTAGTTTGCTCTGCACTCAGAATTAAAACCAAGCATTCAGTTTCCTCCTCTAATCTGGAACAAACATCCAGAAAACTGCATGACAGCCAAACACAGTGTTCCTTAACATAAAGCCTAACAACCTATTTGTTTAGAGTTGCCTTTAGTTGATAATAAGAACTGGAAAATCAATTTATTCAGACCTTGTTGCTGAAATTTGGTTTACCGATAAACATGACCTCACTTCTCATTGTTTCTAATGGGTAGCACGTGCATGAAAAGGGTAAACTGTGCCACAACAATTACTAAGCCATTACTTAACCCCTTTTAGCCATTAAATCTAGTTTTATGACCTCTTGTCGGTTTAGGCACGAGCATCAGTTAAAGCCGGGAGTCTTTCACAGCAGTTTAGATTACAATAACAATCTGCTTCCAGGATGGAGCCATGTGTTGAAGAATATGTACGAGTTCTTTAATATTATTCCATGTCCTTTGGCAGGAAGGCTCAGCTTTGCTTATCTTGTCCATGTCCCGTCTGCTTTCCACAAGTCACACCAGGCACTTCATTTGTTAAAGCCGCGGTGGCCTTGACAAGGGGAGTCAGATTTGAAACGGATGCAGCATAAATCATATGGTTCTGACAGCACTTTATGCTGAACACTTCTGTATTTCTATAATCTGCTATGCTAATTAAAGACCCACTCTCGGAAATCGCCGATGCCGTATGGACTCGTACGGAGTAAAATGGAGCCGTGACGCTTTGGGCCTCCGATTAAAGCCGAAACTCCAACTTTTAATTGACTGTAAAACTTAATAGGGGGATATTAGCAAGTCAGCGAGCCAGTCTACTATCACAACTCACGTTATCGCCACATTTTAAATCAGAATTATCCCTGGGTTAATGTCTCATGCAGCAGAAATGACCCCGGAACACAGTATTTCCTTAAGGTTTATGAAGTATGGAATAGTGCATGTATCGATTTTGATGTTTTAAAAATAAATAGAGATCATAAAACGCCAAAGCAGCTTGTAAATGGGTTTGGAAAGACCGGGGGTGTTATAAAGAAAGCATCTGTCATGGTAATGTGCCGCAGCTTGGCATCTTGATGTTGATGTTGCTTGTAATTAATACAAATTGGAAGAATATCGGTTAAACACAGCTTCAAAAGATCTTTACCTCTCAGTTAGGAACTGCAACACTGAGCATGTGACCTCAAAATCTTTGCTCCATAAAGCTGATTGAAAAGGCTGTAAAAACATCTAGTAAGCTTCACCATACTAAACGATCACCTCTAAGGAAGAATCGATGAGCTTTGTCTAGTTTGTCACTTCTGCATCCCCTGCCCCCATGTCCCGTCCACATTTCATGCTTCCCTCCTAGCTAATGGAGTGTTGATCTTAAAAATGGTCCAAGATTCAAAATTACCGCGAGGCCTGATGCTGAGATGCACCCTGTAGGAGTTGCTTCTGCAAAAATAAAACAGCCCTGCAAACAAGCACACAAATGTGCGCGGCTGTGCAATAAGAAGACATATTTTTTTCTTTCTTTCTTTTTTTTTTTTTTTTTTACATAGACGGTAACATAACAGTACCATGACCAATCAGCCTTTTTCCTCTCAATTTGCAGGTCTGGAGGTGGTGATGGTAGTTCTGCTGTTCAAGATGAGAGAGAGACGGAGAGAGTGAAGTGTGAGAGAGAGTAATTTCACTGCTAGTTTGTCAAAAACCTCCACAGTTAATCTTGTTCTCACAAGCCTGGAAAACTACATGAAAACTCCTTTCTGTTACCTTTCGATTTGTCATCCTCCTAACAGACTGCCGGACTGCTTCGTTCAGGTTAGAAGCGGGCATGCAAAACAACAGTGTTTTAAAATTTTATATTTTAAGGAAATCGTGCGCAAGTGTCGCATCAATCTGTTGTGATGGTAATTCATCACAGCTGCTCAAAACTAGACTAATCTCTCATTTTAATTAGCCGTTACACTCTCATGCCAGCTAAAATGTACAGTGACATGAGTGGACATGCTAAATGCTTTAATGCTGTTCGCTTGGTGAGCTCTGCTAGCGCGTCTTGCCCGGATAGCTCAGCAGGAAGGCTGCTAACTGTCTGACACAGAACATGATGTTTTTTTAAACAGTTCCCTCATTTGCATTTTAACTCGAGGGGGAAGGAGAACAAATGAGGCACAACATATTGTAAAAGAGCACAGGATGAGAGCAGCCGATCACACAGGCGCACGCAAACCACCCCATGCCACACCTGTATCCATATCAAATCGTTCTATCTTTCAGTGTGAGCCGGATTCAGAGAGCGCAACAGCTAGCTGCTGTGAGTGACAGCTGAGTGTCCTTTGTTACTCTTGATTGTAGTCTAGTCTGTATTGTTTTTTTTTTTATTGTCAATAATTAGATTTGGGTCAAGCTTTAAGTCATTTAGAGAACTAGATCGTACACATGAGCAACAGAAGAAAACACTCCTGATTGTGAGCATAACTTCAGATATTTAAAGCAAAGCCTTTTTTAAAAATCTGTTTACTCAATTGGTGCTGCATATATTGATACTAGAATAGTCGGTGCAATCAAAAGCTGGCACATTTTGAATGTCTGAAAGAAATATGCATCCTTCAGTGATTGTTGTTAATCAAAAGTGAGCAGAAGAAATTATTCAAAGTCTCAACTGGATTTCAGTCTGGACTTTAAATGGACCATTCTAAAACAGAAACCTTTCTATTTCTGCTCTGGTTGTACGTTTAGGGTCTTAGTTTCTGTTAAAAGCCAAACCTCTGCCCTTGGTTCACATGGTTTGGATCCTCTGGCAGTATTACAGCATATTTAGTTTTTTCTTCTTTCTTTTGCTTTTCTTTGTGTTGAAGAAATGCATGTTGCTGCCATCACCATGTTTCATATTCAGGATAATGTGCAGTGTTACTTTTCCACAATATATAGCATTTAGTATGTAGACAAAAAAGTTTCATTGTCTAGCATGAGCACCTTCTTTCCCATGTTTGCTCCATTCCCTATTACTAGTGGAAATATTTTAACAGCATATCCAATGACTTTCTGTTTTCTTACCACGTTTCCATCAAGGCCAGATTTGTGTACTGCACAACTAATAGTTTTCTTGACAGCAAATTAGCGGTGGATCATAGAAGCTCCCTTAGTTCCTGGTGATCTTTTAGTAGGCAACTGTGGTTCAGTGGGTGAAGTAGTCATCTTCTAACTGTAAAATTATGGGTTCCTTTCTAGCTTTCCTGTCGCAAATTGATTGTGCCAAGAACTGAAACCCTAGTATATCTGTTTGTGAGTGGATGAATGTGGCTCTAGTGTAAAGTGCGTTGAGTGGTCACCCTGATTAGGAAAGCACTATATTAAATCAGACTATATACCCAGTCTGTTAGTTTAGGCTGATGAGCTTTTCTTGGTTGGCTTACTGCTGTGCAATAGTGCTCTTTACTTTACTGCATATCTGCTTTGTTGTTTAATGGTGTAGAACAGGCATCTCAAACTCAGATACATAAATACTCAGATACATAAACATTGGAGGCTGAGTCAGGAAGAGTCTAGATAACTTGATGTTCCAAAATCTCTTCAGGTATTTGATTTTAAGATTTATGGTTCTTCGAAAATGTAACTGTTCTGCCAAGCATAACTTTGTACAGTTAAGCTAATCCGTTTCTTGCCCATTTCTTACTGCCAGAGAATGTGTCTGCTGCCAAGTTCACATTCTGACCTTGGATTTTTCACTGCAGGTCAATTACATTCACTTGAAGGATATTAGTGGAGAAGGTGTCTGCAGATATCCTTGCATTCTTAAAATGGTTTGGAAAGGTTTTTCTGGAAGTGCTGGTTAGGTTTTCTGGGGAATGCTTTGATGTCATACGGTGCTTAGAGAAATGCCATGTGACAGGTGTTTGTAGTATTACATCTGTGTGTGAAAGCTGCTAAGCACATAGCCTGGCTATGACAGCATTCAAATGTCAAAAACTATTGAATGCATATAATCTAAATCTATGGTTTACTGTATGACAGAACGGGTGGGCTGAATCAGCACTACTCAACATAATCACAAAGAGTACTATGAAAATCTTTCTACTGGGTTCCATGTCTGAGACCTATGAAGCCTCATTAAGTAAATTATTCTCCATAAGCACCTTTCTATGCCTCTGACACTGTAATATATTCAATGCTATGGATTGGCATCAACTGACCCAACTACTTCCTGAATAAGTCAGCTAAAAATCATTTGACCTCTTTGGAATACTCATATGTTGTTTAGAGGGTGTTGAGCTTTCACCCCAGGATGTATACAAGATCATTAAGTAAGGACTATGTAAACGTCAAACAAGATGGTGGAGCCACAGCAAAAGCAACATCTCAACCTGGGGCAACAGGAAACTATCAAATTTTCATCTTTCACTCCAATACCCATCCCCTTGCACAAAGCAAGACATTTTATGTACATTATAGGACTGCTTGTCACTACATTTGCTTCATTTCTTCAGGTTTTAACTGATGTCAGACGCATTTTTAGATACGGCAAGATAAGACGCAGTGTGCCGCCATCTTTACATCTCAAATCACTTGTTTGTTTTCATGTTTGGAGGAAGTCAACACACACCACATGCTCAACGAGTCTCTGATCACTGACTATGTCATGGTGAGGGACTCATCCTTCGTTGACTGAGGTTAAGAACAAGCACAGATTATTTGACAGCCTTTACAGCTAAATGGTTGCAGCCGCAGTGTTCAATTCTGCACCAGACATAAAAAGGGAGATTGGTCAAAGTGTTTAATTCTACAGAGAACATTTCAGTTTGTTTTGAGTTTGCGGTATGATGTTAAAAAAAAAAAAAAAAGCATCTAAGGAATTAAAGGACTTGCTCTTTATATAAACATTAAACAGAGCACTGGGTGTCTGGTCTAAATGCTTCTATCCTTGGGTATAAATGAGATGTATTCAGAGGGAAGGCAACACTTTTGATGCACCTTCACATTCATAAGTCTTTTTAATATGATTTCAGACACTTCTATTTATTTTTATGCGTGCATATTTGTAATACTTTTCCCAACAGCAGAAGCAAAACTTATAATCTCTCAAGCTCAATGTATAAAAAAAATAAAATAACTGAATCTGCATAAAGTCGAGGCAGGTTTCATATGCAAAAGTAATCAGAAACTTATTTACATGCAGCTCCACCTTGATCCCTCAGTGTACCAATTACAGATCAAGGTGCGCATGTTGAAATCCTACCAGCAATTCCCCTTTTTGTGATACTTGTTTGGGCAGAATAAATGTATGATTCTTCTGGCAGGTAACAAGCAAGTGTTTGAAGACTGTGCGTCTGCCTTGCTGTAGTTTGTCTCACAAATAAACAACCACTATAATGATTTTGACCTGACCACACTTTAACTTGCTTAATCTTTAACACATACACATCGTTTATCAGTTCTTAGGGATATATTAAAAAGTGTAGAAACTGGGGAGCAGGGGGTCACTGGTGATCAAGCTGAAAGCCCATCATCTTCTAAATCCAAACACACACACCCCCGCGCGCGCCAACACACACATACTTTCTTACCTCTATAAATGCAATTAGAAGTTACAGCATAGCTTTCAACCAAAATAAACACTCTACACTCACCAATCACTTTATTGAATAAAATTGGCTAATTGCTTGCTAACACAAATTGTGAATCACCTGGCAGCACTGGAATATATTTAATCATCTAGACCTGGTGGAAGACGATATGATGAATGACCAGCTGACATAACCAGCAGCAAACTGGTACTTTCAAAATGTACACAATAAAGTGGCCTGTGGGTGTAAAATATATATTAGTTCTCTTAGTAAGTCTTATATTTGGCCTTGGATATTTAAATGACTGCTGAAAGCTCTTTGGTGTCACTGATTCTGTGCCACCATGTAGCTCGAACTGAAGGCTCAGATCTCATCAAAGACTGCGCTCACAATGATGATGAAACAAATGTCACAGCTCTCCAGTGAAATCAGACTTTCTACGACCTGCGCAAAACGCTATTTTTTTTCTAATTTAATTACTCCTTTGGCCAAATGGATAAATAATTTCCCTGACCACAGACACACAAAGCTCCTGTCAGAGTCGTTCTGAGTAAATGTTATCATCTGTCACCAAAGAGAAGTTGCCTGCAGCAAAGGCAGAAAATAGAGACAAAATATAATTCCTCTACAAAAAGCCCGGGGCAGGCTGAAAACCCTGGAGAAGCGCGGTGTTACACAAAGCTTAAATCAGGTTTATTAATATCAATAAGTGTCACAGTCACACACATACATCTGCTGTCTTACTTACTCAGCAAAATCGCACATCATGATCAAGTTGATATCAATTTTAAGATGCATGTCACAGACTTATGGCCTGATCTACAAAGATTCCAAATAAAAATAATTTGTGTAAAAAAAAAATATATATATAGAGGAAGTGAACAAAGCCATTCAGTCAACGTTGGCCACACTTCCGCCTCGTTCGGTTGGGACTTTGGTCTTCGCAGTGGAGAATGGTTGTTTACAGCACAGCCAACTTCTGGTAAGCTTCTTAGCTGGCACATTAAATAAATAGCAAACTATTTAGGTAAAATTTAGAACCTCAAGGCAGTCCAGGCCTCCTGAAAGCAATCATTTCTCAACATCCGAGAACCCAGAGACTCTGTACGAAACAAAGCGCAGAATGAGGGTCTGGTTTTTACCAGGCTACTACTAGTAACTGATCATAAGTGCTTTACAATCTAACAGATATGAAGCTAAATAGTAAAATTACAAGTTTAAGTGTTTGCAAAGGTGACTTGCATTGTATAGTTAAAATGGCAGACTAACAGTCTGTGGCAATCACGCAGGTAATGAACCACAGAACTGTTTCATGGGTTTGTATACTAAAACGATATAAGCTAACTTGAGATGCACATAGCATCAGTAAAAACATTAGCTTATCGCTTTGTTGAACTGAGTAAATACTGTATGTCATATCATGATCTGACTTTGATGCTTGTGTAAGTTAAAGAATGTAGCTAAATTTGGAGTCAAGTTAAGCATAAGCTAAGCTGTGGAGTACACATGTTGACTTGTATCTGAGCTAGTCTGGTTATTAGGATGTGATGAAAGTCTGTTTTGTCCATAAAGGTATTTTTGGGTTAGAACTACACTTTATATTTTTTTCTGGGTAATCAAAATATGTTTAAATTAGTTTTGGTTTACTTCATTAAGATTGAATAACTTTGCTGTGGTATTTGTTCAAACAGTAAGATGCATGTTTTTGTGATTAAAAAATAATAAAATGTAGTGATTTTGTAATAAAAAAAATGACTGAAGTTTTGAACTGTTCTCAGTTCTGAAGAGTGTTAAGAAGGAAGAAATTGTTAAAATAAACCATGATGAGTACCATATGAAGTATCCTGCAAGTCACGTATGAGATTCAGCAAACATAAAGTTGTAAACAGAGTAGATATTTTTGTAACTTGCATGCAAAATGCAGGTGATTGGTAGAACAGTGCACTTCAGCTTGGGCACTCAGCATAGCGGTATCAGTATAATTACGTGGTGATAGTTTTCTTCAGCAAAGTTAAGGAACTCACTTTTCTGCCAAATTGTAATATTGTTTGCAAAGATGGGACGTATTTAATAAAAATGTTCTCAGACCATTTACAGACTTCGTCACTTGGCATAATGCAATTAGGTTCTGTTCATAGAAGATTGGAAACATAAACTGCTAATCTGCTTCAGGAAGTTGTTTTCCTTATTTGTGGCTTTCACACCTTCACTCCGTTCATCATGTCAACTTGACTTAATGAAATCTCCCACTAATTTATTTTGAAGAAATGCCTGCTGATACGAGGGTATTCAGGAATAGCATTGACCTGGAAGAGGAATAAAGAGCCTAGTGGCAGGTGTTACAGCAGGTGGGTTGTTGACAAATGCTAACTTATAGAGAAATTCCCTTAAAGTTAATGAAGCAAAAGAGACACCAATTAAGAAAATGTATCTTAGTCTTTAAAGGGGAGATAAATATCTGTTTAAGTATTGACTGATATATAACTACCTACCAGAGACTTAATGATTAAGTCCCTTTTAACATGAAAATTGATCAGAAGCTTCTCATATAAATGAGGCCTGAGGCCTTTGCCTTTATGTTCATTACCTGAAAGTAGTTTCATTTAATGTTCCTTTGGACAGCAGGGAGGTTTCTTTCAGGAATGTTTCCAAAGCAGTTATTCCAACATTTTTCTGGATATAAAAGTAGTAACTGCAGGAGTTACCTGCAGTAATTATCCTGTCCTTTTAGAGAAATGCTTTTTGCATGAAAGGTTTTTTTCCTTTTGACTGAATTTACCCCAAATACCTGTTCTTAATTATTGGACAGTGATTTGAAATCAGCTGACCCCGTTCCATTGTCAAGTTCAATAACTTGCTAATTATTCAAGTTGATTCATGACAATATGAGAGGATATTTAGCAAAGTGCACACTGAATGGATGTTTGAACTGATTGTTACACTTGGCATTCAATGTCTGCACTATAACTGCTAATAGTGTTGTTTGAACAATTTTACAATTCTGTGTTAATTCAGCATTTTAGCAATTTAGCTTTTTCCCCATCTTACACTTCACAGATGAAACTATTAAGTCTAACTAGTCTTTTTTTTTAATTATATTTTTTATTATTTTTTTCCCCAAAACTTTCTGCAGGGTTAGAAGTTCACATAACTCACAATGGGGCAATCGTGTTAAGTGTTTTGCTGCACCTCACGAAATAGACGGTACCATTAAAGAAAATGAAATTATGTTGAAATAGAATAGTAAAATGTGAAGATATGAATGCTTATGTGTACATGGGTCTTCCAAACTGATAATCACCTCGAACACCAAAGTAGTTACAAAGTGCCTTTAGGACTGAAGATTTAATGCACTGCTGAAAAGGTGTGCATGAGCAACAGCCCACAAACCATAACACAGCATTTCATGCTTTTCTTACAACATTCATGCAATAATTTTATTAACATATTGATCTGTTTTATGCTAGTGCCGATTTATAGCATTTATAGGACATATTTTGTTTCTTTCTTCTGAGGTTTTGATTCCTGCCTGGTTCTTTTGAGAAATGGGATTAAACTAAAACACCTGTTTGCAACCCTTTGCTGATCGATAGTTATTTTAGCCAAATAACCACAGACAGTATTTTCTGAAGATATGTAAAACGTTGAATTCAAAAAAATTCCCATATACCTGCACAGCTTTTCTATAGTGAATCCTTCATTCCTGAAATTAACTTCAGATCGTCTCTTTGGTCCGTTCATATTATTCTTCCACTTGTAAATAAAAAAGGCAACATAACTTTGTTTTCAATTAACTTTCATGAATCAAAATCAGCTATGTGATATTTTGTACATCTTTATTACAAAACAGGTATTTAAAACTACTCGCTTTCTATTTTCAAGATATTTTTTCAGACAGGTGCATGTTCTTACCTACTTTGAGATCATTATCCCTGCCTTGCAGTGACTCATTATGAATATTTTGGCGATCCTTTCAAAGTGTGTGGCTGACTCAGAGGCTTCCACTGTCTTTTTTTTTTTTGAAGGCCTCAAAGAGCTTTTTAGATCTCGGCATGATGACACTACACATTTCAATAACAAAGTGAACAGCAGACACTGGATGTCAGATGAACAAGACGGGCTTCTCTTGTCACTCTGAATGGACGTTCTAATCTGTGACACCTAATCAGAAATGCTCGATTCCAATTTATTGATTTTGAAGGTGCGTTAATAACATGTGCAGCTACTCTTCGGATTTATTTTCTGTATTTGAATTCGAGGCACGCACTTTCAGATTCAGCCTCGACACTCCAGGGCAAAAACTAATTAGCTCTTACCGAAATATGTGAACGTAAAACCCTAGGAGAGTGTGCGTCGTCATTTCCCTGTTGAAAATAACTTATAAAGTTAGAAATTACATGTTTTTCTTTTGTTTTTTTTGTTTTTTTGTTTCCCGTTTCCCACGACTGACTTCTTTAACTGGAGCTGAACTCGAGTTTAACACTAAGTGGGCTGCAGGGTTATGTAATGTAGCACAGCAGATATTTACAGGAGCAGGCAACTGCTGCCGCGGCGGCTTAGGCAGTAATGATGGTGTGGAACTGACAAGCCTGCATGGCCGTATAAGATCATGTTGGAAAAAGAAACAATTTCTGAAACATTATCTGCATGTACTGCTCTAGGAGTCAGTCATTATAGTTAAGAAAATTATTAGTAACTACCTTGAATTGTTTAGCCAGGAAATGAGTTTTCACCGCAAAGTTTGGGACAGTCATGATTCTTTTACTGATGTGTGGTTGCTAAAAGTTGAGTATCTAACACTTTTTTTCTTCTCCTGGCATCAGCTAAAAAATTCTACGTATTTTCCTGGGATTTGCTTGAATAGACGAACGCACAGCCAATGCATAACTGTGGTGCTGGAAGACAAACAATACAGGATTTAAAATTTGTTTTGCAAATAACAAAATCCAAAAATTGCATCATGCTTATGTATTCAGCTTCCCATAAGTCAACACTTTTTAGAACCAGTTTTGTGTGTGATTAAACCAGCGTGTCTCCAGTAAGTTTCCACATCTACAGACTGAAACTGGTACCTATTCTTGTTGGCTAAAGGACTCGAGCTTAGTCAGAAAGTATCGAGAGCTTACGTGTGAACATGAAATTCCAAGTACTGACAGATTCTCAAGTATACTGGGGTCTAGGCGTTTCTACATTAACGTGCTCTGATCTAAGGCATTCGTTGCAGTTTGGTGTCTTTGTCCTATTTGGTGAATTTCTGTCCCAGCCTCGAGCCTTTTGTATAGTTCTTAAAATGTTTACTTGGAGGATTGCTGTGCATCTGTAGTAGCTCCAACCATCGTCTTAGTTCAGTTCCCTTTGTGTTAGTCTCCCCTTCCGTTTCCCTGCTGGCACTCCACCACAGCTGACCCTCATCTCCTCTGATTAGCTCGCCTGTTTCCTATGTCAGTTTCCACCCCTACCTCGGTGTCTGAGCTCCTGGTTTCATTGTTCATTGCTGGATTCTTCCATTACTCTGCCTGATCTATATGACCTGCTCCATACTGCGATGCCCCTGTGTGTTTTTCTCTGCATTTACTTTTAAAGAAACTCTGTTCTGCTTCTGTCAGGCTCCACAAACCACAACATGACGTCTTCACAACAACTCTGCCCGACTTTTCTGTCTCTGCGGATCCCACAGCACGATGCTGTCAGCACCGTATTTTACAATGGGGGATTGTGTTCAGGGTGATGTGCAGCAATTTAATTACTACAGTTGAAGTCGTATGTTTTTATATAAGTTGTAAAAATATAACATTAAATTGCACCTTTTCTGTTTTATGGCAGTTGGATTACCAAAATTATCTTTATTTGAGATAAATGCCAAAATATTGAGACATTTTTTAAAGTCTTTCCTCAGATTAAGAGTTTTGCATGAATTTCTTCATAATATCAAGGAGTTGATATTTTAGGTTTTCTTCAGCAAGCTTCTCACATTTGTTTGCTGGAGCTTTGACTGATTCGTCTTGCTTTGACATTCGGTGAACTCTACTTCATAGACTTGCCCGGTTAACCTTGAAAAATATGTGCATCTCCATCTGTGGAGTAAAACTAGGGAACAAATTCGACATTCAATTTAAACAATACAACATTCATTTCAAAAAGAAACATGTTTTAAATAAGTTTAAGGATGAAGCCCGATGACATTAGGTTGTAGTTTACTATACATTACTAGTAATATATTTGGTAATATATTGCTATTTTATCCAATATGTGTGTGTGAATTTAGGTCTACATGCTGTTGTATATCTTAAGAGGTTTTATACAACTTGGTAATGGTAATGTACATTTCTATAACGATAATTTATGGCATGGTATATAATGATATGAGTACATTATTATATACAATGTATTTTTATTGATATTGTGTTTTAAGACTGTTTTTCTGTGTCAAATGGTGATGAATAGGGTACAAAGTGGATTAGGAGTTAATAAGCTTATATTTCTTCCTGCTCCTTTTCAAACTGACTTTTATACATGTTTGATTTTCTTTTTGTAAGTGTTTTCATTTATTGGTATCCTTGGTATGATCGTCTGGACAATCTGAAATTGTTAAGTGTGTGAACTTCTGAGTGGAAAGACTTTCTGGTTCTCAGTCTATCACAGTTTATTCCTTGTGAAATGAATAAACCGTTCATTCATTTTGGTTTATTTCGGTCTATGAGCCATCTGGCCCCCATAGAAACTTTTGTCATTTACCGCAAAGTCAAAGGATAAGTACCCAAGTGGAGAGAAGTACAACTGAGGAGATTTTCTTTTAAAATAATATCACATTTAAAATAAAGAAATGAATCCTCAGCATGTTCCACTGCTGTGACACGATTCACAAGGGTGCTAATAAATCATTGCCGACTCTTAACCGCTTGCGAAGGAGCCCATCTGCATAGAAAACTCTGGCGACCATCAGAATGAATTTCCCCAAAGTAGTCAAGTGGGACACATGCATTTAGATCCTCTGCGAGGATATCCATTTAGATTTCATGCTGTCTTCTCTCGCTGTTTTAAATTCTTTCATAAGGGCGATGACTTTAACTTTTGAAAAGTAGTCTGGAGGGCCGAAGGGGGGAAGAGAGGAATCGCATTGAGTTGAAAGAAAACTGTGAACTGGGAGGAATACTAAGGATCTTGTCATCTCTACCCCTCACACCTAATATAAGAACAAGTGAAAGATCTTTGAAGTACATCTGTGGAGGCTGCAGCGGGTAAGCTAGGAGGAGAGATGTGGGAAAAGAGGGAGAAATGCTGGGAAAGTGGGTAGACTCTTATTTTTAGTTCAGCAAGAGCAGCTTCCCAGAGAACTAAAAGTTATGTTTGACTGTGATTAGATTATTTCTTGTTGGAGGCTGTGCTGTCAGTCTGACTTTTGTCTCCTATTATGCTGTAATATCGGTGCCATAGTTCATTTCCCTACACAAAGATAATGAGCAGAAGCAGAGTGTCTCACCTGAGGAGCAACTGAAATCTTGCTGAGTGGGTTGTTATGTTTCCTCCTTTTTTCTTAAAAAAAAAAAAAGCGTTTTAGAGTTCTTCCTGCGATCCTTAGCTATAAAAAGGGGACATCGGCTGTTTTTCTGATCTTTTCCGACTCCAGTCAGCTCCTCCATGTTCTCCACTTAGCTTCAGCATTTTTTTCCTGTAGTGCTGAATTTAACAATGAACCAAACCGACCTGCTCTTAACGACTCAAATTTTCGCTGCTCTCGTTTGCAGAGCGTACCTCTTTGCAGGTAGATGTCTGAGTTTGCTTCCGCTAATTATCTCCCCTTTCAAACAACCACGTCAACTAATGAGTGTCTTCCAGGCACAGCTGGCGTGAAATGTGGCTGACACAGAGAAGAGTTCAATAGCACCGCTCGGGGCACCAAAAACAAACGGCTCAACAGTGGCGAATAGGCATATGATGTCTAAACGGCTCTGCAGGAAAAATTAATGCTCTACAGTTCAGACTAATGCTGGATAATAAAGAGTTTGTGTTCCAATGACACAATTGTACTCTATTATGAATTAACAAGCATATTGATGGGTGCAATTATTTGAACAATATCAAAATGGTTTCTGTTATTTTTCTGAGAAACTGCAACCATTTTAAGGTTTTATGTAGGTACGACGCTTAGAACAGAGGTTTTGTTTACCTTCCATTTCTAGACAAGAAACAGTATTGACTTGTGGAAAGCAGAAAGCCCTTACTACATCTACATGTTCTTTTATTTCTCATGATAGCTACCACAGTTCTGTCTCAATCATTCACTGTTTTAATACTCTGGGTTGTGGTGAGGGAATGGAGAAAAAGAAAACGGAACACAACAGCTGAAGATGTTTTTTTTATTTATTTACTTTTCCTAACTGAAGAAAAGCCTGGTTCGCAAAAATAAAACCGGCATATAATGAGCAGCAATTTTTTTCTCCAACTCTCAAACCACAGGTTTTTTTGTTCTTTTTGTAAAAAAGAAAAACAAAAAAAAGTGAAATAATCCCTGCACCCAACCATGAACACATTACAGTTGTCAAAATTAAGACCTAAAGAATCAGTGGTAAAAGTGGAAAAGTTGCTGTTCATCCCATCCAATGAGCCTGAATAAAAAGGAAGGTGCAAATGTTGGTTGATGTGTTGATACAATCCATTCCTATGCCACAAGTGGCTTAGGATAGATTTTATTTTTATTTATAAGAACATTAAAACAGTGTGTAGTTTTAAAACCAATTATATGCTAATTTGTATTGGTTATATTAGAAAAAAACAAACAAATAAAATACCAGTTTGTGGTTGTAATATAACAAATCTTGAAAATGTAGGGTGTAAATACTTTGCAACATACTGCATCTCATACAGAATACGCTTGTTTTTAGTTTAATTTTGTGATTTAAACCTTCCTTGCATGCAGGTGTGATGGTACTGCTGACAAACAAGTCTTGACCCTGCTTGGATCTCCCACATCAGTTGGCACCATATTATAATAAGCCGTAACTCCGTGTTGATAGACCGCCGTGATGCCTTTGACGAAATCCTGAGATATTTAATGAGTTGGGAAAACTCACAAAAACCTCGGCTTTGGCAGCTGTCAGACTTTCCAACTTCAGCATGACACAAATCCGATTTCATTTCCTGCCGTCTTCGCAGTCCCTGTCCAAAGGTGTATATGCTTTTGCCATACAAGCATTTATATATGACCCAATATGCATTTCACTCAGCTTTTGCAACCTGGAAGGCTCAAATATACAATGTTACAGATAGTCCACATTTCCCTCATTGAAATGCTGAGTTTGATGGAGGTTGTCCATATTTTTTCCATAACATGATTAATCTATAATGTTACCTCAGGCTGTGTGTTTGGAAGTGCAAGCCTTACTTCACCTCTTCAGGTGCAGACAGGTATTGCTATTCCCTGCACATCTCTGCTTGACTGGAATGGATTCTCAACTTGTCTCAGGTTTAACCCTTCTCTAAATTGGTTTGGGGGAATTCATATAAAAACAACATCCAGGGTCGCCAAGGTATGCATACACCCTTTGCTCACTTCAAACGACAGATTGTGATGGTGTGATGCAAGCGCAAGCTTTAATTAAGCTATAAATGAACCTACATCTGTTGCAACTGCAGAGCACGTTCCCTGGTCTCAGGGTAGTTCTTCCTGCTAACACCACATTTATTATAGAATCCATGTATGCCTACTGCTGCAGCAAATGGTCTAATTATGTTGACTATATCAGTACATTTGATTGTGAGCTGCAGGCTCTGTCCAGTTCTTTTATTAGACCAAAGATCCAGGCTAATTAAGGCATTTTGCTGTGGCTTTTTTTCTCCATGGTACATATCTCATCATGATTTCATGTCCTTAAAGAGAAACAGAACTGCTGCACAGACAAAAAAAACAACAAATAAACAAGGTCATTTCTTAAACTTAAATGCTGGGCTTATGCTATTGTGACTGATGTTGATCAGTTTGAACCAGCCATTAGATCAAAAATTATGAACCATTTTGTTGGGGGGGAAAAAACATCTCAACAGGAACCTCATCATTCTTTTCAGACTGCCATTTTGAGATTAAGACAGCAGTGATACTTTTTCAAAGCATGCCAAGATGCTAAAATATTATTCATTCACATCAGAAGGCTGTGCTAATGACTTTAGTTCACATGAAAGAACATGTTCAGTTAAGATTAGCCTTCTGTCTTTAAATTAGCCAGAGGAAGACGATGCTAGTTTTGAACGTCATTCAAACCCCGACCAAGGAATTGGTCATAAAGGCAGCATTTTAAACAATATAATCGCCTGAATTTGAATGTAATTATGCATTCATAACTACATTCTAACTGTGTGATATAAAAACTCAATAGACCGTAAGAAGTTGCTAAGTTTGACTTTCTATCAGATGTGTGGTGTGAAGGAGCTCATTAAGCAGAACCTCAACAGCTCAAAAAAAAAAAAAAAATAAAAAAAGACTTAATGTTCTGAAGTAATCTTGACTTGACCAAACTGAGTTCCTGCGGTGTGAACCCCAAAAAGCCAGTCATGGTGAAAAGATCGTGTGAAGATCCTTGACACAATCTTGACTCTGTGAAGATTGGGTCAAAATATCTCTACCGTAATAGATTTCTTAATAGTAAGACGTCTTGCTACTGGTTGATGCCTGTCGAGTTGGTGAGACAATCACCTATAAGATTTGGGAGGGGAATGCATTTTCAAATGGGACCAGGTATGTTTGGACAACCTTTTTCCCTCAATAAATTAAATCATCCTTTGAAAACTACATTGTGTATTTACAAAGATTGTTCTCTCTCTTATATTAAAAATTGATCATCTGAAAATGTTAAATATGACAAAACCAATTTTCTTTTTGTTTTTTAAGAAAATGCTTTTTTACAGCACTGTGATTGTGGCAGGAGACTAAATTGTGAGCACTCATGTTACTACTCATGGAAGAGTTGTAAGGGAATACAGATTCTACAGATGAGTCTAGCATTAAAACTGTCTTCTTTAATGGTTAGTAACACTTTATTTTTTTTCCCTCTGGCTTTCAAGCACCAGATGGGACAGTCTGACTTGATCTATATCTGCTGTCCCTGTCTCCCTGTCTTTCTTTTCCTCTTCATTGCTCATAGCTATAAACATATATGACTAGTCTGTGTAAAATTCCCCCATCTTTGCTGTCATGACCAAACTGCCGCGGTCTCCGTGTCTCTGTCTAGGCACACAAGACTACGGTATACTGATCCATACTGTTGTGCATGTGGAATTGCACACAGAAAGATGATGATCATTAAAGCATGGATACTGGGAGCTGCACAGGTTGGAATGAACTGCATAACAAACCCCCCAAAATCTAGAATATTTTATTGGAATCCACAAAAATATATTCTTGCTGTCATTTGGTATACACCCCTACTTATTAATGCATGAAGCTCCCCTCCACAAGACATAAAACATGCTGCGCTATTCATTTAAATATCTGTCTATATGCAGATTATAAATAATAGAGAGCCTACATTAATTTTAACATACCTGATGCATATGGTAATGGTTACCGTGATAGATAGAGATTCGACTTAAAGCATCCTCACCAAGTGGAAGCTATGAACCAGAAGCAAAGTTATATTAATCACTTTTGGTTTTACTGCCATATTTAGAAAGTTGTTTATCATAGTACTTTTAATAAAACATATCAAACTTCTTAGGTATTCCTTATGTAGACAAAGCAAAAGTTATAAAAAGACACTCAATTGACATTTAATACAAAAACAAGACTTTATAGCTGTCTATATGCACGTCTTCTCAATACAGCAAGATGAAGGGAAAAGGGCAAATTTGCATTGGGAACAAAAACTTCAAGGAATAAGGATTATTTTTGGGGCCCATGTGAAGTTAGGCCACTTTCTAAATATGAATTATTCACTGAAGAAATGTTTTCATCATGTTGCTTCATACATGAGTGAAATTAAAGGATTTTTATATCCTCCTTTGAGATGTTTTGAATTTTTTATGCTGTTTTGGACGCCGCTGAAAAGCTAAACCTCAAGGTTAAATCTACTGTGTTAAGGAAATGATAAGAGATCAAAACACTTTAATTGTATTTTACCCAAGCCGACGTACGGCTGGGATTAATTAAATATTGACATAAATGCGTCTCCTTCTTTAGCTGTTTAAGATAATTGGCCATCATTGTGAGCTTATTTTATCACAAAATGTATTTTGTACTGTTTGACAGTGGAAATGGTGAAACAATTTTTTATTTTTTACAAATGCATCATCTAAAACAGCCACTAGGGGCAGTGCTTGGTCTTTTAAAAAAATATAAGTTATTTGGATGTAGCTGGTTTATAATTGAAGAAACGTTAATTTTATATAATGTATTATTCTCTGTTATGGCTTAAAATCATCTCCAAGAGAACAAATGTTTCAGGGACGAGGTACATATGAAGATGAAAAAGTGCCACAGAGGGAGAAAGTGAATTGTAAACCACTTCAAGTTAGAAGCAAATTACTGAGTCACTTATTTAAAAGTTACAAATAACAGTAGAAAGTAAAAGAAGTCGTATATCTCATTCACAAGAAGCATTCATGTGTTCTGTTCATTCTCTTACCTTTTTTATTCCATTGACATGCGCACACAATGGGTTTATTTTTAGAATTGTAAAGCCACTGGATGAGCCTAAGACAGTTCATCTCAGCATAATTGTTTTGAAGTGCACTTTTGGTGCCGATTAACTAATCAGATGTTGAGGTTTATTTGATGGGCCACCTTGACAGTTTAATTATTCGAGGCTGTACTTTGGCACATGAACTTTGAAATAACATTAATAGCAGCATAACTGAAAAAAGAAAAAAAGAAAATCACACTTGACAATGTATGTATTCCCCTAATATGTCACCCTGAAAATGCAAATCATGGGATCTATGAGGACACCGGAATCATCATGACATTTAAGGAGTGAAATCATTTATGGATACATTTGAATTAAATCCATTTATTGCCAGTTCTATTTCAATTCTAAGCATTTATAGATAATTGTTTCAGGATTTTTAAAAATATTACTTACAACAGCCTGGCAATTTTGGCACTTGATAGAGGAGCTTAGACTGCGGCCTGTCCAATAGATCGTGACGTCTAATGGTTAAACTGAACAACAAGTCCACTCCAGACCAATCGATTGGACCCCAGACAACACCTGTAAGTAGGACTACTTAGTATCCATTTAGCCCAATTGGATACAAGGCCTGAGCTGGTAACCAAGATACTAACAAAGGATGTGACCTTGGCTCACAACGGGCTTCCTGTATAGGATCATTTAGGTTGACAAACACGCTACACATGTTGGTAGTAAAATGGAAACACAATCTAACGTGCCTAAAATGGATATTGGAAAAATCGGTTCAGTTTGTGTAACATGTTAAGCTTTTTGGTATGAGTCCCACTTTATTTTCAGAGCTTTTCTGGATCAAACCCATACAGACCGTTAACACAGGGCGATTAGATAATGGTAGGTCCCATATGGGAGACATTGATCAACCCATTTCCTGCCAATATTTCTAATGTTGGCTGAGAACAGGGAAGCGTTGTCCATCATATACTCCAGAGCACAATAACCTTTATTAAATGAAAAAAATACTGAAAAAAGTATTATTAAAAATGTCATTTTTAATATATTTAGCAAATTATTAACACATTAAAATAAATACAGATGCATGTATATACGTATTTATCAAGCGTATTTATTGTCAATTTTATTTCATAATTGACATGTAAAAATAATTATTCCTTTGCTTAGTGGCACAGTTGGACTTCCATAGATGCATCTGTTGGCTCTATTTTTTTTTTCACTGTTGAGAATTGAAGGCGCTGTCCAGCTCGCTGGTGGTGCTGAAAGTTTCTGCTCTGTGCCCACGACCGACTTAACCAAACAATTAAGAGATATTTCCGTTTTTTTATGACATCCACGAGAAATATCCTTTAATTGTAAGATTATGCCCATCGAGAAAGTCCGACTTCTCCTTCTTCTTAGCCGGTTTGTACACGCAGATGTGTATTTGGGGATAAGTGGTGCCCAGATGCGGATTTACAAGCAAAAGTAACACACAAACAAAGCGATCCCACGATTAAAGACAAAGTGTGGCGTGAATTTTAAGGAATCCATTTTGCGGACATAGTTGTGTTCCCTTTTGCTTAATGATACTCCGGTAACTCCGGCCGCCTGCTGCCCGGTACACTCCGTCGTTTCTCATCCGTCAGCCACCGCCGAGGACAGATCGCGGCAAAGAAATCAGTTTCTTTTTCCCCCCTCTCCCCATGACACACCAGCTGCGCTCCGCCGTTCCGCTTCGATCCCTCACGTCTCAGCCGAGGGGAAAAAAAAGCGCACACTTCTCTCTCAAAAGTGAACTGTTTCTTCCACTTTTCACCTCTTTTGCAACATCTGTGTCGGGTTTGGTCTCTCCAGTGAGAAATTCTCGTCTGTTTTGGTTATTTTTTTCGCCTTCTGCCTGTTACAACCTCCGGCTCTTTATTATTATTATTATTATTATTATTCCTATTATCGGTTCTCTGCGTGTCTTTCTCCGGCGAGTCCAAATCATTTCTCCCCGGCTCGTCAGGACGGCGGCAGAGTCGTGAAGTCTCCGCAATCACGTGATTGAGACAGAATTGAAGAGCGTGTTTTTTTCTTCTTCTTCTTCTCTATCTCCCCTCTCTCCTTGCTGTGTGTGTGTGTGTGTGTGTGTATGTGAACCTCTATCCGTGTGTAGTTAGAGGGGTGTCCCTCCTCCGTGTTTTTTTCTCTTTTTTTTTTCAGCTGCTTGCCATGCTTTAGACGCCGGAGCGCCGGGAGAGAGAAGCGGGAGTGAGAGAGAGGTGCGCCGGGTCTCTCCCTCGCCGGGCTGTACCTGTCTCCTCAGTCCTATGTCGGGTCCCTGTCGGTTCCTCCTCGTCCTTTATGCCCACCTTCATGCGGTTGACCTGATTGTGTTGGCTTAGAGAGAAAGGAGGAAAAAAAAACTTAGAAGGAAAGCATTTTTTCTTTATTTTTGTTCTTTTTTCTTTTTTTTTTTAAGATTTCACACCTGTCTGTTCTGAAAGGAAAAGGACCGCCGTGGGGTTTTTTGGTGTCAACTGATTGCATTTTTCTTCTCCGGGGAGGGGGTGGGGGGGAGTTGCACCGTTTTGGACAGTGCAGGACAGTCGAGTTAAAAAGCTTGGATGAGACGCCTCGCTCAAATACCGAGATGGAGTTGCTGCTGATCTGCTTTTCCTTTTGGATATTGCACTGCAATCCAGCCAATGCGGACTCAATCATTCATATCGGTAAGCGTCCGAGGAAACGTGATGCTCTTAGAGGCAGTTGTAAAGGGAATAAAAAAAGCTCAGCCAACACACGAGATTGCAGTCAGACGGCGTTATAAACAGTCTAACCAGATTGCCTCCTGTCTTTAACACTATAAAACCAGGTAAAAAGTTTTGTCCCTCCCTCCTCTAAATGCCATACATTTAGTCATGGCTATATTCTTTCTGCCCACTATAAGGTATTGAGTGAGCTCTTGCTTTTCTGCAGGTATCATCTCTGCATTCACCCTGGCTTCAGATCAAAAGCCATAATAAGCAAATTCTGCCCCATAAATTGCGCTCTGTCTGCATTCAAAACACGGATTACAGTGAGTCGCGTTTTAATTAAAGCTTTGAAGAGCTTGACATCCATAAGCCAACATACTCAGGGGTTTCTTCTTCCTCTTCTGATTTTTTTTTTCTTTCTTCGGCTACATCTTGTGCAGCCGACAAGCTTCAACTTTCACCCAAACGTGACTGCAATGTCAAATAACAGAGAGAAAGAGAACAAGAGGGAGGGAGGCAGGGAAAGAGGTGGGGGACGTCAGCGGAGTTTTAGAGATGCAAAAGGGCATAGAGCTTCTTTGTACTTCAACTTCAAACCAGGGGTATGCAGAGATGGAGGCATCCTTTATCAGAGGATGTTCAAACAGATTCTCTTCAAACATGGTATTAGGCTGTATTTTTTTTATTCAAACAAATAATTTGCATTAAATATTTGCACCCCCCCACCCCTCCCCACCTTGTCCTGATCGGATCACAGCTACCGGCCTTGTAATCCCTGATAAATATGTCAATGTCACTTTGTTCAGATTTCCGTTCTGTCGCTGCTGCTGCTGCTGCTGATGTTGCTGCTGCTCACAGTTTACTGCAACAGTCTGGCAAGCAGCAGGTGCTCAGTCACTGGCTTAATACAGCAGCAGTAACACCATTCAGATGATGTTGGCTGATGCTTCGCATAGTGTTATAGGGTACCTCAATTATATTTCCTGAATTCCCCCTCACAGCGATATGTGTGTGCACTTTTTCAATCGCCGGCCGATGCCATTTTGATTAACAGAGGAGGAGCAGAGGCGGTTTAGAAGCAGTGTGCCTCCTGCATGCAAACCTATAATGCTCAGTAGGTCGTATGCATTAGATCTGATGAATATTTGCTGCTGTGGATAATAGACTCAGCACATCAAATGTTGCAATCTTCACCCGTAGCAGACTAAGCTCAAACTAGATGATGCTGGAGATTAAATGTAGTCGTATCACTCTGATGAATGGTATCAACAGGTCTTTGAATGATCTGGGATTACATTCTGTAGCCCCGACCTGACATGGATGCCTTTAGGCTAGACCATTGAAGGTGTGCTGTGGTGTCTGGTGCCCAGATGAGCAGCAGCGCGTTGTAGACGAGACACCCTGACCTGTCTGCGGCCCCCATATGCAACAACGGTGATGCGCTCTGTTTTCTGAAACCTTTATATCAGAAGCAGTGTGAACTTCTGCAGCAGTTTGAGCTACGTTGGTTCATTTGTTCAGACACCAAGTGCCTCAATGAGCCTTAGCCCCGACTCTGTTGCCGGTTCACCACTGTTCGTTTATTATACCTCGCCTAGTAGACGGAATGCCCTACAAGAGTTGATCAAGATGTTCTAAGCAAGTTGTATTCCCATTTTTCTTGGTTTAAAGTTGTCAATTTCGAGGAAGCGTTGTTTACTTGGTGCCTGACCTGTTACTCACTAGTAGGTGCAATGCTGAAGAGACGATCGGTGTTCATTCATTCTCAGTGGTCATAATGCTACGTGTGAGAAGTGTAAGTCTACTTCTCGCACTGTCCGAGGTCCAACATGTCGTTCCTCCTTAGTACATTTCTTACGTGACTCCTCGTTTCCTGCCAACAGGTGCCATATTTGAGGAAAATGCTGTCAAAGACGATGAGATTTTCCAACTCGCCATCTCAGACCTGAGTTTAAATGATGACATCCTGCAGAGTGAGAAAATCACCCACTCTGTGAAACTTATCGAGCCTAACAACCCATTCCAGGCTGTGCAGGAAGGTAAGACGCCATTCCAATTCCCCAGCAGCAATGTTCCTAATTGGTCTTGGTGACTTTTCTGATGGCCTGGTGGCATCTTAAGAGGTCTCTGTTTGTCTAAATAAGCCTTGTGGGAATCCTGCATCAAGTCTGTTTTGTCTTCTTGCTAAAAGTGTCAAATTTTATTGCATTATGCATCAGAAAACAAATTAAAGGGGCAGCGGGGAGCCGGAAGATGATGACCCAAAGGTCTGGAAGTGTTGGGGGAATATTTGCATGCAGTGTTGCCAAAGCAAGGTGTCTTCTGGGGTTGAAAAGCTAGGTGGAACCATTGAGTTGGAGCACAGCAGCATGAAGATAAGATGAGGAACTAAAAAAAGACATTTGAAGATGATCAAATATTGCTTCAGCACTATGACACTGAAAATAAGAGGCAAGTATTGCTGGCTTGCTGTGCTTCTTTGAATAATGAGTGTTACTGACTTGTTCACTTCCACAATTACTTTGATTTTCTATTTTTTTCCTTCATTTATTTTTTTTTTTGCTGGAGATATTTTATCTGTCTCATCTGTCTCATATTTTATCCCCCCCCCCCCCACACACACACACACAAAAACTATCAGTTATTTCATCAGGTTCTGCCAAGGTCATCCTTCTCAAACATTAAACAATGGTCCTGTTGACTTCAAAAAAAGTAATTAAAAAAATCTTCCACTAAAATGAATCATTAAGACTTTAATAGGTTCCCGGGGACCTTCAAAAGCTGTTTATGTCCCCTACTCTTCCTCACGGAGTCTGTACTTTTGTCCCATGTTGCACAAAGGCCTTGATGACTCATTGCTATTCACAGTACTCCTGACAGGCACAAAAACTGATAATATGTCTCGGCCTCTGCTATAATTATCGCACTGTCATTTAGCTCTGGCGTTGAACCCCGCCAGTGATATCTGGTGTTCTTATTCACATGCTCTTTGGAGAGCTTAGTAGACGTTCACTTGATTTGTTTTAACAGCGTACATAATTTGTTGCGTCTGTTTCCAGGTCTGGATTTGAGAAATATTTATTTAAAAATTTGTGAATAAAAAAAAAAAAGTGAGCATGAGCAAAAGGCACCAAGGAGTGAAAACATTGTAATTAAGTCTAAGCTCTATGCAGCACATGGTTGTCAAAGGAAAATGGCGGCGAAAGGGAATCCTCCAGCTCATATGTGACGACATAATGTGAGAATTTATGTGCAGATTTGTCCAGTAAGGATGCGGGAGTTTGTAGGAATATTGTCTTAGATCAGTAGCTTTGAGATCCAATGAATTGGTATCTAATCTGGTGATTTAAAACCCTTATAGTCCTCTAGTCTGCCTGAAATTTACCACAGTGGCAAATCATTACTGCTCTGGTGTGTCCCAGCCAACAAGAATAACTTATATTAATGTGCCATAGAATGAGAGACTTGCTTTTCTACACATAATCAGTCCCTGTTTTAGTCACGAGGACTTAGTACAGCAATAGAGTTGTCAAAAGTCGTATTCCACATCACCGTATGTAAATCTGTCGGCAGCTCTCACATCAATATTCTCACACTCAGACAGTGAGGAAAAAAGTAAGTTTCTGCCGCAGCTAATTACTGGAGGTAAATTTGCGGAAAGTTAATTTGGAGAGGGAGCATATTGATTCATTTTACTAATAAAGCCTGGAGAAATTGACAGATGGGTTGAGTTCAAAAGAGAACATAAGTAAAACAAGACGGGCAAAATTGTGATTTGTGTTGTCTAAAATACTTTGTGCTCAACAACTACACCCACAATCCCATTAATAGACCAGCCACTGACTGTGCTAGCAAAGACAAGCTAAGACAACTCACTTGAAAAACAAAATAAAGACAAACTGTGATATGTTTGCTTTGTATTTTAGGATTTTCTAGCCCTAAAATATTTTTAGCCAGAGTCTCGAGAAGAGATTCAATAATACTGCAGAAATAAACCGACCATAAACATGCATTGCTTGACTTATCTAACTAGCGGACACATGGCAATTAAACTTAGTGGGCAACAAATTATTTGCCATTAGTTCTTTAAATTAATTAACTCAGCAGTGGTGAACGAGGGAGTTTGCACATGCTGAAGAATACATATAGCTCATGCTTATTATCCTAGCGAGGGTTTCTTTTGACATTTTTAGGGTTCAAAATCTCCAGGAGTTCTTGATAACACTTTTTATCATTGCTGTTTGCTTTTTTTTTTTTTTTTTAAACGACTGCATTTCCATCTGGTGATTGAACATCCTTTTGTCAGCCTTGATTGGATATCATTTAACATGCTTAATTATTGTTTACAGCTCTGCCCCAGAAAATCAAATATTCACAGAAGCAAGTGTTTTGGGGAACGGGGGGGGGTGGGCAGATGGGGGTGTAAAAAGTGTGTGTCTGCTTGTGTGTGCGTGAGGGTCGGCTTCGGTTACCAGAGAGCGTGGGGAATAATGTGCAGTCGATGATGTGAGGATCGATGGGTGGCCTCAAATTCTTGCACCAGAGGCAAGACGGGCTGGAGAGTGTTGAGTGACAACGGGGATAAGTTAACCTTTTTGCTTTGCTCTTTTGTTCGCTGCCATCCCACTGTGAGCAGCAGTCAGGATCTTGCTACAGAATGAAGGAGGAAGGAAGAAGGAGAGGATGGACATGAGCACGCCGGGGAGGGAGGGTTTGCAGAGTGGAGGGGAATGAGGATGAGATGTGCAGAAGTAGAAGATACAGAATGTGAAATGAAAGTGAGGAAATTGGATTAAGGATAGGAGGAGCAAAGAGAGACGTAAAAGAGATGAATTAGGAGGGGTCTACAAAATCCACGTTTCATGGCTACAGAATTGTTTCGCTTCATGGCTACGATCTTCAATTCAGTTCCCTTTTTCATTCTGTTTTTGTCAACATACCATTAATATCATTCATCAGCAGTAGATAATCCACCATTTACCCTTTTTAAAATGTCAGCTATTCTTGTAGAATTGAAAATTTAATAATTTAAAAAAGGCTGAAGCAGTTCGGTGTTAGGCTCATCACTGTGACAGCAATGGCAGTGCCAAAAAGAATAGAGTGACTTTTATTTTTTAAATATGCCACAGTTATTGTAGAAACCTTGACGTTTTGATCTATAAGACAACTTTTAGTCTTTTGCAGACTCTGAACCCGATGTGAATGAGCTTGAACAAATTTTCGAAGTTGGATGGGTAAAAATTTTTATTTTATAGAGCCGTAATAGCAAAACAAGGTGGTTATTAAAAGTGCTACGTTCCTTCCATCTTCACAATTATGCACTACTTTATGTAAGTCTATCACATAAAACACCAGAGTTGATGTCTGTAATTGTAGAAAAACATAAAAAAGTTCCAGGGTGCTTTTCTGAGGCGCTGCATCTTTAAAAATTATGAAAAAAATTAAGAATTAAAAAATACTTTTCAAAACTATAAACCCTAAACTGCTTCACAGAAGCTAAAATCACAAAAGGAAACAAAATGAGACAAATTATGTGTGTAAAAACAAATGACTCATAACATAAAACACAGCATAAAACAAGAAAACTGATCAAATCAAGTCCTCACTAATTACCTGTCAAAAGAAATAAGAAAGTGTTTTTTTAGTTTTTTTTTGTTTTTTTTTTGTAAAACTATGACAATTCAAAGATGCAGGCAACACAATTTACAATTGTGGCTTCAAAGATCCATCTTTTTCAGTTCTTAAAATAAGTCTGGCACGCCTTAACCAGATGACCCCAGATTACAAACGAATATATTAAAATTGGTTGCAGATGTCAGTCTGGGCAGAATCACATTGGGCTTGAAAAGTGGAGATTAAATTTCTTAATTGGATTCAGAAATATCAAGGCAATCAGTGCAGAGTGACTAAATTGGGTTTTACATGGCGTCTCTTTCTCGTCTTCTTCAGGTGCATCCTCCACTGAATAGATATGGTCGAGTTCTGTCTTGGTTGAATGGGTAACATAATCCAAACATGGAGATAAACCATGAATGATCATGTCAAGACCAGACTTTGAAGCTTATAAATATGTTTTAATTAAATGTCAGGATAATAGTTTAAGTATGGCGGTCACCATTTGCACCTTTTCATTGAGTTTGTGTAAAAAAAAAAAAAAAGCAGTGGGAGTAAAAAAAATGTTCCTTCCTATAAGTAACCCCTGTCCACTCTGTAGATGAGATAACATGGTAACATTTAATGAAGCGAGGACAGCAGTATAATGGCATATGGGTCACCATGACAACAAGGTATTTAAACTTTATACTATAGTACAAATATGACATGTACATACAAAATTGAGATCCATCACTTTTTAAAATTTATTTATCTTTTCGTCTTTGTATTTTCCTGTCACCATTCTTAACCTGAATGCATCCTTCTGCTCTCCGCTGGTGCAAAAGCTTACTGAACTGCTTGGAGTATTTTTTTTATGAACCATTCCACCCTGCCATAAATACGACTGCAAGAAAAACCCAAATCTAAAAAAAGATCATGAGCATTAGTGAATGAGAGGGAGGGGTAACAAAAAAAAAAAAAAGAAAGAACAGTAGTGAGGCGGTGAGGAAAATCTGCTCGGAGTCATTGCAGTGTCATCCTCGCCCTTACTCGGCTTCCTTTGTCCTTGTGATAGTGGAACATGTATTAATGAGCATGTCACACAGGCACCATGCACAGGAAAAACACTAACCTATTCAGTCCGCCCACGTTCTTATCTTTTGGAGATGACGGCTCAAGGCTGGCTAAATATACCGCCTGACCACACGTACTTACGCATACAAAGTCCTGTTTATGGAGTATTCTTTCCCAGATGCAGGGGATGAAAGTGTAAATTTTAACGTCACCAGCAACAACTCTGAGGAATTTGGCTCTTGTGAGTATTGATGCTGTCATTTTCATCAGCTGCTGTCATGAGGGGAAAAAGGAAAACATTGAATTTAAAGCGGTGGTGGAAAAGATAAAATGGGCAGAACATTTAGCCTTTAGATTCTATGTAATGATATAGTCTTCTGATAGCTGAGTCGAAGTGTGATAATGTGGCGTTTTAGAATGTCCCTAAAATGTGACATGAAATCGAGATAATGTAATCTGCTGTAATATTGCAAACAATATATTCTTGTAAAATCTAAACTAAAAAGACTGAAATGAAGGGAAAAAAAGTGGTTTTCTTTGAGGGATTAGCTACAACATATACAGTATATATATTTTTTCTGAGATTGTTGACTTTTTGAACAGTTAAGGACTCCAGTTGTGTTTTTTGCTGCTTGTTTTCATCTGTGTTTTCAATTTAACTTTAACACTTGTTCATTTTCAGAAAACAATTTCTAGTTAGTTACCAAGTGGTGTGTCTGTATTGGCAGGTCAGATTTTTAAGCACCAATCGCTTGTCATAAAATCACACATTTCCTTTTTAACAAAATGAAATATGGTTGTTTTTTTTGAGCACCGATAAGGGGATTCCTGTTTCCGTTGCCACATTACTGCATGATAAATCTGACTTAAACACTAATTTGAGAAAAGTTTACTGCATCGGTTAGATTTCCATTTTGCCTCGTTAGCTTGAACATTTGACAGAAAACAACAAACAGATGTGAACCAAGACGAGGGATGTAATGAGATTACATGGCACAAGATTTTGCAATAATAAAACCTGGTGTATATTTCTCTATCTGGTTGCTGTGTTTACCCAATATACAGTACAGACCAAAAGTTTGGACACACCTTCTCATTGAATTCAATGAGAAAGTGTGTCCAAACTTTTGGTCTGTATTGAGTACAGACCAAAAGTTTGGACACACAGTTGTGTCCAAACTTTTGGTCTGTACTGTATATCAAGTCAAATATTGTACATATCTGCTGTATGTAAGTAATAAAGCAGGTAGGCTGTTGACCTAATGTGTTGACAGAGATCATGTACAGACTGCTCCTAGTTCTGGATTACAACTCTTATTTACATAAGCATCCTGAAGAAGCTTTGCCACAAACATAACCATGATGGTGTCTCAAACAGGAGACAGTAACAAAATATTGTACACAGTGAAGTTGGCATAAGGCTAAATTAAAAGACTGTTTCATAGATTACATTTTTTTTTTTTAAAGGAATGACCTTAGTTTGAGACAAACATGAAAACAGAAACGTATTCATAAATCAAACTTGGACTGAATAATCACACACCGATTATTTAAAATAGTTTCTAACTTGTCAACTTTTCAAATCGGGGATTCTCAATTTTACAAAAAAAAATGCATCTCATGAGCTAAATGTACATTGTACTCCAACACTAAACATCTCTTACCAATACATAAGCATTACATATTTAAAGTTAAAATTTTTACATGCTCGAGCAAAACTTTTATAGATACCCACCTGTCTGATCCTTAAATATCTGTACATTTTCACCCATGTCCAAAGTGCTGCATTTAGGCCATTATATGATCAGCCAGTGAAGCTAGAAATAGAACCAGCGAGGAAGGGCGAGTTGAAAACAATCCAACTGCTTGACATACGTTACACAGAGGCTTTAAGTATCTGCGCAAATGGCCTTCAATCTACTAAAACCAACCTTTGCGGCAAGGGTTTAAAAATCTATTTTTGCCCCTATCTATTTTTTTAAAAAAAGCTCCTGCAAGTTTTCCTTGCATCTGAAACCAAACAGTAAAACGGGTAGAAAAATATTCCCACCCGTTTCCAGCAAAGGGCTTCCTGGACCTGCAGCATGCGGTGAATCGTTGAGTGCTTTGCCCCACTGAGTCCTCTTCCAAAGCCACGCCACCAGTGACGGACAATTTCCTCTGACCCTTGCCAAGGTAATGTCAAGGAGGATTTAATTTTTCTGCCCTTTAGACCCCTGAAAGCCAATAGTCTTTTGAGGAGCACAGAGTGCAGTCCTCCTTTTTCTTGCTTTCTTTTTTCTCTCCGACTCTCCTTCTGAATTAATTTGTAATGGAAAGAAATGCTGAAATGATGGTTCCTTTGAAGGATTTGGCATGCATAATATAATCTCCTCCATCTGATCTTCTGTTTAGGACAACTCATTACTCGCTGAGCTCCGTATCTGATATAATGCTGCCCTTTGACTATTATCGTCCCAGCGACAAGAATAATGCTATGTAAATCTCATTAATGGATTTGTTTGTCTTTTTATGTCTTTCTACTAGCTCTACACACAGGGAGGATGATCAGGTCATTTACCAGGCCCCGTTAATTACCCAGCTGTAGTTTTAATACGTCATAAGCTCTTCATTGGACTGCATAAAGGCTACATGGTACCTTAATCTGCTTAGTGATGTTGCAGCAGAAGTGTTGCTTTTATTTAATCCGTTCACAGCGCTGCGGGTGTTTCTACATAATGATGGAGAGTCAGATTTCATCATTGTAAAAATATATTAAAATATTATATATTATGCTTCAGAATGTCTCAATAGAAATTGAGTTTTACTTTGTTCAGAGCCTCCTGTCTTTATCATGTTCATGACTGTTATGTCATGTTTATGACAGTGTAATGTCAGTCTTATGCCCCACCCCTTCAAATAAAGTGTTACCGAATTTGTTTTGTTGTAATTTACCAAATAACGTTTGCCCCAAACCATGTGGAGCAAAACATCTGGAAGAAAAAATGCTCTGATCAGATGAGGTTGGAATTGCTGTTGGTGGATAAAAAGTAGCATGGCACAACGATATGTGGCAGCGGCAGCATCATGACATGCAGTTTTATTTTTTAAATAGAAATATGGAGGCATTGCTGGAATAAGAGGCTGCCAAAGACTTTAGAGTCTTTAGAGAGGGAGAAAGGTTTTCCTAAGCGTGCAGCAAGAGCTGTAATGTAGTGGTTTGGATCAAAGCATATTTATTTGGTTTAAAGGACTCAGCCAGAGTCCAGACCTAAATTGAACTGAGATCAATTGTTTGTTTTTAGCCTTTTGCCTGAACAGCTTGTTTCCAGTAAGAGAAAATGTTTCCAAGTGGGTTCAAAACATCAACCCTTATCCACTTAATGTCAACAGGATCCCAAAGTTGACAGCAAAAGTGGCAAAGAAGTATAGATGACTTGATAAAATTGTGGATGTGTTGACATTTTAAACTAATACCAGGCATAGACTTGAATAAATAAACCTTTGTTTGGTTTTTATATTTATAAAATGGACTGTGATATTTGATTGCAAGATTTCCTTGTGCCTAAACCAGGGGTGGGCAATCCTGGTCCTCGAGGGCTGGTGTCCTGCAACTCTTAGATGTCTCCCTGGTCCAACATATTTGAATCCAACAGCTGACTCACCTCCTAAGTGCAGTCAGGTTCTCCAGAGTCCTGCTAATGACCTCATTATTTGACTCAGGTGTGTTGAAGTAGAGATACATCTAAAACTTGCAGGAGACCGGTCCTCGAGGCCTGGAGTTGCCCACCCCTGGCCTAAACCAACATGATATGATTTCCTTTGATTTTTGTCTTCATGAATTGTGGTGTTTTTCACTCTTTTCCAAGTATTGACTTAAATGTTTGTTGTGAGAATTCAGAAAAGGATTTATAGTTGATTTTTGTTTGCACATTACAGTACTATTCCTCACTTCTGAGTTTGTGGGTGATACTCTCAGAATAGTTACTTTGTCTTCCCGTCTGGCTAATGGTTATCAATTTATTTTTTAATTGTTGTATTTCTACACCTCTAGAGGAACTTGTGGCTTCCTGCTTGTCTTTATAGAAGTGTCTTTTAAATTGTTACTGTTTTTCCTTTTTTTTAGTAATTTGTTGTAGAAAAGATAATCTTGAATTTAGCAAGATGTGAACACAAACTTTGTATCAAAGCTTCTCCTACTCAGGCTGTTAAATTTAGCATGATATTGAGTCATCGTGAAAGATCTGGGCCTCTGATTAGAGTCACATATGCCAACAATCCTGTGCATTTGCTTTATTGAGCTACGCAGCAATAAAGAATATGTGATTTAAGCCTGGATGGCGCACTGTTTCATTTAATATGTTTGTGCGAGAGCTCTGTTTAGCACTGCATTTATTGCCATGATATATTGGTTCTATCCCCATTTTTCGCTGTTTATTATTGATATTGACATTTTTTTGTTCTTTACAAACCTTCTGTGTTATTGTAAAGAAAGCAGTCTTGTTGCACAGGCTATGTGTTACTCCCATAACACTTGTCAGAGCAGTTCCACAGATGACACACAAGTGCGCCATTATACTAGCTACATTCACGCCATGCGACAAGGATGACTCAGGGGGGAACCTTTATGATCTGCAGGCCAGTGTAATAACTACGAAAATATACATTCCTGAAGCTTTTTACTCCGATTAGCTGGAGTCAGTCATGTCTAAGCAGCTGATGCACACAGAAAAAGAGAGAGAGAAAGAGGGAGAGAGCAGAATAAGGAAGAGAAGTGAAACATAAAGGTCAAGGCTTAAAGGCTGGATCTGTTTTGTAGGTTTTCAGCTTTTCTGCTCGGAGCTGTACAGGATCCGCTGTCAGTACTTCTCTGCAGTGGAGAGACACCTCTGTGTCACTTTGTCTCATCATCTCCAACAGATGTCTCATTTTGCTTCCCTTCGACTCTCCTTGAAGGGAGCTCAAATAAATGTCTAAAAAAAGAAAAAGAAGGGGAGGAAAAGACTGAAGTATTTCAACCAAACATTAACTTTAGGATCAGATCATTTAATTACAGGAAATGTGTAATTTACTTTAAATGCCACTTCTGATTTGTATCACTAGATAAATTATGTGCAAGATGCTAAATGTCACCGTGCGCTGTGATTTAAGTTTGTTAGGAAATACTATTCAGTGATGTATTTTTTACATTTTTTTTTTTGGTGAATAGAGATTCCAGTGGCATTTGAGTTAAAAGGGGTTCAAAATAATGCGCTTGAGATGGAGTTTGATTCTCAACTCAAGATGGTATCAGCTGTGGATGGAGAAGTTGAAGCAAACGGCAGTGATCATTATCAGAACATTTGCTGGTGTCAATTTGTTTATATTCTTGCTTGAAACTTGCCATCTTATTGGTTTGCTGCTCATTTCCCACTGTTGCAAAGTGCCTAAATGCTGTATTCTTGTATTATCTTAAATATTTATGTGAATTGCTAATGCTGTGGCACTGTGTGCTTTATGACCTCTCGGCACTTGAGCTCACCCAGATAACTTTTCTTCCTCTGACTGCCAAGTGATGGGATTGATTTCTTTCTTCTCCCCTCTGGTGTTGTCTGGATTGATAGCAATGTTACAGACAGAAGCAAAGTGGCAACAGTGGTATAGGTGGTAAGAGTTTGTCCTGTAATCGGACATTTAACCTGCCTTGCCTTCTGGTGGTGGTCAGAGGTCAGCGGCGCTGATTGTACGGCCGCCTTGTTTCTTGAGGTTAAATTTTAATGAGTAACTCCTTCTGTTTACTAGTGCTTATAACTGAAAACATCTTCAGTAGAGGATTGCACACAGCACAGGAAACAAACACAAAAAAAGAATGTTATTTTCAAAATAAAAGTTGGTATTTCAATATAGAAGCAGCATATACACTGCAACTTAATGTGTTACAACAACTTTAATCAGTTGCCTAAAGCACTAGGTGAGGTTGCCAGATCTGCACATTCGGAGGCTTGTTTTTAGGAGGGCAGATTTCATCATAAATAAATGCTAAAACAAATGTTTCACACTTATCTGACATGAGTTTGGTTCTATCCGTCCATAGGACTGAAGCTCATGCAGACTACCAGCCCATCAAGAAGCTTCAAAGAGTTCCCGCAGACAGCATGAGGTCACTGCACTGCAGTTATTTGGTTTCCCTGTTCTCTGATGCAATCAGAATTACTACATTGCTCTAATTAGAGACAGCGGCAGTCATGTTGTGCCTTTGTTAGTTTATGTATTCATTACATGTTGCCTCACCAGCAGACTCCTTAAGGCTGACTTCAAAGTATTTCTTGCTTTTCATGCTGCCATCTTTGATTGAGGATCCTCTGAGGGAGGAGGGTCATTGTGTGAGGGGCTGACTGATGGCCTCTGTAAGACATTATGACTGTCTGCCTCCTAAAAAAAAAATAAAAACAATATAACATTTTAAATGAGCCCAGTGCATCAAAATCCTCCTGGATGTTTGATTGTTGGTGCTCCCACAATCCATCTCGAGTTCAGGATTACAAAATTTGGCATCGGATGAGGATATTGGGCTCATTTTACACTGTCAGCTGTTGACTTCAAAACAAACAGCCCACATGCATCCTGTCTGTGTCCTGTAATTGTCGTTTGAAAGCACCTTCATTGATTTCTTCGCTTTAACAACAGCATTCAGTTTGTGACAGCCAGAAGAGCAAAAAAAATAAATAAAATAGTTTGTCAGGACACCTGCTTAGACGCCACTCATAACTCAACAACCCGCTTGTTACACATGTCGACGCGCGACCCATGTTTCCCCCCTCATGAAGGTCTCGCCGCCCCATGTCTTATTCATGTTGCCATCGTCTTTTGTGTGACAGATTTATAACGAGCTGTGGAGGACGCTGTGACAGATGTTAGTGCTTCGCCACGACCCCAGTCCGCCCCAACCACCGCTGGGGTTTGGCCATCAATACCACTCTACCTGTTAGGGCAGGAGAAACTGACAGATAGTTGGGCATAAAGAGAGGGGAGAGGGTGGAGGCGGTGGCCTGCGATGATCCGTTCTGTAAGATCAGATTGATGCCGATGAGGCCCGCAGCCTCTGTCCATTGTGACGCTCCACAGTCCCACACGATGGGAGCAGCGTTTCTCTTTGTATGTGCCGTTATGCTTTGCTGTTGTTGGGCTTCCCAAAGTGTGCTGAGATGACACAGATGCAGCAGAGGGAGATGGAGTGGGCGTATAAATGCAGGGAGAGGATTTGCCTGTTTGTGCATCGCGCTATGAATACGGCGTGTGTTTGCATGGTGTAATAAGTGAGCGCCTCTGGTGCTTTCATCGATGCAGTTTGTGGGTTTGTTTGAAAATTGGTTTTTGTGGTTCTGGTGAGAGGTACTGAAACCACTTTGGTAACGGAGAGCTCGCAACTCCCTCTTTCACTCACTTCTGATTCGCTCAGGGGGAAGTGTGCATAATTTACTACCCACCACCTGCACTATTGGCTGCAAGAAGACTTCATTCCAGGATGCAGGACAAAGAGCAGAAAATCAGCCTGGAGTAAATCCCATTAGAGGCTAAATAGGAGTCAGCCAAAAAAAAAAGAAAAAAAAAAGAGCAGTGCAGCTATATGCGATGATGCATTCTTTTTCAGACACATGGAGGAGGAGATGGCGCTGAGATGTAGGGTTGGGAGGTTTAGGAGTTGAGGGATTAAAACTGGGGGCCTTGGTGAGACTAGATTTGGGGAAGAAGGGCGAATCTGACAGTGAGGTTGATAGAAATGGCAAAAGGCTGATAAAAAAATGGACGGGGTGTTAAATTCTCATAGAGCTCAAGATGAATGAAGCCATTTAAAACTGCAGAGTCGGCTTGCTTGCCTCAATGATAAAGCGGCGCCAACTGTATGTGGGAGCCATTGTTTGCATTAGCGCCCACAGACCCAAACGCCAAGTTTCGGACCATCTGTCGCAAGAATCTCTCCCCAGTTTTACTCTCATACTCTCTGTCTCTCCCACATTGGTATGGACCTTCCATCATGCCCAGGGAGAAGGGATACCGTCCAAAGACGAGGCTAAGCTAGTGTGTAAGCTCTCTCTTAGTGAAATCAAGACCCAGCTTAAACCTCTCCTGGGATCTCTCGAGTGTTCAGTGCAAATATGCAGGCATCAGTCAAAACTGGGTCAAATGTGCATGCAAATATATGCGCGTCTAAGACTTTTACTCGAATCGGCACAGTATAATCACTCGCTTTTGGATGATTGCTCTCTTACCTTTATTAGATTCAGCGTTAACACGCCAATTTATTTCTTATTTGCTCTTTTTCGTGCTCCTTCATGGACGATTCTTTTTCTTCTGTCTACAGTCAATTCAGCTAAGAGCAAGCTTTCATTGCTAAAAGGCTGTTGCCTGTAAATGGAGAAATGAACGTCTTTGACTAATTGGTGCAATGACAAAGAGCACAGCAAAAGACGAAGATTAATAAAACATCCCAGATGCTGTATATTTGTCATTTGCTTCTAAAATTAGCAGAACATTTTAGTTGTCTCTGTCCAGTTTACTGTCACTGCCAGTCAAATCCCTTTAGGAGTATTCATATTGAATGGGTATGATGCATCCAGACACCCAGAGCTAACTTGTAATCATCATGTTTTTAGTCACTGCTGGAACAAGTTTGTAAACTCCAGTGAGAGATTTTAATGGATCCACGTTTTAACCTTTTATAATCTCATTGTTCTTTAATAAGGTGGCCTCATTTTACAGAGACGTCCCATGTCAGTGCAGCCCAAATCTGAAAACAGCAGCACACTTTAAGGGAGTTTAGACACTGTAATGGTTCAAACGTATTTGGTTTAACATTTATTGTCTTCAGCACAACTTTACTCGCCAAGTTTGTGCAAACAAACAAGGCATTTGACTTCAGTTCCCCTTTTCTATCTGCTTTAAAAAAACATTTTAACAGAGGTGAATAAAGTAGCCAAAAAATTGGACTCAAATGAGAGTAGCACTACTTTATAAAATTTTTGCTGAAATACAGGGAAAAAAATAGTCGTACTGAAAATTTCTCGGTAAAAAGCGCATTTTTATGGCATTAAAAAAAGATCACACAACTCTAGAAAATACCATACATCTTGTATGGTTTTGTGTCCTGTATTCATTTTTCTTGTCTGTTCAACATGGATTCTCTCACCCCTACACATTTACTGCTGCCTTTAATTCATCTGCAATATGTTGCAAGCCAGATATTTTGCCTCTCTGCTCTTTTTTTTAAAATGTAGAACTTTACTGAGCTTTTTAACGTGGTCCTTGTCTCTAAAGTAACACCCAAAATGTGGGTTGTATTTTGTTTTATTATTTTAGCTAGTTACGGCGTGGAAAGCAGAGGTTTTAATCATCCAGAACGACCCCCATCTTTGGGATGATTTAATAGGTTAGGAAAGATCGCATTACTCACTGAAAAAGGTGGCGAGCAGAGCAGCATTAATGTGGCGTTTGCATCACAAAAAGCTTTTTCAAACCCAAGGCAAAGAATGATTCATATTTTTATCCTGACTGTGGCAGATCATCTTCATGATCTCTCGTTATGTCACTGCCGTCTTGTTTCACATGTTGTAACATTTTCCGCTGTCACTTAAATTACGTCTTTACTGTGTACAAGATTACAGTATTTACTTCGTGTGCACAAGGGTGAATGTTATATACTTGTCAAGCAAAATCGATATCCAGCATTTTGAGTCTGGACTGTAATTTTTTTAAATGTTTTAATAGTGTCTGACCCCAATGCATCTGTTATGAGGATGTCATGCTTCCAGCTTAGCCTTCTGTTGAAGTGGAGGTACAGAGCCACTTAGTGTGCACAGGAGTCTGTGGAGGTGTAGGCTTAGTGTTTATGGATGTGGCACCTATAAGGAACAGCATTATTTTAGCAATATAAGTGGCATAGTTATGCAGACAGTGATAAATGTTTTGCTATTGGCATTATGTGCAACTGTGCATCAGAAACCACATAATTGATTGAAACTGTGCACCAAGAGGTAATTTAAGGGTTCCTTATCCTGATTGATGTGGTGTTATAAAGTGTGTTTGAAGAAGCAAGACAGATACACACGCTGGCAGCCAACAGAGCCAAGGATACACATGGCGAGAAACAAACTAATTAAGAGCAGATCAGTCTTAATTTCCTCTGAAAGAAGTGATTTCCAAATCCTCATACTTAACCGACACCTGCGCTTAGGTTTTTGAGACACGTACAGTGTGTTGCAAGAACATTCATATCCCCTCAGCTTTAAATATTATTGGGGTTTTGTCTAATAGATCAGAAACAACAAACTATTTCAGCCTTCTCAAGTGATGTTATTCAAATTGCTTGGCTAATAAATAAAACATATTGTGTTCAGGTCACATGGAGCTTTTAACCCTAATTCCAACCTATTACAGAATTTTAAGATGTGAAGCAAATGGATTTGAATATTTCAGGGGTTTTCACTACCTCCCTCACAAAGTAGTTGAATTATGTAATATCTTCCAGTTGTTTTAATGAATTCTATGTATATACAGAATGTTCCAATTCTCTTTCCAGTCCTTGAAGATAATCACTACCCCAAGCCTTATGCTGATCTGTGTTTCCTTTTGTTTTCAGAAACAGAGGTACAATAAAACCAACGATGTGGTATTTCAAGCAGTGAGATGGAGGATAAAAAAAAGAAAAGTGTTTCAGTAGTCGGATGGTGTATTGTCAGACCAGCGCTTTATTTTTTTTGGTTCCACATGTTAGATTATTCATGTGTTTTCAGATACATTAAAAGAAATGTATTAAAGAAAAGTATTAAAAATGTTTTCCTGCTGCCAGGTGCAACACCCACTTACTGATTTTTGAATGACAGCATGTTTGGTGTGAGACTGGTGCAGTTTTATGCTGGGAAGAACCCTACACACACTCACACAAATTACCCTGCCGGCAGTGAATTTCACTGTCTTGGTTTGCTGTCGTTAGCATGTCAGAAGTATTTGTTCGCGAGAACAATAAACGTTTAAGTAGCATTTTTAAAAATAGATCAAGCCAGTTGACAAACAACTTAAACATTTTTCTTTCATAAAACAAATGTGTTAAAGATTATAAGACAGGGATTGCCACTGAGGGAGAGGAAGATGAAGAGTTATGGAAGACGTGGCCCTAAATCAGATCATGTCTTTATCTTTTCCTTTTTTTTCTTCTTTTTTTCCACTTTGACACCAGGCGGATGCCTGTCAAAGCAACGCCGTCATTTCTGGCAGAGCTAGCTTCCTCTTAGCAACACCCCAGCAGTCCATGAAACTGGGAAAAGGGTCTGACAAAATGAGGCATCTCCTGATGGAAAAGTTATCCCTCGCTGACTCGCTGCGTGATCACTCTGTTAACTCAACAAAGGCCCCTCTTTAACTGCACGCTCACGTTTGTTCCGGCACAAGCAGCATGTGCGCTTTCTCTTATGGGGTCTGTATTTGGTTGGCAGGCATTCAGTTTGGGTTTGTGTGTGAAAGTGTATGTGTAACACACTAGCTTGCTTTTTTTCCCCCCCACCCCTGGATAGGGATGTTTGACAATTCCTCACAAAACCTATAACAAGATGTCAAGATACAACTATATGTCAGGCTTCCATCTCATTCCTGTATTGTGCTACAGTTTGCACTTGGGCTGTGTAATCTAATGCCCCCATCCTGCGTATCGGTTGATATGGCAACTCCTGCCTATTCGAGAAAAACAATTTTTCTCCATCCACCTGTTGACAAGAGAAAAAACAGATTGGACACAAAAGGACAGAAGTGCTGCCGGCATGAAAATAAAGTTGCAGGCAGGAGAACAAGGGTGGCATTTAAAGCATTTGTCACAGGAGCAATAATTTTCCCCCTCTCAATAACTCAGCACCTACATGATGAAACCAGCCTCTGGAAGGGGATGTTTGGAGTGTTGCTTTTGAATGTTGGCGTTTGCTTGCAGGGGTTTTATATTATGTTTGTAAAAAAAAAAAAAAAAAGACCATTGCTCTGAACTGAGCTGGGTGTCTACAGCTTAGCCAATCTCTTTAGAAAAAGCTCAAAGTAGCCTAACGTGATTCCATGCAGTGTAAAAAACAAAGGTTGTATCGGGGATTAGGGTTCGGAAAATTCTGTTTAAATCCCTGCCACAACAGAGAAACAGTCAGTGCTAATGACCACTGACTTATTTTCTCTGGCTTCCTCACATCAGAGCCGGGGAGACGCATCCGTGTGAAAGTCGACTCTGTCGAATGTCTGTGGCTGGTGGGATTTTCTTTGCTTTCATTGCCTCTTCTGAGATGAATGCGGGTGGAATCATTCCGCTGTGGGTTTATGTGCCGTCTTTCCATCTCAAAACAATTCAGCGGCTCGCTCTTATTGGTTTTGCTTCTCAATAGTTTTCAAGAGCCTAATATGTCCTAAGGCTGCGTCAGTTTTATGGTTTTGGGTTAGCTAAGTGGTAGCAGGCAACATTTTTTTTTTCCTTTCTTAAAAGTATAAACTTATTTAAATACATTCTACTCAATACTAATTTGAAAAAACAAAGGCAAAATCTGATCCTATGAACACAAATATATATTGAAGCCAAAAACCTAACAAATGTTTAAAGGATAAAATATTAACAAATAATAACTCCCATCCCATTGTTTTCAGAGCAGATAAATAATTTCATAAGCACTTTTTCACCTATGAGGTCACGACTCCCTTAAAAACAGGAAGTGAGTACCATAAATGGATGATCTGTCCTCTGGGTTTGAAGTATCTGAGAGATGATTGATGTTTGCAGGGCATTGATCGTTTCCTTGATTAAAAAATAAATTTCTAATATAAATATGTTGAATAGATGTGTGGACACTATTGGCAATAAAGATGGGGTGAGGACTTTTGCTTTTATGATAATTTATTAAGAAAATTTGGCTCAGCTCTATGAATGTAACCAAGTGAGGAAAATGGAATTATATATATATATATATATATATATATATATATATATATATATATATACTGTATATATATTGTTCAAAGATGTACAAGCAGCAAATAAAATAAGTAAATAAATAAAAAATGCAGACATGGGTTAACATTTTTTACATTTCCTTACATTACCACATTCTTAGCATTTGCTTGAACTGACATTTGAGGAGCAAACAATTTGTTGAGTCCATAACTGCAGACACTTATAATAGACTAGTTGTGTCTAATACACAGTTCTCTATTCCATGGGCACTACGGAGTAATGATGCTGGTTAAACCAGAGCAGAAAAGTCTCTCATGAATGCTGAAAAACTTTTCCTCTTTTGAAAGATTTTGTCACAAGCAGCTATTAGGCACTTTGGTGAATTGCTGGCAGATTGGGTTCATACAGAGTTTCTTTTTATTCCTTCGCAGGGTACCGATTTGTTAGATCTTTAAGCTCCTCTTACACAACATTTTTTCCTGGCCTGCTTCTGGTCATGGGATAAATTGATATAAAAATAAATACATATGAACTCAAACTTTGAACTACTTTCTTTTTGTGTTGCTTGCGTTGCAAATCGCAACATAAAAGGAAATGGTGTAAAAAAAAAAAAAAAAAGAATTGGGCTGTGTTAAGGTTCTCAATTTTTCCTGGACAACATTTTTCAACATTTTTAGTGTAGTATAGCTAATGCTGTCGGTTATTGTTTTCTTCCTTAACCCATTTCGTGATGTCCACCTTATTAGGATTAGGCCACTTTTTGCGTTTTTTAACAAGTTGGGTAAATTTTGTGGTGCAGTGTGTTTGCAGGCACATGTTCTGCCCCACAGAGGCTCAGTATCATCCTCTCCAATGAGGAAAAGGATTGTGGCTTTTAGGATTTTGCTTTAAATGCTGTAAATCTCAGATTAAGTGCTTCTCCGTCAAACAGGAAAGTCTCTTGGAACATGTCATCAATAATTCTCGACAGTCCCTTAATGCCGATCGGTCCTAAATTTTCAGAGCTGTTGATTGATGCCAACTCAGGTTTTAGCCATCCTAGTGAATCACAGCTGTTTTTTATCCTTCCAAATCCCACTGAGCCTATCTCATCGTCATCTTAATGTCACACCATTTTGTGACTTCTCTTTTTTTTTTTTCTTCTTTCATTTGAAAGTACTTTGTTGTGGCTGCAGCTGAACTGGGTTGCACCTGGTCTTGGCAATGCTGAGCTTGAAAAGAAGTTGGGTGTCACATCCAAGGTGTTAGAGTTTTGCTTGACGCTCTTTGACCCTGCACTGGGCTGTGCTCAATTTCAGTCTGGGATTGATTTTAACACAAACGTCATAATGTGGTGCTACTGTTAAAACTGCTAAATAGCTTTAAAAGATTTTTGACAGAATTGCTTTCGGTATTAGTAATTGAGGTTTAGAGAACTCATGTAATGGTCACCATCAATCATTTTATATATTTTCTCATATTTTTACAGACAGTTTTGACAGTAAGTTGCTTCTGTGTATTCTTTATGCTAAATGAGACTCTTGCAACACTAGAGCAGCAAAGAGTTTGAGGCTCTAAGACTGCTGTAGAAGAAGGTGGATTAAATTGTGTGTCTGAATCTGCGTCTTGCAATGAATTGTAATTGGATAAATTCTTTTGGACTAGTACATAATTGCATTTAAATTGGAACTGTTTCCTTCTTTTTTTGATGTCCTGCCAAAACCTTTTGTTGTGTATTGAAACAAAAAGACATGGACACAAATTAGATTAAGGTCTTCCAACCAGTTTTGGCTCTTAGGGACATCGATGAAGGACCAAATGATTACATTTCTTTAACTGGCTCCAGAAGTTATTCTCGTTCATATTTCTATTTTTTTACTCTCAGCCCACATTCATAATGAAATAAATTTACTAAAATGTATAAATTTTAGTAGAAGTGGATCTTCTGGGGATTGTGGATGTGAGATGGGGGTTCCTTCTAATTTGTTAAGAGTTTCCATGTGAGGAAAAGGGAGATGATCTGTTTTCTTACCAGCAATAATGTGATGTGTGAAAAGTACGTTTGTTTTTCAGTTCTCTTGAAGTTGTTTCTTTTTATCTTACACATCAGAGTCTTATCACGTTGCCTGTTGCACCTTAATTTTCCAAAGTATCAAAATTTGCTGATCTTAAGCATATATAACCAAAGTTGTATTTAAACCATATGAATTAAAATACGACCACTGAATTTTGAGATATGTGGCCACTAACAGCTGAGATGAAAAAGCGTGTGGTGTTGATTGCATATATCACTTACTTAAATTTGCATCAAGTAACTGAAGCTCTACTAAAAAAAAATCACATGTAAGTGAACTGGATTTTGCTGAACTGATGGAAATCACTAAGTAATATTTCTACCTTACAAGCTTTATTGCAAAGGACAAGATATAACTTGATGAGTTTGACCTTTTCGGCACAAAAAAGGGAGAGAGTGACTTTTACTCCTCATCAACAGGAGAGTGGATTAGTTGTCTGGCAGCTCCTGTGCTTTTCACATTCAGAGCACAGAATTAGCCATAGCAACCTGCCGAGGCTCCAACCTTCAATTTGCAGTTCTCCGTTGCTCTTCTGCCAAGAACAAAGCAAGCCGCTGCCACAGTTTCCATGTGGCTCGTGTGTTCATCTTTATTTTATAGGTTTTGTCTGTTGCCCAATTCATCATGGAATGAATTTCATGATTTAGTTGTTGTTTTTGGCCTATTTTTTTGTGTGTGTGTGTGTCAGTGTCTTTCTATTTTTTTTTATTCTAATATCATGCTGCTTCTGTATTTTTCTGTCACTGTGCCCCTTCTTTCTCACACAAATTCATTTTATGGTTAATTTTCATGACAGTTTGGAATGCTTAAACCAGTTAGCAGCCTTACTGAAACGCTATGGCGCCAACAGAATTAGATCATCACAGAAATAAAGCTGTTCCTAATTAATTTAAAACATATTATTTCGGAATGCTGTTAGTTTTGATTATGTCTGGTTTGGATAAAAAATCAGAAAACCCTTCCAACTAGTAGAGAGGATAAACTTCTGGTGTTATGCCATGTGGGTTTCTAAAAATTATGAGTATTACACATTGAGTAAATTCACAAAATAATGCTTAATGTACGTAGAGTAATTGGGAGAGATTTACAAACAATCAAGATAAGCATGAATATTCGTGACAATACGATACTAAATCCAGGCTTATTGCAAAGTTTTCAAATGATAATTTTATTTATTAATTGAAAAATGCTGTCCAAACTAACCTGGCTTGTTAGCAACTTGTTGCAGTGAACTGCAGTTTGAAGTGACGAGCCTCGTTATGTCAGAGCAAATTTGATGACCAAATGCTAAGGAGTTCTTTGTTTAGTCCACCTCTACTAGAGGAGCTGAAAATTAATTTTAATGACTGTGTTCTAAAAAATATTGAAAATGAGAGTAAATTGTGAGAAAGTTTTTTGGGGAAACTTTTTGATTTTACCTGTCATATCAGGTAAAAGAATAAAACCTTTTTTTGCTGCTGTAACTGTTTTCCTGTTTTTTTTTTTTTTTTTCTCTGATATTTAACTACAAAGAAGTTGTTAGTTTTCTGGAACAAACCCAGCTTTTACGCACACTCATTGTGTTTTTTAACAAGATTGGCAACGGAGGCATCCCAAGAGCCTTAACGCTTGTCTGCTTTCTTCATTCCAAAACTAGTCTTGGAATGAAGACTAGTTTGTTTGGTACACGCATGTATCCGAGTTTCAACTATGTGGTCAAATTGGCACTCTCAGGAGGAAGAAAACTGGTTCGTGATTTGAAACGATCCACAACGCAAGACTATCATAAACTGATAGTAGTTATATCAACAATGTGAACCGAGTTTTATATCCATTCGGGCTGACATATTGACATTAGATGGAACTCAATGCTCCAAAATAGACAAACTCAAGCTTGACAAACAGTTGCTGCTTCTGCTTCATGTGGAAAAGTTACATACATTTTGAAGAAAATAATAAAATCAGGGAAGCATTTATCCACTTGACCTCCATGACAGCAGGCATTTAGGTGTCAATGTGAGGCTTTCACACATAGAAACATTGTTCTATCGAATATGGTGGTGGTGGTGTCATGCTGAGGGTTTGTCTCATAGTAGTTGGTACTGTTGCATTTAAGAAAATAGCTGAAATAAACAAGAAGGACAAACATTCAAATGCTTCAACATCAGATCAACCTGACCGGTTGAAACTTGGAGATATCTGGTTGTCCCAGCAGCACAGTGTTCCCAGATACACATCAAAATTGACTTTAATGTGAATAAAGGAGAGTAATATTAAGCTTTTGGAACTGCTCAAACCAAAGCATATTCAAAATATATGGATTGTGTTTAAGAGCATAGCTGAAAGCATAACGTAGGCTTATGAGGAAGAAATCAAACTAAACAAAGTTTACCGTTGTTCCAAATAGAGTGGTAAAATATCCAGCTAGAAGTATTATGGGTTGATTTAGCTGATGGATATAAAAAGTGTGTAGTTACTCTATAACTTGCTAAGGGAAAGTTAAACAAATACTAAAATATGTAAGACTTAGAAAAAAGATCAAATACGTACAAATAAATGAGGGATTTTGTCTTTCCAAAATCACTCAAGTTTCTTGTTGGTCATCACATCAACTCTTCAAGGATATCTCAAAAAGACCCAAAATGAATGCACTATTCTTGTCTGTGTTTAGTGTGCGTTACGTCTCAGCAGCACTCGGCCCTTCTTTTGAAGTAAATTCATGTTTCTTTCAGTGCTCAGCAAACTTTTAGAGTCTACACAAAAGGACGTCAGAGTTTCAGCTTCCAGCACAGCTGCTCTTACACACTCAGTATTGTGTTCTTGAAAGTTGAGCCAATATTTGCCCTGGGTTTTTAACCTTATTGCAATATTCATGAAGTCTCAACCTTGCTGTGCGCGCTACTCTTTGAATACATTTACCTGACCATGAAGGTGTAGTTTGGAAAAAAAAATACAATCACAGAAAATGAACAGCGTAAAAAAAAAAAAAAAAAGTTAAAACAAGGTGAGTAAGATTTATTTTAAGTGGCTTAAATATTTCCAATTGGTGTCACAATAATCTAATCTATATTATGTTGGGCTTTAAAACATCTGAGTAAATTATGCCAAAGGGGGGAAAAAAAAACTATGTCCTTTAGGATGGGAAAAGAGTTTAAGTGAGTGATTTATGAATAGATCATGCAGCCATTCAGTATGGGCTATTATCCTGCATATGATCATCATTATTCTTTTTTTTGCCCGTTGATCATGGCCATCTTTCAGGGTATGTTGGCAAGGTGATCACATTTAATCTGCCTGTATAAAGACCAATCTTGGTTGGGGCTTTTATCACACAGAGGTGGAGATCTGCACTATCTGAATGAAAAACAAGGTAGAAAGGAGGCCGATTTGTCATAAGGTGATTAGGCGACCCTCTCTGGCACCCGTCCTTGCCTTCGCAGGACTTCTTCAAGGGTGTGGTGAGGCACAGCAAGGTCTAGTTCGCTTAACATTTCTGGGGTTTTTTTTGTTAATTTTCTCTGATGAAACTGAAATATTTCCACCCACTCATTTATTTATTTATGTTTTGTTGGAGGAGCTGCGCTAAACCTCTGCAATCTGCAGCTTTGCTTTTATTTTTAGCTCAGTACTCTTTTCAAACGGTCTGTTGTGTGACAACAAAGTTATTTACTTTGAGATGAAACATACATTTACAGAGTCTTTTAAATGAAAAGCCCGAGGCAGCAGATGGAAAGCTATCAAACAAGCGGCACAGTGAGCATCAGACTTTAAAAGTCAAAGTAAGAGGAGCGCATGACACGTTCAGTCTTATTTTCTTATCCTTCAGTCATACTGAGATGTCAGCGAATCCATGTGGTGACAAAACTTGTTTCCACAAAGTTTTTTTTGTTTTTATTATAGACATGGAGGGAATGTGTGAATGTGTGAGTCACTTTTGAAATGTTTGAGTGGGGCGCTTGTAGGATGAAGACGTGGTTCCACAGTGAGACAGGACAAATTACAAGGTTGGACATTGGATGAAAGGGCACTTCAGGCCGGTTTCCTCTGGGGTTAGACGGTTACATAGTCCATTAAATATATCAAGTTGTGAGGTCATGCCTTTACCCAGAGGAGTCGCACAAGCCTAGTCTTAGTAATTAGTCTTCTCACTTCTTCTCTTCCATCACAGCCCAATAAACCCATTATTGTCCCAATTCTTCCCAGCACAAAGTTAACCACTAATTGGCTTCACCTTTGCTGTATCTCTTCTACTTAAGTATCCTTGAAGCGTTGTACGATTTCGAGTGTAGCAGTGTTACGACTGTATGCAGAACAGCAAACGTACAGTAAAAGCACAACCTCTGAGAGCTGCTTCGAAATATTATCTGACAAGCTAATCTGTGGTTATGTTCAGTATAAATAATTATTCAATGAATGACACAGATTGAGCCTATTTTTACATTTTTCAAATTTGTATCCCCTGTATTTATCATCAAGCCTTTTATTCACATAGCCATTCACATTGATTCTTAAAGAGAATGTGCAAGGATAATAATAAGTACTCCCAAGGGGAACTTGGCTGGGTGTGGGAGCTCATGAAACTGCTCATGCAGCATTCCCAGCGGTGCTTCTAGAGGAGCAGTGCAGCAATAAAAGTGGGAGAGCAGCAGACTGAAAAAAAAACTGCAGTTGAGATGTGTGCTTTGGTTTTGTATATCCTAGACTGGACAAACATGAATGTATGTACACCGTAGCAAAATATGGTGCAGGGCTAGCAGGGCAAGTAACAGAGTATCAAGTAACAGTTTCTGTTGCATAATTTCATCAAAAGTCAAAGAACAAATAAAAATTTTGGTGGTATGGCTATGTTTGAAATTCAAAGCTAATTTGTTGCTCATCATTATGTCAAATCAAATTAAATATACTCAAGTCAGAAACAGCATTAGGAAGAAAACAGCGATGCCAAGTCCAACCTTCCATCTATTATCTATTCCCGCCTATCCAAACAGGTTCACCGGGACTGATGGTTCCCATCTCCAGCTGTCATTCTGGATTCATCAACAATCTACAATGGGGCAACGTAGGGACCAACAGGACAAATAACCAGGCAAAACACACAGCATCTCCTAAGGGAATTTTTAGAGTGGCCAA